>NC_081421.1:11350120-11950120 GCF_949786415.1 Peromyscus eremicus | reverse complement strand
ACCATACTATTATATTAGTTCTATTAAAATGTACTATAATATTAAAATGAACTTTTTAAGTTTTTATTAAAAGCTTTGCTTATAACACCTGATATACCTGCTTGGGATATAAATTAATTTTTCTAGCATTTGTGAAGTATTTCTAAAATCATACTTTATAAAGGGTTAACAAATATTAAAACTGATAGCACAGAGGCCACACTCACCAGCTCCTATTCAAATAAAATAGAGATCATTAAAAAAAAGAGACAGCCTACACCTCCTCATTTTCTTAGAACTACCTGTCTTTGCTGTATTCTACAGGCTCTCACAAGATGGACTTTTATATTCATTTGATTCTAGAAAGCTTTAAGCTTCTATGGACTTCTTCAATGGTGTACTTCTTATATATCTGCAGTTTTCTTTGTAATTTCCCTTGCTACTCATTTCTAGTTTTATTATCCCATGACTTGATAAGTATTAAGAATTACTTCAATTATTCTGTATTTTTTAAGAGTTGCTTTATGGACTAAACTATGATCTATTTTAGAGAAAACTCAATTGGCTGCTGAGAAAATTGTGTGTTCTATAGAAGTGTATTGCCTAATTCACAGTGTAGTTCAACACTGAAGTTTCTTTACTGAATTTTAGTCTGGAAGACAACATTGATATGAAATAAGTCCTCCATTATCATTCTATCAGGACCAAACTGTACATTTAATGTCAGTCTATGAAACTGGATGTCATGTTTCTTTACTTATTTTATTGATGATTTCTTCCCTTTATTAATATGAAGTGGCCTTCTTTATCCCTTCTATGTAATTTTTGCTTGAAGGCTATTTAGGTCAGATTTGGTTAAGGTGCATCCTGCTTATTTTCTGATTCCACTCACTGGGTACATCAATTACCATTCATTCACTTTTGGCTTGCTTTTGCCAGTAAGGTGAGTTTCTTACATTTACAGCTAGTCTGTATCTTTTAATTGGAGAACTAGAACTATTTGCATTTAGGGTCACCAGTGATTCTTGTCATTTTGCCAATTGTTTTCTAATTGGTTTGACCATTACTACTTTCTTTGTCCTGATTCCCATGATGATCTTTGGTGGTTTCCTGAGTTGGACATGGCTAATTCTCTCCTACTTCTTGTTTATTCCTCTTATTGAATTCACTCTTGGCTGTGTTCTCCTGAGTTAGATCTTTCCTCCTCTGTGTACAGGTCTCCTTTTAGCATCTTCTGCAATACTGTCTTGGTGGTCATGAACTGCTTTAGTCTGTTCTTGTCATGAAAGGTCTTTATTTCTCCATCAGTTTTAAAATGTACATTTGCTAGATACAGTAAAGCTGACTGGCAGTTACTCACTTTCAGAATCTTATCTGAAATACATTGTTTAATGCTTTCCTGACTTCCAGTACTCCTGATAAAAAGTCTTTTCATTCAGGATATCAATTCTACATACCCAGAATAATCTTCAACTTCTGGTCCTCCTGCCTCACCTTCAGAGTGCTGGGTTTACAAGTGTGTACTAACACACAGTTTATGTGGTGCTCAGGGCTTCCCACATAGTAGGCATACATTCTACCAACTAGGCTACACTCCCAGCCTCTAAGAGGGTATTTCTAATCCACTCTAGAAATCTTCCTATTTTTAAAAAATAGCTTTAATATTTAAATTATTTTTTAACCAGACAGCACAATTTTTCCATAGAATATAATATTAGATAATGTTACATATCTTTTAAAAAAATTATTCAGGTATAGAAGTGTTTGATATATAGTATAAAACAGTTGTTATATAATGAAATTGCCAAAATAGAATATAGTGAGTTTTATAAAGAGTTGGTTGTTATACCATTGTTTTAAGGATCCCTAGTCTTAGACAGTCCTCATTCTTTTTGGAAAACAGAACAGTAAGATTTGTTTTTATACCATTTACAGCTGATTAAAGTTATCTTTGACGGTGGCAAAGAGACATTTTTCCTTCCTTTCACAAAGATGCGAGTTTTTTTTTTTTATAATCTATGAAAAAGAACAAGCAAAATAAGACAATTTTATATGACCAATAGGTCATACTGCATCCCATTGGTTTTACAAACTGTTTCTACATCATTACTACAAGTGAAACTAAGTAAGAAGAAAGTAATCATTCCTGGTTTTTACATCCAGGACCTCTATAAAATGATTAAAGTATAGTAAAGTACACTACATGGTTTGTAGCTTTCCGGAAGTATTTAAATATTACTCTGTTGATGATTATTTACTTTAAAATATACTGTGCAAAAACAGTGCTAGGCAATAGGGAAAACTAAGGACAATAGAAGACTCTTACTTTGAGGTGTTACAATCTATTAGGAGATCTCCTGGAAAGAGCATGATTGCACAAATGGTTATGTGCTGAACATACATTAATGCACACTATTTATGAGAATACACAAAATATTGATAATTTTAGAACAGATTAAAAGTGATGGAAGGATTCAGAAAAGATGTGTGTTTGTGAAGTTATAAGTATCTTTCTAATTCCTAGAAATTCTAGTGTTTGGATCTTTTGGGAACAGTCATTACATTTTATTTCATTAAATCTTAAATTTAAATTTAAATTTCTAATCTCTAGTCAAACGAAAACACTTTTCCTCACCACCCCCCCTTTGCCTACTCATCCTTATTTATCTATTTGAGGAAGCTTTACTGTCTTTCTTCTTGCCTACTGACATACATAGCTTTTCTTCCTTCCTGGTCTTCCAGATCAACCCAGCATATGGCAGGACCTGCAGCTGGTTGGTTTAGTGGCCCTGTGTTCTGTCAACGACAAATGAAATGTGAATGCCACCTGTCCTACTCACCTACCACAAGCCAAAGACAGCATAAAACATGGCTGTGGATTGTTACTTTCTTTACTAGCACCTAGCATAGGTCACGCTTAACAAATGTATAAGGGACAAATGAATTCCCAATATCATACATACTGGTCGTTAAAGCAAGTAATATTTGGAGGAAAATACTAACAAGGTTTTCTAACATACCATCTGAAGGGCTGAAAGTTCTTCCCTTAATTGTGAAATAAGTACTTCATACTGTTTTTTTGTGCTTTCAACCTGTGAATGAAGACATGATTCAGGGAAAGAATAAAAAATTATTACTGTCAAAAATTTAGTATGATGAATTTTATTTAAAAAAGAAACAACTTTTATGCTATAAAAGATAAATAGGATATAATGTATGAGCTGTGTGTAGTGAGCATGCACACAGGTGGCTGGGGCAGGGGGATTTTGTTCATTCTGTCTGGACTATATAATGAGTTCAAAGATATCCTAAGTTATACAACAAATCATATAGAACAGAGGACTGCACTTGTAGCCCTGGTTTAGTATACAAAAGGCTCCAGAATCTTCAGCACTGTAAAATAAAGAATGGTCATGAGAACTGAGGATAGATAGTACTGGATGATATATCCAAAAGTAAAGCATTTGGTCTCAGGACATTTTTACACTGTAAAAACAAAGCTTTTGTTTATAATGGATTCTTTTGACTAGTATTTTACCATTATTAGAAATAAAAGCAGGAAACTATAAAAGTTTTATTATTATGTCTCCCAAATAATTTAATCATTACCTTAGATAGAATAAGTAATTTTAATGAAAATAAATATATTCTCCCAATTTAAAATTTTTGAGGACAGTCCATTTTCAATTTTTGTATACTTCTTGAATGTCTGGCTGGACAGGAGACAGTTAGGCTCAAAGGTGCTGGTGCACGGCACACAACCTCCCCAAGTAGTACTTTGCACCCGTGAAAGAATGAGTGTGAAAAGCAATGTCTGTAGACTCCCTGAATGCTGCCAAATCTCAGAGAACAAGGAGGAGAAAAGCAGAATCATACACCAACATGTAATTAGTAATTTTTAAAGCATTTATGTTCTCTCTATAGGTCTTTTCACAATGTACACTAGACACTAGTGCTAAGTAATTGAGCGTTCAAGGAAAGTTTTGAACAAACATTGAGATTTTCAGAAACAGAGTAACTGGTGTGCACAGAGCATTTTGAAGAATTCCTTATACTTCATCAGGATGTCTGTGACAACCATTTTTCCTAAGAGCTTCTCAGGGTTTTCTTTATAGGACTAAGAGGATTATTGATGACAATATAGACCAAAAGGAAACTTCTATGATCTAAAAGACTTTGGAAACTTTTTTGTATAAAATGACCTATTAATGATACAGCACAAACTTTCCTTAGAATACATTCAGTATTGCCTGCTATGTATTTTGTTTGGTTAATTAATATGAGTTATCTTTTTGTAGGCCTGCCAAACAGTGTATGCGGCTCAAATTCAGGCTTTACTTGAGCTATAATTTATGTTAGACAAACAGGGATTAGGACATTAAGGATGAATCTATTTTGTTTACAGGGCAGTAATAATATGAGCACAGCATTTGTTAAGGATCACGTGCAGTGCGTACTGTTCAGAATGCTTTATGTGTATAATATCATTGTTCTTACAACAGCCCCATGAGTTATTACCTCCATTACAGATGAGGAAATTAAGTGCTATAGTTTCCAGTTAGTAAAGGCTTGGTGCCCAGCAAGGCCCTACTGGGAGATGGTAGAACCTGTAAAAAGTAGGGTCTACTGGTCTTCAGCCCATTTGAGGCATGCATTTGAAGGGGACACTGGACTTGTTATTGCCTAGCTATGTGATAAGTGGTTTGGCTCCACCATGTGTTCCTGTCATGATATGCTGTCTTGCCGAAAGCCTGACAATGGGACCAGCTAATCACAGACCACAGGCACTGAAACTGTGAGCCAAAATAAGCTTTTCTTGTTATAAGTTAATTCTTTCATATTTTTGTTATAGCAATGGAAAGCTGACTTACACAGCAACGGACAGAGAAATTAAGCTATGAATGTTTCATGTAGCATAAAGATTTGAGCTCTTAAAAGTATAGTTTATCTGTCTCCCTATACAATTTCTAAACTGTGTTCTTTTCAGTGTCTAATACTGATACAACTAACTTGAAGCTTTACGACAATAATAAGAATATATTTTTAATTATTTTGTAATGCTGCCAAACTCAGCTGAATCAAAGTATACTTTCTGAAAAGAATCTTCTGAGGTAGTAACACTTGTTATATTATCAGTAAGCTAAGACCTAAGGTTCACAGAGAATTTTTAGTAGTAGGATTTGATGAAACAAAATATGAGACTGAGGAAGTTTACAATAGGTAGAACTCTGAAATTTATATAGAGACTAAAATCTCTCTTATCCTATCCCTCTGTATTTCCCTTCCTCCTTCCTCCCTTCTCTCTTTCTAATTTCTTGCCATGTATCCCAGACTGGTCTTGAACATGCAAACCTGTGTGTCAGCCACCCAAGTGCTAGGATTATATGCTGTCTCACTACACCCAGTTGTTTTTACACAAACATATAAACATATTCTTTACATAAACATCTTCTTTTATAATTTTATGAATAATAAAGGTAGTTGTAAATGAAATACCAACTGACTAGAAACTAATTTTC
Source organism: Peromyscus eremicus (assembly GCF_949786415.1). Classification (NCBI taxonomy): domain Eukaryota; kingdom Metazoa; phylum Chordata; class Mammalia; order Rodentia; family Cricetidae; genus Peromyscus; species Peromyscus eremicus. The sequence continues at coordinate 11,944,622 of NC_081421.1, read as the reverse complement.
TACTTAATAAATAGACAAGGCTAATAATGGTCATATACTAATAATAATGGCCAACATTTTATTTAAAATTTTTTTCATTAAAAAAATTAAAGTATCTGAGAGATAAGCCATTTTTGTTCTTAAAAAGCAAACTTTGACACATTTTTGTTCAATTTTATAACTAGAACAGAAGTATATGAAAATATGCTCATTATATCTATTATAGTCAATAAAATAGAGACTTAGAGCAATTTTCAACTGCAATAAATAGGGAAATGATTGATAACATGGACATTTTCAAGGAAAATACTTTCAGCTATAGCTGAATAATCAGAAATAAATATACATTAATATTTACAGTGCTTACTGTATAAGAAATAGAATATGATTAAGTACAAGCTTTATTTATCAAAATATTAACTATTCTCTGAAATAACAAACACTACAGGAATATAAAGATGTAGATAGTAAAGGCTTTCATGATTCTAATATTTACTTGGTGATGCACATACATTTGTTTCAGATATAACATAATTATTCAATGAAAACCCAATAAAAGGCTATTAAATAGTGTAATTTCAATTTTCTTTTGCTGCTATTATTTCATTTCTCCTCACCATTTAAAAATTCAGTAATTTTTAAAGTTTAGATATAAAATTGGCAACAGTGTGGAACCTACAGACGGCAGAGAACAAATGAAATGCTTGGCACATGCGAAGTGTTAAGTAGATACTCCTTGAGTGAATCCCTGGCATAGCAGGGGAAGGCTGGCTTTAAGAAAACCAATAGCAACAAGCCTGAAAGGAAAGGGCTGGGATTAAGAGAGTATGTTCAGCCGGGCGGTGGTGGCTCACGCCTTTAATCCCAGCACTCGGGAGGCAGAGCCAGGCGGATCTTTGTGAGTTCGAGGCCAGCCTGGACTACCAAGTGAGTTCCAGGAAAGGCGCAAAGCTACACAGAGAAACCCTGTCTCGAAAAACAAAAACAAAAACAAAAACAAAAAAAAAAAAGAGAGTATGTTCAGTTAAGTCATGATAGACTCAGATATACACTTGGGCTGCTTAGAGATAGGGAGGTAACTAGGGTTAGGGCACAGACACAGGAGTCTCAGATGTCCACTTGGGCTGCTTACAAATAGGAAGATACCTAGAGTTTAAGAGGCAGGTACAGTTTATAAAGGTGTTTAGAATAAATATTGAGACCACAACACTTTTTAAAAATGCACTGAATTTATAGGTTATCATAAATGAAACTGCAATCAGCCTTAAAAATCAATGTATTTTAATTGATCTTAAAAATGCAACTAGAATGGTAAAATAGGATAAAATACTTAGATAAAATAGTTACAAAGGTCCTGAAGACAACCAATATTTATTATTAGCCATTTTTTAATGTCTAATAGTATTGTCAAGAGTATTGAAAGATGTGGTCTAAAGTTAGAACATTCTCAAGCTAACATAAAAGGAATGTCAAGAGTATTGAAAGATATGGTCTAAAGTTAGAACATTCTCAAGCTAACATATAGGGAATGTTCTTGCAGGAAGGATTAGAATAAAAGGCTTTAGTCTGACTCTGTCTTAAATCTGAATTTTTACTTTGGGAAATTATCTAATTTCAATTCATAATAAAGTGCAGTCACACATCATGTAACAACAGGGTTTGCTCTGAAACATTATTAGGTAATGTGGTTACTGTGAATATCAAGAGTGTATTGTATGTGCATAAACCTAGGAGGTTCAGGGTTCACAGGCTATGAAACTATACAGCATGGTAATGTATAGAGTAAGGTACACACTGTGGTATTTGTCTACTACCCAAATGGATTTTAGCCTGAAAGGGTACTGTAAAAATACCAGGCAACAGGTGTTGCAGCTCTATTATAATTTCATAAGATCACTGTCATCATATATAGCTTGTCCTCAACCAAAATGACCTTACATGGCATGACTAAAGAATATTTCTAGGGGCTGGAGAGATGGCTTGGAGGATAAGAGCACTGGCATCCAGAGGTCATGAGTTCAATTCCCAGCAACCACATGGTGGCTCACAACCATGCATAATGAGATCTGGTGCCCTCTTCTGACCTGCAGGTGTATATGCAGACAGAACACTGTATACATAATAAATAAATAAATCTTGAAAAAAAAAAAGAATATTTCTAAGGGATGTATTTGCATGGAAAATGAAAACTACCATTTAGTTGTTAGAAAGAAAGCAAATATGTTAACTTTATGTTTTTAAATTATAAAAAAAAATACTTGAAATTGTAGTCCACTGAGGAGAAAAATATTGAGCACAGAAAATATAGGGAAGAAAACACCCACTTGAAATCAGACTGTAGTACATTACACTATACCCCAGTTCAATTTAAAGTAAGCGAACACCAGTTTTTAGCCACTTACGCTAATAGTTTCACAGAGTCTTTGAGAGTAAGCACACAAGGTTTTAATTTTAAAGTATTTAAGCAGCATTTAGTCTTAGTTAGGACTTAAAAGTCTGTATTTGAAGTATAATTTAAAATTCCTCACTTCTTTCCTTGCTTTTAGGGCAGCATCTTGTATAAGCTGGGAAATTGTTTTCTTCATTTTCTCTCTGTCATCTTCTTTTTGCTTCTCTTCAAGCAGAATCTTCAGAAGACAATCAAGGCACGTTAAACATCACATTTCACTGGTAAGGTAACACACTCTTTGACAGCACAGTATCATTCTTGACTTCTGAAATGCTTCCATTGGAAGATCTTGCATAAGTCATGAATAATAAATGATCTCCCCAGCATTGCCTACCTTTTCCCAATTAAATCTTCAGTATTTATTTTAGCCAGAGTTTCCCAACATTTTTCTAATCTCCACAACTGAAAGTCTCAGTGTCATTCTGAACTTTTATTCTTCTTATACATAAATAAAAATAAATAAATCTTTAAAAAAAGAGGAAGAGAATCCTAGATTTTGAACCAGCAACCACAAGATGGAAACCCTCTAGCAGTTAAGCAATGAGTCAAGAGGGAAATTAATACAATAGCCATAGGCTGCTTCTGAAAGCTTTGTTGACTCAGGACTGAAGTGAGACAGGCAATGGTGCCGTCTCCTCTCCATTACACACCACACAACATCAGATAACTTCTTACACAACTATGCTTCAGAGGGTAAAGACAAATGACTTTGTCCTGTTCTTAAATTTTCTAGCTAACTTGGGTATTTAGAACAGTTTACAAGCATAATATGTCTATTGTGGGTAGTATTCTACTTTTGGTGGTACTAAGGATAAAATCAAGGGCCTCACATGTGGTAGAAAAATATTCTGCCACTGAGCTGTATCCCAAGACCTACTGCATACATTTTAATGATTCTAAGAGTGGAGAAACAGAATTTAAGCCACAGATGGGAACACTAGCTGAAAGGCATAAGCGCTTTAGCATTTCTGCAGTTTAGATTTGAAGAGATAATGCCTTGTTTTCTCTCTCTCCTTCCCCCTCCCCCTGTGACAGGGTCTTACTACGCAGGACCCACTGGCCTTAAGTTTATCCAACGGCTCCACCTCCTGAGGGCTGGGATTACAGATTGCAGGCATGTGTCACCTCATCCAGCTTCCTTTTTACTAGGTTTGTAAAATATCCAACTTATACTTTTTGCATTTTTTAGTGTCTCTCTTGAAAAATTTACCACTTCAAGAAAGAAACCTAAATTAATGTACTTCCTTTATACCCTGTGCACTTCCTATTGGAGTACTCTGCATATATTACACAGTTCATAAATGCTGGTATATACATTAATGCTATAATGAGTTCTACAAAAAAGGGGAGTAACATTTTAAAAAATTACCTACTTTCTGTCTTCTATAGACTATACTCATTTATAGGGAAACAGTACAAGACAGAAAGCATGGTCCAGAATAGTATAGAAATTAAAATGGTTAAGGGGTTGAAAAAAAAAGCATCAGTTGAAGAATCCATCTAATCTTTTGAGCTACATTTAACTTTGTCAATTAGGCTTCTGCTTGATGAGGGAACTGTACAGGTAAAAAGGAAATCAATATGATCAAGAGGTATCCGATTAAGTACATTCTGGTAAAGGACTATGACAGTACAGAGGATGAAGGATAGTGACTCAGGATATAGGGACATAACAAGTCTGATATTTAAATACTATTTTGAAAAATGACTAACATGTTAGCATATTTTATGATACTACTCTTACCATCTAAAATATAGTATAATTACTTGATAATAGGAAGTGTAGTACTTTGTCTCCATGCATTAATTCGGAAGCTGATGGTCCCTTTAGTGTTAGGGCATGTGAGGATCTTATTCTTTATAAACAAGTTTGCACGTTTTCTTACCTGACTCTTTTTAAGGTTAGCTTCTTCTAAGAGTTGCATGCTATCTCTGGCTCTTGAAATAGCCTCATATTTCTCATTTTCCGATTCACTGCACTTTGCTTGTAGCTCTTTGATTTGCTTTTCCAAATGTGTTTTACCTGTTCTTAGTACGTTGGCTTCTTGAATTGCTATACATAATCTACAAATTAATAACCATAATATGAAAGTTAAACATTTTAAAGAGAAGAAATGACATATGAGGTTTACTAAACATCACCATAGGATTGTATTATGATTGTTATTTTTACAAGTGTTTCTCATTTAAATCTTGCTCTATAGATGTAGATTTTACTATCTCCATCTTAAAGAAAACCATACCCACAGAGCTTCAGCTTTTGATTAAGACTTAAAAGAGCAGCAGATCTGAGACTGAAGCAAGATATTTTGACTCTAATTGTGTGATGATGTCTATGGTTTTTTGGTGTCTTTTTAATTTTGTGAAAATTTCATAGATGGATACAATGTATCTTGGTCATATGGATCCCCTATTGCCTCTCTCCAGCTCCATCTCTCCTCCCTCAACATGTTCTCCATCTACCTCCTAATTTCATGTCTATTTTTTTCCTCCCACTAAATCGAATTTGTGCTACCCATATGGAAATGTGTGTGAGATCATTTATTGGAATGTGGTAAGTCTACCAATGGCCACCCCCAAAAAAGAAAAGTTAATGTCCCTCTCTTAGCAGCCATCAAATGCCATTAGCTCCCCAGCTAGGGATGAGGCACTAAGAGTCCCTCCCTGTTCTTTGCTAGATTTTTAAACTGGCTTGATCTTGTGTAGGTCTTATGCAGGCAACCACAGCAACTATGAGTTCTTGTCGTATCCAGAAGCCAATCTTCTATGGTACATCTCCTTATCCTCTGGCACTTTCAGTCTTTCTGTCTCATTTTCTGTGATGTTCTCCGAGCCTGGGAGTAGGGGTGGAGTAGGGATGTTTAGATACTTGTTCTACCTACTCCTGAGCACTCTAAGAAGGACTACTTATTCTCAGAGCTTTGAAGAGTTATGAGTCTGTGCAGTAACCACTCCCTTCTGTAGTAATAAGCTTCTCTGACCAAGGTTGAGAGCAGCACAAACCTGTTGGTATATTCAGAGTTGTAGACAATTTCTATGCAAAACAGATTACAATCATGTATTCGACTTTCAGCCATAAATACAATGTTAATTTATAGGCTGTGTATTTAATCTTTCATAGGATACTAATGACAATTTTCAAACCCTCAATGGAACATTACAGATCTAGATAGAACAACAAAAACAAAATATTCTAGTATGTTTGTAGTAAAACAGCAATTTAAGACAGAGCTATAGAATATATTTTAAAAAGAAGCTCAGCTCTTCAGAGATAATTTAAAAAGTTATTGCTCCAAAAAAAAAAAAAAAAAAACCTCGAGGGAAATTATATTTTCTCAAGTACATTTTCCCTTGTGTAACTATGTAGATCTTTTTTAACATATAATTTTTATTCAACTTCATTATCTTTTTATTTTCTGCTTTAAAATGGAAAAAAAATTTGATTCTGAAACTAAGAATGGCTATGCTGCCTTGGAGAAAGGTAAAAGCAGTAAATAACTTCCTTGTATATGAAAAAGATGCCTCACAGTTTCCTGAATTATTCAACATGTTCTTTATATTCTGTACCTTATGGTTTTATTAGCTGAAGTTCATGTTTTGGACATGGTCTGCTATGTATCCAAGGCTAGCATTGAACTCATGACCTCTTGCATTACTTTCCCAGGGCCTATACTGTCTCCTGTACACCTCTTCCTGATGGGGATCTGCATCTGACTTCCTGAAGCAGCATCTGTATTTTCCTCCACCAATCAAACATCCCAGGATGTTATCAGACAGCACCTGAAACCTGCCTAATGTTTTCATCACTGCATTCATAAAATGCCTTCATCTATGATTTTCTATTGTTTTATGACTACAGAAGTTTATGCTATCTAGAGTAATCTGACTGTGTTCCTATGGCTACTCAAGTTTAGCTCAAAATAGACTCACTCTTATTCTTTTTGATAGGAGAGCTGTGATTTAGGTCGGCAGTTAAAGTGATTAGTTCATAAGAAAATGTTGTTTCATTGATAAGATGTTTAAAGTTTTATTTCCTAGAGAATATTTAGACAGCTATTATGTGAACTGAATAGTCTACCTATCCATTGCTAATCACTATTTTTTCATTCATTTCAAACCTTTGGTGCACTAGTGGTGTTATACCTGCTGTACCTGACCTTTGTTCTTCCCTTATGTTGATAATGCTGGACTTCATTTGAGGCCTATGCTCCCAGGAAGACAGACACACCTAAGTGTCTTATTCTAAAAAAACTCCTTTGTTCCTTTCTAGAAAGGGGCAAACCCTGTACTCACGTATGCAAGATCCTTTCTGATGTCTTCTGTAAGACCCATTCCTCATTTGTTTATCTGCCTGTGTGAAATCTCTTTCTAATTTTGAAAAAGAATTCCCTATTATGAACACCCTCACTACTGCAAAGTCTGATTTGTCTGGTGCTTTTGGTCTTTTACAGTGCTAGAGTCTCCTTAAAATACCTAATCAAACCTTAAATGAAAAAAATTAAGATTTTATTTTTATTTTTTAAATTATGTGTCTATGTAGATATCTGTGTGTGGTTATGTGATGTGTGTATAGGTGACCACAACAGCTAGAAGAGGGCATTGAATCTCCAGGAGCTGGAGTTACAGGTGGCTCTAAGCTGTCCAATATGGGTGCTGGAACTAAATGTGGATCCTCTGTAAAAGAAACAAGAGCTCTTAACTGCTTAGTCATCCCTCCAGCCCCAAACAGAAAATTTAATGTTTACATCACTTTCACACTACTGCTCTTAAAGGCAGCAATGTTTTCTGTCTCTAAGTGGATACAATGATTATACAATGAATGTTGAACAAATGGTTTCACCTGTGAACATAGATGCTGCTTTAAAGAGAGTGTTAAGATTTTTTCTTCAGGGTGCAAGAGCACTGGCTGGTCTTCAAGAGACCTGGGTTTGATTTCCAACACCCATGTAGTGGCTCCAAACTGTCCATAACTCCAGTCCAAGGGATCCCACACTCTCTCTGGCCTCTGTGGGCACCAAGCAGGAATGCAGTGCACAGATACATATGGAGACATAACACCTATATATACAAATTTTTTCTCCAAATAATGAATGGAAAATTATACCTAGTCTCCCTGGGATTTATTTTAATTCTTTCATAGATTTCTCAGCATTATCCCTGCTCTGTAGGCATAGTAATAAGAGTTCTAAACACACCTTACGCATATTTCCTCAAGCCATCCAAAACATAACTGTCAAAACAAATTGCTTACCACTTCTCCTTTTCTCTCTCTCAGATATGATCATTATCGATTCCTTTAGGGAGCATACCCATTTTCTTCTGCCTATTTTAGCTATTCTAAATCTTAAATGGCAAAATTTTTAGCATAAACAGTACATTTTGAAGTTAGGATGGGCAGACATATTATTGTCAATTTTATTACCATGAATATGTCAACTATAAAATTTTATTAAACCAACATTGCTCATTTTGTAAGTAAATAAAATCATTAAAGTTCTTGGAACACACACACACAATTCAATCTCACATCATTTTTAACTTGGACCAATTAAAAACTTTAAAGGAATGTTAAGGTAAAAATATGAACTATCAGGGTCGGGGAAGATGGCTCTGTCAGTAAGAGTACTTTCTATACAAACATGAGGACCTGTGTTTGATCCATAGTATCTACATAAAGGAGCCAGGTGTGGCAGTGTGGTCTTGCAATCTTAGTGCTATGGAGGCAAGGACTGAAGGAACCATGGTTTGTCAGCCAGCCAGGCTAGCCACATATGGGAGCTTCAGGTACTATGGGAGACTCTGCCTCAAAAAATAAGGTAGAGAACAACAGAGGAAGACACTTTATGCTGACCTCTGACCTCCACAAATATGTGCTCATGTGCATATGTACCTACAGAAACAAATATGAAATATCAGAAATGAGTATATATCATTAATCTACTAAAATAATGTTTCAGCTAAGATTTTATAGCTCAAGTATTAAAGTAAGGCTACACCACTAACCCAAGAATATTCAACCAACATCTAAAATAAGACATCATTTTAGTACTGGTATCATGTTAAAGCTACTTCGTAGTTTTCAAAAGGAAAAATATTTATTCTCTCTACTTAAAGTTTACAATCTAATTTTCAAGCTATGTTGCTCAACTGGTACAAAGAAAAGGGATTAAGTGAAAAGAACTCGAGGATCATTTTGATACACCCTTGTTCTATAGTTCAACAGTCTACAATAAGAGGGTATTGACATTTGAGATCTGTGGGGGACCTTTTGGTGGTATAATGGTAAGAGGAATGGCTAGAATTTAGTGGTTGATGCCTGAGATACTAGGTATCTCATAATCATTGGCACAGTTTCAAAGTATTGAAAAAAAATCCTCCACAAAAGGTGAATGGTATTGTGTGTGTGTGTGTGTGTGTGTGTGTGTGTGGCGCGCGCTCTTTAATCTTATACTCTTTGGGGACCCACCACCCAGCTCCAAATAAATATACGGAAACTTATCATTACTTATAAATGCCCTGCCTTAGCTTAGCTTGTTACTAGCCAGCTTTTTTTCACTTAAATTATCCCATCTATCTTTTGTCTCTGAGCTTTTACCTTTCTATACACCTTTCTTTACTTCTTACTCCATGACTTGCTGTGTAGCTGGGTGGCTGCCTCTGATGTCTCCTCTTCTTTTTCCTTTTCTTGCTCCTCAATCCCCTCTTCCCAGATTTCTCCTCCTATTTATTCTCTACCTGCCAGCCCTGCCTATCCTTCCTCCTGCCTAGCTATTGGCCATTCAGCTCTTTATTAGACCAATCAGGTGTTTTAGACAAGCAAAATAACACAGCTTTACAGAGTTAAACAAGTGTAACATAAAAGAATGCAACACATCTTTGCATCATTAAATAAATATTCCACAGCATAAACAAATGGAACACAGCTTATTATTCCACAACAGTATTGTCAAAAAAATATTACATCATTTTATAATGGTCATAAGGGAGAGATCAGTGATTGAAAAGGGGATGAAAAGGGCAATTGGAGATTAGTGTTCCCAAGGATACAGGAAAGACTGGTACTGGCAGCTTGACTTCTGGGAAACAATAAAGTTAAGGATCAATCTGCAGCCTACAGGGCTTCCTGTCATTTTGAACCTAAGAAGCATGAATAATCTACATCATTCAGCTCTTAGAGATAATCCTTGCAGGGTTTATGGCCTAAGAACATTAATGAATAATTAAAAGCTGACATTTTCATTGCTGTCTGTTTCAATGGTTATTTACACTTTGACTGTATTATTTGTTAAAACACAGAATTATGGAGGATTTGGGGAAGTATCAAATTTCCTCAGATACTATGATTTAGAAATTTTAAACATTTTCCAGAAGGGCTTTCAGTTTCTAAAAATAACTAGAAATACTTCAAAATCTGTAAGCTTACTTCAAGAGGCCTGAAAATGAAGATGTCTTCGGTGCTATAGTATTGTAATAGAGGTCATAATGGAAACCAGGTTGGTAGAGAAAGTATTTCTCATCACAAACCCAAGCCCCTGGTGCCAACTTATCTTCTTTCACAGGCACCTACAGTTAAATCTACACATTCCTATCTTCTGGATTTAATTTCATCTTTTGTCTAAATTGCAGTACTGTTAAAGAGTTGCAGAGACAGACTGAAAGTTGCTCCCAGGTTTAGACAAAACTCTATCTATCTATCTACCTACCTACCTACCTACCTACCTACCTACTTACCTACCTACTTACCTACCTACTTACCTACCTACTTACCTACCTACTATACACACACACACATATGTCTTTCCATTTACATATTATAAATTTTTTTAATGTGGGTCAGTGCTCAGACCCAGAGGCAGGTTTTATAGATAGGAGCTCTAACCATACTAACACAAATGACATTGTAACCAAGAGTTTATTTTGATTCAAAAAAGTGTTAGACTGAATTTGGCCCAACTGTTTGTTCTCTTTCGTGTGACACGAATCAATACTTGAGTGTCTAGACTCTAGATGCGTTACATAAATAATTTGTTTTTCTTTTTGACAGAGTCTACATACCAGCTATTCTGGGAGTCACTATGTATACCAAGCTACCCTCAAACTAACAGAGATCCTCTTGTCTCTACCTCTTGAGAGCTAGGATTAAAAGTGTGAGCCATCAGGCCGAACTAAATGATTTTTAAACTTATGTTCAAAGTATAGCAATACTATACTTTAAAAAAAAATGTTCAGACTTTAAGCCCATGGTTATAGTTTTGATTTAGCATTTATAAAATACCTGTTCTAATAAATATAACTGAAACTCTGCTGCGCAGCACATACATGAAGCGTAGAAACACAGTGAGAAGCATTACCTTGACTCTAACTGTTTTACACTTGACTGTAACTGCTGTACTCGTCTATCCGACGCTTCCTCTCTTCCCTGGGCAGACATAATATCTTCCTCCTAGAAAGTAAAGAACCCGAAGCTTACTTGAAGCATCTGATAATGCAACAGACAAGCACCATTTTACAGCATGATGAACACAGTGGACTACAAAGTTATGCTACTAGAATTCTAATGTGTAAGTTTAAAGATGATAGACTTTGTTAAGTAAACACATATAGTACAAAGAGTTTGGGGGCAAACTTTATCACTATCACATTATACAATCAAAAGAGTTACTGCAAATACATTTCTGGCAATGTTTTACAATGTTTCCATTGCACATCCAGCAAAACAAGGCGAAGGTTCCTTTGTGGTCACTCTGCTGTTATAATATGCTCCTAACTATTTCTCATGATCTATCAAAGGAACACACGGCATTCCTGACAGAGTGATGCTTTGAACTATCAACAGGTTAAGTCATCTTTCTAGAAAAGCTTCTTGCCCATCCTTGCTTGCCTTCCTTTACAGTAAACACTTTTATCGATATCATTTTAATTTATCCACTGTACTTAACGGTATCTTTGAAAAAGTGTTTTTTCTCAGACAGACTTCTCCTATATTGTGTGGTTAGTCTGGAACTCACTGTGTAGACCAGGCAGGCCATCAGTTTGGGGCAGTCATCCTGCTTCTGTTTCCCAAGTGTAGGATTACAGGGGTGCTCTACCATGCCAAACTTAATAGATTCTTTTAAGATTAATTGTTCCCAGCAGTAGTTAGATGTACTATTTTAGATTTACTATTTGTTGTGGTTTATTTCCTACATCTGAGTTGTTACCTACTACCATTTCCTTTGGCCTCACAAACATCTCAGGTGAAATAAAAGCACCAGGCATGGAGATACATGCCTGTAATCCCAGCCTTTGGAGTTTTCAGATGAGAGTATCAGGAGTTCAGACTCCAGTGAGACACTGTAAGCAGCCTGAGCACAGCCTGAGTTCTAGGAGACCCTACCTCAAGAAACCAAACCAAACAAACAATAAATAAACTTCCTTCAGAATGTTTTGAAATTCAAGTCTTCTGAGTACAAATTCCATTTATTTATTTGGAATGTCTTACATTCATTTTTTTTTTTCTTTCTTCTTTTTTTCCCCCGAGACAAGGTTTCTCTATGTAACAGTCCTGGCTGTCCTGGAACTCACTCTGTAGACCAGGCTGGCCTCGAACTCATTCAGATCCGCCTGCCTCTGCCTCCCAAGTGCTGGGATTAAAGGCGGGCGCCACCACCGCTTTCATATTTGAAACGCAGCTTCACTGAATATAGAGCCTGTTGAGAGCTGTTCTCTCCTTCAGCACTTTCCATACACTGGAAATGTTTTCTGCCTTCGCAGCTTTTGTGGAGAACTCAGCCATGATTCTTACCATCCTTCATCTCTCCAGGTCACCAGTCTGTTCCTGCACTCAATATCTTTTCTTTAAGATTGTCTATCAGTGTCATGAAGATTCTATAGAGATGGTTTTGTTTGTTTATCCACTTTAGGGTCATTAATATTCTTGCTAATGTTTTCTCCTAACTTCAGGTTGTTTTCTGCCCTTCTCCCTCTTGGACAAGGCAATTTCTAATGTTCTCTATTGAACTTCCTTGCTTATCCTGAGGTTTTAATCTAGTTTTGGGCCTATCTAGTATGGTGATATATTATTTGTGCTGAAATGTGATTTTATTTGTATATTAGTAAATAAAGTTGCCTGGGGGTCAGAGCTAATAGCAAGCCATAGCAGAAGTCTGGCAGTGGTAGCACACACACACTCAATCCCTGATCACATGACAGGCAGAAATTGTGTGTTCAAGGACACCACCAGCATGGAGACACACACCTTTAATCTTGATACCAACCATAGAAGACCTGGATGTCTGTATAGAGAGGCAGTGACGAGGAGGTCATGTGGTTGGGTTTACAACCAATGAGAAGGCAGAACAAAAAGTCAATAAAAAGACACACAGGAAGTAGGTCTCTTTCTGAGGGGAAGGACGGCCACAGCAGCAAGGGGTAAGAAGGCGGTTTTAGTCTTAGCTCTTAGCTACTGCTATGACCTCTTGGGCTTTTAACTCTGCATTTGGATCTGTGTTTCTTATTTAATAAGACTGTTACATCTACAATCTAGTAAACTTTTTTACAGTTCCTGTAAAAGCTCTAGAATTTTTATTTTGAAATTATTTTCTTGCTCTCAATCAAAATTCTTTACCTTTTCCTTCACTTAGACTTTATTTTACTCTAATTTAAAAACAAATTTTAAAAAGGAATAATTCCTTGAGCAGTCTTCTTTTTTTGTGACAGTCTTACTCAGTAGTACAGGCTGGTCTTAAACCCATTCTGTAGCAAAGGATAGTCATACAGATAGTAACTATCAGAACTAGAATTTCTAATAATAACATCCATCTAAATCTCAAGCCTGACATTTCCTTAATACCTTTCTAAAAGTCCCCCATTGTTTACAGAAAGAATAAGCCTATTATGACAATAAAAACTTGAATAAACAATATAACTATGGTATTAGATGTTATAGAACAAGTTAAGCAAAACTTGACTGTAAACTGCATTTTAACGATCTGTGTATACTGACTATGATGTTTTAATTCACTAAGTCGATGGAAACAGTCTTCACTAAGTGGTTGCCAACACTATACCTTCTTCAGCATCTGTTCTTGAAGACCTTCAGTCACTTTAGTTAGCTCTTCCACTTTCGTTACTGCAACTCTCAGATCTAACTTGGCTTGCCTGAAGAAGAAAGCAAATTCATGTGTTATGTTAGAGACCATAAAGAATGGAAAGTTCATAATCTAAATTTAGTAAAATCATTACTACTGTCTATGTAACTAAAAATAGATCCCAAAGGTAAATTCTGAATGATTTTCTTATTGCTAGTAAAATACATGTAAAAGCAAATAGGAAAATATAGCTAATTATAGAGGGTATAAAGAGGAATCCTTTATTTGAACAAATTACATTTAATGTACAAGCAATCAAAAGTTTTTAATGAAGAAAAATTTGACCATCTTTAAACAAGAATTTCAGTATAGTAAGAATTTAACTATGTTTATACTTTTTTCAATTTATCTAATTAAAAGAATACTGCTGATTGGCCTCTGTGAGAATGAAATTAAAGCTTGAATGTCTATCAGTCCCTGGAGCAGTGATTATAAATCTGGGTAAAATCTGAATACACATAGCAACTTGGTTTTCTTACGTTCAGAAAGATTATAATGTTGCTTTTTCTATTTGTTTCATGGGTTGCTGAACAAGTGAAAGTAAGGTACATTAAAGTGTCCAGTAAACGCTAATCAAATGTGAGATTGAAAGTATCTGTTGGGAGAGTCTCAGCATGCGAGCACTGGCATCATGAGCCCAGTGCTGTTACTACTAGGATGAAACCCACCTGACCAACTGCCTTCAGAACAACAATTCTCTTAGTAATAGAACTTTTCCTTATTTTGATCTGATTTTAAACAATCAGTCAACTTCTAAACTGTATGTCAAGTTCATAGTTCTCTCTGTTTTTATGGCCCAACCTTGAGCACCCTTATCACTTCCAAGGACTGATTCCCTCAACCCCTCTTGGCCTGAAAAATGAGCCTACCCCTAAGTGATGAGATTAAAGGCAGGTGGCACCAGGCCCAGCTTCAGGCTTAAAATCCCACCTTAAAATTTATTTCTAGATTTCTCAGTCAAAATGGAAAGTTTTATTTTCATTATTTTTGAATGAAACTCTATACTACTGTATATGGAAAAAAAGGTCAATATCAGTCAGTTCCAAAGTCTCATCTCCTGCCAGTTCCTCCCATGTTCTCTGTTTAGCAGAGAACATACAAATCATGTGTTTCCTGAACACACTCTTCATTTTTCCATTTTTATTGTACAAGTCTCTCCCTCTTTTCCTAATTTTTCAACATTTGTCAAATTATAAGTTTTTCCTTGTCAAGTCCTCATTGGTTTTGTCTACACAATATCCCAAGTTGCAGTCTGTAGCTGGAGTTTTCTCCAGTCCTACCTGGCCCACAGTCAGGACAAATCTCTCTCACCCACCAGTCCCCCAGCTGCTCAGACACAACCGAGTAAACACACAGAGACTTACATTGCTTACAAACTATATGGCCACAGCAGGCTTCTTGTTATCTAGTTCTTAAATCTTAAATTAACCCATTTGTATAAATCTATACCTTGCCACATGGCTCGTGGCTTACAAGTATCTTGCATGTTGGTACTCATGGTGGCGGCTGTCAGTGTCTCTCTGCCTCAGCCTTCCACTTCCCAGAATTCTTCTCTCTGCTTGTCCTGCCTATACTTCCTGCCTGGCTACTGGCCAATCAGCATTTTATTTATACAGAGCGATATCCACAACAGCAGTCCTTATAATACTAATTCTTTGTACATTAATAGATCACATTGCATTACAATTACTACTACATGGATTCTTCCTTGTGGAATATGAATTCATATAAGATGGAATACAACTCAAATGCAGTAACCACACTTTATTAATTTTTAACCCTTTTAGAGACAAGTACGAGCACCATAAATCAGTGCAAAAGAGAAGATGAAAACATCAGCTATAAGCACTGCTGTGTCTTCATGTTTTACTCATTCAATGTTCATGTATAGACAATTGTAGAGTAATGATTTGTGGAAGCCTCAAGAAAACACAAACACACACACAATTTCTTTAAAGCAGATCTCCTACTATAGAAGTATTGGATCTCTCCTATCAGGCTGGACTGGCTGGCCAGTGAGCCGCGGGATCCACCTGGGATCCACCTGTCTCTATCTTCCCAGCATTGCGATCATGAACGTGTAGCACCCCTGCCTATTTGTTTTATAAGGGTTTCGGGGATCGAACTCACGTTGTTCTCATGCTTGCATGGGAAGACTTTACTAACTGACCAGTCTCCTCAGCCCCCTAAACTAAGATCAAAGAAGTAGAGTATGGTACATGCATATAATCCCAGCACACAGGAGGCTGAGACTGGAAGATAACAAATTTGATGCTAGCTACCCTTAATGAGTTCTAGGTCAACTTGGGGCTACAGAGCAAGACCTGGCAAAACAAAACAATAAAAAAAAAAAACCCAAATAAACCACTGACCTAGTCAATTTTGAGGTCAACAAAGCAGATACACACTAAATATGTATTTGGGAAACATTATTAATGATTGATATTAATGAACTTAGGTAGGGTAGACTTAAGGAAAGGAGGGGACTGAATAAAAGAGATAGAAACTTAAGATATCTATTTTCAGTGGGTTGGATGAGGAAATTAGGAAGACAAAGGAGACCAATAAGTGGCCGCAAAGGTCAGAGAAGAAAATCAGAAACATATACAAAATAGAAGAGGAAATTCCACAGTAAGTAAAATAAACAGATTCTTCAAGGCAATTTCAGAGGATAGAAGAGGAAAAATATAACCTGAGTAACTGTCAGTAAGTTCTGACATAGGAGGATTCAAAAGAAGCCTGCAAAATGGAACTAAACCTTAAGCATACAAGGCATAGTTATAGAAATGATATGAGAAGATACTTTCCTATGTAGACAGACTGGATGCTAAAAGAGAATGTGCTCTAAGATAGTGTTAGAGCCCACTGTACACTGGAGAGGAGGACATTTGAGCTCTCCTAGAGATGAGGAAGCTGAACTTCATGCACATAGCAAGCTGTCAAACCCCTCCATCAGTAAACAGCTGCTAGTCTGAATGCACCTGTCCTCTCACAACCCACATGCTAAAATCCTGGGAAAGTACAACCCTCAGAGAGTTTCGTGTGATGGTATTAGGAGGTGGGATGTTTGGGGAGGTGATGATATTATGATTGTGGAGTCCTCAAAAAATGGGACCAGCAACCAAGTAAGAGGCATGAGGGAAGCTGCTTGCCA
The DNA here is from genome assembly GCF_949786415.1 of Peromyscus eremicus. Taxonomy (NCBI): domain Eukaryota; kingdom Metazoa; phylum Chordata; class Mammalia; order Rodentia; family Cricetidae; genus Peromyscus; species Peromyscus eremicus. Next base: position 11,927,911 of record NC_081421.1, on the reverse strand, counting down.
CTTTCACCATGTCAAGATACACCAAGAAGGTGCAATTTGGAAACCAGAGCCCTCACTGGACATGGAACCTGTTGGTGGTCTTGATCTTGGCCTTGTCATCCTCTTGATCTAAAAAGAAATAACTTTATGGTGTTTCCAACCTATTTCACTCTACAGTATTTTGTTAAATAGCCAAATGGACTAAGGCAATGCAGGAACAGATTATAAAAGTAGGGCTGAGCACACAGTCTACGATTCTCACACAGCATACCACACCAAAGCATAATCTAAAGAGGTGCAAAAGTGCAGAATATTTGCCAAAGACTCTTATAAATATCAGTAAAACATTCTTATAGTCCTCTATTAGTAGCTGCACAACTTCTGGACAATGCTATATAGTTTTGTTTGACCTCTGTCCAACTCCTGAAACAAGAAATCTTAATATTAAATATTGCCAAGCTATACTCATGACCCATGTGCTCTACAAGTAAAACAGAATATTCTTTGTTCCTCAAAGAGTAAGAGAAACAAAATTTTTAAAATATTGTATAATAAAATCATCCCTTAGATAACATTAAAGCTAAACACTGTGAAGAGACAGAAAGATGACAGGAAAGCCCCATCCTCATCTTGGAACCTGTTTTCGTTTTCTCTGCTCAGAAAGATAGCTGCCAACACATAAGGAACTGTCTGGCAATTCTATGACTAAGCACATCTGCTCAAGGCCATTTCTCACATGGGAGAGATTCCAAGAGACACCATGAATCAAAACTAGTGGTACATGAATTCCAGATTTCCACAGCATTTTATAATAGAAGACACAATATTATTCAAATTGAAACATGAAACATCTGAGAAAAATCTGTTATCTCAGTTAAAATAAAACCATTACCTGGCAAAAGTACATTTTAAAAATAAGCAGAATATAAAAGTTACTGCCAACATACTTTTGGAGAAAAAAGTATGCATTTATAAAAATGTCTTGAAATGAACACAATGAATATACATAAACTTCAATTTACATAATTTATCTATTACATTCACTATGATAGCATAAAATCAAGAACTACATTTGTATAATATCAGTTCTTATGTTCTTCAATAAAACCATTTACTTAAATAATTTCATGATCAGTTTTAAAATGTCTGAGATTTTATTTAAATATTGACAGCACTAAACATTCTATCTTTATCACTCATTGAAGTTTTGAGATTATTGATAATAAAACAGACAGAAAGGGCAATATAGCTTAAAGGCTGGATCTGTAATACTGTAATAGAAAACACAGAATGTCTTCTGATATGAACGGTACAATGCTTCTGTTTACTATATCAAAATGTTTGATCAGGTGTGCTCATTTGGAAATCACAGTACTAAGTCATCACACCATTCCTGATATATATATATATATATATATATGTATGTAAATAAAGAATATAATACAAAAATTTTCTGCATAATAAAAGCCTAAGAAAGCAGTTGCGCCTCTGAAAGTTTGAAGATCAACGGGCATGAGCAGAAAACCCATATAATTTATTTTATCCTTTTAATAAAGGACAAATAAGTTATTTAATTTGCTAAGTTAATAACTCAATATTTTCTTATCATCTTTCATAGATCCTACAGGTTAGTGAGATGAAAATGTACAAAGTTACATATAATAAAGTGTTAATGATACTGTAACAGACCAGCATTTGGTCTTCAACTGTACTATAGAAGAAGCATGTTGGGTTTTGAAGGGATAGAAAGAAAAAGATTTAGAAAAGGTTATCTTGCCGAGCAGTGGCGGTGCATGCCTTTAATCTCAAAACTCAGAAGGCAGAGCCATGCAGATCTCTGTGAGTTCGAGGCCAGTCTGGTCTACAGAGTGAGATCCAGGACAGGCACCAAAACTAGAGAAACTCTGTCTCAAAAAACCAAAAAAAAAAAAAAAAAAAGGTTATCTAAAGTTATGACATGACACTTGAGTTGAACTTTTAAATTGGGATGACATTTGTTAAAGGAAGGAATTTTAGACAATCTGAACAATTTGAGCAAAACAAGCTACAACATGGTTTGTTCGGAAGAGTGAAAATAGTTTAGAAAGTTGAAGTGGGGTCAGGCCATAGAAGACTGTCATTCTGGGCAGTCATTGACATGAAGCGGCATAATCAAATTTTATTTTTGAAAGATGTACCAGGCTTTGTTGACTCCCCATGGGAGCCTTTACCTTTTGGAGGAGGGGATGGGGATGGGGGAGGAAAGCTGGGGGGCGGGAGGAGGGATGAGAGGGGGATCTGTGCTTGGTATGTAAAATGAATAAAAAATTTCTTAAACAAAAAAATGAAAAAAAAAAAAAGAATATTTTAAGTAAAGAACACAAGGGGCCGGTGGGATGGAAAGCCAGAGGGGGTTTCTGCAGTGGCTTACATGGGAGGGGTTCAACGAGGGCAGTGACAATAGTGACAAGAAAGTGAGACACTTTAGAGTTGAGAGGCAGAACAAAGTACGATGTCTCCTGCTTTTCTGAACTAGCAACTGGATGGCACCACTTACAAACAGAAAAAAGGCGTGGAAGATAAAACAATAAGCTCAGCTCACAGCCCATTGTGGTTTAAGTATCTCGGAGCCCCTGGGATGGAGATAACCCAGAAAACTCTGAGTTAAGAAAAACGTAATGGTATCCCTCTCAGGAACTACTGAAGAAGTCAGGGATGAGATGGCCAAACAATGTGAGGGGATTATGTCACATCACTTATAAACTTACAGAACTTTTGCTGGCTTCAGAGATCATGTTACATAGTTAAATCTTCAATAATTTTTGGGAGTAGTACAAAGGAGTAAACTCAAGGTTTTGTATTTGTCAAATAAGTACCGTATCACTGAATTACATACCCACTCCCAATTCTCAGTCAATACTGATTAGCAAGTTATACATTCCTTATGTAAAAATAATATCAACGTATGTCAATGAGTGGCTAAAATTAATTTAAAAAATATATTATCTGGAGACCAGATGTAGGGCACGTATCTTAACACCATGTCAAATCTACAGTTACTTAAAATTATTTTAAATAAAGTTACTTAAAAATTGTTTTAGTTCTTACCCCCTTTTGTTTTTCTTGTCCTTTCAAAGACACCCACGGGCCAGACTGGGTTCTCACAGTCCAGACTAGCTAAAGAAGACATCCACAGGTCCATCAGGCACCTTGGGACACTGGGTGGGTAGGTGCCATTATGAAGAGCAAATATATGGTGGAGAAATAGGAGACAGAGAGAAACAGAACAATTGGTGTGCTGTGGAGAGAGGCAGAACTGAAGAAGCGAAGGTGGTGACGAACAGGCTAAGGTGGGTGGCCTGCTTGCTCTTCACCTGGGGCCAAGGTAATGCCAGAGCCTAGGGCTGCTGCCAAGGGCCATATCTGGGTCCAGGTACTGCTGCAGGCGGAGTCTGTGTTGACATCCATGACCCATGTTGCCACCAAATGCTACAAGGATGCCCAGGGTCTGGGCCACTACCTGTGGCCATTTGGCGTCCATGAGTTGTACTCCTGCTGTGGGCCATGCCTATCTGAGTAGCCTGTGCTGCCACCCAGGGACATGATGACATCTGTGCCTGAGCTGCTGCCAAGGGCCATATCTGGGTCCATGGCCCTACAGCAGCTAAGATCTATGTTGATGTTTGTGGCTTCAGTAACCACTGAAGGCCATGAGAACATCCAGGGTCTGTTCAGCCATCTGAGTCCATGTTGGTGTCCAAGGGAGTCCATGTTGGTGTCCAAGGGCCATGCTACTGCTGGGTCCATGCCGAACTGGATGGTTTATGCTGCCACCTGGGGCTATGGTGACATCCAGGCCTGAGCTGCTTGCTATCTAGGGCCATGTCTGGGTTCCATGGCCCTGAAGCAGCAAGGGTCTGAGTTGACATCCACAGCTTGTGCTACTACAGGGGGCCACAGGAACTATGCATGTTGAAATCTATGGACCATACTAAGCAGGCCTCACCCTACACTGGCCCTGCTCCTCTCTGGATGCTGCAGCAGGAGAGCTGCCCCCACCCCCCAGCATTAGGGAGAGATGGCTGTACCCCTTACCACAGGCATGAGAGACCTGGCTCTACCCCTTGCCAGAGGGAGGGCAGTCCCAGTAGCCAGGACTGACCAGCTCAGCTACCACCCAGACCCACCTCCTGGGCCTTGGGTTGGTCCACCCTAACATCTACCCTACCTAACTTGCATGAAGGGGTTGATTGTGCAGAGCGATAGCCACAGGATCTCCATGACTCAGGGCAACAGCAGGATATCTGAGAGGCGTTTTGGTGAGGTTCCAGTGATGGTGGTGTGCCAGAGACCACACACAGGCCTTGAACCAGGGCAATGACTCACTACAATGAACATTCAAAGGTGGGGCTGATTGGACATAAGGATATACTATGTGACACCACAGCTACCAATGCCACTAGCAAGAATGAAGAGGTGCTGGAGAGAAGGGGAAGATGGAGGATTGAGGTGATTTTTGTTTGTTTTTGAATTAACTTTGGGGGGAGGTTTCTTTGAGGGGGGATGCTGCAGGGGTGATGGGCAGATATGGAGGGACTAGGAGGTGAGCAGGATTGGGGTTCGTGATGTGAAATTCCCAAAGAATCAATATGTAGCTTGGTCTGCCTAAGGGGCCCCTGGCAGTAGGATCAGGATCTATCCCTGGTATGTGAGCGGGCTTTTTGGAACCCAGTGCCTATTGTGGGATGCCTTGCTCAGCCTTGATGCAAGGGTAGGGGCTTGGACCTGACTCAACTGAATGTACCAGGCTTCTCTGACTCCCCATGGGAGGCCTTACCTTTTTGGAGGAGGGAATGAAGGGATGGCTGGGGGGGGCGGGATGGGGGGACAGGAGGAGGGAAGAGAAGGAGCTCTGTGGTTGGTATGTAAAATGAATAAAAAATTTCTTAATAAAGAAAAAAATAGAAAAAAAAAGGATTATGTTGTAACACAAATCTTAAAAGGTCTTATTAGTAGAAAAAACCCCAAGCCAGATATTGGGATGAATACGAAAGATCAGAGAAGCAGAACAAGCCACAGCCAACCTCACCTCACCTCACCTCACCAGCGCCTCAGCCAATCCTGTTTCCATGAATCCTCAGACTGAAAGCCTCTGAGTCCTCACCCTGAGGGTCTTAGTTGAACTTCTGCTTAGCTCCTGTCTCCTCACACATTATATACTGTTCTCTGCCCAGCCATGTCACTTCCTGGGATTAAAGGCATGTGTGCTTCCCAAACAAAGACAGGACATCTCAAGTGCTGGGATTAAAGGTGTGTGCCAACACGCCTGGCTCTGTTCCCAGTGTGGCCTTGAGATCACAGAAATCCAGACAGACCTCTGCCTCCTGAGTGATAAGATTTAAGGTATGTGCCACCACTGTTTGGCCTCTATGTCTCTCTAGTGGCTGGCTCTGTCCTCTGATCCCCAGATCAGTTTATTAGGGTACATAATACATCACAACATTGTTATAAAAATATTCTTTCAAAAATAAAACTTGATCATATCATTTCATGCCAGTGACTGTCCAGAATGGCATCAAGTCTTCCATGATCTGACCTAAGACCATTCCTCATTTCAATTTTCTGAACAATTTTTGTTATGTTTGAGACGTTAATATGAACCTGTATGCCCGTGTTTCAGGCCATCTTTAGAGCAAATCCTTTTACACTGATAAAACCCATCATTCCTAAAAGATACACTCAAATGACTATATATATATATATATTAAGATAAGGTCTCACTGTTAGAACTTACTATGTAGTCTAGGCTGCTCTCAAACTCAGAGATCTGCTTGTCTGCCTCCCCAGTGCTGCAATTAAAGGTGTGTGCCACCACACTTGGCTCCCTTTCTTTCAAAGACATATCCAAGATGCAGAATTGGAGCCTACTAAGCTGGATATGTATTATAAGCAAATATAATGAAATGAAAAAGCACCTACAGAGAAATAATATAAAATTTCAATTAAATGAGTGAGTGCTAAGTAGATCTGCAAGGATAAAAGGGTAACACTGTGGTGTAATGAAGGAGAACACTTTCCTGGAGAAAGCCAAGTGTAGCCAGAGTACAAATTTTCTGAGAAATAGAATAATGATCAAAAGGCATAAAGAAGGAAGCAAGAGGTTTTTGAGAAACAGCAAAGTGACACTTTGGGCACTTTACACTATAGGGTTAAGGAGGGCCAGGTGAATAGAGGTTGTAAGAAAACAGACTGAACAGTTTCATTTGCTATGGCAGAGTATCACCAAAACTCTCAAAAAGGAAAACAAAAGAAGCTTTAATTATAAATTCACATGATTTTAGTTTTTGGAATCATATTATCAGACAACAAATGAAGCTATGTTTCAGTGTGAGTACAAATGTGTTTAAAGAATTTCTAATTTACTTTTTCTTGGCACGGTAATATAGAGCATTTCAAAGCTGAATTTTGGTAATGTCAATATGCCCATCATTCAGAATCTGTCAAACTTGAAAGCAACATCCTTTGCCTCAAAGAAGCATCTGCTTATCCTTATGTTCCTTCAAATCTGTGGCAGGAAAAGCAGGCATAGTTTTATGTATACAACTCTCAACTGGTTAATGTTGAGCTATAGAACACCATTGGTAAATATTATAGCAAAATTGGGCAGTGCAACATTCAAGACCTTTTAGGCTCCAGAGTACCACCACTAGCATTATCATTCTCAACTCATTTAATCTCCAGTTATAGTCTTTACACCAAATGTCCAAACATCAAATGAATCTTCCACACAGATGTCAAAAATCAACATACCCACTCATCATCCTTTCTTTTCCAATCAGCTCTCATGCTTGATTCTTTATGGCTGTGAATACTGTCTGAGAGCTAGGCTTAGCAGCTCACTAAGATTAGCAATGAAAAGATTATGAGCTCCAACTTGGCTCTTCCTTGAGTCTGTTGGGAAACCCCGGGTGAGACAGTTCAAGCCTTGTTTGGCTTCGTTTCTTTATAACATTAAGAAATTTAAAAAAAAAAAAAGCTATTAAGATGCTGTCTGCCAGTTCAACTTGTAATAATTTATCTTAACCTCTAGTCCCTAGTTCTCCCATTTTACCTTTCAACATGGGATCTTCCATATCCACTTTTATTTCTTAGTACATGACTACAGGTCATTATTTCTTTCTTCCAGGATCTGTGTCTGCATTCTAAGTCATCCTACTATGCTACAGATATTTTTCCTTGCAATCTTTTCTGGGCCTTGAATTCAGAGTTAAGCACACTGTTAGATGACTCATTGTTTTCAACTATCATGACAAAGCTTTCAGTTGTGTTTGGTGGTCCCTTTTCTTTGTTTTTAAGTTCATGTTAAATTGTGATATATGTTGTTAGCACATGTTTTTACACTAAAGATCCCTATTTGTGTAATGTAAACATTTTTTTGATCTATGTTTTGGCATTCAATTATTGATTTATATGAAATACTCCAATGCTTGTTGTTGATGCCTAGTTTTCTTTCTTTCTTTTTTTTTTTTTTTTTTGGTTTTTTTGAGACAGGGTTTCTCTGTGTAGCTTTGCACTTTTCCTGGAACTCGCTTTGGAGACCAGGCTGGCCTCGAACTCATAAAGATCCGCCTGCCTCTGTCTCCCAAGTGCTGGGATTAAAGGCGTGCACCACCACCGCCCGGTGATGTCTAGTTTTCTATACATGTAATTACCACATTCCTTTGGTGACAAACAAGTAGGCTGCCTGCTGTTGGTGGATATTGGATTGCACTGTGAAGCCCAAGTTTGCATTTGCATTAATTAAATAAAATTAACCTTGGGTCAGTAGGCTGACAGAAAGTAATTATAGGGCGTCAGAGGGCATCAGGAAAGATAGACTAATACACAGGAAGTAGTCAGGAGGGATATGGAATAGCATGGAAGGATGATCTCTTTGGAAGACACCAACAAAGAGACAAGGTTAGCTAGATGCTACTTCTCTTCTCTGAGCTTGCAGGTTTTCACCCCAGCCTTCGAATCTCCAATCTTATTTATAAATAGAACAACAGAGATTTAGTTAAAGCTACCTTTAGTGGCAGCAACAGGGCCAGTGCCTGCAGGAACAGAATTCCCACCAGACTGTGGCCTGGTGGCAGGCCACTACCAGAGAAGCAGGTCCTTAACTGCACAGACTTAACTGCTGGCTAAAATAGCAGTAGACTAAGACATAGCCACTGTGTTGAAGTTAAACAGCAGCCTGCAGTTCCCAACTTCTACAAATAGCCACCATCCACAGAAACAATGACCAACTAAGTTAGGGATTATAATTGCTGGAAATGTTTTTATTTTAGAAACAAATAAATATATGTAATACATACTTTGTTCTTGTACTATACATACTAAATATGGATACATATCTCTATACCTAAAATGTCTATAATGAATATAGACAATTATTTAAAAATTGTTGACATATATAAATGAATATTATCCTAAAGGATTTCATTTTTATATTCTACTTTGAATCTATACGTATGTATATGCACGTGTACACACACAAACACACACACACACACACACACAGATTGACTTTTTTTGAGACAGAGTTTACATGGGCTAGCCTCAAACTCACAATTCTCCTGTCTCTACTTACTAGATGCTACGATTATAGGTACGTGTCATCACACCAAGCTTCTATCTTACATTTTGACATCAATTTTTTCAAGATAAGGTTTTCTGTACAGTCTTGGCTGTCCTGGAACTTGCTCTGTAGACCAGGTTGGCCTTAAACTCAGAGATCTGCCTGCCTCTGCCTCCCAAGTGCTGGGATTAGAGGCATTTGCCACTATCTCCCCACCCAACATCAATTTCTGAACACAGCAGTTTATAGGTTAAGGATCCCTAATCCAAAAATATGAAATAAGAAACACTAAGAAATCTGAAACATTTTCAGTACCAAGGCAACATAACATGTGGGAAATTTTACACCTGGCCACACGTGCTCGCTTTCAATAAAAATGTTTGTAAACTGAAGATATTATATTAAACTACTTTCAGACTCTGAGTGTAAAATATACAAAATTAATTAATTTTGCTTTTAGACTTGATTCCACTTATAAGCTATTTCACTGTGTATGTAAATATACAAAATTCTGAGAAAAAAATTCAAATCTGTAACTCTTCAGTCATATTGCTTAGCTTGCATTTTCCAGAGTGCTGTGACCTCTGAATTATTTGCTCACAGTCTTTGTCCAATTATCTTTGACTCTTATTTATCAATTTTTCCTATTTTGGCTTATATTTTAAACATTGAATTAGAAATATTTTCTTACAATGTATCCATATTTTAAAACAAGAAACATTACTCCATGAATATGTACACTATTCATGTTTTAATGTACTAGTTAAGATGAATTTAAGTATAAAATTAAAAACAGAAATATTTTCCTAGCAAAATCTTTAGATTTTATTACTAAAAAACTCTGTGAAGTCTTGCTTTTTAATTTAGATATTAAACCCATAAGCCTTTATAAAAATAAATGTGGAAAGGAAAACTCTTATAAAACTTTCTTATAGATAGAACTATTCCCAACATGATGGTTCCCTACAGACTCATAATGTTAATTCTGATATACTACATTTCCATGAATATGTTTTGTTTGATCAATCTCACACTTAAAAATAACAGTAAGATTTTTTTCCCTATATAATCGTCTTGGTAATTGTCTTACTATTTATCAAGGAGAAACTAGATTACCATACCTCTTTCAGTCTCTTCAGTCTCTTTCTCTCTCTCTCTCTCTCTCTCTCTCTCTCTCTCTCTCTCTCTCTCTCTCTCACACACACACACACACACACACACACACACACACACACACACACACTCTAAGTAATTTATTCTAACTTACATTAATTTGAAATATAAAGATGTGGGAAAATATTCTCACTAAATAATTGAAGTTTCTCATTCTGGTGTAGTAGTTCTCAATTTTGTTTTGTTTTTAGATTTTCTATTTCTTTGCTGAGATTTTTATTTATTTACTTATTTTGAGATTTTTTTATTAAGAAATTTTCTATTCATTTTACATACCAACCACAGATCCCCCTCTCCTCCTGCTCCTCAGCCTTACCTTCCAACCCACCCCCTATTCCCACCTCCTCCAAGGCAAGGCCTCCCATGGGGAGTCAGCAAAGCCTGGTATATTCAGTTGAGGTGGGTTCAAGCCCCACTCCCCTGCACCAAGGCTGTGCAAGGTGTCCCACCATAGGCACTGGGCTCCAAAAAGGCTGCTCATGCACCATGGATGAATCCTGATCCCACTGCCAGGGGGCCCCCTAAACAGTTCAAGCTAAATAACTGTCTCGCCTGTCCAGGGGGCCTAGTACAGTCCCATGGGGGCTCCACAGCTATTGGTCCACAGTTCATGGATTTCCACTAGTGTGGCTGGCTATCTCTGTACATTTATCTTCCCATTATGATCTCGATGTCCCTTGCTCACAGAATCCCTCCTCTCTCTCATCAACTGGACTCCTGGAATTTGGCCTGGTGACCGGCCATCTACTGCTGAGATTTCTTAATCTATCACTGCAAATTTCTATTTCTGTAATTTTACTTATTTATTTTGAGTAAGATGTCATGTGTTTGTACATGTGTGTATATAGATATATTTGCCCCTATAAACATGCACACATGTGTAGAGGCCAGAGGAGAACATCAAATCTTTTCCTCTACTGCTCTCTTCCTTATTTCTGGTCTCCCAAGGAAGCAATGCTCCCCATTTTCTCAGATAGGGTAAAGGCCACAAACCCTGCCAATTTTCCTCTTCTCCCCTCTCCAGTATTGGTGTTGTAGCCATGCACAGCTATGCTCAGCTTTTTTATCTCTGCTAGGGATCTGAATTTAGGTTCACATGCTTGCAAATCTTATCCATTGAATCATCTCCCCAGTCCCTATCATTAAATTGTTTGAAGCTGTTCCTAATTGCTTACTGATTCATTTTGTTGTGCTTGTTTAAAAATCTTTGCCAAAAAGAAGGCACAACAAACAAACTAACTAAACAAAAAAAGGATAGCCAATTTATATCAACGAAGGAGTCAAGTATAGCAAAAATATGTGCACTCAACATTACCACACCCAATATCATTAGATCAAAAACTACTGGTCATAAAGGCCCAGACTTCAAAACAACAATAATGGGTGACTTCAATAATATTTTATTCTCATCAATAACTAAATCATCCAGATAAAATAGACCAACAAAGAAACTTCAGAGTTAAGCTATACTATAGATCAAATGGACTTAATAGACACCCACAAACTATTCTACCCCAAAGCTGCAAAGTATACATTTCTGAATTATTAGTGAGTCACTAAAGGAATCAGGAAGGAAATAAATTCTTAGCATCGAATAAGAATGAAAGCACAACATACTAGAACTTGAGGGAAACACAAAAAAGCAGTTATAACAGGAAACTTTGTAGCCACAAATGCGTACATTAAAAAATTAGAGATCTCTAATAAATTATCTAATAAAACTCAACGTCTTAGAAAAGTTTATCTCCAAATCAGCACAAAGAAACAAATGATGAATACCAAAGTTTAAATTCATGAAATGGAAAACTAAAAGAACAATACAAAGGATTAATGAAACAAAGAATGGGTTCTTTGAAATGGACAAAAAAATGACAAATGGTAATCCTTAGCAAAACTAATCAAAAGATCTGTCAATAAAATTAGAGATCAAAAGGGGATGTTACATTATAGCAGTTTTCAATGATAATTACTAGTGAATATTCTAAATTTATATTATAGAAAAATCTAGATGCTATAAAATTACTCGTCTTGAAATCTGTTTGTTTTTTTATTTGACATAGTGTTAGGGCTGAGTGTGTAGCTCAGTGGCAGTGACTAGCCTAGCCTCTGCAAGGCGCTGGGTTTGGTCCCCAGCAACGTTATTCCTCCATCCCCAATCCCACCTCAATCCCATCTCAAAGTTGAATGTAGCTCTGCTGCTCTTATTCCTCTCAATACATGTATAGTGTTTCACAGATGAAAAATGTGCTCACGGGGGGTTGGGGATTTAGCTCAGTGGTAGAGAGCTTGCCTAGCAAGCACAAGGCCCTGGGTTCGGTCCTCAGCTCTGGAAAATTAAAAAAAAAAAAAAAAAAAAAAAAAAAAAAAGTGCTCACGGTTTTTTTAAATCAACTTTGATACAATTTAAAAGTCATCTGAGAAGAGGGAAAATAAAGGAATTGCCTCTACTAGGTTGGCTTTAGGCAAATCTGTGGGGAATTCTCTTGTTTAATAACTGATGTGGGAGGACCCAGTCTTCTGTGGGCAGTGCCATTTCTGACCAGGTGGTCCTGAGATATGTGAGAAAGCAGGTTGAGCAAGCCATGAGAAGCAAGCCAATAAGGAGCACACCTGCATGGTCTCTGCAATAGTTCCTGCCCTGACTTCCCTCAGTGATGGACAGTGCCACGGAAGGGCAAGCATTTAAAACAAACCCTTTCTTTCCCAAATTGCTTTTAGTTTGAAGTTCTATCATAGAAATAGAAAGCAAAGTAGGACAGGAAGTCAGTGGCTATCTATACGAGGTACATCTTTTTCTTCCCAATCTCAGTTCCCCAGTCCCCTACTGGTACTTCCTGTGATTATCTGCTAAAAACAACAGGTTTTGGAGCTCCTTTTCCTCAGGCAGAAGTCCAAGGAAAGACAAGCAGTAGAACACTTTTCTAGGGGAGTTAGTTTTCTCCTGTAGCACTGGTTTACTATCCCTCCACATACATGTCATATTGTCTCCTGAGTGACTGCTTTCAGTCTCTTCTCATGGCCAATGCTCATATACACAGAGTGTTTGTGGTAGAGGTTTAATAAAGAAAGGAAGAAAACAGATGGGACAATCTATGGCAATGTAAGGAAGTTCCCCCGAATGAATATAATTAATAATAAAAACTAAGTTCATGTCTAAAAATACCTAAGATGTTTTCGAAGTTTCTCGATCTCCATATTTTGTTCAGTTACTGTTTTCAGGAAGTGTTGGTTAGTCTGCCATAAAAACAATCAAAAATATTCAGTATTAGAACATTTATGAACTGTATTTTCAAAGATGAGATAAAGCATATAAGCAAAAAACAAAACAAAAAAATAAAGATTCTTGATAATTACGTTTTTTTCAGGGCAAAATGTAACTTTGGGTCTTCCTTTCTTACCTTTACTTCCATGGATCCTGTTCCAACTACCTGAATCTGAATTCCTGTCTGAGGGCTTTCTCTGACTGAGTTTTTACTCATCTACATGTGCTGGAAACTGAAAAACGTTATAGATTTTAGAATGAATAACAATATTGATGGGACTGAGATATAAGTAATGCAAATCCCTGCGTTCATGGGTGGGATAAAACCTATGTCTATCACTGGGATTAAGCTCTAGAAACATGGCTAATTTAAATGGTTTATTTTAAAAAAATGAAAATCACATGTATTTCCTGGAGGAAGGCACATGCCACAGCACTTCAAGGTCAAAAGCTAACTTGTGGGAATCAGTTCTCTCCTGTCACATTGGTCTCAGGGATTAGACTCAGGTCTTCAGTCTTGGCAACACTACCTTTCCCACTGAGTCATCTTTCTGGCCCAATTTATATTATTTTAAAGTCAACTGAAAAAAAAAAAACTTGACAGAGTCTTGTTATATAGCTCAGACTGATCTCAAACTTTCCATCCTTCTGACCGCTTCCAGGGTCCTACGATTACAAGAATATTCATCTGTGCCCAGCTTATTTGCATTTTTGTGCTTTATTTTCATTATGTGTATTAATTGTATAAAGTAATGGGTTTCATTATGACAACTAAATGTATAAAAAGTGCTTCAATCAGATTTACCCCATATATTATAATTTTTTGTGGGAGCCCACAGAGGCTATCTAGTGAGAACTTACTCAGGGTCAGAGAATCTGAGCTTGCTTTACTCAGCAGGGCTGCATAATGGGATGATTTGCCCACGGGCGTGTTCACCAGGTGTTTGGAAGGGTCTACACTTGGCTGTATAGTGTGCTTTGATCTTGCAAGGGGGAGGTCTTTTGCCTCTCTCCTTGGCATATTATAAAAAGTCCTTTTGAATACAGAACTGGGCTGTTGGGTATTGACCCATGCCTTCCCGAAGCTATCCTGTGTCTCTGTCTCTCTCCTCGTCGTCATCTAGGTCTATCTTTCTAATATTTCCTAATTCCTCTCTCCTGCATCCAAGAACCCTTCGATAGGTGGGAGGAGGTCAGAGCTGGACTCCAGCAGACTCCCACAATTTCTTAGTCTGTTTTCTCCTTTACTCTTTTACATCTCTATAATCCCTTTAAAAATTAATATATGACATCATTTCCTCCCTCTCTCCCCCCCCCCCCCCCCCCGGTCCCATATTCTATCCTGTATATCCCTTTCAAATTCATGGTCTCCCATTCTTTATTATTATTATTATTGTTGTTGTTCTGTGTGTGTATGTGTAAATGCAACCTACTGAGTTCATTTACTGTTGCATATATATATATATATATATATATATATATATATATATATAATTTTAGAAATGGCATTTATGATTGGATAACCATTTAGGGTACTCATCTCTGGGGAAGACAAATTTTTCTCTAAGCTCCTTTCAATCACCTGTAGCTATTCATCTAGGGGACATCTGTTAAGTCTATTTGGCCCCTTGTATAATTTCACTCTGAAGTTTGTGTTAACTTTTTCATCTGGATGATCTATCTACTGATACTGAGTGGGGTACTGACATTTCCCACTATTATTACATCCCTTTATATCTAGTGATAATTGTTTCTGAAACTGGGTACACCAATATTTGTTGCATACATATAAATGGCAGTTACATTTTCTTTATGGATTGTTCCCTTTGTCAATATGTAGAAATCTCCACCTCTTCAGATTAGTTTTGGCTTGAAGTCTACACTGCACATATGGGTTTTTGCTGTTGTTAATCCTAGAGGGTTGCTTTTTTTTTTTTTCCTGAGTTGAACATGCAGGATTCGTTCCTAATTCTTATTTGTTCATCTTTCCTCGTGAAAATTATTCTTAGGTCTCATGATTCTCTTTTCCTCATTTCTGCTTTGGGATAGTTTAAATATATTCCTTAGTGCTGCCTTAGTTGGCATGTGTTGCTTTCAGTTGTGTTCATCTTGGAAGGTCTTTATTTCTCCATTGATTTTAAATAACTATGTTGGATATGATAATCTTAGTTGGCAGTTATTTACTCTAAGAGACTGAAATAAATCATCCCATGTTTTCTTGGCTTAGAGTTTCTCCTGAGAAGAGAGGTCTGATGTAATTCTAATGAGTTTGTCTGCAGGAGCAACTTGGGATTTCGCTCTTATAGCTTTCACTATTTTGTTTTTGTTCTGTACTCTTGGCATTTAACTATAATGTGACATGGAGATATTCTTTCTGGTCCGATTTGGAGTTCTTAATGAACATGTTTTATACATCTCTGTTTGCTTTTTTAATCTCAGCTCCTTCTTTTTCCCTTAAAATTCTTCAGTTTTGCTAGTTATTGAAAACTGTGGTAGTTATTTTTTAAAAATTATCTCTAACTGCTACCAGGAATTAATTCTATAACTTACCTTCAATTCCTGATTCTGTATTTCTATTTGATTTATTAAGATTTTTAATTCCTCTCTTTGAATTATCTTATTCTTTCCTTTGATCTAAACTCCTCCAGTGAATTTGTCAGGTTAGTGTACAGTGCCCTTTAGTTTAATAATTTATATCCAGAATTAAAAAAATATGTTTTCTTTGTTCAAAGTTCATGTTTCATGAATTTTTTTCCTTGAGCTCAATGAGCATCTTAGTAAGAGTTACTTTTATATTCTCTATCTAATGTATCTACAGAGATATATATCTAAACCCCATCCCCTTACTTAGGACTGATTTCTGAAGATTTATGTGGTTACTTTGAAACATCTTTGTTTTTTCTCTTTTTTTTGGTGACTGTTTTGTTTTCTAGACATGAAAGAAACAGGAATCATCCTGGGCCTCAAAGACCAATGCCTTCCAAAAGAGGACCTCCACCAATCAGCTTGGGAGGTGTCCTGGACTATTTTCCCCTCCCTAGAGAGTGTGGCAGCAATAGCATTTGTGTACTTGCTCTGAGATGAGGGGCAAGGCACTGTGGCATGCATCAGTCTATGTCATAACCCTCCATTCCCCCAGACAGCTACACTGTGCTGGACAAAGCACGAAGACTAACAAGACTAACACATTTCTGGGAAGCTCAAAGAAGATAAGGTGCTGGATGCAAAGATCTATTCTTTCCTGCAAGAGGAAGTCAGAGCTGAGCTTTCACTCATTAGCTGGTAATGAGTAAGGTGATAGACAGGGCCAATGACATTAACTAGTCCCAGCAGCAGCACACTGTCTAGGAATTGCAAGAACTCTAAGACAAACAAGATGGATGGAAGTCAATCTTTTGAGACTGAGGCTCTAGATGTACACACCAATCTCTTATTTCCTCTGGAGGAAGCTGGGAGCTACAGAATCTTATTTTTGATTATATCATCCTATGGTGCTACCCTGGGAACCATTCCTGTAATAAAAACCAAAACCAACCCACTAGTTTTACTGAGTCTGGTGACATCTTCTCCTGGGATGCAAGAACTTTTCAATGGGTTCTAGATTGCTGAATCAATGTTTTTGTGGGGAAAAGGAGTCAGTTCTTTCTACTCTGACACCTTCCTCAGGTTTCACTACAATAAACTTTCTTTACCCTACACTTATTACTTTACTGTGCATCTAGAGGAGCCTAGTAAATGATCTTTTTAAATGGGAACTGATCGTCTTTTATAGGGACTTTTGTTTTGATCTTGACTTAGATCTGCTCCTGCAACTAAGCTCTGAATGCTCTTTGATTTGTACACAATTGTTTCAAGACAGCCTTCGTGCTTAGTAGTTAATTGACACCTACGATATACATTAAGAAAACTGGGAGCTGGGCAGTAGTGGTACATGCCTTTAATCCCAGCACTCGGGAGGCAGAGGCAGGTGGATCTCTGTGAGTTCAAAGCCAGCCTGGTCTACAGAATGAGTTCAGGACAGGCTCCAAAGTTATACAGATAAACCCAGTCTTGAAAAAAACAACAAAACAAATGAAAACAAAAAACCCAAAAAAGCAACAACAAAAAAACCTTGTATTTTTTGTCTGACACTACGAAGTTTTTCTTTGTATAAAGACAGGGTCTCTCTCATTATGTAGACAAGCATGGTTCTAAACTGAGAGAGAGCTGCCTCTCTTTGCATCTGGATTTAAATGCTGGAATTAAAGGTACCACCATGGTTTACTATATCCCATGAATACTCAAACATCCTTTTCCTATGACTTTCCTTAAAAATATTTAGGGGTTATTGAGACAATAAGGTATCTGTAGTAGGAATCTTCTACAGTCCTGGGAGATATAGTGAGAGAAATGATAAATAATTGTTACATTAGGTTAAAGGACTAGTTTCCATGTAGAAATAAATTATTAAAAGCCTCTCTTAATTACAGAACTCAGCAATCCTTTTGTCTGGGAGCATTTAACTCAAATTTTAAGACTCCTCAGAAATATATTGTAATAGAACCAAAAAAACAAAAACCACACAAACAACTTATGATTAGAAATTCCAAATATTAGCCAGGTGTGGTGGCTCATGTCTACAATCCCAATACTAGGTAAAGGGAGGCAAGAGGACTGTCAGGAGATTGAAGCCAGCCTGAGTAAACTCAAGCTAGCTAGGATACAGTATGAGCCGATGTCTTAAAATAACACAAACAAAGGAGATCCTAAAAGTTAGCACAAGAGACATTTGAATAAAGGATAATAAAACAGTGCAATAAAATGGGATGACTTACTTTTGATGACATAACTCTACTCTTAAGCATAGATATTGTTTCGGTATTAGCAAGAATTAGCAGAGTAACCAGGGAAGAATGAAAAGCAAAGGGAGGGATCACCCAGAGTGCTATGATTCTATTACTCAACAATGAGTAAAAATAAAATTCCAAGATGGTAAGGAAAATAAGAGAATTAAAAGTAGAACTGAGAGGCTGAATTGTATTTGTTTTAGAAAAATGTAGGTGAATTTATATATATTAGGTTAATGTTGATAGTTAAATTTACAGATAGTTCTTAGTTTAATTTTTTTTAAAGAAGCAATTCATCCATTCAATAAAGAGTTATGTTAATTTTATCACATTTCTGGCTGTGGGTGATAAGAAACACTAAAAATTAGGTTACGTGCACTACATTCAAGAATTTGATGGTCTAGATCACTCTATTCTCAAGAGACCTTGTCAAATACCCTAAGAGAGTTTTCAGATTAGGATGTAATTCAAATACATGTTGGTTGCATCTTCAAAGGGTACTGTAAAGTATGCTCAGTTACTGAATATGTAAGAAAATCAGAAAAGATACTGCCTATATTTTTTTTTTCTCTTTGGAACTGAGGATCGAACCCAGGGCCTTGCACTTGCTAGGCAAGGGCTCCACCACTGAGCTAAATCCCCAACCCTGCCTATATGTTTTAATAAATACAACATGATTTTTGGCTTGTTGTGAATAAACATAAATAAATATAGTTACAGTTTCTAATTTATACAAATTAGGTACAGGAAATGTTTATTTCTACTTACCATTTCTATATTCTCATTAGCAACATGAAGTTTCTTGGTTAGTTGTTGAAAATTATTCAGCTGATCCTAATAGGAAAGTAAGGTGAGTCCATAGTGTTTTGTTTAAATAAAACTACTACTTTAAATAAAACTAAAATCAGATTCAAAATCATATACTTAAATTTGTATGACATCAGCACTATATCTTCTATCGTCTAACTTAGTGTCAAATAAATAAGAAAAAACTTTCAATGATTGAAAATTTAAAAAGGAGGCAATGGTTATACTAATGATTTATGTTTTATGTAAAATCATTAGTACAAATTTATCCACTGGTAAATACTATTTTAAATATAAAAGATAAGCACTTACAAACATTTGTTAAGTGACTAGAAATTTCAAAAGCTAGAGAGTACAAGCATGACACTTGAAACCACACATTCAAACATATCCAAAATGAGTAAGATAAACTGTGCAAAGGAACCACTGTATTTATTTTGCAACGGGTATAAAGCTCCTCAATTATAAATCATTTGATCAGGTCATATGGCCCATTTATTTATTTATTTATTTATTTATTTATTTATTTATTTATTTATCTATTTATCTATTTATCTATGTATGTATGTATGTATGTATGTATGTATGTTTTGGTTTTTTGAGACAGGGTTTCTCTGTGTAGCTTTGTGCCTTTCCTGGATCTCGCTCTGTAGCACAGAATGGCCTCAAACTCACAAAGATCCACCTGCCTCTGCCTCCCAAGTGCTGAGATTAAAGGCTGCTGGAATTAAAGGCGTGAGCCACCACTGCCCGGCCATATAGACCTTTTAAACATTACCTATACAAATAACAAAGCTGGAACAGGTTGTTACCATGTTAGATAGCATGATTAATAGGCAACCAGTGAAATAGAGATTAAGTATTATTTGTAAAGTTATTTACAAAAAAACCCACAAATGATATAACTACAGTAAAAGAATGATCTTATGTGAAAACAACACAATAATTTAAGAGCTTAGTTGTGGCCTTGAAGAATTTTATTAAAAGTGGTTTATATTAGATCTCAGAAGTACAAGTTCTATAGAACAGAACTTACTTCAAACCAGAGCATGAATACAAACTAAAAAGACACCTTGTAAATTACAATATCATATAAATATCATTAGGATTATTCAGGCAGAAATTCACTATGATAAGAGTATTCACAAACTTGAACTTGGAGAATTAACAAATAAGAGTTAAGATAACCCACTTATTTAAACAATACTTCTCAAGATCTACAGAAAATGCTCAGAACTGTAATCTGTCCACAGTACTCAAATGTACTTAGCAGTAAAAAAAACCCACAGAAAAACAATAAAGGTAGATTTCCCAATAGGATAGGTGGTCTTTATGAAATAGTTTTGTTAATAGAAGAATAAAGCAAAATCTAGATGTTCAATGTAAAAACACTCTTGCTTTAGACAGAAAGACGTCCTCAATGTCTAACAAAACTTCTTCCTATGATAAAACTGTATTATAATTAATTTCTAGTCAACATACTGGACATCTATGATAGTAATCGGTCACATTTAATAGTGTGAAACTGCTATCTGACAGTGTTGTCACTGTATCTGAGCAAGTTGCTCCATTCACCCTAACTCAATGAACACTTTTTGTTTTGTTTCAAGAAAGGTAGGAAATTAAGCAATTAAAACTCGAGATCAATTTATAAAAAAAAAAAAATCTTTTATTTCTTCCCCAAACTAATACACCTTTTACTTCTAATCACATTAAAACGATAACATGCAGAGAGGCAGTTCTTTAATTACTCATCTGTTTAAAAGATTCTGAGATATATTTATTGTTAAGTAATTAATTAAAAAAACATGAGACTTAGGAATTTCTTTCCAAACCAGTTTTATTTTTCATGATTTTTATGATTTCTGACTGATATTTAAGAAAATCATGAAACCTAGGTTTACCTTTTGCTTTCGATTTTCAAATACATGAATCTGGGCTTCAGTCATATGTTCCTGGTAGAGTTTCTGTACACTTTCCAACTCCTGAGAAGCAGTCTGCCAGAGTTCGAGAGCCCAAGTTTTCTCCTATCAAACAAACAAAAATTGATAGTTTACATTAAAGTATCAGCAGGCATTTAATGATAGTATAAATGGATCACATTCTTTTACAAATGTGTTTTTATAAAGTTACAAAGTAAAGCTAGAATGTATATAAAGATGGTAGTCATGCATTTTTTAATGATGGGAACACTTTCAGAGAAATGTACTTTTAGGGAGTTTAACCATTCTGTGATCATAACAGATATACTTAGCACAAACTACAGTGACTAGTCATCACTAGGTGATTATATGTAGTCCACCATTGACAGAAAGGGTGTTATGTGGCATGTGATTGTACTATAATAATAAAATGATTTAAAAATTTTAATAGTAATTTAGAGAACAAGTTTCAAAACTATATAATTTTCTTATTTTGAAATTTTAGAGATTTAATAGCTAAAATTAATGTTATCAGCAATACATATTAAAAACTACTCTATTTGTTCTACAAAAAAGTACAAATTAAGCTTTGACATTACTAAAAGAGAAAGTTCTGAGAAAGTTCAGTATGATTTTCTGATTGTAAAGAGTGCTAATTGGCCGGGCGGTGGTGGCGCACGCCTTTAATCCCAGCACTCGGGAGGCAGAGCCAGGCGGATCTCTGTGAGTTCGAGGCCAGCCTGGGCTACCAAGTGAGTTCCAGGAAAGGTGCAAAGCTACACAGAGAAACCCTGTCTCGAAAAACCAAAAAAAAAAAAGAAAAAAAAAAGAGTGCTAATTGTATAAAATTAGGAAAATATGGAAAACAGAAGCAATAAAGAACTACTTAGAACTTTAGGTATTAGCCCTGGTAATAAATACTACTAATACTTAGATATAATAATCTTTATAAATGTTGACTCTGTTCATATCTACACATTTTTTATAAGTGTGCTTCTGGGATACAATTTTTTTAAGTTTTTCTTTTGGCAAAATTATAATCACATAATGTGTTATGTGTTATAAGTGATTAACACTATTTCACTTGGCATTTTATAGTGAGATTTTTTTTTAATTCACCAATTAACTTTTTAATACAGTCTCACCAAAGTATGGTAAGGGGGCTCAAGGTTTAAGACTTTCAGAAGATCTTGAGGTCAAAATTAGGCTCACAACAATAGGAAGACACTTGCTATGTGCTCTAACCTGTCACAATGGAATTTTCTAAAATATATAATATGTCATTCCTGTGCTGAGGTCTGGTAGAAAGTATGCTTATATCACTATTCAAAAAGTAAAACTTGTTAATTTACAGTAGACTAAATATTGATAGATATAACTCACAAAAAGTATTTAGGATACTATAAAAGGTAAGCAGTCTGGGTAGAGTATTAAAACCAAAAGGCTAAGAAATGCTAATTTAATCCACTGAGACCATAAAACAGCAAACAGCCTAGTGTCCTTGCCATGTTTTGACTAAGAATGGAAAACAAAACACAAAATTTTCTCTTTGTTGTTAATGGAATGATAAATGTCCCCCGTGGGCACCTGTCTTTGGACTCTGGGTCCTCAGTTGGTGGTACAGTTTAGGGAGGTTATAGAAACTTTAGGAGATGGGCCTTGTTAGAGGAAGTCATCACTGGGGGTGGGTTTTGAAAGTTTATATCTTTGTCCCACTTTCAGCTTGCTGTCTGATTCTGGTGTGTAGTTGAGATGAGATCTCTCAGATTCCTGTTCCTGCTGCTGGCCCCATGGCTTCCCTGCCATTATGGAGTCTAATTCTCTAGAACCATAAGCCAAGGAATTCCTTCTTCTTTAAGTTGTTTTTGGTCATTGCGCTTGATTACAACAAGAGAAAAGTAACTCATACATTCTTTGTCTCTAAAGTCTAAGCTTTGGAATTCCAGGTGAAGGCTAGGGAATTACTTCTTGTATTCCTGAGTAGGTAGGGCTAAAAGATAGGCATTTTTGGTCTATACTGAGTATACTTTCAGAATATAGGATTTTAAGTTTCTATAAAATGATTACTAAAGTATAACATGCACTCAAAAAATGTACAAATGACCCCCCACAATCCCTTGATAGTGTCATAAACAGTTTCAAAGTTTTTTTCTTAACCCACAGAGCTACAAAGTAGAACAGATACTCAAACTCATACAAGGCCTGAGATACAGGGATGTAAAATTATAAAGTGAAATAAAGTTCCCTTATGTACAAATTCACAAAAAATATAACATTGAAAAATAAAATACACAGGACACACAATATCAGAAATTTCAAAAACTATGAAGGAAGAAAAAAAGCCAGAGGAAGTATAATTTTAGAAGGATAATGATGTTATAATCTTTGAAAATTGAAAATGGTATCAGAAGAAAACACACAAAACAGGTAAATTTAAGGAAATTAAATCACTGATTACTCTTTTCTTTAGAATTTTCTTTTAACATTAATTATTCTTAAAAGACAAAAATGTACAAATGTCATATGATTAAATTAAAATATATTTGAAGCTGTATTTGTAACAGTGAGGGTATTTATTACAAGTTTCAAGTCACAGAAAAATCAAGTGCTATAAATTTTGTTAGTCTGTTCAATACCAAAAAGTCAGCCCAGAAATAATATATACAAGTGACATTATATAGACTTAACAGGTTATATTTAGAGTGTATATGTATTTACATATATGCATGTAACAACAATTAATGAAAAAAGGTGATCAATTTGAAAGAGAGCAAGGGTTTGGAGTAGAAAAGGGAAGAGAAGGGAGAAATGATGTAATTATAATATCAAAAATGAAAAAGTCAAATAAAGATTTATACATATTTCTGAGGACTTTAAACTTAGTAAATACAAATAATATGTCACTTACTTGGTTGGCTAGTTGCAATTGTTCCTGAAGGTTCCTCACAGTCTCATCATCTGCACAGATGTCATTTCCTATCCCTGTGCCAAAGGGAAGGGCTTCCAATTGCTTTTCAACAGCATCTTTTAATTTATTGTGCAACCTTTGTGATAAGCAGTCAACATTATATTCATCTTAATAACAGTAAAATTACCACGGGGGGGGGGGAGTGTCATTAAATCAACATGGGTCATGCATAATTCTTTGTACAAAATCATTTAAGTAGACTTCAAATGGAAATAGAAGGGCTAACCATTAAATATTATATGAATAAAAACATAAATATTTTCTTTCTCTTTTTAATTTTTATTTTTTTCAAGACAGGGTTCCTTTTTTAAATTTTGGTTGGGATGGTAAGAATGCAACTTAGTGTGGCCACTATTGAAGCTGAAAACAGAACTATTGTATGATCCAGCTATACCACTCCTGGGGATATACTTTGTTGGGATCTAAGTCAGCATATAGCAGATACACTTTCATACCATTTATACTGTGGCAATATTTACAACATTGAAGTTGTGGAACCAATCCATACATGTATCAGCAGATGACACAAAAACTGAATTTTACTCAGCTTCAAGGAACAAAATGGATGGACTCTGACCCACGATAATATTCCAGGTTAAATTTAGATTTTAAAGAAATACGTAAGGCATAAAAATAGGAGAGACTATTTGGGAAGAGGAAGGAATTGTGCGCTCCAATATTTGTGGATATTTGCTTTTACTGTTATTGTGAGCAAATACCTGACGAGAAGCAGTTAAAGGAGGAACGGTTTATTTTTCTGGTTCATGACATACAGACCATATTACAGTGGGGAAGGCATGGAGCAGGTGGGTCCATGGTAGTATAAGTATAAAGCTATGTACTCAACTCTAAGTAGATCAGAGAAAGCACAGAAATGGGAATGCCAACACTCATCTGGCTTTCTATCTTTCCCTCTTTATTCAGTCCAGAACTCATGAGGTGTTGCTGTGCACATTCAGTGTGTCCCTCTCTGGAGAAGCCTTCATATAAAATGATCCTAAATCCGATCAAGTTGGGAAAGATCAACTATGAATGACTATTTTACTGCTTCACTTAACATTAACTCAAAAGATACACTATTCTAGATTTCTGTTGCAGCCTAACAATGTCCTCAGGGAAGCAAAGGTCTTATCACCTTTTCTTTCTTAGTCTTGCTGAGTCTCTGAAATCTGAGCTCATGGTTAAACAGTTGTCTTTAAGTGTGTGTTCCCTGGTAAGTTAACCAAGCTTCATTGCACACACCCAAGAATCTTTGTGCAGCACAAACAGGTCTTGATTAGGGGCAGGAGTGTGAAGTTGGGTAAGTAGAGAAAGGGGGTTGGATCTCAGGAGAGCTGGGGGAGGAGATGAATATGATTAAAACACAATACATAAAGTTCTCAAGGAATCCATTTTTAAAAATTTATTTCTTAAAATTATAAATAAGAAATCAAAAAAATTTTGCAAAGCACCACAATAGACTTTGCTTACATTTTCATTTTACTAAGGGTTATATGACTATCAAAGAAAAAAAAAAAGGCACTTGTATAGGCAACAAATGATGCCTTTCATACCCTTAATATGTAAACATAAAAAATGAAAACTATTTTCAACATGAACTAAGCTTTAAAGAAAAGACATGAAAACAGGACAAAAGAGAGGTATTTTCACTTTTTGTTTAGTATCTTTCTTATAAAAATAATTTCATTATTTATAGTCAGTTCCTATATACTATATATCCCTACAAAAACATTAAAATGTTTCCAAAATCCAATACTATGGCATTGTACACAACTGCATAACCCAAGCCACTGCTAATTTCCAGTATTTAGACCCAAACATGTATCATGTATACTTTTCTTAAAATATTTCCTTGCTGGGAGGTGGTGGCACACGCCTTCAATCCCAGCACTCAGGAGGCAGAGCCAGGCGGATCTCTGTGAGTTCGAAGCCAGCCTGGGCTACAGAGTGAGATCTAGGACAGCCACCAAAACTGCACAGAGAAACCCTGTCTCGACAAACCAAAAAAAAATTTTTCCTCATAATTTATAAGTTATTTTTATTTGGCAACCACTAGCTATGATATGTAACAAAAGTTCATTTTTTTTCTCTACAGATATAATTAGTAGAGTTCACTTTCAAACCTGGTAGCATTTTCAAAAGTGCCTTTAATAAACAGAGTCCATTTTTCCCATTTTCCAATCATAAAACCCAACTGTTGCTATGGTTTGGATATGGCTTCTGTCAAACCTTATGTTGAATGTGAGGTTTTCTGTAACATCATTTCAAGATGATAGAATCTACAGGGAGTGATTATATTTAAGGGAACTAGATATCTTGAGAATGAACTAGGTTTTGTGATTAGACCGATAGCCATGAAAGTAACTGTTATGAAGTAAGCTGACCAACAAGTCCCTTCTAGTTTGCATTTCTCTACTATGATATGGTAGCAGGAGGCCCTGACCAGAAGCTGAATGATGTTAGTGCCATGTTCCTGGAACTCCAGAACTCTGACAGTTAAATAAACATCTTCTCTTTGTGAGTTACTCAGCATAAGACATTTTTTATAACAAAAAACTCACATTTAGATCATTACATTACTTTGAACTAAGTAGAAATTTTAAAGATGAGCTTTAAGATATCTGCATATGAAAAAAAGAATGTTGTAAACAAATATACAAAACAACCAAATGGTTATGATCTTTACACCATAAAATGTCTTGTCTTCTCAATACATTAAAAATCAAGCTCAACCTAAGTATATTGGTGATTGAAAAATCATTGTAATATTCTTTACGAGGATATTAAAAGTCTGTTTAACAATAACTATTTTGAGAAAGAACATTAAAGCAAAAAATAGATTTAAAAAACATAATGAATGAAAAATTTAAACTTAATTTAAAAATGTACTCAATTGTAAAATTTAATAAAAATCCGTAGTATAAATGTAAGAGGGTTCCAAAATTAGAAAGGAGAATAAAAACATTTTTTAAAGAGAGAAAATGATAACATAAAGTTAAGATATAATTCCATAGAAACTTTATATAATTTTAAAGAACATGTGCTGGTTAGTTTTTTGTCAACTTGACAGAAGCTGAGGTCGTCTGGGAAGAGGGAACCTCTATTGAGAAAGCCTCCCTCAGACTGGCCTGTAAGCAAGCCTGTGGGCAGCCAGGTGTAAACAGTGCCACCCTGGCAGGTGGTCCTGGTTGTTTAAGATGGCAGACTGAACACATCCTGGGAGCATTCCTCCAGGGTCTCTGCTTCAGTCCCTACTCTAGGTTCCTGAACTACCTGATGCCTATCCTGCTTCCTTTAATGATGGGCTCTGAGCTAAGTCAATTAATCCTCTCCTCCCCAAGTTGTATTAGGTTACGGTGTTTATTACAGCAATAGAAAACAAACCAGAACAACATGAATTCATTTAAATACAAGTACATTAAAATGAATATAACAATAAAACATAAACTACTATACACTATGGAAGAATACAAACAGAAGAAAGTCAAACTTTAAGAGTCCATGCATTGAATGAATTTAGGACTTAAACATGCCTGCCGCCCCCAAAACACAACAACAAAAGATATATCGAATTACAGTTTCACATTTCTTAATGTTAAATTTTGGAAACTCATATATAAAATTTAAATATTCTTGATGATCATGTTTTAAAATTCTATTTAAATGCTCAGAGAGGGCACACTAGTGGAGAGACAAAATAAAGTAATCATAGTGGGGGACTGTACTACCTTAAAATTTAAAGAAGAAAATAGAAAGTTATTTCATTAAATACATCACAGTGTGGGAATGGATATTTGAAATACCTGTTATCTAGAATTTGCAATGGACAATCAGCACTCTTATTTATATTGCACATATCTGTATCTATACAGTACCTAAGAGTCTAAAACTATATATCCAAGATATCCTCAAAGATGGTGCAGAAAAGATTAAAATTTTACCAAAGGAGGTAATTAAAAGAGATGGACATATCTTATTAAGAAAAATAAATAAAGAAAAAATTGAGAAATGAGATGAATAAACATTTCATGAGAAAAGTATATGAAAAATGGCCAAATATATTAGTATTTAGAAAATGTAAATTAAGATCACAAGGAGAAATTACTTAACAGTAAAAATAATAGTATTTAAGAACTTTAATTAGAGCTATTGCTGGAAAATATAGATCAATATGAATTAAAAAATACCACTGGTGAGAATGTAAACCAGCTGATACAGACAAGTTATAAATTGACATTAAATTACAAACCTATAACCTAGCAATTTCAAATCTTGAAATTTTCATACCTGTGCATGATAGTGAAAAGGGTTAAGTCTCAAAATACCAGACATGATTTTTATAGTTTAAAAATGCAAACCTAAACAACATATTACTAAGCAGAATTCAACATAGTGTCTACTTTTAGTAGAGGGAATGAGGACAGTAATTAGAAGGAAACCATGGGTAGAGGCATCAAAGTTGGCAATGTTTTTAGCTTTTAAGCTTGTTGTTTGTTTATATTTAATCAGTATGTTTCCTGCTACACATATTTTTACACTACCTTATTGTGTTATAATAGTTATAAAGTATTTACATGCCCTATTTCAAGCTATTACTTTATTTCTTTTTTTTTTTCTTTTTTGGTTTTCGAGACAGGGTTTCTCTGTGTAGTTTTGGAGCCTGTCCTGGATCTCACTCTGTAGCCCAGGCTGGCCTCAAACCCACAGAGATCCACCTGGCTCTGCCTCCCGAGTACTGGGATTAAAGGCATACGCCACCACTGCCCGGCTTATTACTTTATTTTTTAGTCAGCCCATGAAAAAATGTTCTTCTGTCATAGTCTATTCAACTAAAACCTCAGTATCAAGCATGAGAATCTTCCTTTTGAGACCTTGGTCACAGAGTTCAAAGGACACCCCATCCCAACAACATAGGCTATTGGTGCTGTCCTTTAGTTGTCTCCCAGAATTGGGAGTTAAGTATCTATTGCTGAAAACAATACACAGTTTGGACACACAACA
This sequence comes from Peromyscus eremicus, assembly GCF_949786415.1. NCBI lineage: Eukaryota > Metazoa > Chordata > Mammalia > Rodentia > Cricetidae > Peromyscus > Peromyscus eremicus. The sequence continues at coordinate 11,899,374 of NC_081421.1, read as the reverse complement.
TGAAGGATTTGAGCTAGACTGAACTGGAAGTACTGAGAGGTGCTATGTAAGCTACCAAGGGGAGGAGGAATCCATAGTCCTATCCAGCTGCAGTACCTATAAAACACAACAATGACCAGTATAACATAGCCCTAAGGGTAAAATAGTAGCACTTCTATCTTGTGAGTAACCAAAAGATATCTAATTGGACGTAGGACCTGCTCTATAGGAGGAAAGATTCAGACATAGTACTATAAACCGAGTCAACTATCTAAGACTGGTGAGGCCAGGAAACTTAGAGACTCCATTACTGCCACTTTCCTAAAGCAGTCTAGTCTCTAACTACATTCTAAATACTCATCCTTTCACCCACAGATAAATGTAGATCTCAGCTTTCATCAAAGTTTCTCTTTGCAGCAGATAGAGATTACTATAGAAAGCTACAACAGGTCAAAATGCAGAAAACTGACTGTGAGGTGTCCAGCCATGTTCTACAACACTACCCCTATATCTTGAGACTAAGGAACAGAAAGGAAGCAGAAAGAATTAAGAGCCAAAGGACCAGGACACCTGCTAAGAGACTGTGTCTTCTATATAGGTCAGGAAGCTACACTAATGAAGTCTCAACAACACGGTAACCTAAACAAAGATCTGAACAATGACACCAGTTGACATGATAATATGAATAGGGAAAAATCTTACAAGGCTTCCTTCACCCCTTTCTGTTTATTTAGCATATCCTTTAGAGTTCTGTTTGATCTTTCTATAACTGCTTGGCCTGTAGGATTATGTGGTATACCTGTAATATGCTTTATATTGTAATAAGCAATAAACTGTTTCATTTTAACAGAGACATATGCTGGAGCATTGTCAGTTTTAATTTGTGCAAGTATACCCATGATGGCCATAACTTCTAGCAAGTGAGTGATTACAGAATCAGCTTTTTCAGAACTCAAAGCAGTTGCCTATTGAAATCCTGAATAAGTATCAATGGTATGGTGTACATATTTCAATTTTCCAAATTCTGCAAAGTGAAACACATTCATCTGCCAGATTTCATTCCTCTGAGTACCCTTTGGGTTACATACTTTGCTTGGCAAAATGGTCCTTCAGGTTCCTGCTTCGCAGAGCAAACTGCCAGACATTCTACAGGACATAGAGAGAAATGACTGAGAGACTCTAGGCCTGTGGGCTGAAGACAGATGCCCCAATTTTATAGAGGAACTTTGGATGACTGTCCAGGCTGCCAGCTGTTTCTGTCTACTCTTGCAAGACTTCCAAAAGTTGTTTGCATCCTTCTCCTGTTACTCAGGTAATATTATATCCTTCTGGAGTCTTTGATGTAGCTGAAGACTAGATAGTTATAATTTTCTTTAGTTATGATAAAAGATAAGTTAGAAGAAAAAAAAGAAGTTAGATATGAAACCTTAGACTCACAAGTATAAGATACATAGGATATCTTCTTTAATTTTGCCAAATACAAATAGACTAGATATTATAAATAGTCTAGATATTGTAACTGTAATTCTTGCTTTTGATAACTGTTTTGTTATATGTAATTTTACTATGTGAAAGTTAAAATCTTCCTTTTTGAAAAAAAAAGAAAAGGGGAAGTGCTGTGGATATCACTCTGTATAAATAAAATGCTGATTGGCCAGTAGCCTGGCAGGAAGTATAGGCAGGACAAGCAGAGAGGAGAATTCTGGGAACAAGAAGGCTGAATCAGAGAGAAGCTGCCAGCCACTGCCAAGAAAAGCGAGATGTAAAGTACCAGTAAGCCATGAGCCACGTGGCAACTTATAGACTAATAGATATGGGTTAATTTAAGATATAAGAACAGCTAGCAAGAAGCCTGAGCCATTAGGTCAAACAGTTTAAATAATATAAGCGTCTGTGTGTTCATGTTGTAAGTGGGCTGTTGAACTGCCAGGGCTTGGCAGGACCCGGAAAAAAAACTCTAGCTACACTCTATGTATCTAAGAACAAAAATAAAAGTTACCTAAAGCAACAAAAGACCAACTGGCTGAGTTACCTTTCATTTTCTGTGATGACAGTTTCAAGTTGTAGTTTCATCTCACCCATGTGTTTCTAAAGAATAAAACACAGTGTAGTAATACATTCTCCAGACAATTAGATCTCCATTTAGTACTCAATTCACATGCAAGCCAGACAGACTTTTTGATATTTACAGATAAAATTTATTCATGACATTTAACAAGTATTATCACATGTAGATAGTTTAACAATGTACCAAACATAATAAAACATTTAATTTGAATAGATTATAAGTAAATAAAAACATTTTATGCAATAATTGAGAAATATTTAAAAATATATATCCAGGGAAACAAAAGAAGATACATTTCAGTATAATAAAAATACCAGTTGAGTTGCACATGGTGGCCTATGCCTTTAATACCAGCACTCGGGAGACAGAGGCAGGTACATATCTGTGAGTTGGAGGCAAGCCTGGTCTACAAAGTGAATTCCAAGACAGCCAGAGCCATTACACAGAGAAACCCTGTCTTGGAAAATAAAACAAACAAACAAACAAAAAAACAAAAACCCAGTTGATTGTTATACCTTGAAAATATATTGCTGTGAGATTTATTTCTGTATGCTGTGAATATGTGTGGCTCCCATTGGATAATAAATAAAGCTGTTTTTGGCCTATAGCAAGAAAGCTTAAAGCCAGGAGGGAAATCCAAGCAGAGATACAGAGAGAAGGACCGAGTCAAGAGAGACACCAAGCTGCCGCAAAAGGAGCAACAAGATGCTAGTAGACCGGCAATGCCATGGCCATGTGGCAGGCAACATATAGAATAGGAATGGGTTAATTTAAGATGAAAGAGCTAGGTAGCAAGAAGCTGAAACCATAGACCATACAGTCTGTAATTAATATAAGCCTCTGATTACTTTGTAAGCGGCTGTGGGACTGTGGATGGAAGAGATTTGTCAGGACCCACAGCCGGCTGGGACCAGAGAAACTTCCAGCTACAATATATCTTGATTAATGTATCTATTTAGGGGAAGCCTATGTAGATTCTCTCCTACTTCAAGAGGTAAAAATGGGAATGCTGAAAGAAAAAATTAAGGTCTTTTTTAACAACTATTCACTCTCTACCTCATCATCCTTAGTAATTATCTGAACCTGTTCTAAACAAGGTTGCCATGGTAAACAGACATGGTCACTGACATATTTTGCAGACTAGATGACTTAAAAACCCACTAAGTAAAATGCAATGAAGATTACAATCCATACTGTAATGAGAATGGAAGTTTCACTGGTTTTCTCTGAGATAATAAAGAGATTATTAGTATTTCAAAGGGAAAGGAATAGGGAATTTAATAAAAGAAAAATGGCAAAATAAGGAGTCAGTTTTCAAAAAGAGCTAGTCATGGAAACATGTTTAAAACAAAGGTATACTCAGCTCAAAATACATCCATCAGTCCTGATTGTGCACTCAAGGGTAAAGGAGATGAGCCAAGCCTGGAGCAGACCTGGCAAGAGATGTGTGAACAGGCAGCTCTCCAAGTCTGTCTCTCTCTCCTACTCAGAGAGGCTCAAAGCAGCTTGGCTTAAGAAATCACTAACCACCTTTTAATATGAACTTGGCATCAAAGTTGAATTTTTCCCAAGTTCTGGCTAGGCCAGAATTTCAGTTAAACTAAAATGAATTAATGTACTACCAGATAACTGACTATTGATCACATTTGCAAAAATACTCTAACTTGAAAAGTATCAAATACTGTAAATGATTATATAGAATATATATGTATATATATACATATATACACATTACATAAGTCACATTAAGGACTTTACTATAAAAATCTACATAGTACTTATATCATCAAAATTTTCCTATTATACTTTTTTTTGGGGTGGTGGTGGCTATCTTTATACATAGAATTACAGCCTGCTTTTCCTACTTTGAAGGTATATTATTTCTTGGTCATGTCTGTAATTCTTTTCTCTTTCTTTTTTTTCTTTTTTTTTTTTTTTTTTTTGGTTTTTTCGAGACAGGGTTTCCCTGTGTAGCTTTGCGCCTTTTCCGGAACTCGCTTTGTAGACCAGGCTGGCCTCGAACTCACAGAACTCACAGAGATCCACCTGCCTCTGCCTCCCAAGTGCTGGGATTAAAGGCGTGCGCCAACACCTCCCGGCTCTTTTCTCTTTCAATGTGTTAGATTTTGTTTGTTTGTATGTATGTATGTATGTATGTATGTATGTATATATATATATATATATATATACACACATATATATATATTTATTTATTTATTTTGAAAGTCTGTCTATGTAGTCCTGGCTGTCCTGAAACTATATGTCACTAAGGCTGGCCTCAAACTCACAGAAATCCATCTGCCTCTGTCTCTTGAGTGCTGGAACTAAAGAAACTTACCACTATACCCAAGTACATCTGTAATTCTTAAAACTAGCTTTACTTATTAATTATATCTATGTGAGCATAGATATGCTATTCTTAGAAGTAGATATCAACATGCTTTTTTTCCTCTCTAAAAAATATAGCACTATTACTCTCATTGAAGACTCTTGGGCTTTCTTGTGCAGCTTCCTTCTATAACAAAGTCAGTAATCACCCATAGGTGGTAAGAACACCAAATGAGAAACTTAAGTCAAGCACTTCAGAAAACAGCTCATTATAGAGACCCAGGAGTCACAGAGGTTATAAGAGGTTTTAAGAGCGTTTAATTTCCAGACAACTAACTGTTCTGGAACAACAGAAGTACACAATATATCATCATAGCAATGCAGAGTAAATTCAGTAGCAACTTCAGATTTGTTAGTTCTAAAACTAAAAGCAACACACCATTTACACAAAAAGGACTTTTGTTGTTCTTTAATTGCCCATCTAAAGGAAAAAAGACATTGTTGTGGACGTTTTAAGTCTAAATTGCCAAAGGCTAAAATTCTTTACACCATAAAGATTGGGAAATGAATTAACTTAAGAATTGTCTTAAGATAATACAGAATCTGGCTCTATACCTTCACTTAATTTATAAGTTTACAAAGGAATAAACTTGGAAGTGAAAAGTCTACATAAGTCTATGTAAAGAAAATATCTAACTATACTCTTAGGAGTTGGAAGCGTTGTGTTTTCTTAGTAAAGGTATTATTAATTAAATGTATTAATTAAATGTAAAAAAACAATTTAGCTCTAACTCTCTTGTTCCCATCAGCCCTGGGGTTTACCAGATATTCAAAGGCCTATACTAAAGTTGAGAATAAAATGCAATTTTATTTTGCATAGACTTATATTTTGAAAGCTTATGTTCAGAGGTGGGAGCCTGAGAGGAGACTGCATCATAAGGGCTCAAACTTCATCAACAAATTAATCCATAGCTTAACGGACAATTCAGAGACACTGCTTAGTTTGAACACACAGGTCGCCAGGGGTATGCCTTCAAAGACATTTTGTCATAGCACCCCTCTTTCTTCTCTCTGCTTCCCAGGCACCATGAAGTGAGCAGCCCCTCATCATGTTCTCCAGCTACCATGATATTCTGTCCCTTCTCAGACCAAAGAAATAGAACCAGGTATCCTGGATTGAAACCATTTGCCAAAGTCCACCTTCTCTCCTTTAAGCTGTTTTTTTTCAGGTATTTTGTAAGAGAGATGGAGAGCCTTCAAAGCTTACTGTGTGCTACACTTTAAAGCACAGCACAGAATCTCTTCCTGTCCATGCATTAAGAGAAAAGACAATGGGCCTAGCTAGCATCTGCCAGTCCCACAGCAGCATTCTGAGAAAATCAGTCTCCAGGGGTTATTTTTATACAAAGTCATTATGCTTTCTCACATTTGCATCCAATTAACCCTGCTTTCTTTACCATTAGTGAATTGATTCAGGGTTTGGTATCTAAGCCAAACACAATCATTAGTATATTCAAGCTCTAACAAAGAGCAGCCATTGTCAGCTGGTGGGCTTAGCCTGAGACACAGAAGTTCTGATTAAGAAATACTTCTAAATATTTATCTGCCATTTGTATTTCTTTTGTTTGTGAATTGTCTGTTATTTGATTGGCAGCTTTGATTTTCATGTTTAATTTTTACAGTTCTTTATTCATCTAGAAGGAAGCAGCAGCAGCAGCAGCAGCACCTTTAGAGAAGACAGTGGGGAAAGCAACAACAGAAGTAGGGCAGAGGGCAGGTGGGAGAGGGAGTTAAGGAAAAGTGCAAGTACTCATGGAGGGAGAGCTAGGAGGGGTCAAGAAAAACGAAGTATGGAGGAAAACCCCACATGGAAACCTATTACTTTGTAAGCTAATTTTAAAAAGAAAGTCTTTTAGAAATAAAATACTTATACTGTTATCCTGGCATCAGAAAATTTGGGAGGAAAGGTAAAATACATTTATTTCAATTCAAAGAAATGAAATATGGGTAACTGAAATAACAATCCTATATTATGTTTTGTTTTACACGACCTTATCTCAGAAGTCCCGAGACGGACCTGCCTATAGACAGCTTCCCGAGTTTATTTCCATTATTCTTAAGATAAACTTCCACTAGTAATAGAAAAAAAAAAACAACTAGAACTGAAGCCTATATTGGAAGTGGGTTAGTAATATCTTATCTAAAAGACATAACATAAAGGCATCTGACAGAAATAGATCTGAAAATGGGGGGAAAACCATTCTGCAAATAGTGACAAATATGGGTAGAATAAGGGTAAGGTATGAAAGGCTATGAGACTGTTCTGAGCACAGAGATACAAGCAAATAACAATGCAATTATGACACAGCCCCAAGCTTCTAAGAGATGCCTCTGCCAGAGAGCAAGGACAATGGAATACTGGATTTAAAAGAAAACTGAAGCTAATTTCTAAACATAACGTTTACAGATGAATGACACTTTCATATTTTCTTCTCAGAGTAAAACCATTCAAAAGCTTAGCAATTATGACTTTATACCTGGTAATAGGTCAGCTGTCTGCTTAGCTCTTCCAGATGTTTCTCATACTCAGCAATAAGAGGAGGTAAAGAACTAAAGGAAAATACAGAATTAAAAGATGGTGTATTCCGTCTCATTTACTTTAAGTATCTAACAAGTAAAACAAATCCCAAAATAAAAATTTGTGTTTAGTAGGAACCAACAGTTTGCTTTTCTATTAAACCCTTAAAAAAGTAGTATTTTGGACTGAAACCTCTTTGATTGTATGGAAGGGGCAGGAGGAGAAAAGGCTTGAGCACTGAAGGATGACAAACAGCTTCTCTGGCTTCCACCCAGTAAAGTCTCACTTTCCACGGGGTTTACTTGTATATATATTACCAAATACCCTGAGGAGCAGGCAAGATCATCCTCCATTATAATCCACTTTTACAGACTCCACCAATATTTTTATGAATAGAAGGTCACTAATGCTTCATTCCAGTGGACCATAAAATAAACATCCCTAAACTAAAAAACTCTTTCAATGATCAAGCATTTTAAAAAAATAATATGTATCTGATAATACTTTACCTTTGGTCATCTAATGAGTTTACTAGTACGTCACCTCTGCCTCCTTTGGACATGCTGTTCTATAACAGAAAATATGTTTTTAAAAATGTTTTCTCTATAAAAAAAAAAGAAAAGAGTGTTTTCTCATATTACTTTAGCTAAAATTGAAACAGGCTTAAAATTAAATGTCATTAAAATTTTTCAAAAAAAGGAGAAAAGAAAAACACTGAATTACATTGGTAAATTTAACAATACAGGATAAAAACTGGCCAATTAAAACTATAAAGAATTTTCTATTTGATGAAATATCTACCAGCCATCAATACTCATTATCATTATTTGTGGTGAACAAGGGATGCTTACATTAAGTTCAGTAACAATGCAAGGCTGCTTACTATCACTGTTAAAAGTTCTGGTCAACACGGTTGTAAGGAAGATTTAAAGGCAGAAGAACAACATGTGACACTATTATTATGTACAGATAATTTAGTAATTTACCTAGAAACACCACATAAAACAATAAATGTTAGGACAAATTGGAGAATACACTAAGTCCTAGAGAGAAGAAGTTCCTTTGTTCTCACCCTCTTTTGCTTTCTTTGCTGTGATATATGAGTTCTAAAAATAGCACATTTTGATTCTCTTCTCTATCACTTGTGTATCTAAGTGCTTTGGCTTTGTATTGAGCATGAAGCATACATAAACATCTCAAACTTGTAATAGAGGAAGCTGTTTATAACTGAACTTTTGGAATGATGCACAAAAACTTTATATTGTTATTCTCTCCCATACAATTAAAGTTTCCAAGTTACAAACTATTTTTTATGTATATTCTTCAGGAAATAATTGTAGTTAAAGTTGCTTTTAACATTTCTGCCTATACAGAATTTAAGTGACCTAAATAGTACAGTGGCAATAAGAGAATATTCTTGTAGGTAAGCTTTACTTTCATAGTTAACACGGTAACAATCAGTGCTATTTTATTTCAGCTTAATCGAAACTGTCTTTACAATTTGTTGCAGTTTTAGGGTTATGAAGTCTCTCAGCTATTCTTTATCTCTTTTATTTCTTTCTTTTTTTTTTTTTTTTTTGTTTTGTTTTTCGAGACAGGGTTTCTCTGTGTAGCTTTGCGCCTTTCCTGGAACTCACTTGGTAGCCCAGGCTGGTCTCGAACTCATAGAGATCCTGGCTCTGCCTCCCCAGTGCTGGGATTAAAGGCGTGCGCCACCACCGCCCAGCAAAAGCTACATTCTTTTTTTTGTTTTTTTTTTGGAGCTGAGGATCGAACCCAGGGCCTTGTACTTGCTAGGCAAGCGCTCTACCACTGAGCTAAATTCCCAACTTATCTCTTTATTTCTAATGGACAGTTTTGACAGGTAAATTCTTGATTGACAGTTTTGTTGTGTAGTTGAAATAAACCACCGCACTCTACCTGGTTGTGTGGTTTCTGCTAAAGAATTTACTGACAAACTTAGGAAGTTTAATTTGTATATAGTGAGTCATTGTCTAGTGCTACTGTTTTCAAAATTCTCTGAATACAAAATTTCTGAACACTCAATTACAATATGTCTTAGATAAGCCACTTTGGGGTTGAACCTATTTTGGAAACCTATGATCTTGGACGTCTAGATTTATCTCAAGTTTTATTAAGTTTTCATTATTTCTTTAAGTAACTTGTGCAATTCTTTTTATCCTCCTCCTGATACTTGAAGAAATTTGCATATTATTTTTCTTGGTTGTATCCCATAAATGTTTTCTTCATTATTTTCTATTCCTCTGAAAAGATAATTTCAGATGTTTTCAAGTCTACAGATTACTTCTATTTCAAGCCTGATGTTGAGGATCTATTACATTTTAAAAATCTTATGTATTGTAGTTTTTAACTCTAAAACTTTCGGTTTGTCTTTTTATATTGTTACCTTTTGTTATACAGATCCTTTTTCTAAAATTACTGAGGTACCTATTGGTATGTTCCTGTTGCTCACTGAGACCACTCACTACATTCTTATTCTCACCCACAGGAGGAATCACAGGCTGCCTTGAGGGAGGGCTAATGTGGTAAGGTGAAATAGTTTTTACTAGCGTAGATGCTGCTAATCTCCAATTTAATTTCATTTAGTTTTACTTTGTCTTACAGTGTGCTGTAACTTCTCTATTGAATTCTTGGGACTCTTAAAAGGGACTTAATATTGTCTGTAGATGGTTATAAAAATCTATGTACTATAGAAAGATGATGGTATAAAATTCTCATTCTGTGCTTTTACTTATTACCTACTATACAGATTTCTTTGAACTCCAGAGTCTCCAAAGTTTGTGCACCAAAAAGTGTCCAAATGGGGGATGGGTGACCATAGAGAGCCGGCAAAACACAAGACCACTAAGTTTCACACTGGAGAGGGAGACTAGAAGGAACACAGCACTCTCTGGCTCTCACACTCTGCTCAGCAGTAAAACAGTGTGGGGAGAGGAAGCTGAGGCAGCAGAGTAAACTGCCGAACCTGAGTTCAAGGCTCTCAGTACTGCTGGTAACAAGCCAGAGGCAGCAGTCAGACAGCTCCAGAGGCCAAGTAATCTGAGATCCATGAGTTCTGCAATCCACTGCAAACAGACTGGCTCCTGCCAGGGGGCTGCGGGCTATCATCCACTATGCCCTCCACAGCCTGCGCTCTGTGCTCCCTAAATTTCTTAGCACATCTATATCTACCTGCTCCCCATGCCCCAGCCCCTGCTACTTCTCCTGCCTATCTTCTACCTGGCCCTATGTCCGCAAGCTTCACAACTTAGGGCTGCTCCTTAGTTTTGCATCTCTAGAATGCTCCATATCAAACAAAAGCCTCTTCTCAACGTAGCACCTATCTAGAGTGCTCTTTGATAGTAAGAGCAATGCAACTGCTCTCTTTTCCAGTGCTAGGCTACCACACAGGAGGACTTACGCTTTTCAAGAACTGTGGGTTTCACCTGTGGAGAGGATTGCCAGGATGTCATTAGGACTTCCTGCATACTTTTTGCTTGTAGCCCCAGTACCTCTACCCTCACCACTGCACTTGTGGCTCCAGGGTTGAAACTGCAGACTGTGTTTTACTTTTCTCCATGCGTTTTAGCTGTACAAGGATAACGAGTCTCCAAGGGATGAAGTAAACATGGTAAAGATTTAGACATCACGGCTAGAAAGGAGCTCGACACCCAGTTTATGTTACCACAGCATCTCTGCTCTCACCACTGCAAAGTACACAGGGGAATCAAGACACGTGTAATGGAGTCGCGAGATGGGGAAGAAGAGTACACAGGAGTTGGGAGACAGAACACATTCTGCCACGAAGATTAAGAAGAGGAACCAAGATTTATTACATGATTATAAAAACTGCACATGTAGAAAAGAACCTACACCTGCTAAGAATTAAAGCAGGTGTAGTTTGTAACAGTAAGGGAAGATGTGTCCCTGACTGGTTTGCTACCTTGAGGGTTCCAATAATTAAGATCACAATGCATAGCACAGAAACTTCTGATGGCTGTCTTGCATCCATGGCTGTGTCACTAGTAAAAACACGTCCATGATCCATGATCAAGCAGCTATAGCTTGTAGCGGATGTGCTGCAAAAGCATCCAGAGAGCTTCTGGAGCTTCAAAAATCTGTCTTTTGCTGCTGTTACTGCTTAAACAAGCTTTTAGACCCATGCTATCATATATTTACCAGATTAAGTTCACCTTGTTGATAAAATCTAAAATTAAAGTAAAAAAGCAACACCTCAGGAAATAAACATTAAAAATCAATGCATATATTATTATTATCAGTGTTAGTTTATGTTTCAGTTACAATTTCTGGGTTTTTTTAATTGAGGAGATAGGAATCAAACTCAGGGCCTTACACATGCAGGACACTTAACCAACATTCCCAGATTTTTCAATAATATCATAATTGCAACAATTGAAATAGTTATACAGCTAGCCACATTTCGAGAAATAACTTTAGTATGTTTCAGAGCTTGAATGAATTTCCATTTCAGACCTCAGCTACTTTAACATATATATAACATTAGCTCCACAGATAGAAAAAAAATTAAGCAATTTCTATGGACAAAGAACTTACTTTCAGTTAGAAAATCAAATTTTCCCTTACAAGAATCAAAGCTATAAGCAAAATTTCAAAGATTATAGGCAACTTCAAATGTGAATAATTCTAAGTAGAATTCATATTGAAGATCTGTATTGACTGTAATCAATAATTCATAAGGATGTAGAATATATTTACAACCAAATTTTAATCTAGTTTGTTACAAATTATTCCACATACCTGCATAGTTGGGTCTTTGAAAATATGTTCAATATGATGCTGTCTAAGAATATCATTTAGCTTATCATCTGAAAAAAGAAAACCAATTTCAATAAGTCTATTTTGCAAACCTAGACAAACAGCAGCTACTATGTGATGTATCCAACGAAAGCTTTCTAGTCTCTAAGATTGCTTCTCATAAGATGAATCATCGATTTCAGCACATCATTTCAGAATGTAAAATTAGGTCTTTTTAATATTCATAAACCAAATAATGACTCCCAAATGGAATACAGAATAGCTACAAAGAACTAATCTTTTCTTTCATAAGTTTGAATTATCAGTCTTTTCTGGCAGAAGTGGAAACATTCTCCATTGTTTTTTGTTCCCACTTCTATACTAAAAAGGATTAGGAAGATACGAATCATATTCTTTCTTCATTTCCTTTCTTTCTTGCTTTTTTGAAGATAGGGCTTCACTTGGGCTAATCTAGAACTCATATGTAGCCCAGGCTGGCCTGACATACTGGCATCTTCCTGTCTTTGCCTTCTGGGTGCTAGGACTACAGGCACGAGCCACCACCACACCTACCTGTGGACATTTAAAGTCAGTTGAAAAGATTATCCATTCTATACTGAAGAGAAATTGTAGGACACAGAATCCAATTTCAACAGGAATGTCATGAGATCATGAAAAAGATGGCCCAGAATAAAGCTGAGAGTTCTTACTAATATGCTATATCTGTGTTCACCATCAGGAAAGAAACAGGGAAAGCAAGATGGCTCAGGAGATAAAGGTACTTGTCACCAAGCCAGATTACATGAGTTCAATCTCTAGAATCAACAGGGTAGGACAGAGCCACTTTGTCATGTTGTACTCTGGCTTCTGTATGCATTCTGCGCGCACACACACACACACACACACACACACACACACTCACACACAGACACACATGCACACATCCTCTGTGAACGCCAGCATCTGCAAAAATAAATTTTAAGAGGGGCTAGAGAAATCACTCAGCAATTACAACATTAGCTTGTTCTAGAGAATCTGAATTCAATTCCCAGCACTCACATGGCAGCTCACAACTGTCTGCAACAGCAGTCTCTGGGAATCCAACACTCTTTGGGTCTCCACCAGCAATACACGCTTGTGATACATAGATGCTGATGCAGGCAAGTCATATATATATATATATATATATATATATATATATATATATATGTCTCAGGGATGAATTACAAAAATATGCATTCTGAATTAAACAATAGTTTAAATGTGATTAATCATAACTTAATAGTAGAAAGTTCTATATCTTTGATTTAGAATTAAATTGAATAGCCTTTGTTCTTCAGGTTTAGGAATCGTTTCATATTTTAAAAATATTTGATTAGATTTTATCTGTTGAACACTTCTAATCTGGAAACCCCAAATCCAAACTACCACAAAAATCTGTTATCATATTAGCACTCAAAGGTTCCAGATTTTAGAGCATTTTGGAATCTGGATTTTCTAATACAGGCATGCTCAATCTGTATTAAAAAAAAAAAAAAAGGCTTAAAGAAACAAATCTATTGCAAAAGGTTAGAAAAAGAACAGCAAAATAAACTCAAAAAAGGCACATGAAGGAAGCAATAGAAATAAACCTGGTAAATAAACTCACAAATAAGAGGATTAAAAAATAATCATTTACTATTTTAAACAAACATTTGATGAACTTCAAGATATATTTATTGTAAATAAGACTAGAAGGACCTTAATAAAATGGATGCTTACACATCTACACACACACACACACACACACACACACACACACACACACACACGCTCAAAACCAAAGAACTACACTTCAAACATCACACCTTAGGGGAAAAAATGTTGAAAGCCTTTCCCTTAGGTCTAACACAAAAATAAATTCTCATGACATTTATTCAACACTCTAGTGGAAGTCCAGGTTAATTAATGCAACACTCAAACAATTAAATAGATGAGAGGTGTGATGGTTCAATGAAAGAAGAAACTCTTGTGTGTTAACTACTCCATAAAACACAGTCTTAAAGTCAGGAAGTAAATTTAATAATGTTGTTAGTTACAAGGCCAAAATGCAAAATTAATCACATTTGTATATACTGACACCACAAATTTTAAATAACGAAAGACAGTCATTTCTAGTATCATCAAAAATAAATTTCATAAAAGGAGTATAAAATTCCTATAAAAATTTTGTATTTGATAAATTAATCAGTAGAAATGAAAGAACTAAAGAAGTAAAGAGAGAATTCACAGTATGAAATCTGTCTCCTAAAGCTAGTTTCCCCCAAACTGATCTACAAACCCAATGATATTCCAATCAATATTTAAAAATAGTCATAGGAACTGAAAGCCAATTCTGAAAGGAAATAGAAAGAGAACTAAGACAATTGTACAAAAGAACAAGATGATCAGGCTAGCTCTATCCGATAGCAGCATGCATAAGGTTATAATTTACAGAGCATGATAGTGATAAGAGAAAATGTTCTGTCCCTGTGATAAAATCCCCAGGAAAATAACTTGAAGAGTTTTCTGTGGCTGGGTGGTGGTGGTGCACGCCTTTAATTCCAGCACTCAGGAGGCAGAGCCAGGCAGATCTCTGTGAGTTTAAGGCCAGCCTGGGCTACAGAGTGAGTTCCAGGAAAGGCGCAGAGCTACACAGAGAAACCCTGTCTCAAAAAAAAAAAAAAAAAAAAAAAAATTTACTGTGGCTCATGGTTTTGGCTCATTGTTTTGGCTCCATTGTTAAAGGTAAAACGGAGCATCATACATCCTAGCAGTGACTGCAGTGAAGCCAAGCTATCCATGGCAGCCAGGAAGCAGAGGAAAAGAGCCAGGAGCTAGGGACAAAATATATCTTTCTCAAGAAAATTCACAGGCACTACTTCCTCCTAGAGTTTCTACAGCCTCCCAATAGCATCATCAAATGAGACTAAGCTTTTATCACACAGCCTTTGGGATGCACTTAGGAGTCAAACTGTAGCAAAGAATAAACAAAATTTGCCAATTAAAAGGTATTTAGAATGCATAAATATGATCCTAATAAGTTAGGATCAAAGAGATATTCCAGAACTGGGACAGGGGTAGATAGAGAATGGGTTATCTTTTTGCTTATGGATCTAGGTCAAGCAGACAACTGAGGTAAAATAATTTAATAACATTCGCAAAAATCAATTCCGAGAGAACTATAGACTTAAATATAAAATAATAAATTTGTATAAAAGAACCAAGAAACACTTCTATAACCTTAGGAGAAAGACTTTTTAAACTAGAGCAAAAAAAAAAAAAAAAAGAAAGAAAGAAAGGAACATTTGCGGTGGTTTGAATGAAAATGGCCCCCACAGGCTCACAGGATTAGGAGGTGTCACATTGTTGGAGAAGGTGTGTCACTGGGGTAGGCTCTGAGGGTTCAAAAGCCACAGCCATTCCCAGTTAGGGCACTCTCAGCTACTATTCTAGACCCATGCCGCCTGCCTGCCACCATGTTCCTCACCGTGATGGTTATAACCCCCTGAAACCATAAACCCGCATAAACTGTTTCTTCTGTAAGTTGCCTTGGTCATGGTGTCACATCTGAGCAAATATGAAAGTAAGACAACATTTAAAATAAAAAATACCAACAAACTGGACTACATTATAATTAAGAACTTACAAAAAAAAGAACATTAAGAAAATAAAAACAAAAAGCATAAACAGAAGACATTTCCAAGATCTATAATTGTCAAAGATAATGTATCTAAAATAAAGAACTTCTAATCAGTTGAGAAACAGACAAAATGGATCAGTATATAAAAAGTATTCTGACGAGTTCAGCTAACAGAAAAGGAGCTCAAGCTCAGTAGACATTAGGAAAGCATAAATTAAAACTAGTACAAATTTAAATTCAAGACTGGTGAAAACGGGCTAGCGGGGGAGTGGCTCTGTTGGTAAAGTGCTTGCTTTTCAAGCTGGAGACTTGAGTTCAATTCAGAGTCCACATAAGAAAAGCAGGACTTGGTGAAGCACCCTTGTAATGTCAGTGTTGGGGAGGTGAAGATGGGGATCTCTGGGGCCTCCTAACCAATCAGCCTAGGCTATCTGGCAAGTTCTAGTTCAGAGAATGTGTCTCAAAAAAGAAAGAAAACAACACTCAAAGCCCAAGGAAGGACATCAGAGGTATCCTCTGGCCTCCACAAGCACACACATCTGCAACCACACAGAGAACTGGGGAATATGTGGAACAAACTGAACTTCCAAACATTGCTGATGGGAGTTAAAATCACTAAACTTTAAAATTAAATATAAACACAATTCTTGGCAACATAACGAACCAAGATGTAACTGGACACAAGAATCATGAAAAAAAAAGTACCAGTATTATTCCTAGTGACCCACTACCTGGAACTATCTCAGATGTCCATCAAAATAATAGATGTGCGATTAATTAAAAACTGCCAAGTGTGTATGCAATTAAAATGAAATAATTCGATCTATATGTGATGATATAGATAAATTAAAAAATATCATGAATGCCAGCGGTGGTGGCGCACGCCTTTAATCCCAGTACTCGGGAGGCAGAGCCAGGCAGAGCTCTGTGATTTCGAGGCCAGCCTGGTCTACAGAGCGAGATCCAGGATAGGCACCAAAACAACACAGAGAAACTCTATCTGGAAAAAACAAACAAACAAACAAAAAACTAAAAAATATCATGAATGATGAAGGACAGAAGAATACATAGTTCATGATCTTACTTTTTAAAACTAAAACACAGAAAAACTAAATTAAGAAATAAAATTAAAGAGCCACTATGGGGTTAGGGAGAAACCTGGTACCAGGGAAACTCTCAGGAATCCAAAGGATGACCCAGTTAAGACTCCTAGCAATAGTGGAGAGGGTGCCTGAACTGGCCTTCTCCTGTAATCAGATTGGTGACTACCCTGTCATCATAGAGCCTTCATTCAGTAACTGATGGAAGCAGATGCAGAGATCCATGCCAAGCACCAGGCTGAGCAGGGAGGAGGGATTATATGAGCAAGGAAGGTCAAGACTTTCATGGGGAAATCTACAGAGACAACCAAACTAAACTAGTGGGAACTAATGAACTTTAGACCAACAGCTGTGGAACCTGCATGGGACTGGACTAGGCCCTGTGCACAAGCGAGACAGTTGTGTAGCTTGGTCTGTTTAAGGCCCCCCCCCCCCCCCGCCCCTCCCGGCAGTGGGATCAGGATCTATCCCTGGTGTGTGAGCTGGCTTTTTGGAACCCATTACCTATGGTGGGACATCTTATCTTGCACAGCCTTGATGCAGTGGGGGAGGGGCTTGGACCTGCCTCAACTGAATGTACCAGGCTTTGTTGACTGTCCATGGGAGCCCTTACCTTTTTAGGGGAGGGAATAGGGCGTGAGTTGGAGGGGAAGACTGGGGGTGCTAGCAGAAGGAGGGAAGAGAGGGATCTGTGGTTAGTATGTAAAATGAATAAAAAATTTCTTAATAAAGAAAAAAATGAAAAAAAGAGAGAGACAGTGGTTATCTTTCACTATCATTGAGGAAAAGGGACGGATAAGTTTTTAGAGGTTCTAGCCATTTCTCAACTAGAATTTTATTACAAGAATTTTTCACTTTGCAATGATACACTTGGCTTGTTTTCTCTTGTGTATGTTATAAACAAATGCACATAAATATGCATATGTACTAGCCAGTTGCTTTTGTAAATTTTGGAGACATTGGTGGTATCATGTAATACTCAAGTTTATTAATGTATCTTTTTTTTAGTACCCTGAAGACATAAAGATATAATCTTATGGACTTGAAAAAATTAAAGATTTATTGTATTTTGTTTGAGGTCAACCTGGGCTACACAGAGAACTGAAGGCTAGATCTTCTCAAAACAAAACGAACAAAACCAAATGCAAGTAGTGAGAAGTAAGTAAGACTGACAGAAGTAGAGAGCACAAGAAGCAGATGGGAGGATGGACAACATCCACCTGTGTCTCAGCAGGTAATGAGATGGTGTGGTTACTAGGACAACCCACATCTTTAACTGGCACCCGAGGTTTTCATGTCTTCATATACCTTACAATTCCGTGCTCCCTTTTCCTAAATATATAAATTTCATGAAAGCTTTGCTGCGTGTTTGAGAATTTCTTCTTCCGCTCTACTGGTCTTTTACTGAACTACCACTCAGTTTTCAATTAAAAATAGTCTTGCTTAGGGTTTGCTAGTACTTGGAACTCAATTTTTACCTAAGAATTACGGTTGCTTTATTCTTCTAAAATTTAGATATTCCTCCATCATGCAAATTCACTCATACAATTCCTGTCCCACATCAGATTGTGGCCAGTTATTCATCTTTATTGATGTGAAGTTTTTCCCACTTCAAACCTAAGAAATAACATCATTGTTGTAGTGTCATGATTTTAGTGTGTGCGTGTCAGGAAGGAGAGACAGACAGGCAGGCAGGCAGGCAGAGAGAGATACACACAGGCAGACAGACAGACAGGGAGGAGAGAGGGGGAGCGAGCGAGCACGGGGCATTAAACATGTACTAGTTACCAAGCTAAGGGCTTCATTTGTATTGTCTCAATTAAGTCTCACAACTCCACAGAGTTAGGGTGTTCTTACACTCCTAAGGGAAAAACAACAAAAACAAAACCAGAGGCACAGGAACCTAGGAATTTTGCCCAAGATCAAACTTAAGAAGTGTGAGAGCTAGGCAATACACTTACAGAAACAAATTTAGAGATTATGCCCTTAACCTTTGGTCTATGATACTTCCAACGCGGTGCATGTTCCCCTAAGCTTCCCTGTTGCTCAAGTCAAGAACCCGAGTTGCTCTCTCCTTTTTTCCAAACCTCTCAGCCTTCAATCTCTGCATCCTCCTTAGGTCACTTCTTACCTACGATGACTGTAGCTAACTGACCTGTACTCCTCTATAAACCTCTATATTCTGTTCAAGGCAGCCTTGCTGTCTTTAAACAAAGCATACTCCCAGTCCCTCCAATGCTGCAAATACTTGGGATGCCTAAACCACTCTGACCAGTAAACACACACTGCTAAGTCAAGTTTCTGTCCAAATCTCCTCTGACCATGGTTTAATAACTACGTAAGTCAATGTTTGTTTAGCACTATGTGTCAGATGCTATTCTCCTTTATATCTCAATGTTTACTCAATAATTTCATCAACTCTACTCGGTAACTGAGGCAAACGAGTCAGCAGCTGCTGCTGCGTCAGTGTATTTATGGGATTTATGTATCTCCCTCCGCCAATGACATGCTTGGAGAACAAGAATATCTTCATCCTTACATCAGCTATGTTTGTATAGCACCTGGCACGTAATAAAACAGTAGCTCAACAAACACCTTTTCCACTAATGACCAGAGCAGTGCCTGCGGGTCCCTAACTGCAGACTTGGGAACTCCTCCTGGCCCATCAGCCCTCGAGTTTCTTCGAGCCCCAGAGAAGCATAACAAACCGATTTCGTGTCTAGCCGACTCCTAAGCACGCTTAAGGAATCTATGAGTATTTCCCAGCGGTTCCGCTTCGCTAAGTACAGACATAATCTCATGTACATCACCAAGCATTCTGTGAAGCGGACTTCTCTTAAGTTTTTACATATTTCCACGCTGGGACCCAACCGCAATCAAAACATATCAGTAGGTCAACGACAGCGACACTGCACCTTGCAGATGAATTTTCCATCAGGGAATAGGGCGCTTACTTTGGTCTTTCAGTAAGTCGAATTCTGTGGCCATTTCGATATTTTAGTTTGGAGTTTTCATCCCCTTTATCGATTCCTCGCAGGGGGGCAATAAGATTTTTTTAAAAACAAACAAACAAACAAAAACCCAGCCTCCCGCTGTGAGGGACAGCAAACAGCTAAGGGGTCGCCGTGGCAGCCGAGCGCCGGCGCGGAGGCATCAGCATCCCACTCACGCGGCGGCGCAGCCCGGCCCGCAGCTCCCCCGAAGCCTGGCGACGCGCGTCAGCCTCCGCTCGGCCGGACCCGGGCGGGGGAAGGGGCGGCGGGGCGGCGGGGCGGCGCGGCGGCGCGCGGCCGGAGGGCGCCGGGTTCCCGTCGGAGCGCGCGGGACGGCGGTCCCGGGACGCGCCAGGCTCGGCCGCGGCGACACGGCGGGGCTGAGGGGCGACGCCAGGACCGCGGGGGAGCCCGAGCCGCCGCCGAGTCCACTCGGCCCGCCCTGCGACTTTGAAAGCGGTGCCCCGGACCGTTCCTTGGAGACGGTGACGCCGCGTCCGTCATCACGCGGGCGTCGGCGCCTGCGTCATCGCGCTGCCTCGGGCTCCGGCAGGCCATTGGCTGTCTGTCAGGCGCTGGGCGGATCCCTCAGCGCGCCGGGGGCTGAGTCGCGCGCTTGGCGCCTTCCGCAGTGCCGCGGCGGGTGTCTGAGGTAGTGTGGCGCAACTTGAATTTTTTTTTTCCTCTTTCTTTCTTTCTGTTGGTAAGAAACCCGAAGACTGTGACAGGAGCAGGCACTAGATACACATTCTCGTTGCTCCCCGAGTCTTGGTTTCGCAGACACTAAGCGTCTGTGGGGCGTGTGCAGGGAGGGCTGTGGGTCCTGGGGCGGAGGTGACGCCGAGTCCCCTCCAGTCAGCTTCCAGCAGTCGCTTCTAGGTCTGGAAGTAGTGACCCTCCTGCTCCTAGAAAAGAGAGCTGTTGTCGAATATTTAACCCAGTCACGTAGTCGGGATTCAGGGTAGCCTGCAAATCCTGCAGGTACGTCAGAGATGTTTCTTCAAATCTAAGGACACACAAAAAAAGTAAAATTTGTATCGGTGGATAAATTGCCACTCCCAGTTTTAAGAAGTGATGTTGTGCAGGTTTGAGCCGTAGAGCTTAAAACACACAAACACACATACACAAAAATGCTGGAGAAAATGACATTAGCAAAAAAAAAAAAAAATGTACTTGTAGTTTATTACTGGCTTTATAGAGCCTTTTTAATTGATTATATTTTTATGCATTGAAATAAAGTTTCATTAAATATGTCCTGGTCCTGAGATGGCTCCGTTTGGTTATGGAGTGCTTGCCTGATTTGGGATTCCCAGCACCCACATAAAAAGCCAGGCAGGGCCCTGTGTGCCTTTAATACCAGTACTGGGGAGGCTCAGACAGAAGGTTGAGGGGAAAGGGATGCTCTCTGGCCAGCAGCCTAGACAAACTGGAAAATTCCAGGGTCAGTGAGACACTGTCTCAAAAAGTAAGGTCAGGTATGTTAGTAAGATTTCTTTTTCTGTGAGCCAATAACTGGTGAAATAAAGGTTGAAAAAAAAAGTTTTTTTTTCATTTGAGAATGACACCCCACCTCAACCTCAGTCTGTAAACAGGCGCAAACACTCTCCCACAGGGACACACACACAAACAAAAGTCAAGTATGTTCTGGATGAAGTTCTGTTGAATGGCTTAGAAGTTTTGTAACCCTGTACCCATAAAATAGTGTAAACTGTGTTAGCCTTCTTCCTCTAGAAAGACTAGCTTTAAAATGTGTATATGTCTGTAATAGCCTTCCACAGGTTTAAGTTAGCCTTGAATCTGTGAAGGGTCAACCTGGTCAGGTTCTTAGTGGCCGTAAACTTACACTGATTGTGCAAGCTCCACCTCCCAGTGTAGACTACTTTCTGATGACGCTTCTCACTGACTCTCCTCAAAGAGAGCTCCCCACTTTTGAACTTTGTATTGTAATGTAAGTTGGCATTGAGTAAGTAGCTATAAATTTAATATTTACACTCAGCGTTAATAAAATATATTGGTGTGGAAAAAGCAAAGTGTGACCTCTATATAAAAATGATGAATAGTTTTTGTCTAAATTGAATAGTGAAATAGAACTCTTATGTCTGCACTTGAAGTGTTTGGTTGTATACGATCATGGTCAAAATAAACACAAATCGTTTGAGCTTTCATCCATTGAAAAATTGAACTACTAATTTAACTACTAATTATAGTTGAACTACTAATTATAGTAAGTTGACACTAAACACCTAGTATTCTGCAAAACAAACCTGAGGAATATCCAAAGTTGGAGTTTAAGTAAGCAAATTTCAAAGGAGCTCATCACACCAAGGATTTGAGCCCAGAAAGTATGATTTCACTATCACAACCTTTAACTACCATGTAATACAAATTATATCTAATGTTTTAATGTGTATAGTTTCTAGTTGAAATAAATGAATTGCTACTTTACATATTTTATTATAATTTCAGTGATTTACAGTTCATTTTCAAATGGCTTTATGTTTGTATTGCTGAATTATACTAACCTCTTAAAATAATAAAAGAAGTAAACGCCCAGACTTCAGTGGTATGCTTAAAGACCTTCATTGTTTGTATGTCCTCGAAACATTTCCTCTGAAAAATTGGGATTGTCACTTTCAGAACTCCAAGTCCCTCCCCCTAGAACGTGTGCTGGGCGGAGCCTAAGAGGGAGCCCTCTTCTTGGAGCTGGGCCAGAGACCTCAGCGGCACTGGAACTGAGAACTTCCAGGTCTGTGTTCTATTGGTATGTCCTTTTATCTCCTCTTTAAAGTCTGCCATAAGCTCGTACTAAAAACATCTTACTTTCCCTCTGCCTCCTGCTGGCACAGATTTCTCTGACTTCCTCCTTCCTTGATTTCTTTTAGAAATGTGTGGTGCTGTGCAGCATGCAAACTAAAAAGAAGTATGCACTGTAGAAAAAGTAAAGGATTTTTTTGTAAATAAAGGAGCATGGACATATTCCTTCAAAATGGTTTTATTGAAAAAGCGTTCTTTAAAACCTTTCTTTTAAGCTTTTCTGTTTGTGTCCTGAATGAATGCTCCAGGAGTCTATCTTTTTTTTCATTTCCTTATATAAAAATTAAAAGAATTGAATTTTTAAAGTGTAAGTTGAGGAAGATAAGCTAAAGATTAACAACATTGTTTTAAGAAAGCCAGAACAGCTAATAGTAAGATTGTGTACTGGGATAGTGAACTCCTAGGTAATATTAATTCTGACTCTGTAAATGTTTCATCGTAGTGCTAGTTAAGAGATTTAGCCTTCAATTGGACTCTAAAATATTCTCAAATTAAAGTAAGCAGCTGCTCAGACACACAGGCACACACTCACTCCCGGTCCATACATCGCAGTGCAGTACACTTCAGACATTAGAGTGGCCATTTTGAAGCAATGGATCTTCATGCAAGGTTTTACCCTAAAACGGTAATCCATGTGAGTCTATTAAATGAGTAACAGAGTTTATTAAGAGATAAATTGAGAAAATACACTCACGATTACAGAACGGAGTAGACAGCAGAAGTCATCTTCTGATCTGACCAGGAGTGAGTCCACTTGGAAGGCAGGAGCAGAAGGGGCATGTGACCCTTGTCCAACTCCCATTAAGAGGTCACATACAATGGCAGGAAGCACTGCCTCCTTTGGGCTGTATAGCCCAAGGTCATGGGTGGAGCAAATACCACTACATTACCCCTTCACTATCAGTTACTTTTTTTTTTTTTTTTAGGTTTTTTGAGACAGGATTTCTCCATGTAGCTTTGCACCTTTCCTGGATCTCGCTCTGTAGACCAGGCTGGCCCCAAACTCACAGAGAGCCGCCTGCCTCTGCCTTCCGAGTGCTGGGATTAAAGGCGTGCACCACCACCGCCCAGTTACATTTTTATGCATTCTCCACCACTAAAAAAAAAACCCAAAAACTATGACAGAGTTTAAGGTAGAAAAACAATTAGCTTATATCCTCTTTGATGACTCAAGTGGCCTTTTGTCTGCACTCTGTCTTTCCTCATCACTTAGTATTACTCTTTGTTAGTCTCCTTTCTGAATGTTACACAATACCCACACTTACAGCTATTTCTATATGTACGAGTATACATTAAAGGCTATTCACATATTTTCACGTATATTATATATATCACATGCCTACAATGTTTACACATACACATGTATATATCCCATATCTTTTTTCTTTCAGAATTTCATGTACACATACAATGATTTTGGTCATACCCCTTCGCATAACTCTTCCTAGATCTACTTCTGCTTCTTTGTCCCCTTCCAACTTCATGTCCTTTTTTTTCCCCCCAAATAATCACTGCATCCTGTTTGTGTTGCTAATATACTCAGGAATATGGGGCCATGACTGGATCTGAGTAAACATACCAGAGGCCACATCTTTAAAGAAAACTAACTCTTCTTCCTCAGAAACCATCAACTGTCAATTACTCCTTAGCTGGGGGTTGGGGGCATTTGAGTCCCTTTCTCCTTCATGCTGAAATGTTGCCACAGCTACTGTGAGTTCATGAGTACAGCAGTCCTGTCATGTCCAGAACACACTATTTTGCTCCTGTTCTCCATGACCTCTGGCTCTTGCAGTCTTTCTATCCCTTCTTCCTTAATGTTCCCAAGCCTTAGGAAGAGGGTGTGATTTAGATGTCTTATTTTTTTTATTTATTTATTTTTTAATTAAACTCATGATATTCATTAATTACACTCATGATATTAATTACATTTGTGGTATTCATTGATTACATTCACAGTATTCATTCAATAATTACATTTATGATATTCATTAATTTCATTAATTGTATTGATTTATTACATTCATGATGTTATGTCCTGATACTACTGTCCATTTGTGGGGTTTTCCCATCACACAAAATAGAGATTCTGTACTTAGTAAATCATTGATTTATATTCCTTTCTTCTTTTTTTTTTTTTTTTTTTTTCTTTTTTGGTTTTTTGAGACAGGGTTTCTCTGTGTAGCTTTGCGCCTTTCCTGGGACTCACTTGGTAGCCCAGGCTGGCCTCGAACTCACAGAGATCCGCCTGGCTCTGCCTCTCAAGTGCTGGGATTAAAGGCGTGCGCCACCACCGCCCGGCTTCCTTTCTTCTTTATCTTGAGATAACATCTAATCTTTCTGTCTCTATGAATTTGTATATTCTATATATTTCATGTAATACAATTCTATAGTATTTGTCCTTTTTTTAATATAAAAACATTTTACGTACAACTGCAGGAGTAATAATACATATATAGCCTGAACATAAAAACAGGTTATAATTTAAAAGTCCAGGGTTATTTTAAACAGTAAAATATTTTCTCTGTAGAAAATAGTATAAATTATAACATTTCCCAATAAGCCCTTTTAAGCCAAATGGTAGATGAATTATACATATAAATATTGATTAGATTCTGGGACACAGAAGAAACCTGTCTTCATCTGTTCAGAGAGCTATGTTTTGCTTAAGTTGTGTAAGTGAGATTCCTATTCATCTTCCTCTTCACTGTTTGATTTATGGCAGACATTTTTCTATAGGCTAATCCATATTCTAAAAAAATTTTAGCCTCCCCTCCTGAAAGTACGGCCAGCATTTTCTTTCATCAGCTTGATACGGTACAAATTCTTATCCTAATAGTGAAATGTCTCACTAAAGCTTGCCCAGTGACTGGGTTAAAACCAAAACTTATAAGCCTCAATCATCCTAGGGTCCCCCCTGCTAGGTAGCCTAGCAGTCTGTGGGTTGCAGTCTGATTGTCTTTTACTTTATTAGATGTCTTATTATATTAATACACAGCTTTTAACAAGTCATTGATGTAACTGGCGTAGTGGGTTTTCCCTGCTTAAAACTGTACACTCAGAATTTTAGTTGTAGACACCAGAGCAGTATTCACTTGACTTACAAATAGCTCCTAGTTCAAGCATTCTAGCTTAGACTGAGAGACAATAAATACATGTCATGTGGTATAAGTTATGTGAATCGAAGTGGAAGAGTGCAGCAGTGATAGAGGATGGCAGGGAGGGTTACTCCGGGTGAGGAAGGCCATGGACAATTAAGATGTCTGTGCAAAAACCCAGAAAGACAGTAGAGGTCAAGTCTTAGGAAATGACTAAGGGGGTGGAGAGGAGGTTTAGTTGTCTCTGAGCTTTTGTTAGCTTCAGATTGTTAACAAGTTAGCAAGATTATACATTTTATTTTAATGTTTAAATTGAAAATAGATTTTTCCATATAATATATTCTGATCACAGTTCCCTCCCCCTCCTCTACTCCTCCCAGATCCTCCCTACCTCCCTACCCATCCAACTCCACCCCTTTTCTCTCTCTCTCTCTCTCTCTCTCTCTCTCTCTCTCTCTCTCTCTCTCTCTTTAGAAAACAAACAGGCAAACAAAACAAAACCAAAACAACAACAACAAACCAGAATAGAACAAACGGAAAAACAAGGAAGTGTGAGAAGCACATGCACACACAGAGACAGATAGAAAACCCATAGGAACACAAAATCAGGAACCATATAAGCAAAAGACCAGTAAGGTTAACAAAAAAAAAAAAAAAAAAAATCCCAGATAAAGATTTATAAGACAAAAAACAAGCCGGGTGGTGGTGGTGCACACCTTTAATCCCAGCACTCTGGAGGCACAGCCAGGCGGATCTCTATGAGTTCGAGGCCAGCCTGGTCTCCAAAGCGAGTTCCAGGAAAGGCGCAAAAGCTACACAGAGAAACCCTGTCTCAAAAAAAGACAAAAAACAAACAACCAAAAACCCAAAAACTCAAAAAAACAGAAACCAACCAACCAAACACTTTCCCTGTGGGAACCCACAAAGGTCTTCTAGTGAATCTGAGCTTGCTTTACACAGCAGGGTTGTATTAGGGGATGGATGGCTTGACCTCATGTATGGACACCAGGTGCCTGGGATGGTCTGCACTTGGCTGTGCTGGGGGGAAGTCTTTTGCTCCACCCCTTGGCGTTCCTTTAAAAGCCCTTTAGTAGAGCCAGAAGGGGCTGGTGGTTAAGGATCCAGGCCCATCGGAGGCTAGCCTGTGTTTCTAACGGTCTCTCTCCTCTGTTTCTATCTAAATCTTTTATCCTTCACTCCTCAAGAGTCCCTGGGGTAAATAAATGTGGGAGCTGGTCTCCCACACTTCCCAAATGCCATTAAGTTCATTTTGAGTTGGTCATCTACTACTGGGCATGGGGCCTGTCCTTAAGAGTGGTTTGTATGCTCAGTGAGACTCCTTTGTGTGTAGTTGTCACCTGGAAAAGCCTTTTTGGTTAGGGACGGGAGATCATGTCCACTTCCCCATCTCAGTGCTGGGATTCCATCTAGCTTGAATCTATGAAGACCCTGTGCATGCTGCCACTGTCTGTGACTTCCAGTGAGCATCAGTCTCTGTTGTGTCTTGAAGGCCTTGTTTCCTTGGTGTCTTCCACCCTCACTGGCTCTTACAATCTTTTGCTTCTACTTCCATATAGTTCCTTGAACTCTGAGGAGAAAGGTTTGATGGAGACATCCCTTTTAGACTGGGTGTTCCAAGGTCTCTCACTATCTGCACGTTGCCCAGTTGGGAGTCTCTGTGTTTGTTCCCATCTACTGCAGGTGGAAGCTTCCTGGGTGTTCCAAGGTCTCTCACTATCTGCTCGTTGCCCAGTTGGGAGTCTCTGTGTTTGTTCCCATCTACTGCAGGTGGAAGCTTCCCTGGTGATGGTTGAGTGAGGCACTGATCTATAGGTAAAGCAGAATGTTGTTAGGAGTCATTATAGTGCTATATTTCTTTAGTAGAATAGTAGTATTTGGTTTTCCCCTAGGTCCATGGCCTATCTGGTCCCAGGTTCTTGGCCAACTAAGCAGTGTCAGATGTGGAGGGACCCCAAAACAGCTTGACCACACAGCTGCCATGACAGGCTTAGGGGTCCAGACAGTTTCTGTGACAGGCTTACTGGCAGGCAACACCCAGATTCAGGAAAAGCCATAAGCTAACACCACCCAGGGATCCACCCAGGGATGGGGAAGTACCTAACATCCCAAACATTCCAACCATTAGATAAGGTGGCCAGATGTCCTTGAATCTAGCACACAGCTATTTTTGTTTTACAGATACCCCTAGACAATTGTCAGCCAATCAGGGTCCTGGACCCTGGAAATCCCCTCACCCCAACCTCTGCTATGATAAAAACCCCACCCCACCTGAGCTTGGGGCTCTCTGCTCTCACCACTGTGTCAGACTGACAAGGACCAAGCCCTAGAGCTTGAAATAAAGGCTTTTTGCTTTTATATACGGGGCTAGGTCTCCGTGGTGGTCTTTTGGGGGTCCCTGCAATCTGGGCATAACATCAGGTATGTGTTCTATCTTGTGAAGTGGGTCTTAGCCACATCAGATATTGGTTACTGCCACAAGCTGTGTGCCACCATTGCTCTAGCATATCTTACAGGTAGGACACCATTGTGGATCAAAGGGTTTGTGACTGGGTTCATGTTTACATTTTTCTTTTGTTAGTGTGCAGAGTACCTTCCTGTACCAAAGATGGTAGAATGTAGGGGTGAAGGCTCTATGTAGGCACCAGCTTGACTTTTCCATGTGCAATGAGTTGTGTAGGTGTTATCTTCAACAGTGGGGCCTTGCTGTCAGTTTGTGGAGAGCAGCCTATAGTCTTGGCAACAGTCTGGATTGCTTGGGGTTTCCCATGGGACCCCTTGCACCTGGTAGTGTCTCCCCCAATATTTGGTCATTTCATTTAGATCACCTTCATATATGTATATAATTTAGGAAGTTTCTACTGTATTAGGTTTTTCAGATGGCCCTTAGTTTTAGTTCTCTCCGTTTTCCCTCCGTTGTCCCCCTCTTTCCTCCATACTTTATCCTCATTCACAACCATCTATTGTATTTCCCTTTCCTAATGAGACTGATCTGTCGTGCCCCCTCAGTCCCCTACTCTATACCTAATCTCTATGGTTCATGTAGTATGGTTATCATTGACTTATCAGCTAATACCCACATATAAGTGAACACATACATGTCTTTTTGGATCTGAGATACCTCAGTAAGGATGATTTTTTTTTCTAGTTTCATCCATTTACCTGCAAAATTTACTTTTTAAACAGCTGAGTAATACTCCACTGTATAAATGAACCATGTTTTCTTTATCAATTCTTCTGTTGTGAGACATCTAGGTTATTTCCAATTTTTGGCTATTATGAATAGAACAGCAATGAACATGGTTGAGCAAATGTTTTTGTGGTAGCATGAAGCATCTTTTAGGTATATGCCTAAGACTGGTATAGCTGGGTCTTGGGGTAGATTGATTCCCATCTTCCTGAGGAACTGCCACACTAATTCCCATAGTGGCTGTTACAAGTTTGCATTCCCACCCTCAGTGGATGAGTGTTCCCTTACTCTACATCCTTGCCAGCATGAGCTGTCGCTTGTTTATTGGATCTTAGCCATTCTGATGGGTGTAAGATGAAATTTTAAAGTAGTTTTGATTTGTGTTTTCCTGATGGCTAAGGTTGTTGGACATTTCTTTAAAGTTTTTCTCAGCCATTTGAGTTTCTCTTTTGAGATTCTCTGTTTAAACCTATAGCCATTTTTTTTAATTGGGCTATTTGTTTTCTTCATATTGAGTTTTTTGAGTTCTTTTATATGTTTTGGATATTAGAACCCTGTTGAATGTGTAATTGGTAAAAAAAATCTTTTCCCATTCTGTAGCCTGCCACTTTGTCTGAGAGACAGTGTCCTTTGCCATGCAGAAGCTTCTCTGTTTCATGAGGTCCCATTTATTAATTGTTTATCTTGGTGCCTGTACTAACAGTGTTCTGTTCAGAAAGTCTTTTCCTATGCTAATGACTTCAAGGCTGTTCCACATTTTCTCTTCTGTTAGGTTCCGTGTCTCTGGTTTTATGTTGAGTTCTTTGATCATTTTAGAGTTAAGTTTTGTGCAGGGTGATAAGTATGGATCTGGTTGGATTCTTCTACATGCAACCATCTAGTTTGACCAGCATCATTTGTTGAAGATGCTGTCTTTTTTTCCAATGTGTGTTTCTGGCTTCTTTATAATAAAAAAAAAAAAAATCAGGTATTCACTGGAGTGTAGATTTATGTTTGGGTCTTCAATTCAATTCCATTGATCAGCATGTCTGTTTTTATGCCAATACCATGCTGTTTTTATTGCTATAGCTCTGTAGTACAACTTGAAATCAATGGATGGTGATAGTTCTTTTATTATTCAGAATTGTTTTAGCTAGCCTGTGTGTGTGTGTGTGTGTGTGTGTGTGTGTGTGTGTGTGTGTGTATTGTTCCTATATGAAGCTGAGAATTGTTCTTTCAAGATCTGTGAAGAATTGTGTTGGAATTTTAATGGGGATTGCATTGAATCTGTAGATTGCTTTTGGTAGGATGGCCATTTTTATTATCTTAATCCCACTGATCCATGAGTGTGGGAGATCTTTTCATCTTTTGATTTCTTCTTCAATTTATTTCTTCAGTGTCTTGAAGTTTTTATCATGCAATGTTCCTTCTGTTTCTATTTTGCGGAATAATTTGAGGAATATTCATGTTAACTCTTCTTTGAAGTCTGGTAGAATTCTTCATGGAAACCATCAGGCTTTAGGCTTTTGTGTGTGTGTGTGTGTGTGTGTGTGGTGGGGGAGACTTTTAATGACTGCTTCTATTTCACTAGGGGTTATAGGTCTATTTAAATTGCTTTTCTAATCTTGATTTAATTTCGAAGTGGTATGTATTGAGAAAATTATCATTTCTTTTAGATTTTCCAGTTTGGTAAAGTACAGGTTTTTGAGGTATGCTCTTATTCTCTGGATTTCTTCTGTACCTGTTGTTATGTCCCCTTCATTTCTAATTTTGTTATTCTCTTTCTTTCTTATGCTTAATTTGGATAAGGGTTTGTCAGTCTTACCGATTTTTGTCAAAAACCAACTCTTTGTTTTATTGAGTTTTTTGTTTGTTTGTTTGTTTGTTTTTATTGATTCCAGCCCTGTTTGGTTATTCCTTGTTGTCTTCTCCTTTTGGGTGTTATTTCTGTCACATAAGCTTCTTACTGTAGCTGATGAAAACCATTGCATAAAGCCACAAATGGTCAAGATGCGAAGAAAAATTGACCGGGAGCTCCCTAGCTCTACCTGATACATCTACAACACAAGCCTACAACAGCTAAGGTTCAGGAAACATAATGGAGAGAGGGCCAGAGAACCAGGACATCTGCTGAGAGATCGTGGCTTCTGGATAGGATAGGGAAGCTTCATCCACGAAATCTCGGTGATGACGGTAGCCTAAAGAAAACCTGAACAATGACATCACCAGTTGACATTCAGATGTGAATGGGGGAAATCTCATAAGGCCCCACCCTTGAAGAGCTATAGGCAATTAATACTGAGAGAGGAAGGGTCAGTATTCCCCAGGGATGAGCCCCCTAATTGGTTATTCAATACCAAGTACTGAGCCCTAAAAACATGTATGAGTATATGAACAACACCAAATGGACTCAGCAGGTAGTGTTTATATATTAATATGTATGCATTAATGTATCAATAATTAAAGAAAAAGAAAATAAGAGAGATAATACATGAAAGTATAAGGGCTTGGAAGTAGAAGAAGGGGAACATTGAGAGGGAACAAGATACGTAATAGGGACTGAAGATGATCAGCATATATTATATACGTGTACGAAATGTCATAATAAATCCCATCATTTTGTACAGTTAATAAATGTTAAGAAAATGGAAAAACATTTACAGATGATTGTTATACACACACATATAATGTTACCATCTGTTAAAAACAAAACAGTTGTGTACTAATGAGATGGATGTATTCATTTTTACACAAAGGATTAATCTTGGCTAAATATGGAAAATACATAAACTTGTATTGTTAAGTACATTTACAATTTCTGCAGTGGACTTAGTCATAACATTTTACAATTAATTTTGTATACCACAAATAAACAGAGCAACATCAAGATGAAAAGTCATGAATCTTGGGGCTCCTGGCAGTGGGACTTGGATTTATCCCTGGTACATGAACTGGCTTTTTGGAGCCCACTCCCTGTGGTGGGATATCTTGTTCAGCCTTGGTGCAGTGGGGAGGGACGTGGGCCTGCCTCAACTTGATGTGCCAGACCTTGTTGATGCCCCATAGGAGGCCTTACCCTCTCTGAGGAGTGGACTGGAGGGGTGGGAATGAGGAGGGGCGAGGGAAGGGAACTGTGGTTGGTATGTAAATGAAAAAAAAAATTAAATTTAAAATAAAATAATATATTGTTAAAAAGTCATGAATCTTTTAGGCTCCAGTTGTTATTTTGGAATGGAATTCATAGTCTACAATTTGCCACACCCCAGATGGCCTTTTGACTCCTAGGGTCTCGTTCTTGTCACTCTGTTGCCTAGCTGTCTCCTGTTTGGCATCTCAATTGTCAAGTAAAGGGCACTGTTAAATGCTGTTAACAAATTTGTTTTGATTTGCTTCTTCAGATGAATTTTAAAATTGAACACACTTGGGATGGTTTTCCAGTGAGGCATGAGCCAGTGTGTGTCAAGCTAAGTCCAGGGGACAAGGGAGTGAAGCTGGAGGTTTGTGCTCCATTTTTCAATGACCCTCCAGCTCCTCCTGGAGAACCAGGAAAGCCTTTCAGTGAACTGTGGAATTATGAAGGTAGGTAGAAGGATTGTATTTTATTACAAACATAAATCTTTTTCTAATAACTTCTCAGAGAACTATTATTTTATCTTGCTGTTAGGAAGTAATATGCTTCTGAACAACTGACGTTCAGTTTCTGATCTTGACTACCCATCTGTCATTCTGACTCTCCTCCCATTACCAGTGGGCTCAGTGTACAAGCAGAACAGAGAAAAACTGCCATCCGAAATCTAGGTGCTCCGGTTGCCGCCACATTTCCTTCCTTTACTCTGCTCTAGAAAGAGTTCGTAGTCCCCATTTTGTTTTTGAAGAATCTTTCAATTGCCATCTTTACCTCATAAGCCTCCTGAGTGGGAATTTTAGTGTCTATTATTTACTGGAGAAATACCGTCAGCCTGAGATTTAATACTTACTTTCTGCTGTCAAGTAATCTCACATATCAAATTAAGGCCCAAAGACATGCCCGGAAATTAAATGGTTTCAGGTTTGTTTTCTGACCTTCTTGTACTATATCCTTATCAAGCTTCAGGGTTCTTTTGGAAATACTGTTCGTGATGCCATCCCCATAGATATAAAACACTACATTACAAGAAATTAAGAATTTACCCCAAGATTTCTCACTCTGTATATTGGGATGTATTTGCTTGGTTAGCACAGAGCCTTCTTTCTAAGTAATCTCTTTTCCTAAGTCCATATTTTACTTTGAAGCCAGAATGACCTGTCTACATCTCTAAGTGAAAATGTAAATTTACCCTTCAGCTAAAAGTTTTTTTAATGTAAAGCCAGGCTTGGGAAAGAGGGCTGGGGAGTGGGAGGAGGGAGGAGGGAGGGTCTGGATAGCATGTGGAGTGAGTAGAAAATTTCTTAATAAAGAAAAAGAAAAAAAATTAAAAAAGAAAAGTTTTTTAATCAAAAAAGAAAATATATTCAAGTATGATTTCATATTTATTTTTTAAATATCTTAAGAGGTACAGTCATTTGTAGAAGCTTAAAAAAGGTCTGGCAAGATTTAGACCAAAGTAGAAAGAAAAGGACTTGGGTTTTCACTACATATGTTTTATACAGTTGTAACTATTTACAAGAAAGATGCACTACATTCATAATTAACTAATTTTTAAAACAGCTAATGCTCAACAACCCCAGAAATTATAATAAAAATCACCACTTACAAATAACCAGGAATTTTTTTAAATTAGTTTTTTAAAATTAGTTTGAAAAAAACATTTCCATGCTTGTGGAGGTCAGGGGACTTGTGGGAGTTGGTTGTCTCCTCCCACTGTGTGAGTTTTGGGGATCCAACTCAGGTCATCAGGTTTGGTAGCAAGCACTTGACCTGCTGAGCCACCGTACTAACTCTTCATATTTGTTGTGCCCATGTTGTAGACAGGTAGTCACTGGCACACACATACACATACATACACATATTTAAATCTCATGTACATTCGGTTCATGGCTCATACATTTAGTTACTGCTCTGTAACCAACCTGCAAATATGGAAGTCTTGTCATACATACATATTTCACTGTCTTTGATTTTAATGGCACCCTTGTGTTCTATTACATGAAATGTATGCATTCTGTAACGTACTTAATCAGTTTTACTGAATAATAGGTGATTTATTTATGTACCAGGAAATAATTTTATGTAAGAAGAGATAACTATATCATTTCTGGTTATTTGAGTCATACTCTGATGGGTAAAATTGTACTTAATTTCTTTTTCTAGTTTTCTGATTTGTTTCCTTGGGATAAATTCCAAAAGGAAGATAACTAGGCCTGAGTCCATCTGTGCAGAAGTGTTGATTTCCCTATGACCTCACCAGCACTAGGCTTTGTATTTCCTTTTAATTTATGGCAGACTTCTATGGGAGAAATTGAGGATGACTTATTTCCTGTGCTTTTCTTCCTGAGTCTGTGTGTTTATTTTGCTCCCTTTCCTATTAGGAATAGTATGATGATTTAAGAAACTTAGTAATTCACTTTATATTAGAAAGGAATAAATAATTTACTATGTAAGCAAAATAAAATTTCCCATGTTCTGTTTTCATAAGTTGTGGAAGCATTTTTCTTGAATGATACAACTGAGCAGTATTTAGAAGTTGAACTTTGTCCGTAAGTATAAACTGTTTTTCTTAACTATTACTACATGATTTGAACATATTTGTTTTCTAGTTATGGATAGTATGGCTGTGGTAAAGCTCACTAAGTTCAGCTAAGTAGAGGTCATATTAACTGGAGTCAATTTTAAATCTATTTAGTGTTTTATACAATGCATACTTTTAGAATTTATGTTTAGAATATATATATCTTACATGTTTTAGTATATTATGTTGATGTGATTTTTTTTGGTTTACTGATATAAATGATTTTGTAATAAACTTGATAATTTCTTTTACAAAGTGGAAAAAAATTACTGTCAACAAATCATTACTTTATATGTTTGCACTATTATATATTAACTGTTTAGAAGTAAAGGGAGATTTCCAATCCCTAATCAAGACATTATCTCCAGTTCACAACCACTTGCAAAGGAAAAATTAATTTTCTTCAATGGAAGTTCACTGGGTACACAAACTACTCTTAAGGACATTCTCCATGGTCAGCAGTAAATGGCTGACACAAAGAAAAAAATTCAATGGTATTTTTGTAGACTTTTTTTTTTGTTGTTGTTCTTCTATTGCTTTTTTGGGCATAAAAAAAAAACTTACAGCCAGGTGGTGGTGGTACACGCCTTTAATCCCAGCACTCAGGAGGCAGAGACAGGTGGATCTTTGTCAGTTCAAGGCCAGCCTGGTCTACAGAGTGAGTTCCAGGACAGGCTCCAAAGCTAACAGAGAAACCCTGTCTCAGCACCCCCATCCCCACTCCCCTCATCCCCCCAACCCCCCGCCCAAAAAAAAATCTTAAAAGTCTTTCACTTGTATCTTATGGTTTCCAATTTTGTGTTTTTATGGGTTTTGTTTTTGTTTGTATGTGTGTCTCTGAGTGTGTGTAAGTGCTTGCTAGTGCACGAACATGTGTTTATTCTAGTTTGTTTTTTTTATTTGCCTGTTTGTTTTCTAAAGAAAGAGAAAGAAGGTGTGGAGTTAGATGGGTGGGGAATGGGGTGAATCTACCAGGAGATAGAGAAGAAACTGTGATCAGGATATATTGTATGAAAAACTTTTTTTCAATTAAAAATGAGATATATAAGGAGATAATGAATTACTATCTCACAGAAAATTTTTTTAGATTCTTGAATGATTAAACTTTAATCTTATGTATTATAATGTAATTCTGTATTCGTTATTTATTCACTTAGCCATTCATTCTTTTGAGCACAGTGTATCATTTTCACATTTAATGCCAAGAATATAATTTAAATTATACCTGAATTTTCCAAGACTCACGGTAAAAATATTACCTTTGAACTTTTTTTTTTTTTTTTTTTTTTTTTTTTTTGTCTTCAGACAGATTTGCACTGTATAGCTCTGGCCTGTCTGGAACTCTTAGGGATTAAAGGCATGGGCCACTACACCCAGGTGTCTTGGAATTTCTTTGTTTGACCTTCAATATTTACTTGGGAACTTTGTTTACGTGGTGACAAACTTTATTCCTGAGTAGATGTAAAAAAAGGAAACATATGTTCACTTGTTATCTAAATTATATCATGCTTTTAATACACGAGATGTTTCTATATATTGCTATTATTTGTTTTAGATGTCACTTAAATGTTTCTCAGTATTAGTGTCCAATAATCTTTGTTCCTTTGTAGACTGACAAGGGAGCCCCAATTAATCCACACGAAACTTTAGATCCCCACTTGTTAGTTGTTTGTTTTTTGTTTTGTTTTGCTTTTTGCTGACTCTAACATGGAAAATGCAGTTATTTGCAGTTTGTTTTTGTGTTATTTTGCTTTGTTTTGTGAGACAGGGTCTAACTATGCCACCCTGGCAATCATGGAACGCACAAGTCACCTGCCTCTGCCTTCAAGTGCTGGGATTTAAGATGTACACTACCACACAAGACCAGCTATTATTTTTTAAAATCAGAATGATTGGATATGTTTTCATGTTATCTTCCAACTAGCATGGCAAAACATTTTATTTAAAGCTATGATTAGCTTTTATAAACTATTATGAAAAGTAGGATCATTTTAACTATCATGTGCTGACTTTTGCCCCACAGCTGAGAGAGAAAGCTAAGACAAATATTTCTAATTTGACTAAGACAACGAAGAACTTAGATTTACCAAAACTCTCAAATTTAATCTTAGATTTTTTAATTTTTCTTACATTTTAAAAAAACCACTTACTCATTTATTTTAGACATGTGTATTATGTGCATATGTGAGGTCAGAGGACAATATGCAGGGGTAACTTCTCTCTTTTTACCATGGGGGTTCTTGGAATTGAACTTAGGACATCAGACTTGACAGCAATCTCCTCTGTCTGCTGAGCCATCTCACTGGCCTCTATAGTTTTCTTTTATTAGATTGTATTAGATTATTTTCATGAAGTAACAATCTAACATTGAATACATAAAAAATAGTTTTTCATTAAGAAACTACACGGTAGTCATTGTGTATAAAAGTTTTTAAAATTAAGATCCTCAGGGTAGTTTGGTTTTGTATACATCAGGATAGTTAATAATCAAGAATCATGGTTTTGCCTCAGGCAGTCAATTCCTGTACTGGTTAATTAACAGCTATGAAAGTAGCAAGAAGAACATTGTTTTAATTTGCAAGAAGTTTTACACATCCTAGGATCTTCCTAAAGCCCCATAAAAACAGTAAAATTAATCAGAGGATTTTTTAATGGAAAGGATTACTTGTCTTCTGTTAGAGCACTTCATTGCAGAAATCCTCCCTCCAAAAGCTCACAAAGGACCATCTGGGTGGAAATGTTTGCTAGACTTCCAGAGGCAGAAAATTTACTTCATGTAAATACACGCAATCCATTGCTTCTTACAGACGCCAATAATCCCACTTATTCATTCCCATTAGAATTTCCTTTGGAGATGTGACTTTGGTGCCTGAACAAATGGTAGAAAGCTGGAAAACAGATGGCAGACTGTTCAAGGTTAGCAGTGTGGAAAAAACAGCTATAGTTAAAATCTGTGCCTTGTTGACTAGTTTTGGTCAATCTATATTTTACCTTTTCTACCTTCCTAATGGGCCTCAAGGAAGTTTCTTACAGAAATAACTGTTAGTTAAGCTGTTAGATTAAAACTTGGAAATCAGCTGTAGCTGTCCTTGGAGTGCTTTAGTTGTTGCAGCTGTTTTTATTTTAAACTCTAAAGTGTCATGATTATCTCTTTTTTCATACATTGTGTTATCTAACCAAATGAAGTCTTTTATATAATTCCCTATTTAAAGAATATGAAAAGCCGGGGCCAGTGAGATTGTTCAGTGGGGAAAGAATATGAAAAGTAGTGTTAGCCCGTGTTATGTTAGGATTTGTCAGCAGTTGTTTGGGAAACAGTAATTCCAAAGCTGCCGTT
The DNA here is from genome assembly GCF_949786415.1 of Peromyscus eremicus. Classification (NCBI taxonomy): domain Eukaryota; kingdom Metazoa; phylum Chordata; class Mammalia; order Rodentia; family Cricetidae; genus Peromyscus; species Peromyscus eremicus. The sequence goes on along the minus strand of NC_081421.1, from coordinate 11,861,750 downwards.
TCTAAATAATGTGACACATTGGCTCTCCCTATAGTTATCCAATATTCTATTGCACTTTTTATTTCTTTGGAAATTTAGCTATGAGCACACCCATTACAGTTAGAAAAGAAAGTAAAGAAGAAGATAATATTGTTTTTCTTGTAACAGACCAAAGAAATGATCTCTGAAAGAATAGACTTAATATTGTTCTTCTTTAACACTCATGAGGAATCTTCATTTTGGCAGACATGGACAGCACTTAGTTCTTTTACTCTCTGGAAGAAGAAATGTTTGGAAAGTGAGTAGACAAGCATATGAAACCAAATCCTATAGTGCACAGCATGTGTATCTCTAAGTTTGAACTTATCTTTTGTGTGTCTCATAGAAAGAGCTCGCGTTATCATTCAAAGTGTTCAGAGGAGAGACAAACTGGGAAGGCATAGCTTTTCTTCCTTGGAGTTATTTTCCACCAAAGGTGACAAAATTCAACTCATTTGCAATTCATGGATCAAATGACAGAAGAAGTTACGAGGCCCTTTACCCTGTGCCACAGCATGAACTGCAACAAGGGCAAAAACCTGATTTGTAAGTAGAAAATAAGTGGAGGTGCACTCCAACGACAGAAGTTCAGGAGTTAGTTTTGTTTTGTTTGTTTTTCGAAACAGGTTTTTCCGTGTGTCCCTAGCTGTCATGGAACTTGTCTGTAGACCAGGCTGGCCTCAGACTCTGAAATCCACCTGCCTCTCTGCCTCCTGAGTACTGGAATTATAGGCCACCACCCCCTGGTGGGAAGTTCTTAGTAGAGCAGTAGTAACACTTGCTAGTTGATGATGACGTATGTGGGAGTACATAGGAAGGTCCCTGTGTTCCCTCATAACTCTCAACTTTTAACCAAGATAGATTATCTCATTACTTTCAGCAAAGCACTTAGTCTTCGTGATTATATAGGAAGAGTATTAATCAATGAGTGTACATCAACTGATACTGATATGGCTTCAAACTAATTTATGATCCTCTTCCTAGATATAATAGCCAGAGGAATCTGTGTTTTGTGGTGTGGATAGAGGGGTTATGATCTCTTTTCTTTGTTACTAAAGAACTTGTACTTAGTCATGTCTTTGTTCTCTTGGTTGCCTCATTAGAATAAGACCATCAACTATGCTTCTAGGCAACCATGCTTGTGATAAAATGACTGACTCCTTAATTGATAAATGACATCTGCTTTAACTAATTCTGATTGACCTATAAATATATGCTGGAAACACTGTGGCTTAGGGATTCCTTTTTAACAGTTATGTTATAGGTGGGGACTCAAGTCTATGCCCTCTGAGTGGTTGTCAGCAGAGGTCGAGGCTCCTGTGAGGCAGCAGATACTTAGGCCAAAGTACCTTCACCACTTGTCCCATTTTAGTTTTGTCTCCTGGCATCTGAACCTGTCATCTAGGAAGAACATAGCTTTTAGTGAGCCTCCTGAATGCTTCATGCATTGCTGCAAGGACTAGTCCCTTAAGGAGGAAACTTATTGCTCTCCTAGGGCAAACTTTGTTGCCTGCTGTCTGTCTCTTAGTTACTCAGTGTGGTCAGCACTGCAGAGTCTGGATGTTCAGCAGAGCCTAGCAAAGTCATCCTAGTGGGCAGCACCACGCTTGCTAGACATTCCTGCCTTTTTACCCTTAGGATATGACACCATCTTTCTTCCCCACATTTAACTTCTCTTGCTTTTACTTGACTCACTTTTCCCTTCATTTCTTCTAGCAGATGCCTGTATTCTGCTTGACACACTTAAACATCTACTTTTGCCTTTCTCTCCAGTCCTGATTCTTTCTGCATAGCTCTTTCTCTTTTTCTGTGCCTCTTCCTTCACTGTTGATCCTTAGCCTCTTACTCTGGGGTTTATTGATGTAACTCCAAACTGGTTCATTCTGGCCAGATGCGCAGAAAGGAATAGAAATCTAGGTGCCACTGACTGAGAGCCATCATACCAAGGTGATGTGCCACTCTGGCTTTTCACTTGCTAATACCTTCCCAGGGAAGAATGAATGCACATTAGCTGGCAGGGATGCATGGTAGAGCAATTTCCTAGAGCTCAGAGCTTTACTGAAGCATAGATAAAGCCCTTCTTTGCTCATTAAGCCACAAGAGAACACTTTAGAATAATAATGGCTTTTCTAGAAAGAAAACAAGATTATCACTCTTCTATGTTAGTCTCCTTTACATTGGCAAAGGGAGAATACACATCTGTCTCTGTCCTTTATTCACCAGAACTTATCAAAGTTTGAATATAAGAACATGTTCAAGAACTTACGTTGTAGAATATTATTTTAAGGTGTGTTACTTTTGTTTATATTGCATTTGTTTAACTCCATGAAGCTGTGTTACTGTGCCTGTCTAAAACACTGATGATCTAATAAAGAGCTGAATGGCCAATAGCGAGGCAGGAGAGAGAAATAGGTGGAGCTGGCAGGCAGAGAGTAAATAGGAGAAACCTGGGAAGAAGAAAGAGCAAGAGAACAAGGAGAGGAGGACATCAGGGGCCAGCCACCCAGCCACACAGACAGTCACAGAGTAGGAGTGAAAGTAAGATACACAGAAGAAAAGGAAAAAGCCTAGAGGCAAAAGGTAGATGGGATAATTTAAGTAAAGAAAAGCTGGTAAGAGACAAGCCAGGCTAAGGCTGGGCATTTATAATTAAGAATAAGCCTCTGTATGTGGTTTATTTAGTGGGCCCCCCAAAGGGCAAAAACAAGCAACTACAAACTTATGATTGGTTTACACCTAAAATGAGTTAATACGTGTGTGTGTGTGTGTGTGTGTGTGTGTGTGTGTGTGTGTGTGTGTGTAGATGTAACGGTCTTATTAAATAAGAAACACAGAGCCAAATGCAGAGTTAAAAGCCCAAGAGGTCAGAGCAGTAGCTAAGAGCTGAGACTAAACCCACCTTCTTACCACCTGCTGCCGCTGCCATCTTTCCCCTTAGAAAAAGAGACCTACTTCCTGTGTGTCTTTTTATTGACTTTCTGTTCTGCCTTCTCATTGGTTGTAAACCCAACCACATGACCTCCTCGTCACTGCCTATCTATACATACCTCCAGGTCTCTATGGTTGGTATTGAGATTAAAGGCATGTGTCTCCAAGCTGGCTATGTCCTTGAACACACAGACTCTGCCTACCATGTGATGGGATTAAGGGCATGCGCCACCACCGCCTGGCTTCTGCTATGGCTTGCTATTAGCTCTGACCCCCAGGCAACTTTATTTATTAACATACAAATAAAATAACATTTCAGCACAAATGAAATATCACTCTGTGTGTGTGTGTGTGTGTGTGTGTGTGTGTGTGTGTGTGTGTACACAAGCAGATAGAGTCCCAAAGATACCTTCATGTGTGGTTCTTCTGGAATATTGCCCACATCATTTGAGACAGGGTCTCTTATTGGCCTGGAGCTTACCAACAAGAACAGGCTGGCTGGCCAGTGAGCCGAAGGGATCATTCTGTCTCTACCTTCCCTGCACTGGGATTACAAGTGAGGACTGCTAAACCTGGTATTTTTATGTGTGTTGTGAGGATTGAATTCATGTTTTCTTAGCAGACACTTTGCTAAGCCCCATGAGAGCTGGTATTTACCTTTCCCTGAGCCGTGAGGGATCTATGTGTTGAACTGAAAAAGACTGCTTTGAAATATGGGTGAATGTGGAGTATTTGATAGCTACAATGAGAAAATTGTACATAGAGAATACATTTAACAATTGTTATTCCTTAAAATGGAATGTTGTACTATCACCAATGTGGCAAAACAAATAGCTCTATAGGACCACCATTTCACAAATGCATAATTCATTTCAATTTCTTCCTTTCCTTACTTTTAGCCATCGTCTAGAATATTTCAAGCCTTTCAGTTTTAACACACTGCTTGGAGAAGAATGGAAGCAGCCAGAGTCAGACTTGTGGCTAATAGAGAGACCTGATATGTCGGAGTAGATAACCAACTGTGTCAATCATTTCTCCTCTGTACCTCCTAAGGTAATCTAATAAGATACATAAACACATTTCAACAACAAACATTTTAGCAGAGATCACTGAAATGTAGTATCTCTGTGGCAAACTGTGTATTTAACAAAGAAATAGAAACTATGTGTAACATAAAATAATTTTTACTTAAATATCCTGTCCATCCTTGAAACTAGTAGAAAACAATCTATTTCAGTTGATGAGACAGTCTGTATCTGCTAAGACATCGAGATAGAAGAGTTATTTAACTAGCTATTTTTACTGTGTAGGGAGAAATGAGATAGTCTTGATCTGAAAATAGAGTTGATACTTCTACTTACAGATAAGTGACATTTTCTTTTCTTTTCTTTTTTTTTTTTTTTCCAAGACAGGGTTTCTCTGTGTAGTTTTTGTGCCTGTCCTGGATCTCGCTCTGTAGACCAGGCTGGCCTCGAACTCACAGAGATCCATCTGGCTCTGCCTCCCGAGTGCTGGGATTAAAGGCATGAGCCACCACCACCCGGCAAGTGACATTTTCTTAATGCTTTTAAGCAAGATATCAGAAACATTCATTTGATTTTTGAAGCATCAAACATTCCTGGTTGAAGATAGACCCCAGTATAATAAAGCAATACCCTCCTCTCACATAAATGGATCATGCAGACACACAGCTGCAGTGTTCCACCAACAGCTGCAGAATGAACTTAATTTTCTGGGGCTCGTGGAACACTTTCCAGAATAAGACCAGTAACATGTTTGTTGCAATTCAGATGGCTGTAGCTGCTTGGGTTTATTTATACCAGAAGACTTTTAGATCTGATAGACAGTTCAGCCAAGTGGCACACAGCACAGTCAGCATACATGCAAAAATAATAGCTTTTCCACACATAAATAACCAACCACTGAGAAGGAAATCAGGAAAGCAATGCCATTCACAGCAAAAAAGAATATCTAGGAACAAGCCTTGTGCATTAGTTACTTTTCTCATTGTAGTTACAAGATAATTAACAAAAGCAATTCAGTGAAGGAAGGTTTTATATTGGCTCACAGTGTGAGGATACAGTCCATCGTGATGAGGATAACATGACAGCAAGAATATGAGGTGGCTGGTCACATGGTGTCTACAGTCAGAAAACAGATGAATGGTGATGTTCAGCTCACTCCTTATTTTCATTCAGCCCTGGACCCTAGCCCATGGAGTGACACAGCCCTCATTCTGGGTCTGTTTTCCATTATCAAACCTCTTTGGAAACACACTCACAGACATACTAGGAATGCAGCTCCTAGGTGAGTCTACCTCCAGTTAAGCCAACAGTGAAGATTAGTCATCATATGTTGCTGAGGTGGTGAAAGGATTTTATAATGAAAGTTACAGAACATTGGAGAAAGAAATTGTGTTTTTTTTGTTTTGTTTTGTTTTTCGAGACAAGGTTTCTCTGTGTAGCTTTGCGCCTTTCCTGGAACTTGCTTTGGAGACCAGGCTGGCCTTGAACTCACAGAGATTCGCCTGCCTCTGCCTCCCGAGTGCTGGGATTAAAGGCAGGCGCCACCACCACCCGGCCTGGAGAAAGAAATTGAAGAAGACACTAGAAGATGAAAAGACATTCCATGTTCTTGTATCCACAGACTTAGTATCGGGGAAATGGCCATATGAAAACAAGCTACCTTTTTGGAACCTACTACCTATGGTGGAACACATTGCACAGTCTTAATGCAGGGGGAAGTGCTTGGACCTGCCTCAACTGAATGTACCAGGCTCTACTGACTCCCCATGAGAAGCCTTACCTTTTTTGGAGGAGGGAGTAGGAGCGGGTTGGAAGGGGAATGTTGGGGGGCGGCGAGAGGAGGGAAGAGAGGGGGATCTGTGGTTGGTATATAAAATGAATAAAAAAAATTCTTAATAGAAAAAAGAAAACAAGCTACCTAAAAGTTTATTTGGTCATATTCAAAATTTGAATGCCATTCTTCAGACAACTCGAACAATAACCTAAAATGTGTATGGAAACACAAAAGACCTATAATAGGCAAAGATGTCCTAAGTAAAGAACATTATTGGAAGTTTACCAATATCTAATTTCAAGTTATACTATAGAGCTGTTGTAATAAATGGGACTAGCACAAAAGCAAGCAGTAGACCATGGACTAGACCAGAGAATCTCAAAATTATCCTACACAGCCATAGCTACCTAAGTTTTGGCAAAGGAATAAAAAAACATTCATAAGAAAAAGTTTCCTAAAGTGTTGCTGGGAAAATAGGATATTTGCACATAGAAGACTAAAGCTAGATTTCCATATCCCACCCTGTACATAAATCAGCTCCAAGACTTTAATGTAAGATCTGAAACATTGAAACGGATAGAAGAAAACATAAGGAAAATGCTTCAAGATGTAGATATAGGCAGTAACTTCAGGAATACACTCCATTGTCTCTGGAAATAAAAGAATCAACAAATTGGATTTTATCAAATTAAAGATCTGCACAGGAAAGGAGATAATAAAGTGAAGAGACAGTCTACAGCAGGGGAGAAAATCTTGGCTAGCTACTCTTCCTCAGAGGCTTAATATCTAGCATATACAAAGAACTCAGAAAAAACACCAAAGCTAGGCAGGAAAGCTCAATCAGTAAGTGAACAGATCATCTACACAGTTCTCAAAAGAATTTGTACAGCTAATAATTTTAAAATAAATGCAGTGTCTTTAGGTATTAGGAAAATGCAAGCTAAAACTGCTTTGAGATTTCATCATATCCCAATAAAATGGCTATTCTCAAGAAAGTAACAAACTTTGGTGAAGGTGAGGAGGAGAAGGAACCCTTATTCACTAGTCATGGGAATCTATAGTAGTACTGTCAACTGTGGAAATCAGTATGGAGATTCCTCAGAAACATTAAAAATAGAGCTACCATATGATCCAGCTCTACTAGTTCTAAGTACATCCCCCAAGGGAATCTGAATCGGCATAATGCAGAGACACCTGCATAGCTGTGTTCATCACAAGATGTAAGCTATGGCATCAGTCTGGGTGTCTGTCTACTGATGGATGGATTAAGAAAACACACACACATACACACAAGACAGAGACAGAAATGACATACCGTTGAGCCATAAGAAGAACAAAATTATGTTATCTTCAGGAAGATGGAAGTAAATTAAGTCAGACTCTGAAAGATAGGTAGCTCATGTTTTTTATTTTTATTTTTTTTTGTTGTTATTTGTTTTTCGAGACAGAGTTTCTCTGTGTAGCTTTGTTCCTTTCCTGGAACTCACTCTGTAGCCCAGGCTGGCCTCAAACTCAAAGATCTGCCTGCCTCTGCCTCCCGAGTGCTGGGATTAAAGGCGTGTGCCACCACTGCCTGGCTAGTAGCTCATGTTTATCCTCATCTATGAAAGTTAAAGAAAACAAAACATCTGGATATAATACAGGAGATTATAAGAAAAGTGGAAGAGGATTTGAGGAGAGGGGAGGGATGTGGAAAAAGATGTGGGGAATAAAAATGTCCACAGTTGTATATATGTATGTGTCTGCCAAAGTAAAATCCATTATTCTGTGTAATTTATGTACAAATTAAAAGTCTAGAACTTGCCGGGCGGTGGTGGCGCACGCCTTTAATCCCAGCACTGGTAGCAGAGCCAGGCGGATCTCTGTGAATTCAAGGTCAGCCTGGGCTACAGAGTGAGTTCCAGGAAAGGCGCAAAGCTACACAGAGAAACCCTGTCTCGAAAAACCAAAAAAAAAAAGTCTAGAACTCTCAAACTTTGTACTGTGTTTCAGAGCTTGCCTTCTAATAGATCTGTGAACTTCTGCATCATTCTTAGTCCTTCTCAACATCATTATCTCAGAGGCCAGACTCAGAGAAGGTAAAGTTTATCACTTACACGAACACTTTCTTGTCTAGTCAACAGTATGATTTCCCCATCTCTTCTCCCCTTTAAAAAAGATTATTCATTTGTGTGTTTGTTTGTTGTTACTGTATATGCATGCAGAAGACCAGGAGGCCAGAAGAGGCCCTGGGATTCCCACAGCTGCAGTTACAAGCAGTTGTGAGCTGCCTGATGACATGAGTGTTGATAATTGATCTTGGGTCCTTTACAAGAGCAGCAAGTGTTCTTTACTACTTTTCCATCTCTCCAACCTCTCCCATCTTCTTTAATAACAGAAGTTGGATTTTTAGAAGCTTTACTTAGAAATGTTATTTCCACAAAAACAAAACATCCCCTCATTTTCCCAGTGTCTTTTGCAGGTAGACATGGCCATGGAATGGTTTGTGTCAATGAGATGTACAGTCAAGTTCTGTATAACAATATTTTGATGAGTAGCAGACTGCTGGTCCTACTTCCAAAAAGTTCTGATTGAGCTGAGATGTGATGTCTTCTAATGATAACATAGCCATTGTAATATTATGGTACAATATACTATATGTCTATGGTGATATTTATATGAAGAGGCCTACTAAACTGCTAGTTGTATCAAAATACAACATGGTTGTGTACAGCACAAAATGCTTGATAATGATGATAAATGACTGTGTGATTTGTTCATGCATTTAGTATACTGTACTTTTTTTTTTCTTTTTTTTTTCCGAGACAGGGTTTCTCTGTGTAGCTTTGCGCCTTTCCTGGAACTCACTCTGTAGCCCAGGCTGACCTTGAATTCACAGAGATCCGCCTGGCTCTGCTACCGAGTGCTGGGATTAAAGGCGTGCGCCACCACCACCTGGCAGTATACTGTACTTTTATGATCATTTGGAGCATATTCCTTCTTATTAAATTTTCTATGGTAGAATAATATGCTTTGTTATGCTAGCAACAGCTTTAAGCAGCTCATTTTTTCGGACATTTATTGATAGCATCAATAGGTTATATAAAGTGATACTGAGTTTATATAAGTGTATACTATAAACTTGCACTTGAGACAAAAATCAAATATAGACATGTCTCTGAGAAAATGCCCATGCTATTAAGTGACGTGAGGCTGTATTTGGTCTTAAGTGGGGCTTGAAGAAAGTTATTTCAATCTGGGGGTATACCTCAGTGATGGAGTGTATAGCTAGTCTTGTGCAAGACCCCCATTTCAATCCCTAGCATGGTGAAAAGAAAAACATTGAAAGAAGATAGCTTTTCTTTTTTTTTCTTTCATTTTTCATTAAGAAATTTTCTACTCACTCTACATACTATCCACAAATCCCCCCTCCTTCCTCCTCCACCCCCAGCCCTCTTTCCTAAGCCACCTACATCCCCACATCCCCCAAATCAAGGTCTCCCATGGGGAGTCAGCAGAGTCCAGCACACTGAGCCTAGGCAGGTCCAAGCCCCTTCCCACTGCACCAAGGCTGTGCAAAGTGTCACACCACAGGCACCGGGTTCCAGAAGCCTGCCCATAGACCAGGGACAGATCCCGATCCCCCTGCCTGAGTGCCCCCCAAACAGTTCCAGCCTAGCAAATAACCTAGCTGTCATCATAGAGCCTTTGTCCAGTGACTGATGGAGGCAGATACAGAGATTCATGGCCAGGCACCAGGCTGAGCTCCGGGAATCCAATTAATGAGAGAGAGGAGAGATACTGCAGGCGAGGTATGTGGAGATCATGATGGGAGGACATACAGAGATGACCGGGCCACACTAGTGGAAACACATGAACTGTGGACTGGTGGCTGTGGAGCCCCCATGGGACTGGACTAAGCCCTCTGGAAACAGGAGACGGTTGTTTGGCTCCAAGAGAGCTTTTCTAAAAGCTAAGTCAGTACTTTTTATCCTGTGACTTTACACAGCATATGTGACACTATGGAGACAACCCAGGGAGAGTGTAGTCAGAAGACAGAGGAAGCACAGCAGTGTTTTGTGTCATAGCTGGACTGCCTACCAGCAGACTTGTTGTTATGTTGAGAATAAAAAGAATAAATGTTTACCATATTTAGTCAAATGAAACCCCTAACTTCCAGTTAGAAAATGTAAGTTGGGTTCTCTTTCTAAAGTCACATACAGTTTCACTTAATAACTCTCTCATTTAACATTGTATGAAACATTCTAGCCAGTTCCATGAAGGGAGGAAATAGGAATAAAAGACAGGTGTTACAAGGAAATGAGTTAAAATATTTTCAAATGTATTGTTTATATTTTAAATGATTATACTTTAAGATCTGGGGATGCAGCTCAGTGGTAGAACACTTATCCATTATGTCTGAAGCTCTGAGTTTAATTTCTAGCATGATAATAACATATAATAAATAATCAAATCAGTGGCTGGAGGGATGACTCAATAGTTAAGAACACTCACTGTTCTTGCAGAGGACCCAGGTTCAGCTCCCAGCACCCACATGATGGCTCATACCATCTGTAACTTCAGTTCCAGGTGATCTGATACCTTTTTCTGGCCTCTGAGAGTACCAGGTACACACACACACACTCACATATATATACATATATGTATATATATGTGAAGGCAAAACATTCATACACAAAATATTAGTGCAGAAAAAATGATTATAGTTTATAGAAAATTGAGGTATTTACAACAGATTTCTATAAATGAAAGTGAATTTAGCCAAGTTGTATCAACACATAGTCAATGTATGAGTATATATTGTATTTCTGTCTATTATAAACAGTTCAGAGTTCAAAACTGCTTATCACAGAATCAAAACATGAAAAAACTAAGACTAAATTTAATCAAAATGTACAGAACCTCTATACTGATTAGAATCAATATTATTGAAGTTTATTTGAATTGACTTGTAGATTCTGTGTAGGACCAGTTAGAAATCTCTAAAGATTTTTGTGTTGTCTGTTGGTGGAAGAGAGGACCTGACAAATGGATTAAAAAATTGTATGGCAATAAAGAGAGATTAGAGTTGGAGGATTTATATCACCGTAGTTCAACACTTTTTAATAAGCTTTGGTCATGAACACAGAATGACATTATGTTTATACAAATACATCAGGAAAATAACAAATGTCAGATACTGTGAAAACATGGGGAAAACAAACTTTGATTCCTGTTTAAACATCATATTCCAGAATTAATGTGAATGTGACTGTTGAGATAAAAAAAAATCATAAAATCTTTATAGACCAGGATAGACATTTTTTCCAAAACAATCCACCAAAATGACTAAACAAAAAGACAAATTGGACTTCATCAAAATTAAAAACTGATGAACCAGGGAAGTTTTTCAGTCAGTAAAAGTGTTTGCTGCACAAACATGCTAACCTGAATTCAATCCCCAGAACACACATTAGTTTTTAAGTGTGGGGACAGACTAGAGAGATAGCTCACTGGTACTTGATGCTTGCCGGGTGGTGGGGGCGTACGCCTTTAATCCCAGCACTCGGGAGGCAGAAGCAGGCAGATTTCTGTGAGTTCGAGGTCAGCCTGGGCTACAGAGTGAGTTCTAGGACAGGCTCCAAAGCTACACAGAGAAACCCTGTCTCGAAAAACCAAAAAAAAAAAAAAAAAAGTACTTGCTGCTCTTACAGAACAACTAGGTTTAGTTCTCAGTTGCCATATTGGGGAGTTCACAACCACTTTTAGCTGCAGCTCAAGGGGATCTGACAACAGCGTGCCTCTGCAGGCAGTTTTGTACACATGCATATTAAAAATAAAAACAAAACCTTAAAAACTGGATACAGTGGCACACATCTGTAATCCCAACATTTCTGTCTGTAAGGTGGTAGGTATAGACAGGAGCATTGGCCAGAGCCTTGTGGGCCAGCTAGCATGGAGTATGCTGTGCAGCAGTAGCAAGAATAGACCCTGCCTCCAGGTAGAAAATGAGAACTGAATCCCACAGGTTGTCCTCTGACCTTTACATGTATGTCCTCACTCAAAGACATGAATGCATATACATGCACTCATGCACACAATACATAAGTAAAAACTAAAGAAAAAATTCATGCTCACCAATATCCTCTCTTAAGGAAATGAAATGGAAGCTATAGATTGGGAAGGAAAACATAATATGTATGTAATAATATAATAAACATATACATATATGTATATACATGTATATCCAACAAAATGATTTTTATCCAGACCATACAAAGAACTGGAAAACTAGAAAAATGACAAGGCAGTAAAAATGCAGAGACTTGAACATACATACACTTTATTAAAGAAAAAATACAGAAAGTTGTATTATTGAAAGGCTCTTAACCTTAGTCATTGCCTTAGTCAGTGTTCTATTTCTGTGAAGAGACACCATAACCATGGCAACTCTTATAAAGGAAAGCATTTAATTGGGGCTTGCTTACAATTTCAGAGGTTTAGTCCATTATCAGTATGGCAGGAAACATGAATGCATGCAGGCAGACATGGTGTTGGAGAAGGAGCTGAGAGGTTTTTTTTTATTATTACATTCTGACTGCAGTTTTCCCTCCCCCAGTCTCCTCCTACCACCTCTCCTTTCCTCCTGGTCCCCTCCACCTCCTCTCCAAGGGGCATCAACCAAATACAGCATAACAAGCTACAATAAGACCAGGCACACATTCTCGCATCAGGACTGGGAGTTTTACATCTGGATCCACAGACAACAGGAAGAGAGAGTCACTGGACCTGGCTTGCACTTTTGAAACCTTAAAGCCCACCCCAAGTGACACATTTCCTCCAACAAGGCCACACCTAATCCTTAAATAGTGCCACTCCCTAAACATTTAAATATATGAACCTATGAGGGCCATTCATATTCAAAGCCCCCACAATCATCAAAGAATTCTGAACTAAAATCACAGGATACCATGAAACAAAAGTAAAAACAGTGGCTAAACTTTTAAAAACATTGTTGACTGATAAACACAAAGCAGATTCACTGTGCATTACTGGTTGTCAGCCTGATAACCAGTGTTGAGACAAAACACCTAGCACACAACATGTTAACTGAAGCAGGCTCATTATTTAGGCAACAGGGGCAACAGGAATCTAGGATTGATTCAGGGTGGTCCCTCAAGGCTCAGGAGTGCTGTCTGGAGCTGAAGTTGTCTCTTTCTGCATGTGCCTTTCTCTTGGATTGCTTTCTGCTCTGGACATTATACTCCAGGGACATTTGAATCACTGGGTTGAAATGTTTCTGGCCTCTTGTTTAAGATAGACAGAGGCTTAACTAGGGTCTGAGCTGGTTTAGCTATCCTTTCCTATCAATATGTTGCATTTCAGGAACAATCTAGTTATTCTTAAGATATATGAAGAAAAGAAAGAATATTAAGTGTGGTAAGGCCATCAACAAATATATGTCTTGCTATTTGTTGAGTCATTTTATTATTTGCTATATATCCAAGAGAAATGAATGTAGACTCTTTATTCATAACATCACAGAGTTATAAACAATCAATTTTCCATCCACAAGAAAATTCAGAAGCTGTGATATGATTGGGATAACGGATGTGTCAGTTTTCCATTACTATGGCAAAATGAAAGATGCCCTAAGAACATGAAAGGTTTATTTTGGCTCAGTTTCAGAGGAGTTTGTCTAAGATCACTGGATGCTATTGCTTTTGAGCCTATGAAGACTCAGATCACAGACAGAGTGTGTAGTGGAGGAAACTTACTTCTTAGCACATGAAGCAGAGAGAGGAGGGTCAGTTCCCAGATTTCCTTTAAGGGGATGTTCTCAGTGACTTTACTCCTTTCCACTGGTTCCCACCTCCTAAAGATTTAGTGGCAATCTTTCATTCAACACATAGACCTTTGGGGGGCGGCATTTAAGATCTAAATGTTAATATAATACTGCTTTCAGAAAAGGAAAATAAAAAAGTAAACAAAAATAAAAGATTATTGACGTATGTAAGATCCTTGTCGGAGCTCAAAAAATGTACATTAAACAAAATAAGCCAGAAATAACCAGATTTACTTTGGGGCCCAGCCTGGCCAAGAATTTACTATATAGCTGTCCTAGTTAGGGTTACTATGGACATGTTCCTATGATAAAACATCGTGACCAAAAGCAAGTTGGGGAGGAAAGGCTTTATTTGGCTTATACTTCCACATCATAGTACATCTGAAGGAAGTCAGGACAGAAACTCAAGCACGTCTGAAACCTGGAGGCAGGAGCTGATTCAGAGGTTTTTGGAAGAGTGCTGTTTATTGACTTGTTCCTCATGGCTTGCTCAGCCTGCTTTATTATTCAACCCAGGACTACCAGTCCAGGAATGGCACTACCTGCAATGGGCTGGGCCCTCCCCCATCAATCATTAATTAAGACAATGCCTTACAGCTGGATCTTATGGATGCATTTTCTCAATTGCCCTTCTTACTCTAATTTTTGTCAAGGTGACATAAAATTAGCCAGCACAATAGTAGAGCTCAATCACACAGCAATCCTTATATTTCATCTTCCAAAGAGCTAGGATTACAAGTATGAGCTATCATGTCCAGAAGTTTTTGGGGTTTTTTGTTTGTTTGTTTGTTTGTTTTATTTTTCGAGACAGGGTTTCTCTGTGTAGCTTTGCGCCTTTCCTGGATCTCGCTCTGTAGTCCAGGCTGGTCTCGAACTCACAAGGATCCTCCTGGCTGTGCCTCGAGTGCTGGGATTAAAGGCGTGTGCCACCACTGCCCGGCCAGAAGTTATTTTTATATTAGAATCAATTATTGGGGCTGGGAAAAATGGCTCAGTGGGTTAAAGCTCTTTAATCTCCAGAACACATGTCTTAGGAGGGAGGAGGTCTTAAATACAGGCTTACAGCACAATGGGAGAACCCCTGAGGGCAGAAGTTTGCTACTAATGTTTTACAGTCATGCATCTAAGCTGTTAACGCCCAATATGCAGGATACACAGACAAGGAACTTCTCTTAAGCATTCAGGAGGGTGGAACCCGGCAGGGAATTAGCATAAGGAGGACGTCAAGGTCAAGGTCAGCAAGCAAGGCATCAGCCACCCAAAACGGGGGCCAGGGCCCTACAGGTCCTCCCTTTTACTGAAAAATGAGCTTCTGATTTAGGTTGTGTGGGACGTCAGCAGGCCACCTTACCCGTTATGGAGACACCTGCCCAGGCCACACAGGCGCTCTGTCTTAGGTTGGTGAGTGCCCCCCAGGCATTACCTGTCTCTGAATACTCATTATCATACAGGCTCAATCGTGTGTGAGCTGCATAGTTAATTGCTGCCAAAGATCTCAAAGTGGCCTGGGCTTGCAATCTGTGTGTTCGACACAGAAAAGACCAACAGAAGTCCTAACCCATCCATAGCCAGTAGGCTAAAGGCAACTGAGCCATTCCCTTCCTTAGACCACAGCAACTCTTAAAAGGAAAATTTAATTGGGGTGTCATGCTTACAGTTCAGAGGTTTAGTCCATTATCATCATGGTAAGACATGGTGGTGTGCAGGCAGACACGGTGCTAAAGAAGTAGCTGAGAGTCCTACATCTTGCAGGCAACAGGAAGTGTCTGAGACACTGGGTGGTATCTTGAGCATATATGAGACCTCAAAGCTCACCTCCACAGTGACACACTTCCTCCAATAAGACCACACACTTACTCCAACAAGGCCACACCTCCTAATAGTGCCACTCTCTTTGGGGACCATTTTCTTTCAAACCACTACAACATGTAAAATGCCAGTTGTGGCCATTCCTGTAACTCTAACTCTGGGAGTAGTGAGCTCATAGGAGGAACCCTGGGGCTTGTTGGTCACCAGCCTCACTCAAGTTCAGAAAGAAAGCTGGTCTGGCCTTTGTACCTGTCTACACTTCCCTATATACATATACCACATATCTGTGCATGCACTTGTATGTACATGACACATCCATGTGCACCCATATGCATACTACATATGTGTACATATGAGATAAATTGACAGAGACATCAGAATAGTACTTTTAATTAAGTGTAGGACATTCCATTTGTCAAGAAAGGGTTATCTGGGGTGGTTGAAATGTTTTATACTTTGAGATTGCTGCAAGCTGCGGGAAAATGTAATGGAATCCAGCTGCTATGACAAAAGCTATTACTTGGAAAGGTCAAGGACCTTTCTGAAGGTCAAGCCATGGCTTAAGAAGCCTTGGTGACATTTTTAGCTTGTGTGTGTGTATATATATATATATATATATATATATATATATATATATATATATGCTGGTTCTTACAATGATTTTCTTGTATGTTATGTGTGCTTCCAAGAACTCCTAACCATGTATTTATCTAAAATACCTATCAAGCATCCAAGGCCAAATGATCTCCTGAACTAAGGTAATACCTTTATGGAAACAATGCCTGTCTTCTAGGTCAGGTGGATAGCTTTATTTCTTGTGCAATTTAAGCTGAGACCCTCCTTTCTTATATAGCCTTAGTGGTATTTATACTAACATTATAGACTGCTAACATCTACCTAACCACTTCTAGGAATGTAGATTGAGCACATAAATTCCCTTTTTGATATATTAACTGATTTTAGCTCTTAGTTGACCTCCTTTACCACTCCCCTTTTGGGTTATAAAAGAAAGCCTGATGGTCACTGCCTGAGGAAAACTATTGTCTGCCTTTATGAACCTGCAAGAATTCAATCCTGGTGACCTTGCTTTAGCTAGAGCACTGCTATTGCATGGCTATATAACTGTAAACCTCAGAGACTTAGAGAGGATTTTGAGGTTTTTGACTGGAGAGGGTTTTGACTGGAGAACTAGAAGAATTTGGTGGAAGATGAGGTTGAGCCAGATGGGTAAGAATGAGATGAGAAAGACCAAGATGGGGCAGAACTAAGATGAGAGAATTAAGATAGAACTTAGAGGGCACAACAGATAAATGTGGAGAGAAATCAGGCAAGAAATGAGCAAGGCATGAGAACAGAACTTTAGCTATGTAGATAGAATTTTATCCCAGAGGAATAAAGTAGATGGACTAAGAGCTTGGTGTACTTTCGTAGCTTCTCTTCTGGGCCTCTGGGAAGAAGATTATTAAGGCTGGTCCTTAATAATATTTCAGATATGATTTTTTATTTATTTATTTATTTATTTATTTATTTATTTATTTATTTATTTATTTGTGTGTGTGTGTGTGTGTGTGTGTGTGTGTGTGTGTGTGATATGTGTGTACAGGTGCCCCTGAGTTCACAAGAGGACATGAACTCTCCAGAAGTTGGAATTACAGGTGATTGTGAACCAAACTCCTGACCTCTGGAAGAACTTCAAGTGTTCTTAACCACAGAGCCATCTCTCCAGCCATTAGCCCCAGTGTTTTATAATTTGATAAGATAACTGTATGAATTGTAGTATTTGTCAACATTCCATAAGACATATGTTAATTTTGCCTTAGTAAAATGAAAATAAAATAAGCTAAAAATTAAATGATACATATAACATTTTAGATGAAGCTCAAAAACTTACTTGAGCAAAATAAACCAGAGATAACCAGACTTACATATGTCAAGGTTGCACTGAGTTTGCATTTATCCATTGAACAATCAGTAGTGTTAGTTAAAGATGGCTTGACTCTTTTCTTTATTGAATATATTGTCAATCTAAAAAAATTACTGCTGTATTGTGAACCTGACATTTACTCAAAGAACTTTATCTTCATGATTGCATACCATTGTGGTGGTGTTAAGTGTCTTAGATAAATTCAGAAGTGTTAAAAAAAAATCTGACAATAACAATTAGTTGGAACACTTCTTTAACAAATGCATTCTTGATTCTACCAAATGCTGCTTTTACAGGATAAAATATTGCTTCCTGTTTTTTTATTTAGTGGTTTTAAAAGTCATTCTTTTTTTAGTGTTCTGAAAAAATGACCAATACAAAATTTAAAGCTATGATAATGAACCAAATTGATTTATGTCTTTTGAGAGTTGACATGCTTTTATTTTTATATTGAACATACCCTTTGGTCTAGAGTAATAAACAAAATCTTCAAAATGTGTTATCCCACATAGTAAGGACAGGTGACCCCATATAGTAAGAGCATATGATTCCACATAATAAGTACAGGTGATTTCACATAGTAAGGACAGATGATCCCACATAGTAAGCACATGTGATTGCACATAGTAAGGACAGGTGATACCACATATTGAGGGCAGGTATTTCCAGAAAGTAAGTACAGGTGATTCTACATAGTAAGGACAGATGATCTCACATAGTAAGGACAGGTGATCCCACATAGTGAGGACAGGTGATCCTGCATAGTAAGGACAGATGTTCTCATATAGTAAGGACAGGTGTTCCCACATAGTAAGGACTTTTGAAATTTTGAAAACATTCCATGGGGCTGGAGAGATGGCTCAGAGGTTAAGAACACTGACTGTTCTTCCAGAGGTCCTGAGTTCAATTCCCAGCACCCATATGGTGCCTCACAACCATTTGTAATGAGATCTGGCTCCCTCTTCTGGCCTGCAGGGATACATGCAAACAGAAGTAGAAAAAGGTAAAAGCCCAGAGGCATATGGTAGATGGGATAATTTAAGAAAAACAGACAAATAGCCAAACAAATGGAAACACATGAACTATGAACCAATGGCTGAGGGGTCCCCAACTGGATCAGGCCCTCTGAATGGGTGAGACAGTTGATTGACTTGATCTGTTTGGGAGGCAGCCAGGCAGTGGGACTGGGTCCTGTGCTCATTGCATGAGTTGGCTCTTTGAAACCTGGGGCCTATGCAGGATCGCTTGGCTCGGCCTGGGAGGAGGGGACTGGACCTACCTGGACTGAGTCTACCAGGTTGATCTCAGAGGAGGTGGGAATGGGGGGTGGGCTGGGGGAAAGGTGACGGGGCTGGAGGGGGGAGAACGAGGGAATCCGTGGCTGATATGTAGAACTGAATTGTATTGCAAAATAAAAGTTAAAAAAAAAAGAAAAGCTGGCTAGAAACAAGCCAAGTTAAGGCCAGGAATTCATAAGAAAGAATAAGCCTCCATGTGTGTGATTTGGGAACTGGGTGACAGGACCCCCAAAAAGTAAAGAGACAAAAGAGTAAAACCAAAAACAAAAACCAACCATCAACATCTGCATGCACCAGTGCTTATGTGAATGGAGAGCAGAGGTCAACAGAGACAGGCTCTCACTGATCCTGAACTTTACAGTTTTTGTCTAAGCTGGTTGGCCATTGAACCTTCTCCCCCTGGAATGCACCTGTCACTGCCTCTCCAGCACTGGTGTTACAGTGCTGTACCTGGCTTTTATATGGGTGTTGGGGATCCAAACTCATGTCTTTATGCTTGTAAATACTTTACCCTCTAACCTACCTACCCCTGCTAAGACACACAGTTGTCAATTTCCAGACTCAAGCTAGGGTCTTTCATCAGTGCTCTTGGCATGTGCTTTGCTTCAGGAAAGAATCACAGAGCCTGTGGGGAAGGGAAGCTTGGAGGCTTCACCAAGACAAACTTAAAACTCTTCATTGTAATTGCTGTTTATTATTTTCTATATTTTTGTTTGTTTCTTTTGTTTTTTAAAACATATTTTACTTAAAATAGAATGACATCATTTTCCCTCTTCCCTTTCCTCCCTCCAGCCCCTCCCAGGTTTCATCTCTCCAACCCCTCCCATGCCCCTGACTCACAAATTTATAGCCTCTTTTTCTTTGATTATTGTTACATATTATATATATATATATATATGCACATATAGATATGTATAATATATAAATATAACCTGCTGAGTCCATTTTTGTTGTTTGTGTGTATATGGCTTCAGGGTTAATCACTTAGTGTTGAATTATTGGATTACTAATATGTAACGTGAATTGGAGGAGCTATGAAATAGTCAGCTTTGTAGGCAGTATTTCTCCCCCAGTGCTGCACCTTTCTGCACTGATCTATTCTTCTTTGTCAGAAGGCTTTGCTATGCTGTCCCTACTTAACACCTCTGACATTATTCAAGGGTAGACTGATATATTTCTCAGAATCATTTGGTGTGATAGTAGAGACAGTTTTACCAACTTCCTGTAACATGCTATCAGTTATCTTTCAGTGGACTGCACAGAACAACTATTTAGTATTTAGTTAGTTTCAAATCCTAAACTAAGGAGAGATTTGCTGTGTAAGCCCCCACTTGATTGCTCTCTCAGCTTTCCAATCTGCATGTGCTCTAGAGACAGGTATTCTAGTGCCACATGAGCAAGTGGATCATGAAGTCATGTTGGGACTTTCTGTACTAACATCCTTGTAAATCTTTCAATGCTATTATCTCCCAAGGACTTAAAATAACATTTGAAAAGTGACCTCATGATAAAGCACAACTGTTCTTTTAAAGGTAATAAGATTTTGTCATAAATCAAATAGCACTGTTAGCTCTGAGCTTCATACTTGCTTGAAGGTCTCTAGGAGGGAATGACTCATTTCTCATAGTTTGAAGAATAGCTTAAGTTGTTTCAGGAATTTCTCAGATTGAGATGGATATGGAGCCTAGCTGGTTATTTGAATCCTTAACTTCTCTTGACCTTTACTCCTCCTCTAAGAATACAATTAGCTTGACAGTGTCAGTATAGTGCATTAAATTGCTCTTGAGGGTTATTCGGGCCAAGGCACTCACTGACTAGACCATGGCAACATGCCAGAAAATTTACACATTGCTTGATGACAGTGAGTTTACACTGATTTTGTACTATAAATACATGAACTGTGCCTGGAAGGAGAAGGAGATCAATATAGGCTCTAACCATGCAGAGAAACATTAGGCTCTCTGCCTTTTTTTACTTTCTATAATCTTCATCATATTATGTACACTTGAGGCAATCAGAGGAAGCCATCTTATTTGGTCCTTGGCAGTATGTTGTGTATTTTCACTAACTACCTAGATTATGTGGTAGCTTGAAGAGTGATTAAAAAGAGAGCTAATGGGAATCTAACCTCCCTCTGCCATTTCCTTAATTAGAACAATGATCGATTGTTGCCCTATTACTCAATGACTCATGAAATTCTAAAATTTCTAATTTATTATAACCAATTAAAATGGAGTAAAGAGTCAGTTTAACCAGTATCCTTCATAAAGACAGTAATTTAGCACTGAAGGGGTATTTTACTCAATACACATGTCTACTTTTTATTTTATTTGTGTGTGTGTGTGAGAGAGAGAGAGTGGCGGGAGAGAGAGGCTGAGTTAGTATGCATGTATGCCATGGCAAATATGGAGGTTGGAGTAGATGAGCTTGAAGACATTGTTTCTGTCTCCACCTCCCATCTCCTCTTAGGAATGCTGGGATTACAGATAGGTATTACTACATTTGTCTTTTTATGTGGGTTCTGTAGACTGATCGCAGATCATCAGGCTTATGATTTCAGCCACTGAGGAATTTTTCTCCCTTAAGGTCCATTTTTATATTCAAAGAATCACAGTGCATGTGTACTAATTTTTGAAGACCGATGTCTCAAAAGTAACTATTAACTTTTTTCATCATAAGCAGTCTTAAACCACCTAAATACATCCTGTTGAAAGGAACCTTTATGTAAGGGTTTTTCTGTAGCAAATACTAGTTTGTTTTCCAAGAGATTTGTCACAATCCAATTTATAAGAATGTTTTGACTGATTTCTTTCCTAGGATATCCACACATGAAAGAGGAAAATGGATTACCCTTGTTTTATATTTGTCAGGTTTCTGTTACTATGACAAACTATATGACATAGTCACCTTAAAAGAAAGAAAAACTTGTTAAGGAGCTTTAGACCACAGTTACTTAGTTCCATGTGTATTGGACTTGTGGCCCCATAGTGGTGTAGACATTCCCTCATGTGTTTCTGGTATGTAGCTCTCTCAGTCCTTGGCTAGTTCCTTCTCTCATTGTATTTTAAGAAAGGGTTCCCTCAAGACTCAAATCTCAGTCTTTTGCTTTCTATACATGAACTGATCTGGTTACCTCAGAAAATATTATGATCAAAAATACATTACATATACTAATGATTCCCAATTATATATCTTAATCTTCCTCATCTGTGCCAGAACATCAAACCTTTCGATTTGCCACTAAGTTATCAAATGAGCAATACATGTTTCCATGTCCAAAATGAAACACTTAGCTCCTATACCTTATCTGCTCCAAGTTTTCTCAGTTTAGTAAATGGTAAATTTTCCTGTAGCTCAGAACAAAAAGCTATCAATCACATTTATATGAGTCTTTTTGTGAACATTAGTTTCTCTTTGGAAAATCTAAGCTTGGACTCAGAGGCCATTTCTTCTCTTCATATTAAGCATCATCACTGAGTTTCCTTACCACTCAATCAATGGCTCTGTTTCCTGCCAAGGGTTTTCACAAGAATGGGGCATGGCCCACCTCAGTACAAAAACCATGTAATTTCTTTAATTGCTGTTGGTGGCTTTTGGTCAGAGAACTCACCATATAACCTGTCTTTCAACAAACTGGTCACTTAATCTTATTTACACACACACAAACACATACAAAGAC
The DNA here is from genome assembly GCF_949786415.1 of Peromyscus eremicus. Lineage (NCBI taxonomy): Eukaryota > Metazoa > Chordata > Mammalia > Rodentia > Cricetidae > Peromyscus > Peromyscus eremicus. Next base: position 11,839,470 of record NC_081421.1, on the reverse strand, counting down.
ATGCACATACACACACACACACACACACACACACAGAGAGAGAGAGAGAGAGAGAGAGAGAGAGAGAGAGAGAGAGAGAGAGAGAGAGAGAGACAGAGAGAGAGAGGGAGGGAGGGAGAGACAGACAGACAGACAGACAGAGAGACAAACACAGAAATTGAATTTAGGGAACTAGGGAACTTTCCCCTTTTCTTCTACAACACAGAAGTCAAGACATTCAGAACTATACACATAGTCTAGCTATGTTATGATTAGTGAGAAGGGAAAATACATTTTTTGCAGTTTCCTCACACAAATTGGAAAAATGTAAATTACAGTCCCAGTAAAGCAGTTGGCTCGAACATGATAGAGTGAAAGAATGAAAGCCATTCTCTTAGAATAGGACTTCTTGCTACTCAACATTGAATGTTCTGCTGCCAGTAAAAACCTCTTTCCAAAAGTTTAGTGAAATTTTCTCTGTGCATATCTTTCTTTTTTTTTTTCTTTTTCTTTTTTTTTTTTTTTTTTTTTTTGGTTTTTCGAGACAGGGTTTCTCTGTGTAGCTTTGCGTCTTTCCTGGAACTCGCTTTGGAGACCAGGCTGGCCTCGAACTCACAGAGATCCGCCTGGCTCTGCCTCCCGAGTGCTGGGGCATATCTTTCTTGCTCTATTTCAAAATTTTGAACTTCATCTTATCTAGTCAGTCATCTACCAATTAAATGATAAGCTCCTAAGAGACAAAAATTATGCCTGAATTACCTTTCCCCATACAGGTAAGATTTATAACCAGAAAGTCTTGCAAATAATTTTGAATAAGTGTAAGTAATTTAGTTAATATATTTCCACAATTTTAATGTATAATATATAAAGACCAGAGGCTTGTTGTACTGAAAATGTTTTTAAACTTATGCAAATATGTAGATAAGTATTTCTTCTTTATTAATAATGTTCTCATTATTTTTAGAGACTAATGAATCTCAAAATAATAATAATTATTTCTATATACTATAAATTACCTTCTGAGTTAGTTGCTTGTCTTATCATGTTGTTCTGATTACATATTTACCATACATGTCTCTCATGTTGTCAGTAAATAAATGCATCCAAGGACAGTGAATATTATTAATTATACACTTTGAGTAATTAGTGAAACTTAGTACCATAACCCCAATAAGAGATATAAAAGCAAAGATTTATAAATGAAGGTAACCTTGATCCTAGCTCTTATAGTGTACTGCAGAGGCCCTGAAGGATATGCTTTTGAAAAAAGGTATCTGACTCATTTTTGTCATTTTTGAATCCTGTGAAGTGAAGAATCAGCTGTTCATTAAGAATGACTATAATTCTGTTTTATGAAGGTTCTGCTGACCTTTTCATTTTTTTATCCTGTGTTTATAATAAAATTGGTGCAATAAATGTCTTATTTTAGACATAGAAATGGAATGTGTTGGCAATTAGAGTGAATACTTCTAATTGTTGCAGTTTTATATAAATACTGGTTTATTGCAGTTTTTTTTTTAAGATTTGTTTAGTATGTGCACAGTGTTCTGCCTGCATGTATGCCTGCAGGCCAGAAGATGGCATCAGATCTCATTGTAGATAGTTGTGAGCCACCATATGGTTGCTGGGAATTGAACTCAGGACCTCTGGAAGAACAGTGAGTGCTCTTAACCTCTGAGCCATCTCTCCAGGCTGCAGATAATCTTTAAATGGTTGTTAAATTGGGGTAATTTATCCTGTAATACCTGTGGAAACTTGTAAAATAATTTCACTTTAGAAGGTAAGCAAAGAGTAGCAAGAAGGTGGCAAATGGCCCTTAAGCACCTACTGCTAGAGTCTCTGAGGATACAACTAGGTGGCTGGAGAGCAGCTGTGTTATGAGCTTTGTCTTACCCTGTTATCTTCTCTTCCTCCTCTGTCCCTTTCTCTTCTTCTTTTAAAGACTTTAACCAAAGAACATGTATGGCCTTGGGCTGGAGTGGGGGTAGGGGTCTGCCTACCTCAGCCTTTAGAGTGCTGGGTAGTTTTAGATTGTCTGGTTGCATTTCTTTACCACCACCCCCAATCTGCCTTTAGCTACAAGTGACTTGATTCCTTCTATCATCTTTATTGTTTCCTTCTTCAATTTACTTTTCCCTGTCCTACTTTTTAAATCTACTGTTCTTAATACTAACCACTAGTCTTATTCTTTTATTTTCATTCCATTACTACCCTTAGTAACTAATGTCTTCCTCTTCAGGCTCCTCCCACACCACCCCCCTCCACCCTAACACAAAAGAATATACATTCTTCTCAGCACCCCATGGAACCTTCTCTAAAATCAACCACATACTTGGTCACAAAGAAAATCTCAACACATACAAAGAAAATGGAATAACCTTCTGTATTTTATCAGACTACCATGGCCTAAAGTTAGATCTCAACAACAACAAAAATTACAGAAAGCCTACAATCTCATGGAAACTGAATAATGCTCAACTGAATCACCAATGGATCAAGGAAGAAATAAAGATTTTCTAGAATTCAATGAAAACGCATGTAAGACTTATGGAACACCATGTAAGCAGTGCTAAGAGGAAAATTCATATCACTAAATGCCCACATAAAGAAGTTGGAGAAATCTCACACTAGAGACTTAACAGCACACCTGAAAGCTCTAGAACAAAAAGAAGCAAACTCACCCAGGAGGAATGGACTCCAGGAAATGATCAAATTGAGGACTGAAATCAATAAAATAGAAATAAAGAGAACAATACAAAGAATCAATGAAACAAAAGAGTTGGTTCTTTGAGAAAATCAACAAGATAGACAAGCCCTGAACCAAAAGGCAGAGAGAGCATCCAAATTAATAAAATCAGAAATGAAAAGGGAGAGATAACAATAGACAACTAGGAAATCCAGAGAATCATTAGGTCATACTTCAAAACCTGTACTCCACAAAATTGGAAAATCTAAAAGAAATGAACAATTTTCTGGATAGGTTCCACATACCCAAATTAAATCAAGAACAGATAAACAATTTAAATAGACCAATAACCCCTAAGGAAATAGAAACAGTCATTAAAAGTCTCCCAACCAAAAAGAGCCCAGGACCAGATGGCTTCAGTACAGAATTTCAAAGAAGAGCTAATACCAATACGCTTCAAATTGTTTCATGCAATAGAAAAAGAAGGAACGTTACCAAACTCCTTTTATGAGGCTAAAGTTACTCTGATACCCAAACCACACAAAGATGCAACAAAGAAAGAGAATTACAGACCAATCTCCCTTATGAACACTGATGCAAAAATACTCAATAAAATACCTTGGGATAACTCTAACTAAGCAAGTGAAAGACCTGTATGACAAGAACTTTAAGTCCTTGGAGAAAGAAATTGAAGAAGATATCAGAAAATGGAAAGATCTCCCATACTATGATTAACATAGTAAAAATGGCAATCTTACCAAAAGCAATCTACAAATTCAATGCAATCTCCATAAAAATCCCAACACAATTCTTTACAGACCTGGAAAGAACAATACTCAACTTCATATGGAAAAACAAAAAACCCAGGATAACTAAAAGAATCCTGCATAATAAAGCAACACCTCTGGAGGCATCCCTGACTTCAAGCTCTGCTATAGAGCTACAGTAATAAAAACAGCTTGGTACTGGCATAGAAATTGACATGTGGACCAATGGAATCAACTTGAAGATCCTGACATTAATCCACACACACATGAACACCTAATTTTTGATAAAGAAGCCAAAACTATACAATGGAAAAAAGAAAGCATCTTCAACAAATGGTGCTGGAATAACTGGATATCAACATGTAGAAGATTGCAAATAGATCTGTATCTGTCACCATGCACAAAACTTAATTGAATCAAAGATCTCAACATAAATCCAGTTACTCTGAACCTGATAGAAGAGAAAGTAGGAAGTAGTCTTGAACGCATTGGCACCAGAGAACACTTCCTAAATATAACACCAGTAGCACAGACACTAAGAGCAACAATTAATAAATGGGACCTCTTGAAACTGAGAAGCTTTTGTAGGGCAAAGGACATGGTCAAAAAGACAAAACGACAGCCTACAGAATGGGAAAAGATCTTCACCAACCCCATATTTGACAGAGGGCTAATCTCCAGAATATATAAAGAACTCAAGAAACTAGACATCAAAATACCTAACAGTCCAATTAAATAATGGACTATAGAGCTAAACAGAATTCTCAACAGAAGAATCATAGATGGTCAAAAGACATTTAAGGAATTGCTCAACATCCTTAGTCATCAGGGAAATGCAAATCAAAATGACTCTGAGATACCATCTTATATCTATCAGAATGGCTAAGATCAAAAACACTGAAGACAACTTATGTTGGAGAGGATGTGGAGCAAGGGAAACATTCCTCCACTGTTGGTGGGAATGCAAACTTATACAGCCACTTTGGAAATAAATATGGCGCTTTCTTAGAAAATTGGGAATAAGTCTTCCTCAAGACCCAGCAATACTAATCTTGGGCATGTACCCAAGGAATGTTCAATCATACCACAAGGACACATACTCAACTATATTCATAGCAGCATTATTTGTAATAGCCAGAACCCTGAAACATCCTAGATGCCCCTCAACTGAAGAATAGATAAATAAAATGTGGTACATATATACAATGGAGTACTTCTCAGCAGAGAAAAACAATGACATCATGAGGTTTGCAGGCAAATGGATGGAACTAGAAAATATCATCCTGAGTGAGGTAACCCAGACTCAGAAGGACAAACATGGTATGTACTCACTCATAAGTGGATACTAGATATAAAGCAAAGGATAACCAGACTGTAACCCATAGCTCCAGGGAAGCTAGCTAGTAAGGAGGACCCTAGGAAGGATGCATGGATTGCCCTGTGATGGAGAAATGACTGAGATCTACATGAGCAAACTGGGGGTGGAGGGGGGGTAATGGAGGGCAAGGCACAGGGGATGAAAGCTTAGGAGAGTGGGAGGTTCGAGCTGGAATGGGAACAGAATGGGAGAGCAAGGAAAGAGATATCATGATAAATTAAGACACCATGGGATAGGGAGAAACAGAGTGCTAGGAAGGTGCCCAGGACTCCACCATGGAATACTGGCAATAGTCAAGAAGGTGCCTGAGCTGGCATACTCTGGTGATCAGATGGCTGAATACCCTAACTGTCATCATGGAACCCTCATCTAGTGACTGATGGAAGCAGATGCAGGGATCCACGGCTGGGTCCCAGGCAGAGCTTCATAAGTCCAATCGATGAGAGAGGAGGAGGGATTCTATGAGCAAGGGATATCGAGACCATGACTGGAAAAAGTACAGACAACTAGCCAAACTAGTGGAAACACATGAATTGTGGACCAATAACTGAGAAGCCCCGATGGTACTGAACTAGGCCCTCTAGATTAGTGATACAGTTGTTTAGCTTGAACTGTTTAGAGGGTCCCCAGGCAGCAGGACCGGGACCTGTCCCTAGGGCATGAGCAAGCTTTTTGGAACCTAGTGCCTATGGTGAAACACTTTGTGCAGCCTTGGGGCAGGGAGGAGGGGCTTGGACCTGCCTCAACTGAATGTACCAGGCTCTGCTGACTCCCTATGGGAGATCTTGTCTTGGAGGAGGTGGGATTGGGGGGTGGGTTGGGGGGGAAGGCTGGGGGGTGGGAGGAGGGAGGTAGGGGAATCTGTGGTTGGTATGTAAAATGAATAGAAAATCTCTTAATAAAAAAATATTTAAAAAAAAAACAACAAAAAAATGAAATAACCACTATATCCATGAAGTTATATTTTGTTGTATAATCTTAACATATTTTAAAATGATGAAAGCTCTTAACTTATTGTGGTGATATTTTAATTGTGCTGAAATGTGATTTTATTTGTATGTTAATAAATAAAGTTTGCCTGGAGATCAGAGGTCATAGCGAGCCAGGGACAGCAGTCAGGCAGTGGTAGCCCACACCCTTAATCCCATCACATGGCAGGCAGACTCTCTTTGTGGTCAAGGACACAGTCAAGCATGGTGACATGAACCTTTAATCCCAGTTCCAACTATGGAGACCTGGAGGTCTGTATAGACAGGCAGTGACGAGGAAGTCATGTGGTTGGGTTTAGAGCCAATGAGAAGGCAGAACAGAAAGGCAAAAAAAAAAAGACAAGTCAGGCAGGAAGAAACTCTCTCTCCAAGGAAGCAATGGCAACAAGGTGGTAAGGTAGTCATGGCTCTTTGCTAGTGTTCTGATCTCTTTAGCTAATTACCTCTGTATTTGGCTCTGTGTTTCTTATTTACTAAGACTGTTTAGAATTCGTCTACAGCTTATAATATCATTACACATGTTTGACTGTTTTACTGAAATGAGGGAAAGGATTAAGTTTGCCATCTTGAAGAGTGTTTTTACTGTTTCTGCATAACCGAAGTTAAACTTCTGCAACATTAATCACTCTTGCATTTGGGGCAAATGGAATGTGTTAGAAGGGCAGTCAAATCTCATGTGTTAGAGATGAGCTGGTGGTAAAGAGAGTGCAAAATTATGCTAGTCACATTGTAAATTATGTTTCATTAGCGTCTTTGTCAGCTCTAATGGCACAGTGGCTGATTCTGCCTTCTTTGACCTTTGCCTCCCTCTTCCAGTGACTCCTTGCCTCAGGTCATCAAGTATTTTACTGCCTATTAATACAAAAACTTCTTAAGAGGTAAGGTCAATTAGAGTGTTCAGTTTTCAGGTTCATGCTGGCCCCCTTAAAACTTACAGTAGCATGAAAGTCATAGCAAGGAACTCATAGCAAAGGAAATCATGGAATTCTAAAATTAGCCAACAACTTGTTTCAGAATGTTGACTGTATATTCATAAACAAATCTATCCTACTTGAATGAGGAGTGATGTAAAAGTTTACATCTTGACCTAAAGTCTTTGTGAATACATGCAAGTATTTACAAGATTTTAAGCAACTTTGACAGGTGCCACTAGCTGAACACTGTCAATCTGCTAAATTGTTGTGTATTTATAATTTAAACATTAGATGCTGAATGCTTCCTCTCAGTATTTCCTAAAATGACGCCTGAACTATTTGCTCATTGTGTTTTTTGAAAGACATTGTTTCTTACTGCTTTTTGCCACTAGATGGAAGAAGCAGGTTAACAAAATGATGTTTTTGGTGCTTCAGTCAACCCTGCCCAGAAATAACCAGAAAATTGTGTTTAAAACAAGGGTATTATCAGCAGTCTTTTGTTTATTTGTTTTTATTGCAGTATTAGTCCTTTATATGAATAATGGACCTAAGAACAGTGGTTTTTTTTTTTAGAGGTAAACTTTCTTTTATGTTTTTTAAGAATTATAAATTTCAATGGTAAGAAAAAAACAATTGTCATCTGGAAGAGATACAAAATTGTATTTCAAGTGTTGGTAACATGTATACCAGAAAGTAATTCTTAGTAATCCCTCAGGGAAGTATGCCCCCATGTGAACGTTATACCACATTCATTCAATTATTTCTTTATGTCACAGGTGTGTACCAAGCAATTTGCACATTACAGATTCAAAAGAGATTCTGTAAACCACACCAGGGATGACTTGGGAATAGCTCTTCTTTATAAAATATTTAATTCTAAAAGAGATTTGAGCAAAAGGAAAGACAAATACATTAATACATTTTTTAAAATTCAGAAATGGGTAAATACTAGAAATAGATACAATGTTTGGATGTACATGCTGGGTGGTGATGGTGGTTTGAGTTGTTATTTTTATCTGAGAACAGCACAGGTCACTTACTGAAGAAACTTGAATTAGGATGGATCCTCTAAGCAAGAGGATCCGGGGACAGCACTCCAGTGAGAGAGGCAGAAGGCTAAGGTACAGATATAAGCAATGACAATGTAAAAATATTGAAAAATGAAAGGGCAATAGTTTTAAAGTAATTTAAATATTTTCATAGAGAAGGCACTATTTTTTTAAATAGGTGATGCATACAGCATATGTAATAAGCTAAAACACCTTGCAGAGGAGAATAGAAAGTCCTGGAGACAGTAAAACTTCCACTTGGAAATGGAAGCTCACCTAGGATGAACCAGCAACTTCTAACTTCCACTTAATGGATACCAGTTTTCTGTCAAGGTGCAGGCTTTCTGTGCACATGGGTCTGGAAATGGATGGGCAGATTTCATAGGGAACTATTAAATTCAGATTTGTAAAAGCAGCTTCTTGGGGCCTCTATCATTGCTTTTATGTTGTCTTATGCAAGCAGACCTTAGTATCAGCTGTCATATAACTACAAGGAACCAATATTTAACTTTTAAGGCCACACCTCATACCACCTACCTTCTTAACTCATAGTCTATTCATATGATCATTCTGTTCCAGCCATGGAAAGTGATGGACCTGAATCCTGATGTTATGAGTGGCTATAAAATTACCCACCGTTTAAATCCAACCACGGAATTTGATTTTATAGCCACCTATGGAACTGTAGCTACAGGTTAACTAAAGATTGTGAAGTAATATTTCCTTTTTATAATTCTGAATTGACTGCCTTGTAACTTCTGAGATCACCTTGTTCTACTGTGGGGCAAGCTTTATAGTAATATAATTTTGTATAACTCAGTAAAGATGTTGTAACTTTTTCTTTTCCTGATTCAGATTTATATTATCCCTCCAATATTAAATATAATTTATCACTGTTTTAATTGCTAGAAACATAATATAGGAGACTTTATATAATTTTGAAACTATAATTTTAAGCTTCATTTTCCTGCTGTGTACTATTGCACCTATAAGTATGATGAAGTTAAAATTATTTTACATCTTATTATACAAAAATACTATGCCTTCAATTCTATTTAAATTACGTGTATGTGTGATACTACAAAGGATTACTAGGCTACACCCAAATAATCACATATATAATTTCTATTGAATATAATTTTTATTACCTTGTATTCTTTCAAAGCAACTCCTTGTTCAAGGCCTGTGAGATAGCTTAGCAAGTAAACCGTTTTTGCACAAGTCTGAGGTCCTGATTTTGGTACCTACAACCCATGGTGGTAGGAGAGAACTGACTCACACAAGTTGTCCTCTGTCCTTCACATGTGTACCTTGGCAGGCACATACACCTCCCCACCTACCCACCCACCGACTCACTTACTCACACACACATAAAACTTAAAATTTAAAAAGCAGCTTTGTTTTAATTAGTATAGATGCCTATTTTAATGAATTCAAAACAATAATTCTAATGATTTTTAATATATCTCTAAATGGTATTAGTCCTGCTTGGATCTCATTAGATAGGTATTCTATTGTGCTGCCCTTTCATACTATCTATGATTTCTATATTCTTATTTTATTCTTTGAACATTTCACATGAATGCAATATATGTTGGTCATATTAATCCCTTGCCCTTCCCTCCAACTCTTCCTTTCATGACATATCTTCCTCCTTCCATATTTATGAAACATGATTTGATTCTCTACAAGGAGAATGACACTAGTTAGACTTTAAGGTTTTTCTACCTATAATTAAAACACTTTCAAAACTATAACTCATAGTAGTATTATATGTGCAATATAACTTTAAATGTGTTCATTAGAAGGATAAAAGTTGAATGTGAAAATTTACATGAGTTATGAATCTTTTTAGGCTTCTGTATATATAGCCAAGGTAAGGATAGGGGCAATTCTTTGAAAAAAGACTGGGAAAACAATATAAAACTCTGTACTTGAAGAAGTGAAATAGCAAGGAGTTTCAGTCCAATTGTCAAGACTGTGTATTTGCTTTGATTCTATTAACCTAATGTAACTGTGTAGCTCTTTGTAATTCTGACAGATGTAGGTAGTAAAATCTAGAAATAAAATTTCCTAATTCTGATAGGGCTCAGCCCCAACTCAAATGTGACTATTAATTTCACTTGAAAATCATAGGCAGTTTTCCTACAGACATACTGATTTTAAAAAGAAATGTTTTTAAAAGGTTGTACTTCTAGCAAAATAAACCCTTTAGAAGAGTAGTGTGGTTCTCCTATTGAATGTTAGAATGTCCGTTAGCTGTGGAACAACTATGTTACTAGTAGGGGCACTAAGATCTTCTCAGTAAACTCCATTTGAAAAACCAAACAACTAAATGAATACCTCACAAAAATCACTCCATCGGGCCAAATTCTGCACTGTGTAGTGCTGGGAATTCCATTAAGGTTTAAGCAGTTGAGTGTTTCATAAATCACTGAACCAATAGTAGAAAGGGGCTGACATCATCATGACATCTGTGTTTTAATATCTGCATGTCTAAGGCTGTGTGTGCTGTATGATGGTTTTGTTTTGTTTTTGTACATAAACTTTACATATAAGAAGGATTTCATAAGATAGGAAGCTCTCAAGAATTTTTGTACTTTGAATACTAGAATTTAGAAAAAAACATGTTTTGCTCATATGTATTTATTTTATTTTATACATTTTTGTTGACATTTGATGTTTCTAAACTATATGAAAAACAACAGGAATTTTCTACGTTTTAAGTTGATATTACTTTGACAGTTTGATTTTTTAAAGGTGTGATACTTTTTCTGAAATTTGTCATTTGCCACAGGAATGCCTTTGATCATGTTCAGATATTTAAAAGAACATGATCTGTTAATAAAGAAAGGAAAAACAATACAGCCATAGTACATTAAAATTATACATAAAAAATCCAAGGTTTTCTGAGGAAAGCTAGCTCAAAGACAGACACAATTTGAGGATGTTTAAGAGCAAAAGAATAGGGTTCCTACTGAATGTATGGAGTTTCAAACTTTTGTAGATTCAAATTTCTCTTATTTTTATGATGGGATCATTTTCTAAATGGCTACTTGAACCTCTATCATTCAGTGCTTACAGTAATTTATTCTTGGATCTAAAGTTTGCTTCCCCTCCATCAGAATCACTTTGGTTAATTTTCTTTACATAATGAGAAGTGAATAATTGAAACAACATGAGTATATCTAGCACTAGGAAATTCAAGGAGTATTATGTTACAGAAAGGGAATAAAAAGTTACATTGAATTGACTTCGATTCTATTTTTTAAGATCCCTTTCTTTTACAACATTGGGTAAGAACTACTTGAAATGAAGACTATAGCTTTGGAAATAAAAGCTCACCAATGTAGTTAGGGAAAATTGGAATAGAAAAAAACATTTTAAACAAGACTTCAAATTTCTTAGGGTTTTGTACTTCCTTATATGCTTCAAAATAGTTTTTCAACAACACAAATCTCACCAGCAAATTCCTTGCTTAATTGCCCCCAGTGTTGTTCAGGGTTCCAGCATACGTTTTAACGTCAGCCTCCTGATCAGCATCCCTTCTGTGAGCATCTCTCCTCCCAGCACTCCTCATTCCCCATTGCTTCTTATGCTCCATTCACATCCCAGCTCCCTTGGCTTTCACATGGCTCTGGGCTTTTGCTCATGCTATTTCTTCCTATTGTAAGATCCACATTTCTGGTTCTGTTCCTAGATCTCCTGTGAAGTCCTTGCTGCACTCACCACTCTCCCCATTCTAACTCTCTGTGCTGCATGCTGACAAATCTAGTAAGGACTTCTCTGAAGGCATTTTCACACTTTTCTTCTGCAGTGCTGTGTTTTCCATTAGACAACAAGCATCTGGAAGGCAAGGAAGACATTTTGTAGTCTTCTAATATCTGCTGTAGAGAAGATATGGGTATACAATGCAGTCTTCCTATATTAATTGGCTAGTGCTTCCTAAGCATTTGATGCATGCCAAACAAGAACAACTTTCTAGTGTATTTTTGGAGGAATACACAGAAGTCAATGACTTTCATGGAAAGTAAACAATGAAAGTGTATTGAGGACTGGGGAGATGACTCAGTCAGTGAAATTCTTGCTGTGCAAGTAGAAGGACTTGAGTTTGAATCCCCAGAACCAAGAGGAAAAAAAAAAAAAAACAGAAGTGATAGTGTGTATTCTGTAACCTGGTGCTGGAGACAGGGGGGATCTTCAGAGCTTTCTGGCCAGTTTAGCCAGCCCATGTCCTTGGGTTCAGTGAGAAACCCTGTCGCAAAGGATAAGGTAGAAGGGGATGAGGAGATGGCTCGGAGGACCATGTACTCGATGTATAAACATGCACACTCACAAAAAGTCAGGTTCAGTAGTTTATGCCTGAAACCTAGCACGAGAGACCAGCAACAGAATAGTAGGATCCTCAGAGCTCACTGCCAATGTGGACCCCAAGTTCAGGAAGAGAGACCTTGTCTCAAAAAAATAAGGTGGAGAGCTATAAAGGAAAATGCTTAATATCAACTTCTGGCCTTGGTTGTGTACATGTATATGCCACACACATTGCACACAAGATAGGGTGGAGAGAGGGAGTGACAGTTAAAGGAACCCAACAATGACCTCTGGTCTCCACATGCATGCGCATCCATGTGTACATTCATCCAGTTGCACACATGCACACCTGTATGTTACACCCATAAAAAATACAAAGTATTGAAGAGGAGATACTTCAGTTAGTAAAGCCCTTGTCAAGTAAGTGTGATGGTGTGTATTTTCATCTCTAGAACCAATATAAAGCTGTTCTGGTGGGTCTGTAATCCCTGTGCTCCTATCGTGAGATAGGAGATGGAAAGAGGGGATGACTGGAAACTCATGGGCCAAGTAGATTGGCATATGTGAAGGGGAACAGGAGGAAACCTTGACTCAAGCAAGGTGGAAGGCGAGAACTGGCACACATGGTACACATAATGGAATACACACATAGAAACTTACACATAGCATACACACATATAACACAGAGAGGGGAGGGAGCTTGGACTCAAGGTTTACTAATGGATGAATCCCCAGAACCCTTAGGGCTTCCAGGAAAACCTTTGAATGGGATCTGGGAAGATGATGTTAAGGGCTATAGACATCATGAAATTCAACTTCTCTGAAAGTAGAGCCTTTGTCTGCATCCTATGCCAAACTGACACCCACATTTAATGCCTACCACCTGTGGGCATTCAGTGGCATTAATATTTCTGGGAAATCGCTGTGAGCAATGGAACCAGAATATTTGCATCAGTAATGGATAAGTTGCTTTGACTTTCAGTCACAAGGGCTTTAGGATATTACATGGTATTAAAAAACCCATTTTATAATAATAATGTATATAAAATTATCACTTAAACAGTATTAGGCTTCCCGTCTTTGGTTGTGACCTTCTAATATTTATTTTCCTTAGTTTTCATGAATTAAATTTCTTAATTTGATGCTTGTTTTTAATGTGCAATTGTTGAATTTTTTCTTTTTGAATAGCAAAGGCTGAATAATACCAAGAGGTGGAACTCTGTACACACACACACACACACACACACACACACACACACACACTCCCTGTGCTATATTCACTGTCTTTGAGTCAACAGCAAGCCAAGTTTAGAAGATAATAGCCTAATGCAATGAGGTCTGGGATTCAAATTTATTGTTTTAACTTAAACACTGTAAAGTTTAAAGCAACCTATTTATTTCTGGGATGTCTCCCATTTCTATACAAAGTTTACAAGGATATTAGACCCTCTGGCCCTTACCAGCTTTCCCATTTCCTCAGGCATTTGGTGAACAAACACTAGTGCTACCCAGAATTGTGTTCAGCCCAGGAGTATGACTTGGATGTGGATGGCATGGTTATGCTTTAAAGAAAGCAACACTTTCTAGGTGATCACTTTGGATAGTTGAACATAATTTTACCACATTTAAAGAACACTTAGCCCTACTCAGTGCATTTAAAATCTGCCTGCTCATATTGGCACACTGGACTTTTCATACCAATCATCTAAGAATGCTCTTGGCCTCCTCTAATTAACCTCCTGATGTCTGTCTCTTACTCTCTGTTGTTCCTTAAGTTATTCATTAATTTTGTCTTCTAACAAGACTTGCTGTATAATTTCCCAAGATGTCATAAGAGAGCCAAATCAGTTGGTTAGAATTAAAACATCAGCTATGTGTTTCTTTGATGCCATGATGAAATTAAGTATATTATAAAATAATAAAAGACACACAAAACCAAAAATCATTTGTAATACTGCCACCCAATAATGTGCTTCTCACAGTCATACAGCATATCTGGACTTGTGCACAGCAGAACGTGAGATTTTAGGATCATGATGCATCTCTCTTGAGTACATTGCCACATTGTTGTAGAAAATAAGAGGAATCCATTTGTACCAGACTCTTTCAGCCAACGTCCCAAGTCCATAGTTAGATAATTTCCTTTTTGCTGCGTAACTCTCCATTAGAGGGAAGAGGGCAGCTAGTAAAAGAAACCACCAAAGCTGAGGCTGCAGCCAGTAATCAGGAAAGAATGCCTTCAGACTCGATGGCTCCGCCCGCTCCCGGCCCTTCTCATTTACTCCTTTTTAACTTAGTACCCAATGTCAACTTAGGAGAACCACTGTTTGCCCTCCTCCTGCTCCTCCTCCTCTCCTCTCTCCCCTCCTTTTGTCTCCGTTTTTCTCAGTTTCTCCTCTTCAGTTCCATTTGGTGGACTCTTCAAAGAGCACAGGCTACTCTGATTTGCAGGGTCTTCATGTTTCTGCCTCCTGCGTCGTGAGACTCTTCAGTTATTTGATTGCATGTGTTTCTTTCCTTCTTTTCATTAAATTTTTAGCCAGCACAGTCTTATCTACACAATCTCTACTGTTCCCCATGTGTATATATATTTCTTCCTTTTCATTTTTTGTCAACCCAAAACTAAAAATTTGTCTTATTATGCTTTTATCTTTTCAGCATGTATGCACAGTAACTAATGTCTTCACAAACATTGTATTATCAGTGTTCCTTTATTTCATAAACTGAATGGAATTTTAGGGGTAATTTCTTGTTATTTTACTATTATTGTGTTCATTGTGTCCCTATTCTTTACAGTAATTATTTTTGTAGATAATATACTACTTTCAAAATAGAATTAGGAACAAAGCTCAGAACCCTGAGCACCAGTCTAGAAGAGAAAAATAATACCTCGGCCCTAATACAATAACCTCATCTTTATTGAACATTAAAAACACATCCATCAAAATAATAAAGATTCTAAATATCTAGTTGATAACCTAACACCAGTCTGTGCAATTTCCAGTGTAAAATCATAAGTAAAAGGGGAAAAAACAAGGCAACAATACTCCTCTAAAAATTACTAATCCACAGCAATGCCTCCAAAAACAAAACAAACTAAAACTTGGAATAAACCTAAGCAATGACATGAAAGACCTTTATAATGAAAACCTTAAGCTAATGAAAATAGAAAGTAGTGTTGTGTGGTGGCGAATGCCTTTAGTCCCAGCACTAGGGAGGCATAGACAGGCAGATCCCTGAGTTCAAGGTAACCTGGTAATGAAAACACTGGAAGAAACAAGTTATGAAACTGGGGTGGTGAGCCAGTAATTAACAGGACTGCTGCTCTTCCAGAGGACCCAGGTTCCTTCCCAGGACACTGTCAGGCAGCTCATAACCTGTAAACTACAGCTATGGGAGATCTGAAGAGATCTCTCTCTCTCTCTCTCTCTCTCTCTCTCTCTCTCTCTCTCTCTCTCTCTCTCTCTCTCTCTCTCTCTCTCTACCTGTAAACTACGGCTATGGGAGATCTGAAGAGATCTGACAGCTTCTCTCTCTCTCTCTCTCTCTCTCTCTCTCTCTCTCTCTCTCTCTCTCTCTCACACACACACACACACACACACACACACACACACACACTTAAAAGCAACTGGATATAACCATGTTAAGCAAATTGAACCAGTCTCAGAAGACAGACGTTTTTCCTCAGTGTTCCTAGTTTTACATAGATACATAAAACCACATAAGCATGTGTCTCATGAAAGTAGAAACAAAATTGCCTATAGGAACAAAGGAGACTAATGGAAGAGGAGAGAAGCAGGAGGGCATGGGAATGCAGGAATATATTCAAGGTAATTATGTGTTTTCATAAAATGGCCTTATGTAATATACTACTATGTACAATGAATGCACATGCAGTGAAAGTTAAAAGAAAAACATGAATTTTAAAAAATGTCTTAATTCGTTATGTGTAATATACTACTATGTACAATAAATGCACAAGCGGTGAAAGTTAAAAGAAAAAATATAAATTTTTCTTTAAAATGTCTTAATTTGTTAATTTCTTTAAAATATTTATATCTTAAAGATTTTAAATGCCTCTTCAGGCATTATTTCAGATCACAGGTATACAATAATGGAATAAAATGTTAAAAGTTCTTTCCTTGTGGGGGTTTATTTAATGTGTTTATAGTGCAGGGGTTACGGTTGTATTGAAAACAATCTTTCTTCTTTCTCTTTTGAAGCAAATTCTTGATGCATAGCCTTGAACTTTTCCACCTCCAAGTACTAGGATCACAGACTCGATGTGCCACTAAAGCAGTTTAGAACATGTTGTAGAGACCATGCAACTGTCTTGTAACTGTTGAGCATGTCACAAGGTATCTTAAGCAACTCGAGTTCATTTTCTGACTGCATCTTCAACTGGGATGGAATTTTCTTATTCTACTTCTTTTATAGCTGAGGAAACTGGGCATAGTATATGACAGGTCAGGGATTTGAACATAGATTCTTTCTCACTGAGAAGCCCACATTTTTAACCACAGCACTGTGTTCTTCCTATGCCCAGAACATTGAAACATAAGAGAAAAAGCTCAATAAACGGTTACCGAATAAAAGTATTTCTATTCACATTGCAATAATGGCTTTGGGTTGGGGAGTAGAATTGCCACAAAGATGGGTGAGCTATAGTTCTTTACCTTATTTGCTTTAATTAAGCTTACTAATAAACTGGAGAGAGCCATTAACTAACTTGCTTGCAAAGTGACAGGATCCTGGGCATAAATATGAGCATGGCAAAAGTCAACAGACAGCCTGTTATAAATTAGGACAGTGAAATTACTTCATGAGTATAACAAGAATCAATCAAGAAGCCTAAAACTGCTGTTATAAATGATGAATGAAAAGGATTTCAATTCTAATTAAATTAATCTTGAAGTCATGAGACATAATTTTAATTTCTGTATTCTGAATATCAATCTTAATCTCCAAATTCTTAAACATTTAAATAACATTAGTTTTTTTAAAGGATGAAGCCACCTGAGACATTTTTATTTTATAAAACATAGGGCATTTTTCTAGACATTCTTATTTTTTAGTAATCTATTCCTTGATTATAAATGGCTTAGTTCTAAAAGTTATCCTTTACTTACTGTTGCCTTCTTTTGTCCGTTGGTGTATAATTTTATATTTATTATTTATATAATAATAATATATAAATTATTCAATTTACTTATTGTGTGCCTCCCAATTTTCTCTCCCATCTTTCTTTCACCCAATTGGCACAGACTCAAAAAAGCCAGGCACAGGAGAGAATTCCAGGGCTCCATTTTACTTTGATTCAGTTAGAAGCTCCTCCTCCTGTCTCATTGGAGAAGCATATTACCCAGCTTTCATTTGGAGCTCTGGGGGTGGAAGTCAAAAGCTACTTACAAACACATTTCTAGAAAGCAACTTCCCATATTTACTCAAAGCTTGTTTTTATATGCATACTGGATGTTGGACTGGTTTTGCCTTTTATATTATCAGAACAATTATGTATAGATACTATCTGTTCATCTCATTGAGAATGTATATAAGTTGGATCAAGTGCTATATTGAATGATAGTACTTGTAATGGTTATTATAAATGAGCTCCTAAGAGTAAATATAAAAGACAAATAAGGTATTCACAGTTAGTAATTTGATTTTCTTATTTCCAAGTTTAAAACTTATTGACTTATTATTAATTCTTATTTTTAAAACATCATTGGAAAACTTGTTTATAATTTTTAACTGTGTGTGTGTGTGTGTGTGTGTGTGTGTGTACACATGTGTAAATGTGTGGAGGTCAGAGGACAAATTGTGATAGCTGATTCTTTCCTCCCATTTTGTGGTAGCTGGCTCTTTTTTCCATGATCTTTTCATAACTTGTAAAGCTGCCTAGTGTCAGACATTAGGTGAGTTTGTAGTTAACGTACAGATTGGTTGAAATGCCTAGTCAATGTGTCAAAAGGTGGTAAACTGTAGAATGGAGAGCCACTGGCACATTGCTACCTCTATTTTGTGAGTAGAATGTGATAGTGTAGTAATATCAGATGGTCAACATTCTTAACATGAACCCAAACAGCTGATTTTGAAGACGACATTCTCTTACCTGATAATTAACTTTCTCTGTTAACAGAAAAGCTGAAAAATTGGATAAAGTTTAGCAACATTTGCCACACTGTTAACAATAGCTGAGATGGTTCATATCAATTGTCAACTGAACAGGATCTAGAATCATTTGGGAGACAAATCGCTGCACATTTCTGTGATGGATTTTCTAGATTAGATTAATTGAGTGGAAGACCCAGCCTACAGGTGGGCAGTAGCATTTCATGGGCTGGGGTCCTGGATTGCATAAAAATGAGAATTTATCTACATTCATTGCTTCCTGAATGTAGGTGCAATGTGGCCAGCTGCCTTCGGTTCCTTCCACAGTGGTGAAACATTTTCAGAGAGTAATACAGAACTTAATTGATTTAACTGATGTTTTTTACAACCACTATGTTTTAAAGTACAGGTTTAATTTTTTTTTGGCAAATTTGGATACTTGCATATTTCCCTTTTAACCTTGAATCTCTGCTTAAGTGATAAAAATGAAAGCAAAATAAAAGCTAAAGAATTTGAGGCAATTATGAGAGTGAGGCTATTTTTTCTTAAAATCTAAAATTAAATATTTTAAAGGAAAATATAAATGAATGAACCATTGCTTTGGGTGATTAATAAGGTGAAAATTTTTAAATTAGTAAATGCATTTATAAATTAATAAGTCTAGGAATGAGTAAATTTGCTTACAATTCATGTTAGTATATTTATAAATCAACAATTTATAAATTATTTCTAAATTAGTAAGCGATTAATAATTATCTAACAATAAAATGGGACAATTGTACTACACTTAATGAGGATTATGTGGGTTTTGTTTTCGCTCTCTGAAAACACCATATTATCCTGCATCCTGCTTGGGATGCTTGAGATGAAGAGGAGAGCTACCTGAGCACAGCACTGTGATTCTAAGCAGTTCATCTGATGTTCTGGGTAGCCAGGAAGTGAGTGAAACAGAACAGGTACGCCGGAGTATGGGACAACTAAGTCTTGGACAGAACAAGGGGAGGCAGTATTAGAATTCTTTATGTTATTCTTCTCACTACTCAGAATGTCACACAGTTTCAAGCTTCTGGATTGTTTACTTCTGGAATTTTCCATTTAATATTTTTGAATGATAGGTAACTCTGAGTTATCATAGGTAATTAAAACTACAGGAGGTAAAAATGCAGATAATGGAGGGGGACTAAAACATTATATACATATACATATGTGTGTATATGTATATGTACTTGTGTTATATATTATTCAAAGTCATATTTTGAAATGATTTGCTCATTTTAGTTGCTATGATTTATTTTAACATGTATCTTCCTCAACTGAAAACTGTGTAATCAGATTTTCTTAGGATAATTTTATTAAAGTTTTAGAACAATTTATTTTTCAAACCATTTTAAATGAATATGGTTTAAAACATTACTTTATGGTTTGTGACTCCTTTGCCATATACCTCACTGATATTGTACAGGTAACAGCTTTTAAGAGTTTTAGTTATTATGGTTTGATCATAAAATGTCCATTATGAGCCCATGGGTTTGAACACTTGGTCCCCAGCTGCTGGTGCTGTTTTGGGAAGTTGTAGAACATTTAGGATGCAGGCCCTACCTGGATAATACAGGCTATTTGCCATAAACTTAGAGGGTTATAGACTAGCTCTGCTTCAGCCAGTGGCACCAGAAGCTCCTACCACCATGGACTTCTCTGCTGTGACAGACTGATATCCCCTGAACCACAAGCACAAATATATCATTCCTTAGTGTAGGTGCATCTGCCGGGTAAGTCTGGGTAGGACTGAAGATTTTGTATTACTGACAAGCTTCCATGAGATGCTAACACTGTTGGTCTGCAGGCAACACCTTGAGTAAACAGGCCTTAACCATGTTTATTTCAGTAGTGCTTCAGCTGAGCTTTTGTCGGGAACTGAATGGCAGGCAACTGGACTCTGAGGTATCTAGTAAGCACTTGGATATGTAGGGATCTAGTTTCCATTAAAATAAGACTCATATTACTTGTGACACTTGATGTAGAGTGGCAAATCTGAAATATTGAATTGTTCTGGTGCCTGAAGAGTTGCTGCCCATATTCTGCTTTTTCCAGTGAAGAGATGGACAGGAGAATCTGTGGAAATGCAGGCAGGGCCAGTATTGCTGCTGTGGCTATCAAGCAATGGTATCAGATATGGTCAGGCCTTTGACCCACTTCCTCTCTCACAGAGACAGGGTGAGCATTTCATCAGTATATGAACATTAATGTTAAAACCTCTAAAACACCTAATAGTCTCATAACATTAAGTACTCACAGTAAACCACCGTATATGTATTGTTGGATAAATTTGATTTGTCTTTGAAAGGTTGCTCTGGAGGTCAATTTAGTTTTCATATGGAAAGGATGAGGTTTATCATTAGGGAAGCAAAACATAAATAAATAGAATTTCTAACAAATATATATGAATTAAACCTCATATTTTAGTCTCTTTAAGTATAGGTAGCTCAGTCTAGATTCTGTGCCTATAAAGACAAGATTATGGTGTTATATGACTTTTACTGGGGAGTCAGTTTCTATTCAACTCAAATTGAAAAGGCAAGACAGATCAAAGAAACAATTTCATCTAAACCAGGGTTGGAAAACAATGAGTTTATTAGCATATTAGCATATAGACAGATTACTTTTAGAAGCATGGGAGATCAGGGGCTCAATCAGTTGCCTAACCTAAGGGCCCACATCAGCCTGAATGATGATTAACCAAAGCTGTATCTCTGGAGCTCCCTGTACAACTTGAAGGCAGCTTGCTATACCACGGAAGGGATCCTCAACCCAAGGTACTGTAGAGTGTCTATAGAGCTGTGAGGAGAGGGTGAGGACTGGGAGATTGTGAGTTTCCCGAGTCTTTTAGCGTTTGTGAGTTTCACCAGCCTCATTAAATTCAGTAAGCTGATGACTTATATGTGAGCCTCGTGAGCCTCTTCTCTCCCTCCAGGTGGAAATGTTTCAGTCTGGAGAAAATGTTCCCACAACATAGAGCCTTCCTCCATCTTGGCCGGCTATCATCTGTGTACCATTACTATAAAGCCCCTAACTTCTCTTCATACATGGGTCCCAGTGGCTTCAGAATATTAAAAAAAGAAAGAAAGAAAGAAATTCAAGGAAAGAAACAAGCTCAGAGTATAAAATTGCTGACAGTGGTAGAAATACAGAATTCTTGAGCTAAAATAATAGCTTGTCCTTAAAAAATAAAACAAACCACGAAGTTCCTTTCCAACTCTAGAAACAAAATCCTCAACAAGGACTAAGGTTTTACCACCGAGATTCATAGTGGTTGCACTCTCTCTTAGAGAGGCTCATTTGAAGAAACGTCTTTCTTTATATTTTAAGATTTTTTAGGAGGACAGGAAATGACAGAGAAGGTACTCAACATCTGTTGTTTTAAGGAAAGTCACAGCAGACTTTAAATCTGTGAGCACTGTCATTATCAATCTTACAGTGCGAAGTATTCCCAGTAATATTATGGCAAAGTGGTACATTGTAGAAAATTAATAAAACCTAAATATTAAGCATAACAAAAGAGCAAAGGTTAGAAGGAGCAAGTAATCTTAAGAGAAATCCTAGAGATTGATTTAGGGATTGTCTTTAGGAGATTGAATTCCTAAATCTGTATTGCCCAGTAGAATTTCCACGACAGTGGGAAATGTTCTGTATATGCTCTCTATAAAATGCTAGTCATTAGTTATAAACAGATTTTGAATAGTTGAAATGGGCCTAGTAAAACTGATAACTGAATTTTAACTTTATTTTTAATTAATTCATTTTAAATAGCCAACTAAGGCTAGTGGCTATCACATTGGACCGTGATTTCCAGAGAAGACATCATACACATGCTGTGGTGACATTTTCAGTTTTCTTTTAAATATAATTGCAAGCTCATTTATTATAGTGTTTGAGAAAATATAAATGCAATCAATGTTTCAGTTATGAAAAGTGATGAAAAGAATATAGTAGAGAATCAATACATGTATTGCATTATATATGCTGAGAGCTGCTTATAATATATACTGCTTGTTTAGTATTGTTAAAATATATACGTGTGTGTATGTTTTTCTATGTATATATTAAAATAAAAAGAAATATTAACTTACACTAAGCTATCTGATATTATATATACATATGCTTATATATGTATATACTGACTTTAATATAACCAGTGCATAATTAATATGTATGTACATGGATAATGATATAGTGTGACTTTTATATAGCTAGTGTTTATATATTAATATTTTGGAGTCATAATACATTAAAGTTGATAAACAATGTAGTACAAAAGTCAACTCTAGAATATGTGACTAATGACAATTAATGCGTATTTTCAAAGTGTGGTGATCTTATGCACATTTATCATTGTCTATCAATAAAGGTGAATTCAGAGTAATTATGGTAGAAAAATAGCAGAGGGGATGGTAGAGAGACATTAAAGCAATTCCTGGGTCTTTTGGGAAATGGGATAGTGGTTGATAAAAGTGTGAGGTGATGATGGAAGAAGGAACAGAATAACTCTGAATTTTATCTTTCTGAATTAGAACTGGCATTGACAAATTGATGCCTGCTCTCACTAATGAGAATTTGTTTTGTATAGTGTTTAAATAATGGAAATACATTGGTTAACAATAGATATACTTCTAAAGTACATCCATAATAATCACAATAGATTTTCCACAAGAATTATGATGAACATTGGACTTAGCATTAAATACAATGGACTTAGCATTAAATACAAGCTCTATTGGTTACTTCCTGCATGATTTTGGAATAAGACCTAACCTTCCCATACTCAGTGTCCTTAACTGAATTAGAGAAAATAGAACCACCCAATTCAAAGGTTTTTAAAGAAGATGAAATGATATAATGAGTGTCAGGCACTTAGTATAATCTTTAATACATCAAATAAGCCTTCGAATGGTAGCTAATATTAAATATTGATGAAAACACTTATAAAGGACAAGAAACAGAACATTTCAAATCCCTTGTGGGGTGTTTTAAGAATAATGTGGAAAATGCATAAGCATTTAGGGCATACTGTCACAATACAGGTAAGAAGGAGGGTTGGAAAAGCCCGGTGGAAAAGTATAAAACTTCCAGATTGGAAATGAGGAGATCATCAAAGAAGATGTGAAATCAAATCATCATAAATAATCTAAGGAGGAAAATGGAGAAAAATCACTTAAAATGTATTTTATGGAGCAGTAATGATGCCTGAGTTGATGGGAAGTAGACATGGAGAAGCTACTTGGCTGTAGAATGCTCACGTGCTCTTAAGGTTTTCTGAGAACAAAGCAAAGATAAAATAAGAACCCATCAGGATTATGGAGGTTTTACATACAAAGGTATAAACTCCATAAGACACTTACCTCTGTATTTTTTTTCTTACCTTATATTCCAGTGTGTGGAAAACACAACCCTAGTGTGTATGAGAACTGGTCACAAGATTCTGCAGGACAAACAAAGCCAGACAGATCTAGTATTGCACTGGGAAAAGCATGGTCATGGATAATGGCGAAACTAGGGAGTCCCTATAAGCTGGGCCGGAAGAAGGCTGCACATGGTAATAGGACCAGATCTTAGCTGGAATGTTCTATAATGATATCAAAGACACATGTCTGATGCTGATGGCACCAGGATCCATTAGTAAAGCTCCACATACACTGTAATATTGCTTTTGTCTAAAGCAACAGGATTACTCAAGGACAGGTGTGCTGGTTGAAATTCCAGATGGCTATGCTCAAGTCAAGCTGGATCCCCATACCCAGTTACAAGAGAAATAATTTTAAGTGGAAAGTCATAGATTACTAAGATAGTGTATACACATATGTGATGATCATTTCTTTCTTAATATTTTAAAAGATTTAATTTGGTACTTGATTTCATTTTTTCTTTTGGTTAATTAAATAAAACATTAAAAAAAATTTGTGCTTTGAATTGTTCTTTGCATCTTAACTATGCCTGTTTTATTCTAACCCATGTCTGCAACCTTTATTTCTATTCATAGTTTTTCTAAATTTATCTCTCTGGACCCAAGCTATCCAGAAATTCAACTTCACATACTTAGTGATATTTACTAGATGCATGTGTCTGGGTCTCTTTTCAGCCTCTAAAACTTAATGTTTCTGAAGTGAATCAGTTTTCAGCTTTTGATGGTAACTTCTTGATTCCTAAAACTGCAGTGTATTTTTCTAAATCAGACAAACAAGAAACCTCTGCTGTTTTTTAATCTTCCATCCCTCTTGCCTGTCGTATCCAATCAGTTGCCAAGCTACACCACTTTTTGGAGTTCTACTCTGAAGGAGTCAGTAAAATAATGTGAATGACTGCTCTTGTGAAATGCTACAGATTGAATTGACTTTCTCTCTCTCTCTCTCTCTCTCTCTCTCTCTCTCTCTCTCTCTCTCTCTCTCTCTCTCTCTCTCTCTCTCTTTTTAGGTTTTTTGAGACAGGGTTTCTCTGTATAGCTTTGTGCCTTTCCCGGATCTCACTCTGTAGCCCAGGCTGGCCTTGAGCTCACAGAGATCCGCCTGCCTCTGCCTCCCAAGTGCTGGGATTAAAGGCCTGCACCATCGTTGCCCAGCTGAATTGACTTTCTCCAGTAGTGATTACCATATCCACTGGAACCCTAGACATTCCCTTATGGTAGGTGGTCACCCAAGAGCATGTGTGACAGCATTGTGATGGTAGTGCTGTGTAGTTCGGATAGACCTTCTAAAAGCCCATGTGCTAAAGACTTGATTCCCATATTGCTGAACTATTGGGATACTGCAGCACTTTTAGGAGAGGAGGCCCCAGAGCAGTGGTTCTCAACCTCCTAACACTGTGACCCTTTAATACAGTTCTGCATGTTATGGTGACCCCTAACCATAAAATTATTTTCATTGCTACTTCATAACTATAATTTTGCTGCTCCTGTGAATTGTAATGTAAATATCTGATATGCAGGGTATCTGCTATGCAAGCCTATGAAAAGGTTGCTTGACTCCAAAGGGGTCGCTGCCCACAGGTTGAGAAACACTGCCCTAGGAGCAGGAAGCTAGACCTTTGGGGAGCATGATTTTAGATTTTAGAATCTTAGCCTCTACTCTGTCTCTCCCTACAGCCATGATGAGGTGAGCAGCTTTGTTCCCCTACTCACTCTGCCATGGTATTCTCCCTTGCTATTGGATAAGCCCCAGAACACCAGACAACTGCCCAAAGGCTGAGACACCTGAAACAACGAATTGGAATACATCTTCTCTTCTTGGTTAGTTAATTATCTTAGGTATTTCAGTAGAGTGATAGAAAGTGGACCACACAGGCAGGAATTGAGGGAAGCTGGAGAGAGGAATGGTCCACGGGCCCAGCCAGCATAGGTATTCACATTATCCTCAGGCTCTTGAAAACAGCAATGTTTGAGATTCTACTCTCAGGGTAAGTTATCCAGTGTACAGCTTTGTTAGCATCACATGGATAACAGTATCTCTGTAAATGTCACTGAAGAGCCGAACAGTCTGTAGGCGCTAATCACATACAAACGGGACAAGAGAAAAACAATTTGCTTCCCCACGCTCTGTGTAATGCATTTAAGAAATAGTCTAGGAAGGAAGGATTTGAAGAGCAAAGCAAGTCTTGTTTGTGGCACAAAATAATGAGCAGTGTTGTATTTTGCCACCTCCTTGCTTTTTTGTAAGTGCAGGATACATTTTTTAGGTGTTTCCTTAAGCTGCGCTTCTGGCATTCCAAGGTTAAGTTATGATCATTTGTTTTCAGGTTTTGCACTCCCTTCTGCCCCTCAATGAATTGATAACAATATAGTAAGGCCAATTTACACAATGCCTTTTTTTTTTAAAAGAAAGAATAGATTTTTGCATCTTGCCTTAGTGACAAGTTTGCAAATTGCCAATCTTTGCTCCTTTCTCTCCCTCCCAATTCTTCACGGTGGTAATTAAGGACTGTAAATTTCACTTTATCATTTGTGTTTGGAATACTAGCATAAATCATAGTAATAGCACCGTTTATTTCAGTAATGCCAGCTTGCCTGCAAATCACTTGTAAATTGGTTCCATAGATGTACCTCCATCAAATTAATCAAAAAGCCACCTGCATATATTTCCTGAGCTTATTTCAAAGGCTTAGTAACAAAGAGGAAGAAAGGCCAATGCTGACCTTTTCATTTTTATTTATCTGTAAATTCAGAATAGCTCATGCATATGTTTTCACTTACAACCTGGAGACATCTAGCTGAATGTTTTACATAGTTATTTTTTTAACACACAGCTGAGACTTGTGTTTCAAATAATATATCTGCCTGATGGCCCTACTGTGCTCCACATACAATAATCATAATTTTTGACTAAGCATAACACTATATATATTTGAGAATGGTGGAAAGCAATGCTTTTGTGTTTTCAATAGTTTTTTTTCCCCCCAAAATGTGTATAGTAGATTTCAATGTTGTGATTCAGGTCATAGTCACTTACATTTTCCTCTTGTATCCAGGAAAGTAATTTTGTTTTTAACATTTAAAGAATTTATTTATTTGTGTATGTGCACATGGGTGCCATGGTGGGTGTGTGGAGGGCAGAGGACAGCTATCCTTCTATCATGCAGATTCTAGGGAATCACACTCAAGTCATCAAGTTTGGTGGCAGGCACCCTTGCCTACTGAACCATCTTGCTGCCCTGAGGTAAGTGATTTTACTGTGATGATGATAATTTTTTCCTTTGCACTTTCCTATGCTACCTGGAAGAAGTTCCAGTTCTAGTTTATGAGAGGCTGGCCCAGGACCATCTTTAAGTAAGAGCTTAAGCCAACTTGAGTGTGCTGCACTCCTTTGGAAATTTCCTGACAAAATATACTCATGTGTAATTTACCTCTCATTAGCCTTTAAAAAAAATCCTTTAAAAAACAAAATAAAATGTAATAAGATAAAACAAAAAGCATCACATTGAAGTTGAACAAGGAAAACCAACATAAGGAAAAGAGCCCAAGAGAAGGCACTAGAAACAGAGACCCAGTTGTTGATACGCTCAGGATTCCCATTAAAAAGCACTAAACTGAAAGCTATAATACATATCAGAGTACATGGCACAAGTCCAGGCCCTGTGCTTACTGCTTCAGTCTCTGTAAGTTCATATAAGCCTTGCTCAGTTGATTCAGAGGGCCTTCTTTTCCTGGTGTCCTCCATCCCCTCTGGCTCTTACATTCTTTCTACCTCCTCTTCCACAGGGTTCCCCAAGTTCTAAGGGAAGGGATTTGATGGAGATAACCTATTTAGAACTGTGTATTCCAAGGTCTCTCTCTCTGTATAATGTTTGATTGTGGATCTCATTGTTTGTTCCCATCTGCTACAGGAGGAAGCTTCTCTGATGATGGCTGAGTAAGGCACTGATCTATGAGTTTAGCAAAATGTCATTAGGCATCATTTTATTCTTACTTTTTTTTTTAGACCCATGGTATTTATTTTTACCTAATTATCTGGTTTCTCTGGTCTCTGGCTCTCAGTCACCTAAGCAGTATTGGGTATGGGTTCCATCTTGTGGAGTGGGCTGTAAGCCAAATCAGACTTTGGTTGGTTACTCCCAGAAGCTTTGTGCCACAATTACCTTAGTATATCTTACAGACAGGACACCATTGTAGGTCAAAGGTTTTGTGGCTGGGTTGGTGTTTATGTTTCTCTTTTTGTAGCCTGTGGAGTACCTTCCCGTACCAAAGACCATAGAAGATGGGAGTGAAGGTTCTATGTAGGCACCAGCTCACCCTCTCCATGTTTAATGAGTTGTGTGGGTGTTGTCCTCAGCAATGGGGCCTTGTTGTTCATTTGAAGAGAACAATTTACCTTGGCAATTGCATGGGTTGTTTGAGGATTTCCATGGGACCCCTTTGGTCAAAAACTCTATTGGATGTGACCCAGTCCTGGTATTGGAAGATTTGTTTGGTGCCAAGAAATGGCCAGATGAGACTCTGTCAGGATCTTTCTACATAGCTCTGGCTGTCCTACTACTAACTATGTAGACCAGGTTGGCATCAAACTCACAGAGGTCTGCCTACCTCTACCTTCCAACCACTGGGATTAAAAGCTTGCACCAAGCTAGCTAAGATTGTTGTTTTTTTCTTCCAATCAGAAAACAAGAGACAAGTTCAGTGGACACAAGTTCAATGGATTGCCTTGAATATTGCTGTTATTTAAATAAATGAGTCAAAATATTTTATTATTGGGTAGCAAAATCAGAGAATCCTAGAGTGAGTTTGACTCATTTTGAAATATGGTTTATTAATTATTTCAGTAACTATTATATACTTTATTCATAAGGATATATTCAATAGTTCTTTTAAATATGTTTTAAATTGAAATAAAATTACATAACTTCCTCCCTCCATTTCCTTACTTCAGCCCATACCAGATAAACCTCTCTACAAGCCCTTCCATGTCTCCCCCACTATCAATTTGATAACATCTTTTTCTTTATTATTTTTACATACATGTATATATATATATTATGTATGTGTGTGAGAGAGTGAATGCATGTGTGTGTGTATTTTATGTGTGTATTGTGTATAATTTTTTGTAAATATAAAATAATATGATTCTTTGAGACTTTATCAAACAATCTTGTCCCTCCCTCTCCTGCACTATCCTCCTTCTATGCTCCCAGTTGAAGCCCCCTCCCCATGTTTCCGTTTCCCACTTCATATCACCTATATTCTGCTACTTTTCTCTCACCCCACCCCAGAGCCTACTTCTGCTTTCCTGATTTCTGTGCTAACTCTACGATTTTGTGGGCTTTTGATTGGGACTGCATTGAGTCTGTAAATGGCTACATTTCACAATATTAATTCTACTGATCCATGAACATGAAATGCCTTTTCACTTTCTAGCATCTTAATCTCTCTCTTCAGACATCTGAGTTTTCATTGTAGATGTCTTTCATCTCCTTAGTTTATTCCAAGATATTTTAGTGGTTTTGATGATACTGTAAATAGGAGTGTGTCCATGTCTCGTTCTTAGCATGTTTGTTATTGGTAATGTGCTTTTGCTTGGTGTATAGAAAGGCTACTGATTTTTAAAAGTTGATTTTTAACCCTGTCACTTGGCTGAAATTGTTGATTGTTTCTAGTTTTCTGGTGGGATTTTTAAGGATCTCTTATGTATAACTGTATCGTCTGCTAATAGTGATAATTTGACTTCTTTTCCTATTTCTATCCCTTTAATTTCTTCTCTTGCCTTCCTACTCTGGCTAGTGCTTCCATCACAATATTGAAAGGGAGTGAGGGTGGTGGGGAGCCCTTTCTTTTTTCTGATTTTAATGGGATTGCTTTGAGTTTTTCTTCATTCAGGATATGTTGGCTGTGGGTTCGTCATATGTAGCCTGTATTATGTTGAAGTATGTTCCCTCCAGAACTACTTTCTCTAGGACTTTTATCATGAAGGCATGTTGGATTTTGTCAACATTTCTTCTGCAGCTATTGAGATGATCATGTGATTTTGTCTTTAAGCTTATATGATTTATTATACTTATGTATATATCCTGCATTTCCAGGAAAAGCCAGCTTGATCATGGTAGATAATCTTCCTAGTATGTTCTTGTGTTCAGTTTACTAGTATTTTATTAGAGATTTTTGCATCTATGTTCATCAGGAATATCAATTTGTAGTTTAGTTTTTTTGTGTGTTGTTTTATCTTTACTTGGTTTGGGAGAGTACTGGCTTCATAGAACAACTTTGGATCATGGAAAAATTTCCTTTCTCCTTCTACTATGGCAGATAATTTTCCTGGGTACAGTAGTCTAGGTTGGGAGTCATGGTCTTTTAGAGTTTCCATTGAGAAATCAGGTGTTATTCTGAAGGGTTTTTCCTTTATATATGACTTGTGTTTGTTCTCTTGCAGTTTTCAATATTTTTTCTTTGTTCTGTATATTTAGTGTTCTATGAAAAGCCATAGGGTGTTTGTCTTTTGGTCTTGTTTGAATGGGATTCTGTGTGCTTCTTGTAGCTGGATGGCTATGTCTTTCCCTAGTTTAGGAAAGTTTTCTTCTATGATTTTGCTAAAGATTTGGTCTATGCCATTGATCTGGGATTCTTCCCCATCTTTTATGCCATAATTCAAAGATTTGGTCTTTTGGTGGCGTTCTACATTTCCTATATATTTCTTTCCTGTACTTTAAGTTTTTTCTTTTCCTTTTTCTTATTTTGTCTCAATTCTCTTCTTTATGTTTGAATTCTGATATTCTATCTTCTGCTTGATTCATTCCACTCGTAAGACTGTCCTTGGTTTTCTAGTTGGGTTACTGGGTCTTTCAATTCCATCTTTATTTCAGTTTGAGTCCTCTTCAACATTTCTATCTCTTTTCAATTCAGTTTCCATATCCTGAATTATCTTCACTATTTTGCATATTTATATTTTCTTGGACATCACTCAAGTGCTTATTGTTACCCTCTTGGTGCTCAATAAATGTTTATGTCTTCTTTACATTCCTTGTTCTTTTAAATTCTGTTTCCTGGGTTTAAGAGAACACCTCTGTAGGACTAGTTGTTTTGATGGAAGACATGCTGTTTTGACTATTCATGTTTCTTTTATTTCTGCAATTTAACCTGGGAATGTGGACTTCTTTCTGTGGTTGTATCTGATGTGAAAATCTGTCCTTACTTAGATTGGACCAGTGCAGGAGATGCATAACCTCAGCCAGGCCAGGTAAAACTTGTGGGTGGGCTGTTTAACTGTACCAGGGAAAGATGCCTCAGAAACCATGGATCTTTGGCTAGACCAGGAAAAGGGGGTACACAAATGGAGAGGGTTCATGGCCACAGTTCTCACACTATGCTTGTGTGTTTGAAGATGGTAGCAAGTTGGGGGAAGGGCAGAGATAGAAGACTGGCTTGCTCAGAATAGATGGCTCACACACTAAGAGGACTCGTAGATTATGGGTCCGGAATTAGGCTTGTATCATTAATTCTTGTGGAGAAAAAGATCTGGAAAGTAATGGATTAAAATGGAGGCTATGAAGTAGAGGACTTAAAGACTGACAGTTTTTAATTAATTCTTACAAGTGCGAATAAAACTAGTATTAAAATCATCTGAAAGGATGCTCAGACAGTAGATATATATTGATTTGTGTTTAGAGATGCATATTTAAAAATTAAGTATTTGTAAATATATAAATGAAAGCATGTTTTCATTGTTATTACAGTAATTCATTTCACCATAATAATGTAGGAAAGAATAAATTAAATTTATTTTAGCCACAAGAACATTTTTCAGTGCTTTTGGTTCCATAAGACTTCAAAACATTTTAGTGTAACTTCTTAAATAAAGATTAAAGCTTGTTTTTGCAATTAGAACTTAATGTTGAAAGCCTGAACATTTCATTTATCAATAAGCCTGTGATTAACTGATAGCTAAGTTCTCAGAAATGCTGGAATAAATGATCTTTCTTTCTACTCTTCTCACCTCTGCACTCCTCTAAAATAAATCATTTCCAAACTGTCAGCAAAGATGAGAAATTTCTAGCTAAAGACCTTTTTTTCCCCTCCTCTAAAGCCTTGGAAAAAGGGGCTTAGAGTGAAAAGTGTCATAACTACAATAGTAAGTGCATTCTAGCAAGAATAAATAAAATTGCAAAGCCTGACAGTGAAGAATACGGAGAGGAATTCAAGTGACTAAACCTCAAATAAAGGATTATCCTTGTTTGTGAGAAATCTATTCCAGGAAGAAATCAATGCAGCAGCCTCTGCATACAGAAGCAGCCGTGCAGACTTGGGTGTTATAGAGAAACTGCAGCTGAGACTCACAGTCCTTCAGGGCAGGTCTTTGGACCAGTAGCGGACACCTACCTTGGCCTCTTTCTGTACAGTTATTGGGCACTGAACACATTATTTAGAGAGCAGCTGTCCTGACAATGGCACTCATGCTGTCATTAAAAGAAATTTGGTACTATATTTTTATAGCTCTATTAACTTTTATAATTTGAATTTCTACTTGGTGAAAGGGGAATGTAAAGAAAACTGAGGACTATGAATAAGTTGTTAAGTGGTTTTAATTACATAAAAATACCATGCCCAGTAGTGGAAGAAACAGAAATAAAGTGAAATTTAACATCCTTGTCCATTTTAGAGTCATAGCTAAGAGATTTTCTGAAGCCTTAAGATGGTTTGATGTCACCAACTGTGGTTATCTGTAGAACATTCAAACTTGGATCAAAGTGTCAACATGTGAACAAGGTATGTGTACTTATCAAGCAAGTTGATACTGTTAGGTCACATGTTGCTAGATAAAAATGTACTCATTAATAAAACCAAAGTTTTTGAAACAAAGTTAATGAAATTCATTCATTCACATGTCAAACATTTATTAAGTACCTCCAATGTACCTGACTATGTAAGTGGCAGAGAACAGAAACTCAAACACAAAAGTCTTTGCTCTTTTGAAACTGTTCCTCTAGTTAAATATGTTCTTTTTTTTAACATTTTATTAATTTAGTTAATATTTAATCATTTTTCTTAAAAATGGGATTTATTCTAATTCAAAAGTTATGTGTATGTATATATGTCTGCATGTGGGTATGTGCATGTGAGTGCAGTTGTCCCCAGTGTCCAGAAGAGGGCAACATGTCTCCTGGATTTGGAGTTAACAGACAGTTGTTAGCCACCCAACATGGGGACATGGAACCTAACAGGTCCTCTGCAAAAATAGCAACCATTATTAATCACTCAGCCATCCATCTCTCCAGCTCCTCTCCAGTTTTTGAACATGATCTCTTTATATATGCTTTAGATATCTCTACCTCTATTTTGTAATACAAAAGCAAAACAATGCTAGAAGCAAAACAGCTTCTACTCTGGGAGCTGAAAAAAAAAAAACCAGAAAATTCTGATTTGCTCAGAAAGAAAGATTATGTATTTTCCTTCTGTGTTAAGGACTGTGCATTTCTACAAGAGTAGCTATTTGACTTGTTAATTTTCCTAGTTAGGGTTACTATTGCTACGATGAGACACCATGACCAAAAGCAAGTTGGAGAGGGAAGGGGTTTTTTGGCTTATATCATCATGGTCATCACTGAAGGAAGTCAGGGCAGGAACTCATAAACAGGGCAGGAATCTGAAGGCAGGAGCTGATGCAGAGGCCATGTATGGGTGCCACTTACTGGCTTGCCCCACATGGTTTGCTCAGCATGCTTTCTTATAGAACCCAGGACCACCAGCCCAGGGATAATACCACTCACAATGGGCTGGGCCTTCCACCATCAATCACTAATTAAGAAAATGCCCTATGTCTGTATCTTGGGGAGGCATTTTCTCATTTGAGGTTCCCCCTTTCAGATACTATATACTATTAACTATCCACATAAAAATACTTATGTCATAGTTACTGTAATATTGCTGTGAAGAGACACCATGACCAAGAAGGCAACTCTTACAGTTTCAGAGGATTAACCCATTATGATCATCACAGGTAGCATGGTAGTAGGTACAGCACTAGAGAAGTAATTAAGAGCTGCATCCTGATCTGCAGGCAGCCTGGGCCTGGAATGGGCTTTTTGAAATCTCAAAGCCCACCCCCCCCAATGACACATTTCCTCCAACAAGGACACATCTAATCTAAAAAGGCCGTATTTCCTATCCTTTTAATCCTTTCAAATAGTGCCATTCCCTGGTCACTAAGCATTCAAATATATGAGCCTATGGGGGCCATTATCATTCAAACCACCACAATCTACAATATACATACATCTGTGTATACATATACATATACAATTTAAATGAAATTTCCCTGTCTTGTCTGACAATGCTCCCTCCTAAAGCCATAGACTATCCAACAAAAAAGCATCACAGGTGTGAGAAGCTCTCTTCTAACTTGTTGGTTAGGGTGTCCAAGAGACTTCCAAAATTTTATAGGTTATTGCTATTGCTCTTGGTTGCCCCTCAGAGGTGGGAGGTAAGTCCTTGTTGCTAAATGTATCATAGATGTCAGAAACAGAACCCAGAGGATCTGACCTGACAGTCACCTCCCTGAAGACTATCTTTCACGGTATCAGAAGGTTCTATGCAAACTTCCAAAGGAGGGAAACAACCAATAGTCCTACACAGCTATGACAACAATAACCAGCATGTCATAATAACTATAAGGGCATAGTAATGGTACTCATACTTTGGCAGTAACAAACAGATCTCTAATTGGACTGAAGGCCTAGTGAACAAGAGGGAAAGCATACCTGGTGTGGTGGTATTGTGTTCCCCAAAATATGGTGCACCCTAGTAAACTTATCTGGGGTCAGAGAACAGAATACCCACTAGATATAGAGGCCAGAAAATAGTGGCACACACACCTTTAATCCTAGCATTTCAGAGGCAGAGATCTGCCTGGATCTCTGTGAGTTCAAGGCCACACTGGAAACAGCTGGGCATGGTGACTCATGCCTTTAATCTCAGGAAGTGATGGCAGAAAGCAGAAAGGTATCTAAGGCATGAGAATGAGGATCTAGATGCTGGTTAAGCTTTTAGGCTTTTGAGCAACAGTTTAGTTGAGATCTATTTGGATGAGAACTCAGAGGCATCCAGTCTGAGGAAACGGGATCAGCTGAGGAATTGGTGAGGTGAGGTAGCTGTGGCTTGTTCTGCTTCTCTGATCTTCCAGCATTCACCCCAATACCCGGCTCCAGGTTTGTTTTTATTAATAAGACTTTTTAAGATTCATGCTACAACCTGGTATTGGAAACCTAGACAACTACTCAGGATTAGTAAAGCTAGAGATTTGGAGGAAAATCTACCATTACCAATTTACTAAACCTGCATAGTCTCTAACTACATTCTAAATATTTGTCCTTATACCCATAGATAAGTGTAGTTCTCATCCTTCATCAAGGAAACTTCTCTTTGTAACAGAGACCATTACAGACAACCACAACTGATCACAATGATCAAAATGAAGAGTTAGGGGGTACAGACTCAATTGATACATCACAACTCCTGCACCTAAGGCCCAGGGATCATTGTGGAAAAGGGGAAGAAAAGATTGTAAAAGCCAGAGAATCAGGGAATTTGCTGTGAGATTTTGTTTCCTAGAAATGTTAGAAGCTATACCCACAAAGTCTCATCAATATGGCTGCCTACCTAAACAGGACCTGAAAAAGGAGGATAGCAATAGATGTGCTAACAAGAAACGGGGGAAAGCTTATGAGGCCTCACCCCTAGACAAAGAACACAGGAAATAAGGAATGCTGAAAGTGGGAAGAGTACATCAGTTGGTTATCCAATAGCTAGTGGTCATCCTTGAGGACATATACAAGTAACATATGGACTGAGCAGGTTGTATTTATATATTTAGGAATACACACATGTGCATGCACACACATATGTTAAATTAAGTTAAAATTTAGTTTTAATTAAACAACTAAAAAGGAGGCCATAAATTTGGAGGACAACAAGGTGGGTTGCATGGGAGGGTTTGGAGTAGGGAAGGGAAAAATGATGTAATTTTATTATCATACCAAAAATATTTAGTAAAGAATGTCTTCTTTAAAGGATAGATGTCACAATTCTTTTCAAGAGAACTATAAATATTCTTTTTGAAAAAACAAGACAGAAGTCTATTAAAATGTGCTGAAGCCATTAATTTTCTGGTACAACATGATACTTGATATATACACACGTACATGCATACAGAGAGAGAGAGAGAGAGAGAGAGAGAGAGAGAGAGAGAGAGAGAGAGAGAGGAGAGAGAGAGGCTGGCTTAGAGACTAATTCACTCCATAAAAATTTTATGAGTAACACTAATCTGCCGGGTATTGCTCTTGTGGCTAGAGTTCTTGCCCACAGGAACTAACATTCAAGGGGAATTCTAGAGTAACAGAAAGTGCAGATGTCAAAATCATAAGAATTCTGTTCTATAAAACCTGTCTATAGGCATTAAAGCATATTGGTAGAAACACACAGTATGTCATGTATTTACTTTGAACAGATGCCTGCTGTGTGCCTACTAAGTGCAAGGCACTTATAGGAGTTAGACTTGATCTTAATGTTCAGATTCAAGAGATCCTGAATGGACATTAGGAATTTATCTTTTATGAGCCCTTTGAGTGAGTTCAACTAGACACACTTTCTCTTTTTATTATTTGAACATTTCATGTGATGTATTTTGAACAACTCCACTTCCCCCATTCCCTTCAGACTCCTGCCCTTCCCCCCAACACTTTTCTTCAATGTGATCCTTTTTAAACATACTCAGTCCACTTAATACTACCACTGTGTACATGGGTATAGGGCCATGTACTGAAGCATGGGTAGCCTATCACACACCTGAAGAAAACTAACTTCTCCTTCCCCAACAGCCATCAATTATCAATAGCTCCCCAAAGAAGGAGACACTGTGAGGCCTCCCCATCTATGCTAGAATTTGAGCTGGTTTAGTTTTAAGTATATCTTGTATATAAAGTCATAGCTGTTTTGAATTCATGTACATAGTGGCTCTGTAATGTCCTGAAACACTGCTTTGCAGCAGTCAATCACTACCTATGGTTCTTGCAATCTTTCTGACCCATCTTTTGTGATAATCCTTGAGCCTTGGCAGTGGGATGTTGGTATAATAGGTATATAGGTGTGAGTATACTGGAAGTAGCTATCTCTGTTGGGCTGAGGATTTCCTAGCAGTAAGAATGTGACTGGCTTCCTTCTGATTCTCTGATCTTTCAGCTTTCACACCAATATCTGGCTCTAGGTTTTTCATTAGTAAGACCTTTTAAGATTCGTGTTATAGTTGGTAACTCCCATAACATTCATACCACTATTGCATCAGAGAATATCTTATAAGGCAAATTATTGTAACTCACAGGGTTTAAAGTTAGATAAGACTATTGGTTACTTTTCTATCCTAGTAGCATTTATAACGCTTCCCAGCCAGTAGGGCTGAAGCCTGTAGGTTGTTACCAGTTTAATTTCCTTTGAGACTGGGTTTGATAGGAACCATGTGGCAGAAAATTCACAGTGAGAAGCAATAACAAGCACAATGTGATGATGTCTTCCACACTGTGTTGCTAATTGTTGGAAAACTGTTGTGATCTTAACCAAACAACTGATGATAGAGACGGTGCTCCAGAGGGAACATTTAAGAGCCTCTCATCTACTCTTTTTCTTTTACAAAATTTAATTAATTATTTTTTCCTATGGTTTCCTTTTTTATTTAAATTTTTTAATTCATTTTACATACCAACCACAAATCCCCCTCTCATCCCTCCTCCTGCTCCCCTCCTCCTTGACTCACCCCCTCCCATCCACTCCTCCAAAGGGTAAGGCCTCCCATGGGGAGTCAACAAAGCCTGGTATATTCAGTTGAGGCAGGACCAAGTCCTTCCTCACTGCATCAAGGGTGAACAAGGTGTATGAATATAGATAATGGGATGCAGAAAGCCAGCTCATACACCAGGGATAGATCCTGATCACACTGCCAGGGGCCCCTTAAACAGACCTAGCTCTACAAATGTCTCCTGTATGCAGAGGGTCTAGTCCAGCCCCATGCAGGTTCCAGAGCTGTTGGTCTAAAGTTCATGAGTTCCTATGAGCTTGGTTCAGTTGTCTCTGTAGATTTCCCAATCATGATCTTGACCTACCTTGCTCATATAATCCCTCTTCCTCTGGCTTCTAGAGCTTGGCCTGGTGCTTGGTTGTGGATCTCTGCATCTGCTTCCATCAATTATTGGATGAAGGCTCTGTGATGACAATTAGGGTATTCACCAATCTGATTACCAGGGTAGGCCAGTTCAGGCACCCTCTCCACTATTGCTAGTAGTGTAATCTGGGGTCGTCTTTGTGGTTTCCTGGAAATTTCCCTAGCACTAGTATTGGTGAAATTATTAAGGCCACTCCACGTATTAAAAGGAGATTTATTTAATGGCGTAACTTACAAATTAAGGGATAGGTAGGTCGCGGGGTCTGGGGAAGTTGTATCGCAGTCCAGCGGTGTTCTCTGGAGCTCTGCTTGGCCCACCTCCACTGTCCAGGGTCCCAGAACCGAGTGAGAGCGCAGCCCAGCCCGATCTCAGGTCTCCAGGTGCCTCCCTTGGCCCCGCCTTGTAGGCGTGACAGTTGCCGAAGTCTCAGTGGGGGTTGGAACTTCCAGATCAAAGCTGGAATGGCTACCCACTACACACCAGGTTTCTCCCTAACCCCATAATGGCTCCTTCTATCAAGATATCTCTTTGATTGTGCTCCCACTCTATTCATCCCCCAGCTCAACCATCCTGTTTCTTCATGTTTTCATCCCTCATCCCATTCCCTCTATTGTTCCTCCCATCCACAGTTTACTCATGGAGGTCTTCTCTGTTTTGCCTTCCCAAGGTGATCCAAGTATCCCTCTTAGGGTTCTCCTTATTTCCTAGCTTCTCTGGAGCTGTGGGATATATCCTGATTATCCTTTGTTTTACATCTAGTATCCACTTATGAGTGAGTATGTATCATGTTTGTCTTACTGAGTCTGGGTTACCTCACTCAGGATATTTTCTAGTTCCATCCATTTGCCTGAAAATTTCATGATGTCATTGTTTTTTTCATTGCTGAGTAGTACATTGTGTATATGTACTATATTTTTTTTATCCATTCTTTGGTTGAGGGGTATTTAGGTTGTTTCCAGGTTCTGACTATTATGAATAATGCTGCTATGAACACAGTTGAGCAAGTGTCCTTGTGGTATGATTGAGCATTCCTTGGGTATATGCCCAAGAGTGATATAGCTGGGTCTTGAGGTAGATTGATTCACAATTTTCTGAGAAGTTCCCATACTGATTTCCAAAGTGGCTGTATAAGTTTGCACTCCCACCAACAGTGGTGGAGTGTTCTCCTTGCTCCACATCCTCTCCAACATAAGCTGTCATCATTGTTTTTGATCTTAGCCATTCTGACAGGTGTAAGATGGTATCTCAGAGTCATTTTGATTTGCATTTCCCTTATGACTAAGGATGTTGAGCAATTCCTTAAATGTCTTTTGGCCATTTGAAATTATTCTGCTGAGGCTGTTTAGATTTGAAGCCCCCCCCCTTTTTTTTTTTTAAAGATTTATTATGTATACAGTGTTCTGCCTGCATGTGTTCCTGCAGGCCAGAAGATGGCACCAGATCTCATTACAGATGGTTGTGAGCCACAATGTGGTTGCTGGGAATTGAACTCAGGACCTCTGGAAGAGCAGTCAGTGCTCTTAACCACTGAGTCATCTCTCCAGCCCTTGAAGCCCATTTTTAATTGGGTTGTTTTGTAGTTTGCTGTCTATTTTCATGAGTTCTTTATATATTTTGGAGATCAGTCCTCTGTCAGATGTGGGGTTGGTGAAGATCTTTTCTCATTCTATAGGCTGTTGTTTTGTCTTATTTACTGTGTCCTTTGCCTTATAGAAGCTTCTCAGTTTCAGGAGGTCCTATTTATTAATTGTTGTTCTTAGTGTCTGTGCTACTGGTGTTATATTTAGAAAGTGATCTCCTGTGCCAATGTATTTTAGCCTACTTCCTACTTTCTCTTCTATCAGGTTCAGTGTAGCTGGATTCATGTTGAGGTCTTTGATCCACTTGGATTTGAATTTTGTGCATGGCAATATATATGGATCTATTTGCAATTTTCTACATGTTGACATCCCATTATGCCAGCACCATTTGTTGAAGATGCTTTCTTTTTTCTATTGTACACTTTTGGCTTGTTTGTCAAAAACCATGTGTTTGTATGTGTGTGGATTAATGTTAGGATCTTCACTTTGATTACATTGGTCCACATGTTGGTTTTTATGCCAACACCAAGCTGTTTTTATTACTATAGCTCTATAATAAAGCTTGAAGTCAGGGATGGTGATACCTCCAGAAGTTGCTTTATTGTAAATGATTGTTTTAACTATCCTAGGTTTTATATTTTTCCCTATGAAGTTGAGTATTGTTCTTTCCAGGTCTGTGAAGAATTGTGTTGGGATTTTGATGGGGAATGCACTGAATCTGTAGATTGCTTTTGGTAAGATTGCCATTTTTATTATATTAATCCTACATATCCATGAGCATGGGAGATCTTTTCAGTTTCTGATATCTTCTTCAATTTCTTTTTTTCAAGGACTTAAAGTTCTTGTCATACAGGTCTTTCACTTGTTTGGTTAGAGTTACCACAAGGTATTTTACGTTATTTGTGGCTATTGTAAAGGGTGATGTTTCTATGATTTCATTCTCGGCCCATTTATCATTTGTATATAGTATATAGCTACTGATTTTTCTGAGTTTTACTTGTATCCTGTCACATTACTGAAGGTGTTTATCAGTTCCCTGGTAGAATTTTTGGGTCACTTATGTATACTATCATATCATCTGTAAATAGGGCAAGTTTGACTTCTTCCTTTCCAGTTCCTATCTCTTGATCTTCTTTTGTTGTCTTATTTCTCTAGCTAGAACTTCAAGTACTATGTTGAATAGATATGGGGAGAGTGGACAACCTTGTCTTGTTCCTGATTTTAGTGGGATTGCTTTGAGTTTCTCTCCATTTAATTTGATGTTGGCTGGGCTGGCTGGAGAGATAGCTCAGTGGTTAAGAGCACTGACCTCTCTTCCGGAGGACCTGAGTTTCAATTCCCAGCACCCACAGGGTGGCTCACAGCCACCTGTAATGAGATCTGGTGCCCTCTTCTGGCCTGCAAGGACACGTGTGGGCAGAACACTGTATACATAATAAATAAATAAATGTTTAAAATAATTTTGACGTTGACTGTTGGGTTGCTGTAAATTGCCTTTATTATGTTTAGGTATGTTCCTTGTATTCTTGGTCTCTCCAAGACCTTTATCATGAAGGGGTGTTGGATTTTGTCAAAGGCTTTTTCAGCATCTAATGAGATGATCATGTGTTTTTTTTTTCTTTCTGTATTTTTGTATGATGGATTATATTGACAGATTTTCATATGTTGAACCATCCTTCCATCTCCGGGATGAAGCCTACTTGATCATGGTGGATGATTTTTTGATGTGTTCTTGGATTCAGTTTTCCAGTATTTTATTGAGTATTTTTGCATCAATATTCATGAGATTAGTCTGTAATTCTCTTTCTTTGTTGCATCTTTGTGTGGTGTAGGTATCAGGGTACATGTAGCCTCGTAGAAATAGTTTGGCAATGTTCCTTCTGTTTCTATTATGTGGAACAATTTGAGGAGTATTAGTATTAGCTCTTTTTTGAAGAATTCAGTAGAATTCTACACTGAAACCATCTGGCCCTGGGTTTTTTTTGGTTGGGAGACTTTTAATGACTCCTTCTATTCCCAGAGGAGTTATAAGTCTATTTAAATTGTTTATCTGGTCTAGATTTAATTTGAATTTGTGGTACCTATCCAGAAAATTGTCCATTTCTTTTAGATTTTCCAATTTTGTGGAGTACAGGTTTTTAAAATATGACCTGATGATTTTCTCTATTTCCTCATTGTCAGTTGTTATATCTCCCTTTTTGTTTTTGATTTTATTAATTTGGGTATTCTCTCTCTGCCTTTTGGTTAGTTTGGATAGGGGTTTGTCTACCTTGTTGATTTTCTCAAAGAACCAACTCTTTGTGTCATTGGTTCTTTGTACTGTTCTCTTTGTTCTATTTAATGATTTTAGCCCTCAATTTGATTATTTCCTGACATTTACTCCTCCTGAGTGAGTTTGCTTCTTTTTGTTCTAGAGCTTTCAGGTGTGCTGTTAAGTTACTACTGTGAGATTTCTCCAACTTCTTTAGTAGGCATTTAAAGCTATGATCTTTCCTCTTAGTACTGCTTTCATAGTATCCCATAAGTTTGGGCATGTTGTACATTTATTTTCATTGAATTCTAGGAAGTCTATAATTTCTTTCTTTATTTCTTCCTTGACCCATTGGTGATTCAGTTGAGCATTATTCAGTTTCCATGAGTTTGTAGGCTTTCTGTAATTTGTGTTGTTGAATTCTAACTTTAAGTCATGGTGGTCTGATAAAATACAGAAGGTTATTCCATTTTTTTGTATCTGTTGAGATTTGCTTTGTGACCGAGTATGTGGTTGATTTTAGAGAAAGTTCCATGGGGTGCTGAGAAGAAGTTATATTCCTTTGTGTTAGGGTGGAATGTTCTGTGGGTATCTATTAAATCCATTTGAGTCATAATGTTTGTTTGTTCCCTTATTTCTCTGTTAAGTTTCTGTCTGGCAGACCTGTCCATTGGTGAGATTGGGATGTTGAAGTCTCCCACTATTAGTGTGTGGGTTTTAATATTTGATTAAGCTTTAGTAATGTTTCTTTTACATATGTGGGTGTCCTTGTATTTGGGGCATAAATGTTCAAAATTGAGACATCATCTTGATGGATTTTTCCTGTGATGAATATGTAAATCCTTCTCGATCTCTTTTGATGAATTTTAGTTTGAAGTCTATTTTATTAGATATTAGGATAGCTACACCAGCTTGCTTCTTAAGTCCATTTGATTGGAAAGTCTTTTCCTAGCCCTTTACTCTGAGTTAGTATCTGTCTTTGAAGTTGAGGTGTATTTCTTGTATGCAGCAGGATCGATCCTGTTTTCATATCCATTCTGTTAGCCTGTATCTTTTTATAAGCAAATTGAGTCCATTGATATTAATGGATATTAATAACCAGTGATTGTTAATTCCTGTTATTTTTTTTGGTGGTAGTGCTGTGTGTTTCCCTTCTTTGGATTTGTTGCTGTGGGATTATCTATCGCCTGTGTTTTCATGGGTGCATCTAACTTCCTTAGGTTGGATTTTTCCTTCTAGTGCTTTCTGTAGGGATGGATTTGTGGATAAGTATTGTTTAAATCTGGTTTTATCAGGAATATCTTGTTTACTGCATCTATGATTATTGAGAGTTTTGCTGTGTATAGTAGTCTGGGCTGACATCCATGGTCTCTTAGTATCTGCATAACATCTGTCCAGGACCTTCTGGCTTTCATTGTCTCAATTGAGAAGTTGAGTGCCTTTATATGTTACTTGGCTTTTTCCTTTGCAGCTCTTAATATTTTTTCTTTATTCTGTATGTTTAGTGGTTTGATTATTATTTGGCGAGGGGACTTTTTCTGGGGGGGTCTAGTCTATTTGTTGTTCCATAAGCTTTTTGTATCTTCACTCTTTTTGGAGAAATGACACCCCACACAATTAATACTTATTTCTTGTAATACTCCTAGTGTGGTCTTAGAGGATTTGGACATAATGGAGAACATCCTTAAGTTCTGTTTTGAAAGGATGTCATACAAGTTACTCAGGTTGGTCCTACTAGCTTGATTGCATATAAGACTCAAAGTAGTAGATGATGATTCTCAATTTTTATTTTCTTTAATTTGAAAGACAGATAACTATTGGAATCTTTGTGGAGTTCTACCAGAACTTCCCTAGATAAAATTCCTGACACATTTCTAGATGCAAAATAAAGGGTTTAGTTGAGACACAAGTCTGATCAGTGTTTTTTGTTTATCAGAGCCTCATAGATTTTATTGCCTATGGCTCTCTTCATAGAAGTTCTAAATTATTTTGTGGACAACATTGTTATAAAAATTCCATGCACAATTTTTAAATTATAGTGTTTTTTTTATCTCTGAGGGGATGGAGTTGGGGGAGCAGAAAGGTAATTTGGTTCTTGATTACAGCTATTTTCCAAATGGGCAATTTTAAGCATTGGACTGCCAATGATGAATGACTTCAGTTAATATTACATTCTTCATTAGAGTTGACAATATCTGTTTATGGAACATGGTATGAAAATATAGAGAAAAATAATCAGAATAAAGAATCAAATATTTATTTGGGATATACCTACTGTTCTAATCTTTATTGCTTTATTCATCAATAAGATTAATAAAAATATAAACTTCTTCAAGAAGGTGAAATTGATATTAGTGAAAATTATTAAAAGGTTGGAAAACTGATAAGATGGTAAATAATTGCTGATGAGTTAGTAAATAAAGCTAACATATAATAAAAATAACTAGCTTCTGAAACCATGAGAAACAGCAAGATTTTATCCAAGCAGCGAGAGATACATTGGAGTTCTCTGTGAACCTGGTAATGTTCCTTAAATGCAGATGATATGTAACATATCTCTAAAATTCTCCAGAATATCAATTTGCCCTCAGGGGATCAGAATGAGCATTAACAACCATGATAAAATTAGGCCAGATGAACATATGTAGCATTTCAGTTGTTTTTCCCCAGAGCACCAAGCATGAAGAGCCAGGGCCCAGGCCAGCTGTATCAGTATACTCCTTTTAAAAATAAGTTACTTGCATAATTGAATTTGAAATTTCATTGTTTTATTCCAGACCATAATGCTTTAATAAATAATGAATATGTGAATGGGATGATTTCTTACTGGCATTAGTAATGAACTATCAACCTAAGAGGACACATTAATGAAAGTTTGCCCTACTAAGAAATTACACAGTTTTTGTTGAACTTAAACCTGTGTTTTTGTTTTTGTCTTTTTGCTTAACATATTAAATCCAACAAGTTTTATCATGATTTTAAATTATTTCAACTATGAAATAAGAGCTATACTTACAATCTAAGTCAGCGTTACTTGAAACTTGTGGGATGGGGTTCTATGTCTTCAGTGGGAGAATTTTCTACTTGACATTGATAAGACTGGGAGAATTTGTAGAACTCTTTCCCTAATACCTGTGAAAAAACTGAGGATGGACAAAGGCCTAATCATGAGTTTACAATAATAATTGAATTACAAATTTGCTTTTGGCCTGTAGTGAGTGACAGGGGTGTGAGAAGGAAGAGATTCATAACCCTCCTCT
Source organism: Peromyscus eremicus (assembly GCF_949786415.1). NCBI lineage: Eukaryota > Metazoa > Chordata > Mammalia > Rodentia > Cricetidae > Peromyscus > Peromyscus eremicus. The sequence goes on along the minus strand of NC_081421.1, from coordinate 11,794,524 downwards.
GTGTTTTAATACCCAAGAAAGGCCTTCACTGTCAGGAATAAGTACATCTATTCAAAAGCAAGGTCTTGACCAAACTTATTATAAAACATTTTCTGCATACACTACAGAACCAAAATGAATTAACAAGAACTGAAATGCCCATGGATAATTGTTGGCTACTTAAGATTTTAAAATATACAGTTAAATATGTTGTATCTGTAAGATAGCAGGGGGTCAAAGTTTTTCCTTAACAAGCCTGATGACTCAATTTTGATAATCCCTAAATCCATGGTAAAAGAAAACAATCAACTCCTGAAAGAAAGTTGTCCTCTCTCTCTCTCTCTCTCTCTCTCTCTCTCTCTCTCTCTCTCTCTCCACACACACACACACACACACACACACACACACACACACACAAAGTATAAATAAAATAAAGTTAAAAGTTAAAAATATGCCAGGTAACTTTTATTTTATGTTTACATAACTTTCTCAGTCTTTCAGAACTCCAACCCCAAAATCTAAGTGTAAACATTTATGATATATCTGTGAGAACATTCTACATGTATTATATTTTATAAATATTATATTTGTTTTTGTTTTTATATTGCTCATTATGGAGGATGTTTTAAACATTCACTATTTTTTACAGTGTCTCAAAAATAGATATATTTATAAAACTATAAGTATGTAAATAATTTAACTGTATATGAATAGTTGTATTTTTCACAGGAGGTAAATATTTTTTATATAGGATACTGTATATTGAACATAGGGTCTCACACATGCTAGGTGAGTAGTCTACTGCTAAACTTTATCCCCAGCCTTGTTTCTTATGCTCTTAGAGTTTAACAGCTCAATTATTTGGAAAAATTAACAGATAATGGGAGACTGGTCAAGATCACAGAAGAGCTGATTTGAGTTCATTAGGCACTCAGTGCCGTAGTAGTACCTGCTTCCTGCTTGTTCTTATGCACAGGAGTAGGAATGGCACTGCAGGGAAGCTCACCCTCCACCAGTGCTGCATGGATGGAAGAATTGCTATACAATATTTGGTGTGGTTTGATAGTATGTTTTGTGGTGAAACTCACAGAGATGGAAATTACCAATGGAACAGGAGAAGCTTTGGTGATTACTTGATGCACCTTACATTTAGATCATCTTGACAAATGTAAAAATTACAAACACAACAAACCGCTTATATAAGTATTTGGGTGTGTTTTGAATTAAATGCACATCAGATATCATATAAATTATATGTGTGGGGTTATAATCATTAATTAGCAGCTGAAAAATGGTTTCTCCTTGAGTGAATTGCTGTAGTGAGTACTGTACACTTTATATAAGGAAATTACATATTAATGAAATATAACAGTGCTATAAATGCTTAAAACATACAACATATTTATGTGTGTGTGTGATTCTTAAAGAAATTAAAGCATATATACAATTCATTTTCTCCTAAATTTTCTTTGTATTTATGAAGAAATAAAGACATAGTGTGCACTGAATACTTTACATTTGAATTTTTTTTCTCAGTGTGACTGCAAGTCAACACTTCAAGTACCTTAAGCCCTTTGCTTTGAAGTGGATGTGGGATTACTGGAGTAGGCAGATCACAGCTCTAAGATCCTTCTTTTCTGATAACTTGGGCTTCAGCTGAAGAACAAAGGCCGGCAGAATAGAATGCCCTTCCTCACTGCATTTTGACCCCCAATTGCATGGCTAAAGTAACAGGTTTGTCCGCTACCCCTGTAATTAAGCCAACAACACGGTACAACCAGTCATCTCATTGAATCTACCTTTCTCTGTGTTTTAGGACACTACCCTATTAGCATGCCTTCTTACAAAGTTTTCTGTCTTGGGAAACAGTCCTTTGGAAAATTAGAACAGAGCGTGAGTCGTTTCTGTTAAAATCCCAGTGATCTCTTGCACAAGCTGAGACCTCATCTAGAGAGATAAGCCAGTGTAAATTTTGCCTTAGGGGACATCGCAGGGCTATGCAAATACATGGAGTTGAATATCACAGTTCCCCTCAGTGCTACACGTCAGCATATTATTTAATTTCCAAGTGAGACGACTTTCTTGGCAGGTACTGTATGTAGCTCATCTGTTAGAATAAATGTTAACTGAACTGGAAATATGCTGAACAATTTTTGGTTTAAGAGACAAGGGTAAATGTATTAAGCACAACTGTGTTAGGCATTCATAAGGTTCAGAACTGTCTTCTGAAGGCTGTCTTTTTTTTCTTTGTTCTCCACCAGCAGGACTTTGAACCCTCTTAGAACCACTTGGATTATTGGGAAACTAGAGTTCGTTTGGAGGCCGGCAGTTTACGGTAGTGGTTCTTCTCACATTGGTCTGAACTGAGACACCCATAAGAGAGCAAGGTAAGGAACACATAGCTGTGCAGCACTGTGGTGCCAAACTTCCTGTGTCCTGCTGGAGAAGGGATGCCCGAATGCCAGAACCTCACTCCCTCGCCTCTATTGAGGTGAAATAGTTATATTATTTACAAACTGAATACTTCTTTAGTTAAAACTTGTTTTGATAGCACCACAATCAGTTTGTAGACTGTAAACAGTAAATAATTTTGGTCACTTAAAATTTAAAACTTTTTAAAACTTAGAGTATTAGTGTCCTTCTGGAATTTTCATACATATTTGTTGCTGCTGCTCCTTTTCCTCCCTAGCTGGTCCTCTTCCAGTAGCTCCCTTGCCTTTCCTGTCACATGACTTTTCCCCGCTCTCTCATTGGCTTTCACCATCTCTTTCTCTTGCTCTCATTCTTGTCTCTCCACCAAGATATCTTTTTACTCTTTTCTGGTTCCATTATAAATCTTATGATTTATAGCCCCTCATATATATAAGTACACATACACAAAGATTAAAATCTAGGATCTGCATGTGAGAGGAAATAAGCAGTCTTTCTTCTTCTGTGTCTGGCTTATTTTTTCTAACATAATTCTGGTTTCATCCCCTTTCCTGCCAGTGCCATTATTTCAATTTTCTTTATAGCTGAATAAAATTGTGTCTGTGTACCACCTCTTCTATATCCATTTATCTGTTGATGGACATCTGGGTTGGTTCCATTTCCTACCTATTGTAACTAGAACAGCTATGAGCATGGCTTTGCAAGTAGCTCCCAAAAGCGGTATAGCTGGGCCCTGTGGTAGTCACGTTTTAGTTTTATGAGAAATCTACATTTGATTTCCATGGTTGCTGCACCCAGTTACCCTCCATCCCCCACTCCATTCCCCATAGTGAATAAAGGGTCTTCTTCCCCCACAGGCTCACTAGCATTTCTTATCATGTGTTTTCTAGATGGTAGCCATTCTGACTGGGATGAATGGAATCTCAAAGTACTTTCAATCTGTATTTCCCTGTTGGCTAAGGATATTGAAGACTTTTTTTTTTAAATAGCAAAAAGTAAATACTCTTAGCAAAACAAATAAGCAATGATAATATCAACACATGAAAATTGATTGATGTTTCAACTGTGGATAAAACTTGCCTTAAGTACGTAAGTCCTGAAAGAACAGATAAAGCATGAATTACACAACTTATGAGCACTTACTATGGAAAGCTAGCTAGGTTATAAATTTTAAAATTGCTAACAATTCAAATTTAAATGTGAAAGCATGCTATAATTTAGAAAGATGGTACAGAAGAATTTAAATGTGAAACCACCCCTCCAGATCATCCACTTTCTTGGCTGGAGAGAAAATAGCACTTTCTTATGTCCTGATTCATAAAGCTAAGTTTTTAGATATTTTAGTGATTGGATAGTGGCCACCCATTTCCTAAGGTTTCTCTGTAAGCTGCTTGTCACACACTTCTGTAAGTGGGAGTTTGGGAACTTCAAATGAAAGTGTGTAAAGTTTTCTTTGCCGAGTGTTATTAACTAAGGGACTCTGGATTAATTTAGCATCCAGGTCTGTTCTTCCAGCCATAAGCCATGCTGTCAGGGAAACTTAATTACACTTTAAGTGGGATGCAAATGAGTTGTGACACTACATCATTTCACGTGAAAGGTTCATTACTTACATTAACTCGCACAACGCTTGCTCCTGAGTCTAGACCTCATTACAGTATTCTTGGGATTATTTTTTTAAAAACATATTTAATGCAAGTAGGGTTTTAACTTTTAATAGCCTGTTTCTTTCTTAATGTCGTTTAAGACTACAAATGTTCACTTTATTAAATGATTATGAGTTGAACTTCTGGTACATGAATGTATTAAAGCTGCAAGAGAAAAATCGTAAGTTCTAGCACATGTCGGCTCCATTGCATGTTTCAGGACCAGATTCTCCTTTAAAGCCGTACTTGGTGAATTCCTTCCTTAGCATTCTTACTCATGATTTGAGACAGAAAATTAACAAACCTTAAAATCAGAAGGATAACATCTTTATTCCAAGACTTAAATGGATTTTTATGAGCATAATTTAGGTGAAGAAGTATGTAAATTAAATCAAATAACTTGTTTCATATTGATAGATTAAAACCTTGAGTGATAGAGATAAATCAATTGTGACTATCTGACAAAGTGTTAGAATAGGTATACAAAATATATTTGTTCCCTCTTTGAAAAAATAGGTAAATGGTTCTAGAGGGAGAATTCACTTTAGATTTATGTCTCTATTCTCTGATGTGGTGATTAAAGTGTTTTAGAAGAAATTAGTTGTTTCTTCTTAACACAATCATCCACAATAATCAATCAAGTTTTTGACAGTTATTCTCAATTATATACATGTAGGAAAAATGATAATGAATATTTATTGAGCACTTATTATGCTCATGGTAAAGCCGTTAAGTGCTTTGCGCTTTGCTTATACAAGCTCACTCCACACACACACACACACACACACACACACACACACACACACACACACACGAGATAAGTACTCAATCCTTGTATTATGCATGTTGAAATTCAGAGAGGGCTTATGGAAGTTGTCTAAAGCTGTATCACATGTGTGAGAGACAGAGTTCACACACACACACACACACACACACACACACACACACACACTCACATTGTGCTTGGATTCAAATCTACTCTTCATTGTATGCCCTTTGCTGATAGAGCTGGATCCTGTAGGCATTTCTTCTACTAGCATGCACAATGCTGAGCTGTATCAACCAGGGGCACTGAACAGACAGTATAAAGGGAATAGCTTTGTTTCCGAGGCTTCTGGTCTCCTCTCTGTTTATACTGCATGGTTTCCAGTAACATATGAAGTGGAGACATCCTGTTGTACTCCACCTTACCAGTGCTTGATAAGGTTGTCTTCCTGGCCCTGACTTAGTGGCATCTCATTGCCAGTCTGAACAAGATGAATTCTGACTGATAAGCAAAGAAGCATGTAGGTGAAGTCAGTGGAGAGTATTAGCATATAAGATGTAGATGAGATCTTGGCAGATAACTAATTCTTCATTTTGTTTTGCAGGAATCCTGACAAGTTTATTCTGTGTTGCTAAACTTTTGTTTTTATTATGTCTTTGAGGATCTTACATGCTGTATTTGGTCACTTTCATTCCTCTCATTTCCTCCCAGACACACCCACATACCCTACCCACCCAACTTTGTGACCTCATTTTTATTAATAAAATTTATTTTTATTTATGTGTTTTTCACATCATGTATCTTGATCCCATTCATTCCCTATCCCTTTGCATCTGCCCTCCACCCCTGCACTTCCCCAATAAAGCAAAACTCAAGAGAAAAAAATGAAGAAAATAAAACGAGAAAAAAAATTTAAAAAGGAAAGAATTAAAAATCTCATCATGGAAGCTGCAGTGTGACCCAACAAGTCACACTGTATACTTGGTCCATACATCTCTACTTGCAAGTGTTCATTGCAAAGAGTCATTGGTCTGGTTAGAGGCTTTTGGTTTCCATTACATGTTCAATGCTGGGCCCCCAGTAAGACTCTTCCTGGACATCCTATTGGTGCCCTGTATTGTGGAGATCCCACGCTTTGGGTCTATGGGTCAGGTCCCTTCACATGCTCCAGCAGATCATAGATGGGGTGGATGTTGGGGCAGGCCAAATCATAACCCTGGGGCTGGGCGTGGACAGATGGGGAATGGGGACAGCTGTCCCATGCTCATGATTTTGGGGGTGGCTCACCCACACCTCTGATAACAGGGTTGGATCTGTTGTGCTTCCCTGGCAGGGTGCATGGCCTGTTTTTCTAAGTATTGCAGGTGGTGGAGATTGGGGACAGCTCTCCCACTCTTATGACCACAGGCCAGCCCTCCCACCTACCCTAGGCATTGATGGGTGGGAGGGGGCTTCTTTCCTCTGCCCATGCTGCCACAAGGCAAATGAGAAATGAGGTAGCTCTCCCATGCTCACATCTTTAGGCCTGGCTCACCCATCCCTGAGCCAAGAGGGTTGGCTCTATTTTACTGCCCTGGCAAGGTTTGAGGCCTGCTCTTCTGAGTATTGCAGTTAGTGAGGGTCAGGGATAGTTCTTCCACTTTTATGACCACAGGGCCATTTCTCCCACCTGCCCCAGGCATTGATGGGTGTGGGGGTAGGGGGATGTTAGGGCATCTTTTCCCTACCCATTATGCCACAAGACAGATGAGAAATTGGGACCTGCTCTCCCATGCTTATTATTTTGGGGCTGGCTTACTCACACAAGGCAGCACAATAGAGCAACCTGTTAGCCGAGGTGTGGGTGAACCAGCCCTGAAATTGTGAGTATGGGAGAGCTGCTCCCATTTCTCTTTGTCTTGTAGCACAGGTAGGGGAAAGAAGCCCCCACCCCCCACATCAATGTTTGGGGCAGGTGAAGAGCTGGCCTTGGGGTTATAAGAGCAAGAGAGCTGATCCTGATCCCCACCAGCTGCAACACTCAGGAGAGCAGGCCCTGCACCCAGACAAAGTGGCACAATAGAGCCAACCCTGTGACTTCATTTTTTTATGTGACAATGAGTACTTTCTTAGTCTTCTCTTTAAGAGCTTGTATTTGAAATAATGACACCATCTGTGTTTATTTAAAACTATCACTGTGTATTGCACATTTTATTTTGAAATTCTGTGTGTATTTATTGACTTGTTAAATTCTAAAAGTGCTTCATGAGGCATAAGATTATAAACAATGTTTTTATATTCAAGACTAAAGCAACAGTTTAAAACCTCAATGAAACTATAACTTAAGATGGAATATAGTAAGAATGACAAAAGTTGTTTAGAAAGAGATTGGAATCATATTTGTGGCGAAAGGGAATGATTTCATAAAGGGAACAGGCATTTAAAGAGGGCTTATGGTGCTATATGTGGTGTTTGTTTTGCTCTTTTGTGGGGGCCCACCACCCAGCTCCCAAATAAATCACAAACAGAGGTTTATTCTTACTTATGAACACCAGACCTTAGCTTGGTTTATTTCTAGCCAGCTTTTCTTAACCTTAATTATCCTGTTTAGCTTTGGCCTCCAGGCTTTTCCCATTTTCTTACTTCTGTAAATCTTACTCTTACCCTGTGTCATGCTGTGTAGCTGGGTGGCTGGCCCCTGGAGTCCTCGTCTTTCTCTGGCTACTTCTCCTCCTCCTCCCAGATTTCTCCTTCTGTTTATCCTCTCTGCCTGCCAGCCCCACAAATCTTACATTGAAAATTTTTTACTATTACATTGAAAATCTTTACTACATTTTATTTATTTGTTTACCTATTTTTTTTTGTGTGTGTGTGTGAACCCACATACTATAGCACATGTGTGGATGTCAGCGAACAACTTACAGGAGTTGGCTCTCTCCTTCCACAAAGTCACTTCTGGGGATTGGACTGTCAGGTTTGGCACCAAGCACCCTTACCCGCTGAGACATCTTGTCAACCCTCAAAATGTTTTGCTTGGTTTAGGGATTAATTTGTTTTTCATATCCATCATAAATTACCCAAGACAGGCTACTTTGTATATAAAAAAATGTTTATTTTGTACATAGCTATGGAGGTTCAAGACTGAAGGTCTACATTTGATGATGTCCTTCTTTTGACAAAGCCCTGAGGTGCTGCTGTCCATCATCTGGTAAGAAACACGGCACTGTGCCTGTGAGTCTGCTTTTGTTTCTCCTTGTAAAGATAATAGGATTCAAGCATTGGGTTCCACCCTGATGAGTTTACCTAATCTTCATGGTGTTCCCAAAGTACCACTGCTAAATACCATAATCAGGTCCTTTTCATTCTTTTTATATCTCAAAATAGGGATTAAATTTCAACACAGGAACCCTTTGTAGGATGTTGTGTAATATTTTTCCTGGGAAGACATGAACAATGTCTACTCACCCCAGATAGGGAACCTATGACAGACCACAGAAAGAGCATCACCAAAGTCCAACTTGTGAACCAATGAATTTATTTATTTATTTATTTATTTATTTATTTATTTATTTACAGGGTTATGGATGAGTGCTTACTTATGGGAGTCTGGGTGACTCAAAGGCAAATGCATCCCTGAAATCCTCCTCCAGTGTGGTTGATGATGACCCATGAAAGCTGGAACCCTGGATTTCGCTGTATGACTTGTAGGCAGCATACATGGCTGGTTGGACAGTCTCCTCTGCTCAGCAGATTTTACTGCTCATATAACCTTGGGGAAGAAGAGGCCTTATAAATCCGCTACATATCAGGGACTTCTGGAGACTCATGAGTTGTCCCTTCAAGGACATTAAGGAACCTCATTTTAGAACCTCCTGAGTTGTCAAGAGCCTCCTCTTAGAACTTCTTTACTTTTTACAAGGTTCCCTCATACGCTGCAATTCAGAGGATATTGGTACACAACACAGACACACCCAGGCTTTTCCAAGCACAGATTCTGAGTGAAATAAAACTTTGAACTTTAAATTTGTTAGCAGCATAAGGGGTTGCTAGGATGCCATTTTGAGATCCTGGCTAACATACTTTGGCCACATGGTCTCAAATGTGTTCAAATTCTTCTCACATTTTTCTTTCTTCACTTTACTAGGATGACTAACTATGCAAAGGCAAACCTAAGCACTGGGATAAACACATCTTTCCAGATAGATTTGTGTTCATTATGTTATAGTTTAGATCTGGGTCCTAGGAACTTCTGACTTGAGATGTATAGTTACATTTGTAAGATATTTCTGTATTCCTTCATTACAGAAGTCATGCATATATCTATGTATTTGGAAGTATGTATTTCAGGAAAAGAAAAGAATACTCTACTCACAAGTAATTTTTCTATGAATATATGTATTTATATTTTGAACACAGAAGCAGACTGAATGTTACTACAAAGCACTGAAAGTTGACAAGTTATGCAAAAATTTCTCCCATATATATGTACGATTCAATAATATAGCATTTCCTTTATACTTATCACTTCCTATTTACTTATCACTTACTAATTTTGAAGATACATCTTCTTGAACATTTGACATAGATACTTTGTCTTTCAATTTTGCTTTCAAGTTCTAGTTAATTCTAGCAATCTTTTCATTATTATTTCTACCTTAACATAAGCTTAGAACAATATTACTCAACATTTAAAAATGTATTATTTGTGTGTGTGTACATGATGTGTGTGGGAGGGCACATGTGCCATGGTGTGCATATGGCGATTAGAGGGAATTTTGTAGATTTGATTCTCTTTTCTCACCTTTATGTAAATTCTTGAGATTGAACTCATGATGCCAGGGTTTGCACTACAAGTACCTTTACTTACTGATCTATCTAGCTAGTCACTATAACAACATACTTGAAATCAAGATTATATTCATATTTGCCTTTATTGGAGTAAGTATATGTGTTTTTATTAATTTATGCTTATATTGAATATTTCACCAAAAAATCTAAAGCATATTTTATTATCAAATTTTCTAGTACTCTGTTTGAATATGAATTTTAAATCTGTGTAAATAAGAGATTAATATTAAACACAAAATTTGTTTATTTTGACTATCTTTTATTTATTCTTGGGCAGTTTCATATCTAGGTGTGTCTTGCCTGGTAAGTCATTATGGTAGCATTCAGGAATTACAGATGGCAAAGCACAGAACCTTCAAACACTATGACAATCAGGAAGGATGTTTTCAGGTCAGTTCCAACTTGATTTCTCTATGTCCTTTACCAGTGTGTTGTATCTTCAGCATTAAGATCCTACTATCTAGTTATAATGGGCAACAAAGAACAATAGCCTATGCTATTTAGGGATTTATAGAGAAGACCATGTGTGGCCCTAAGATTTTCATCCTATAATCCACGTTTTCTGTGCTTCTGGAGAAGCATTGTCCACTCAAGCAGAGCCCTCCTGTGTTCAAATTACTGTTAAAAATTATGTATTTTAAATTAATTTAAAAATATATATATTTCCATAGGATTCTTCATGCATCTTTAGTTTTGGTTAACTTACTCCTATCCCTTTTAAACATGAAAATTTAAAAATGTCTATAGATAAAATCTAAGATCAATATGACATGGTGATTGTGGACATTGCAAATGAAAACCAAAAGTTTTTCCAGTTAGGATGGTTAGAGTTCACCTCCCCTAGCTTCTTTGGATGTTTTGACATTGATAAAGCCCAGTTCACAGTGATCAAATAATTTGCTCATATCCACTTGTGTAGATAGCTCAGAAGCCAATGCTTTTATCCCCTAATCTAGAGTTTTGATGGCAATATTCTAGATTATTAAGTCTGACATAAAAAGCAACTGAAACCACAGTACTTGTTATCTTTAATAATACATTTTCATTTCAGTTTTCTTCATTTCATGCATACACAATTCTAAATTTCAGTAACTAACAAATTACAAAAAAAATGATTGACGATGGAAAATGCACCAGAGTGGGTCTTTATTGTTTCACAGCTCTGCTTCCATACAGCCACAGAGCAGAGATAATGCATCATTAACTATGAAATCTGGCCAATTTGTCAAAAAGATACTGGTGTTCAAAGCACCACTGGACCTGGCATTCTGCTTCCTCTCAGCAGCCCACACCTGAAAACTTAATGACTCTGCCACTGTAACAGTGATAAAAGTGTGAGTCACACTGCTGGAGAAGAACCTTTGGAGATCTCTCTCTCTCTCTCTCTCTCTCTCTCTCTCTCTCTCTCTCTCTCTCTCTCTGTGTGTGTGTGTGTGTGTGTCTGTCTGTCTGTCTGTCTGTCTGTCTCTCTCTGTCTCTGTCTCTCTGAGACAAGGTCTTTCTATGTAGCCTCGGCTGGTCAATTCAGGCTAGCCTCCAGTCATAGAGATTCACCTGTCTCTGCCTTCCAATTTCTGACATTAAAGGTGTGTGGTAACATGCCTGGCAGAAGAAAATTTTATTTTTCTCATTTTGGACCTTAGAAAAGCTGCCTGTCTGTTGATGGTTTTCTGATCCATCTGACTTCTCTGGAGGAAGGCAATGCACACTGGGACTTCAGGTCTGCCAAATGACCCCACATGTAATCATCACTGTTCTATTAGCAGCTCTTAACAGCTCCCTCTGCCTTTCACTTCTGGGGAATACTATTTTAAGATGATTCTCTCTTTTGGCAAAATCTCACACTCTCTCACAGTAGTTTTTCCTAAAACAATATCTTAGAAAGCAGACTTGGGAGGAAGTGTTATTGCCGAAATCAGTTTCCTCAGCCTCTGGTTACTTTTAGACTCAGACCATTTTCAAATATGCCTAAGTCAAAGCTGTTCTGGCATGCAGCATGGACACTCCAGTTTGTGAATTGGTGATGTAGAGAGAACAAAGTGACAGTATCTCCATAGCTGATTTTTTTTTTTCTAAATCACCACTCAAATGCTTACGGCCCCATACATGCACTAAGATGAAAAATCAGTGCAATTGGGGAAAAAAAACAATGCTTTAAAACAGTTTGGGAGGAAGAAAGTATCCCAATAAATCACTTGTCATTGTGGATAATGGAATACTGCATCATCTCCTATCAGCCAGAATGAAGGTTAAAACACTGCTTGCTCCCTAAACTCTGTGATCTTGCTGGCATATTCAATAGCAGATTCCATTATTACTGTCCTTTGGTAATGGAAACACTTCTCTTTTCTGTAATTGTTTGTAATTCCTGAGAACTCTCAGGGAATGCCATCTTCTTTAATAAGTAATAAATCCTCTGCTGAATGTGTTGAGAGCTAGTATAATAGCAAGCAAGAAAGAAATTTCTTTTTCCAGCAAGCACAAAATACTGACAGAATGCTTCAGAAATTATTTAAAATATTTTGCATTAAAAGGGGGAGTTTGGAAAAGAAAGGTTGTCTTGCTCTAAAATATGGGAGGTTTCAAATACAAGAGTATAGCATTGAAAACTTAATTTTAAAACCTCCAGGTATTCCCTCCAGGCTATTATCAGCAGCAATCTGTCACTCAATCCAGGCATTAGTTCTTCTGAAGTTTACCTCTTGACTCCAATCATCTCTTGGTACTTTTTGCCTCATTCCCATCTTTTTGGAAAAAATTTGAAGACTTTATTGAAGTGAAAATTGTATGTGCACTTTATTTAAAGGACTGAAATACTCCTTTAAGATTACACAGAAGCCTTAGTCTGCAGGCACACTTCCCACTTTCTTCTACGCAAGGAGTGAACTCTCACCTGACTACTTAGCTATTTATTTGATGCTCCTAATAAAATGTTTATAGTGCTGAATTTAGTTGTTCTGTTTCAGTTGTCATCTCTTAACATCCCATTACAAGATAAAACAATAGCTCTCCTTTCTTGACCTCTTCATCATATATTTATTCCTATATACATATTCATAATATACATTCATATTATATGTATTCAATATATATATATATATATGTGTGTGTGTGTTTCTGACACCTTCTCAATGGAGTTATCTTTTGAAATTGGTTACATGAATATCCAGAGTTTTAGCAGTGATAGCTGGGTAGGTTTAAAAAGCCAAAAGTTCAAAAAGTTAGTAAACTACATGTTACATCTTACAAAGAAATATTTCATTTATTTGGTTTATTTTTGGTCTTCGATGAACTTTAAAAATTAAATTTAACCTCCCCTTTAGTTGCTCACATGATCAGATACTCCATAAATAATTTTTTAAAAGAATTATTTATTTTTATTTTTTGTGTATGAGTGTTTTTCTTGCATGTATATCTGTGTACCATGTGTATGTCTGGTACCCAAGGAGGGCAAAAGAGTGTCAGATTCTCTGGAACTTAGTGACAGATGGTTGTGAGTCAACATGTGGGTGCTGAGAATTGAACCTGGATCTTCTAGAAGAGCGCCCAATGCTCTTAACCCCTGAACTGTCTTTCTAGCCATATAAATCATTGTTTTGGGAGGCATCTTCTCAGCTTGCTCCAGTATGAGCTGCTTCCCTACACATCTGTTTAAAATTGCTATATATACTAGTTGCACAAATCTTTGATAATATTTTTACAAATGTATACATCTTATAAGCCACCCAAATTAACACATATAGTACCTCCATTAGTTAAAGAGGTTAGTACCCCATACCATTCAGTAAAACACTTCATAAATTAACATTGTGATTATGACATTGATTAATTTTATCTTTGAAAACCTAAAATAATATTAAATAATGTATTATATATTTTTTGTATTTATATACCTAAACCTGGTGTGTTTTAAGATTCATTTATATAATACTGATTGCAGTAGTTTTCATTTGTTTTTGTTTAATATTATACATATGACTAGAATATAAAATATCTCACATTTTCTTCTAGAAGATTTAAAAATATAATTACATTTAATACTTGCACCTATGATTCCTCTAAAATTATTTTTTGCACATGGCATAAAACAAGAATCAAGATTCATTTTCATCTGAATGTCCAATCTCTAGCAATATTTTTGAGAAAAGCATGGTGTGTTCTACTAATTGTAGTGGCATCTTTGAGGTAAATCAAATACTGCATGTGTGGATCTTTCTCTCTCCTCTCCTCCATTGTCTTGATCTATTTGTCCGTCTGGACCATTAACATTGTCTCGGTAGCTTTCGATTTATAGTGAATTTGATATCTGGTGCTATAAATCCTCCAACTTAATTCTTTAAGGTTGTCTTGATTCTTTAGGCTTCTTTACATTTCACATATATTTAGAAACTCAGTCTGCAATGTCCACCCAAACCGAACCAGACCAAACCAGTTCAAATCAAACTAAAACATACTATGTTTGTCTTTCTGAGTCTGGGTTACCTCACTCAGGATGATTTTTTTCTAGATCCATCCATTTGCTTGCAAACCTCATGATGTCATTGTTTTTCTCTGCTGAGTAGTATTCCATTGTGTATATGTATCACATTTTGTTTATCCATTCTTCAGTTGAAGGGCATCTAAGTTGTTTCCATGTTCTGGCTATTACAAACAATGTTGATATGAACATAGCTGAACAAGTGCTCTTGTGGTATGATTGAGCATTCCTTGGGTATATGCCCAAGAGTGGTTATAGCTGGATCTTGGGGGAGATTGATTCCCAATTTTCTAAGAATCCCAATTTTCTAAGAAAGCGCCATATTGATTTCCAAAGTGGTTGTACAAGCTTGCATTCCCACCAGCAGTGGAGGAGAGTTTCCCTAGCTCCACATCCTCTCCAGCATAAGGTGTCTTCAGTGTTTTTGATCTTAGCCATTCTGACAGGCATAAGGTGGTATCTCAGAGTTGTTTTGATTTGCATTTCCCTGATGATTAGGGATGTTGAGCAATTCCTTAAATGTCTTTCAGCCATTTGAGTTTCCTCTGTTGAGAATTCTCTGTTTAGTTCTCACTCATAGGATACTAGATGTGGAACAAGGATGACTGGACTGCTACTCACATCACCAGGGAGGCTACCTGGAAAACAGGACCCCAAGAAAGACACAGGGATCGCCCAATGACGGGGAAATGGAAGAGATCTACATGAACAGCCTGGACATGAGTGGGGGTAATGAAGGGCGAGGGTCGAGGGAAAGAGAGCTTGGGAGAGCGGGAGATCCCAGCTGGATCAAGAACAGAGAGGGAGAACAAGGAATAGGAGACCATGGTAAATGAAGACCACATGAGAATAGGAAGAAGCAAAGTGCTAGAGAGGCCCACAGAAATCCACAAAGATACCCCCACAACAGACTGCTGGCAATGGTCGAGAGACAGCCCGAACTGACCTACTCTGGTGATGGGATGGCCAAACACCCTAATTGTCGTGCTAGAAACCCCATCCAACGACTGAGGGATCTGGATGCAGAGATACATGGCTAGGCCCTGGGTGGATCTCTGGGAGTCCAATTAGCGAGAATGAGGAGGGTTTATATGAGCGAGAATTGTGAGACCAAGGTTGGATAAAGCACAGGGACAAATAGCCAAACGAATGGAAACACATGAACTATGAACCAATGGCTGAGGGGTCCCCAACTGGATCAGGCCCTCTGAATGGGTGAGACAGTTGATTGGCTTGATCTGTTTGGGAGGCATCCAGGCAGTGGGACCGGGTCCTGTGCTCATTGCATGAGTTGGCTGTTTGAAACCTGGGGCCTATGCAGGATCGCTTGGCTCGGCCTGGGAGGAGGGGACTGGACCTGCCTGGACTGAGTCTACCAGGTTGATCTCAGTCCTTGGAGGAGGCTTTGCCCTGGAGGAGGTGGGAATGGGGGGTTGACTGGGGGGAAAGTGAGGGGGGTGGGAGGGGGGAGAACAAGGGAATCTGTGGCTGATATGTAGAATTGAATTGTATAGCAAAAAAAAAAAAAAAAAAAAGAAAAAATAAAGAATATTTTCAACAACAACAACAAAAAAAAATCAAACTAAAACAAACCAGATCAAACCAAACACAACTGGGACAGAATCAAACCTAGAGCTTCTTTGGGTAAGAATTTATATTTCACTAGTTCTGATTCTCCTTATTCACAAATATCATTTCACTGGCTTAGATATCCTGCCATTTCTCTTAGTACTGTTTATGGGTCCCACCTCAGTGGTTTTCTGTAACTTATGATGAATTTGTTATAATTTCTGTTTAGTTTTGTTTAATCTTGTTTTCATCCCATATTTTTGATGATTTTAGGAATGACTGTCCTTTAAGGTGTCATTTGTCAATTATTTATTGATAACATACAAAATACAACTAATTTTTATATGTTGAAGATATGTCCTAAGCCCTTACTCAGTTTGGACACTTAAATAATTTGTTTTCTGGATTACTTTGGATTTTATGCATTTATAAATTATCATATATAAGTAATGAAATTTTCAAAATTTTCATTTTAATTATACCTTTTATATGTTCATCTAGTCTTATTATAGTGTGTAGAACCTCCACAACAGCACTCAACACATGTGGTGATAGTGATGAGTCTAATTTTTCTTGCTCTACTTGTCTTAGAGAGAAAGCATTCAATATTTTACCATTAAGTTTAATACTACATATAAGTTTTCTTTAGTGTTTGCTCTCAGTTTGAGAAAACATAATTTTCTTATTGTTATCTTCTTGTGAGTTTTTAATATGAATGGGTACTGAATTTTATTTATTGCTTTCTTAGTCTATTGATATATTTTTTTAGTCAATACTCTATTTCTGTGAAGAGAATCCATGACCATAGCAACTCTTATAAAAGAAAGCATTTAATTGGGGCTTGATTACAGTTTCAGAGGTTTAGAGCATTCTCCTCATGGCTGGGAGCATGGCAGCATGGTGTTGGAGAGGTACCTGAGAGTTCTACATGTGGATCCACAGACAGCAGGAAAAGAGAGCCACTGAGCCTGGCTTATACTTTTGAAACCTCAAAGCACACCCCCAGTGACAGACTTCCTCCAACAAGGCCACATCTCCTAATCCTTTCTAATAGTGCCACTCTCTGGTAACCAAGTATTTAGATCTATGAACGTGTAGAAAACAGTCTCATTCAAACCACCACATAAATATTAACATATAATATTTAAATTAATTTTCCTTTATTCTGTTGATGTAGAAATATGTGCTGGTTGTGATTCAAATCTTAAATTTAATTTTTTTGTAACGTCTTTATCTGGTTCTGGTATCAGGATTACAGTAATTTCACACCTGAATAGTAGATTTGTTGGTTGCAAAATACTAGGTTAGAAATAAGTTTCCTTAAAATTTTGAAATATTGTCCCACTGTCTTCTAATATCCAATAAACGCTTGAGAAGAATGAAGTGATTGTGATTTATATTGTAGCTTATAGTGTCTTCTGAGTTTTCATTGTACTGGGATTTGTTATGGCTGTTTTCATCCTGGTTGTGGAGAGTGAGGTATCTTTCGAGCTTGAGATTGAAAACCCTTTGGTTTTGGGGGTACTTTTCTTGAATATTTGGCATAACAGTTAGATAAGCAAATGCCCCATCTCACCATGTCCAAGAGGGATGTGTCACCTGATATAGCAGAAAGGACTTCCCAGATGTTATAAATTGGCGTATCTTAATATGGAAAAATTACTCTGCATTGTCTGAATAGACCTGTGGCAAAAGGACACAGGAGCCACAGTTATAAAGAAGGCAGTGTAGCAACAGAAGAAGAGGTAAGGCAGAGAGAGACCTTTGCGGGCACGGGAAAGGCCACTAACCAAAGAGCATAAGCACTTTCCACTAGCTGAAAAAGGCAAGAAAACTGATTCCTCCATAGAACTTCCTGGAGAATGCTACACCTTGATGTTGGCCTAGTACTGGTTGCCTTTGCTTCTAGATGGGTTCGTTGACCTGGGACAGATGTGTGGAGTCTGCACCAAGAAGGGATTGTGACCACCTGTTGTTCAAACAAATGGCCGTGGATAACTTGAACTATCTTTATTTATACAGTTTCTATGGTTTGCATGAACAGTTTTACAACCAGCTTTTACCTCCTTAGTTTCTAAAAATGGTTACAATAATTACCAGTTTGTTCCTTGTCTTTTTCCCCTTCCGTCTCCCAACTCTCCCACGGTTAGCCATTCCCTTTTTAATCTGTATCTCTGTCATCAGAAGTATAAGCAGTGTTATAGGCTACAAAGGAACTTTCCTAACTAGGAACACCTACAGGTAGAACACTGTGCCCAGTTGGCAGCACAGGTGGTCACAGCATCATGCAGGGTGAGAGACAGTTTTGCCTCTTATGGTTAATATTTACGTCGGGTAGAGTCTGGGTTCTCACGATCAACTTACCAGCCAAAGCTGGATCAATCTGTTCTAGATTTTGTATTGTTCTATCCTCTCGGGGGTGGGTGGGGGGAATACCAGTTTTTCCATTTATCCTATAGACAAAACAACCTGGAAACTTACTCTTAACAGTTGGCACTGTTTATCCCTTGTCCATATGTCCATCTTTCTTAACTTCTTGGGGTATTCTCTTAACTTCTTGGGGTATTGGCACAGCTATTAGAAATGAGGGAACAGTGAGGTTTTTGTGATTCTACTTCATTTCCTATTTCTAGAATGTTCCCACTAACTCCTGATATCATCTATCTAATAGCATTTCTTTAAAGCTGTTACGGTTCAAATCACTCTTTCCAGAACAGTTATGTAAATATGTATCAGTAAACTTCATGATACTGTTTGTACCAGCAGTATGGCTACCACGGTGTAAGCAAGGAGAGCATGTAGCACACACACTCCTGGGGTCAGGCCCAGAATTATGCAGCGAACTGTCCATAGGTCCTTGCCAAGTGGGTCAGGGTCTCCAGGGGCTTTGCCACATGGAGAGCCACTTGTGCTACTCCTAGGCATTGTTCCCTGAAAAAGTTGCATGGCTCCCGCCAGCCTAGTAAAATTTATTTTAGACTTCATGTGTCTGGAATTATAATAGAGCAACTTTGTGTTGTTTGACTGATCTTGTTACAGGCACTGGGGATTAATAAAAATGAATTTTGCCTCTCTGTTTGTCTTCTGTTCTTTCTTTAGAAACCCCATCTCATCATCACTTCTAGACCATACTTCAGTTTTCTCATCTTCATTTAATATTGTTTTCTAATTTTCTAGAACATTTCCTAAATTCCTCTTTAAGCTCATCCTTTTGAAAACTTTATTTCTTATAACAAATTATTCTTTTTATTTGTTCTTGGAATTTTCTTTTTAAAAAAATGCCATTATCTTCTTATTCAAGCCTACACTACTTATTTTATTTCACTTTTACCTAAGAGTATTAATAATCATTTTCTTAGCAGTTTTATTATCCTTAAAAAACCACATGAAGATCTAATTCTGTAGAAGCTTTCTAGAATATGTACATATATTAAAAGGATTTAAATAGAAAATCACTATAATGGGGAGACAATGCACTGACAAGTAAGATCGCCAGTGCCAGAAATGGGTTATGCCTGGTTGAATAATTGACCAAAGGGGGTCACGTAAGCCCCCCAAACATCCCAGGCTAATGCCAAAGCTATTTATTACTCTCTTTAACTTGATAGTAAGGCCACATTGCTGAAGACACCACTTACTTATTCCATCAAATTTGGAGACCTCAAGCTGGTGCCCAACTAGAATTCACCCCAACTCACTAGCATTTAAAGTCCTAGAAGGTACTCTGCATGCTACCAAAAGAGAAAGGCAATCATCAATATCACCAAGCTATAACTCTTAAACCTACAATATTGACCTTCCTGCAAGACAGACTGGTGCAACAGTGGCAAAATGTTATGGGAATAACAAACCATTGTCCGATAGGTTAAGGCCCACTCCATGAACTAGAACCCATGTCTGACACTGCTAAAGTAGCCAAGAGCCTGAGACTAGATAGGTCATGAGTCTCAGGGGAAACCCACTATCATTATTCTACTAAAGTAACATAGCAATAGAATGACTCCTGATGACATGTTGCTATACTCATACATCAGTATCTCACTCAGTCCTCATCAGAGAAGCTTCTTCCTGCAGTAGATGGGGATTAACACAGTTCTTTATATATGGAAAGGAAACATTAGCTAAGCTTGACATTTTTAATGGAAACAGGTATAAATTGAGACTAGCAGTAAACACAGCTTAGTATACGTCTGTCCCTCTATTTTCTTTGGACCATATAGATTGACCTGTTGGTGACCATGCGAAGCTGCTTACTGCATCTTTGTCGCAAAGTCTTGGCTAGTATTCTTTTAGACATAGGAACTGAATCAAAGAAGGAACTTAAATCAATAAAATTAGCAAATAGGCTGGAAAAGTAAAACCTGTCACTTAGAATGTGTGAGGTAAAGAGTGTATTGACAATTCTAGTAACAAAGTAGACAGATATTGACAGTAGAAGCTGCTATGAAGTAAACAGTCACTGGGGAGTGTATTGACATCAGCTGTTGTAGGCAGCAGTTATCCAAATGTGAGTGCCACTATAGTGCTATCCTTGGCCCAGATAGGACCACAGTATCAGCAACTACTGATAGGATTTCTTTAGTGCATATTTCAAACTTTGAAATACACTTGCTGACTTCACACAGCAGTGAGCCCCTGATAACATGTACTTGGCTTTGACTTCAGAAGCAAATTTCCAGAGAGGCCAAGCAAAAAGTGGTTTGGTTATAAAGTAAACATATAAATTGAGCTAGATTTCTTCGGTGGTTTAGGTACATCTTGTTTTTGTTTTAACTTTTAGGAACTGCATAAAGTTTTTAAGACCACATATTCTGTCATCTCAATTGTCCAGTTTCTGTTCAGGGGGAGAATATAGGTTTTTAAGAGAGTAAGAATAGGCAAATACTCATTTGGATTTTTGACACTCAACATGTTAACATTTGAACTTGTTGACAACTGAACCTCTGATGTTCCAAGTCACAGGGGGTGGTGTATTTTTCCTTCAGAATAGAGGTTGATATGCATTGTGCAAGTAAGTAGATGATATTATGTGTCTGGGAGCCAGGTTAGCCCATGTCACAGAGCTTCTAGGTAGCCAGATTGTTTTCTTCTATGCCTGAAAAGCCTGCATTTCCCATCCCCACTTCCTCTTTAAAAAGAAAAAAAACAATCTAATGCCATGTTACCCTCTCCATCAGCATCTAGGCACTGCTTTTCAGGGGCTGGGTATGCAAAGAAATGAAGAAACCATGACCACTATCACACAGTGTCTGACTCTTTAATGCACCAACAACCAATACTTTAAAAAAAGTAACCTATCATCTTTCTACATTTATTTATTTGCACAGTGTGTGTGTGTGTGTGTGTGTGTGTGTGTGTGTGTGTGTGTGTGTGTGTGTGTTGGGGGATGGAGCTCATGCCATGGTGTGCATGTGGAAATCAGAGGAAAACTTGAGGGAATCAATTCTCTCTCATGTATGCCCCAGAGACTGAACTCGGGTAATCAGGCTTGGCAGCAAACTTGCTGGCCTGGCAGGGACTGATGAGTTCATCCAAACCAGTAAGTTCGCCAGAAATAGAAAGCACTTGGCATGCTCTCTACTCTACTCTTCCTCACTGTTCTCAGAGCATTAACAAAGAGCCAAAGGAACTCTTCCCAGCAGTTCAGAGACACTATAATGTAGACTAAGCTCCATGGAACATTTTCCATGACATTGCAGTTTAGTGTGACATGGAGTTAAACTTGGGAAAGCAGCTACCCATAGTAAATAATCTACCATGAAAGTCAACCACTGTTTCTCACTTAAAACAAGCATCTTATTTCTGAAGAGATAAATTATACAAAGACAGGATGGTTCCTTGGCTTACTTGGGGGATTGCTGGAAGTCGCTAACTCTGTATGCCACTGACTTGTGGTAGAGGTTATATATCTGGATAGTGAAGAGAATGAAATACAGAAAAAAGGAAGGTTGAAGGATGGAAGGACGGACAGAGGGAGAGGGAGGGAGGGAAGGAGAGAGAGAGAGAGAGAGAGAGAGAGAGAGAGAGAGAGAGAGAGAGAGAGAGAGAGGAATAAAGGGGCAAGTTAATAAGCTGCTTTTATATAACAATGGCCATCAGAAAAGAAGCTTCAGAATGTGGAAATGGGCCAGTGCCGCAAACCTAACTATAATTTATCCTACAGCAAGGAAGCAGAAAGGAGGGAGCAGTAATTTTCATTCTAACGCTTCTGTGACTCCAAAGTCAGTTCTCATTAAGAAAAGTTTTTAGTTATTCGCAATATTCATTCTCTCTGAAATTAACAGACTCTTTAATCCTCAAACTTTTAAATTTTCTGTTCTAGCTGATCACTTTGTAGTTCTGTTCTAGAAAAGCTCCGAGTAAATATTTCCTCCAAAGTATTTCTCCTCGGCGGAAAGCAGAGAAGGCTGATGGGCCAACTACAGGAGCAGAAAGCCTTCCTGGGTCCCGGAGCCTTGAAACACTAACCACCTAAAGTGCTGGAGCTCACAGGGGTTTGAAGTGACTCCTTCATGCACAATGAACCTTCTACAGTTCAACCACGAGAGTAAGTCACATCTCCTGCTCTCAAGTTTTCACAGCTGCTGCACTGAATAGTGCAGGCTGACATTCAGGGTTCCTGACTTAGGTTTAGAAACAGCCAATTTTTATCAAGAAACCATAACGTTCAAGGACAGGAATGAAGACAAATACTCATCTCCACTCTCCTTCAAATTCATAGCCTCTTTTTTTTTAAAGTGTTATTACATTCATATGTTATTTGTATAAACATATATATTCCTAAATATAACTAGATGAGGCCTTAAAATGTTACTTGTATGTCTGTTTTCAGAGATGACCACCCACATGTAAGCTGAACAAAGATCACACCAATGAACATGCCAAACTGGCTGAAGGAAAGCCCATGAGGCTTCAACCCCACACAGGGAACTCTAGGCAGCTGAGGAGAGCTGGGAGCAGGGCATGTGGCCCTGCCCAGGGAAGAGCCCACCCATTGGCTGTCTAGTAGCAGATTTTCTTTAAAAATATATATAGCAGATGGGAATGGATATGAAACCATGGATTTTGGCTAATCAATAGTTACCTGAACACAAAAGTAGTGTGTTTAAGGCAGAGATTTCTCCAAATCCAGTAAAATACATTGTTCTTGTAGAGAAGACCTGCAGTTGCCTCTTGGTTTTCTTATTTACTTTTTGCGCTCTGCTATATTTTTTTTTTCTTTAATTTTAATAGAAAAGGAAAAAAAAACTTGGTGTGTTTTCCAAGAGAAAGGAAAAAACCGTTCATACCTCAGCAAGGAGTTTCTATCTGTGATCCAAGCACAATCTCACTGAAATCGAGTCCTGACTTGACCTGACTTTTCAGTCATCATATTCAAAGATGAGGTTCTAAGAGGAGTGGGCTCTCTTTACACCAGTTGCTTTATGACAACTAAAGCAGGTACCAGGAAGCAACTGTGACGGTCCCATCTGCTGTGCTGAGGTTGCCAGCCTGTGAGACAAAGTAGTCACTCACCTGCCCCATCATCCTGGAGCTAGGAAGAGAAATCTCAGCTGGAGCTGGAAAGCTGTCCTACAGGTTAGTTATCTGGGTGGAAATAAATCTGCCAGACTTGACAGGCAGATCTGTATCTAGCAGACATCACTAGTACATAAAATAGTACCCTGTCTCCCTCCCAGTCTGGTGCCCACCACCCTTTATCCTCTAGTTTCTTTGCTACCCTGGTCTGTTGCCCGTCTTCCACAGTTGCTTATGTGTTTATTGGCTTTTTCTAAACTCTAGCTTGTAAGTTCAACAAGGACAGGCTTTGTTTTATCGGCATCTCAGGCACATGGTTGGTAAATGTTTGCTGAATAAATGAACTGATTATGTTTGCCTTAGTGAGAGTGTTTAGAGTATGGCTTAAATGTATATTTGAATAAATAAATAGGATTATCTTAATAGTTGTTCTGTGTAAACACCTGTAAGAATGCATAACTGGAGGTAAGTGATGCATGAAGATAAGATTCAAGTATGAAATTTTAATGTTACTTTAGCAGAGAATATTAAAATAAGAGAGACAAGGGCTGTCTCAATGCTTTGAGTCATTTTAGGCACAGAAAACAACAAATAGTATTTCTAAGCAAACAGCTCCAACTCTAAATTTTCTTGAATGGTGCTTTGCATTGAAGACAGAGCCCATGGATTATAGAGATGAAGAACATAGCCAACAAAATAAGTTCATGTATCTGTTTTTTACTCTATCATTAGCAACAGGAATCACAGTGGCTTGTTACCTTGTTCAGGTTACTTTGACTACATAAAATTACATGTTAGGAAATTTGTTAGAAAAAGAATAGACACTTTTGGTTTTCTTTATTATAATGAATCAGTGCTAAGATTATAATAAGTGTGCAGAAATGGAATACGAATATCCATTTTTATAAGAAGCTATTCTCTAGGAAGGAAAAATGTGAGTTTTGTCAAATTTAATAAAATAGTTCTTTTTGATCAAACCATTTGTGTTATAGTTCAAAAGATATTGTGTAATCAAACTTGGCAATAAAATGCATGATAACTATAAGGCAGCTTAGTTTTTCCATGGGATAAAACAGTAAAATATAAAGCAGTATCTTTGGAAATCCTCTCAGTAAGACATTGTAAGTGGGGGAGAGGCAAGCTGTAGCCTTGGGCAACTACTTATTTTATAGAAAGGTAAAGCACTAAAACATTAAACCGTAAATCATTATTGAAGTTATAAATACAATTCTACTATTTTGATGTTTGAAGCAACTTTATAAATATTATAGATTACTTCAACTTCCCCATCCTGTCTGACATACCTTGCCAGTATATGAGGGTTGGCCTAAGGGTATGTTAGACAAATCATATTGGCCAAAAAGAGGGGCAAATGTTAGGAACAAATGAGGAAGTAAAGCAAGAAGTCAGGCATAGCATAAAGAAAAAATGAGGGGATGGAGTCTGGGAGGTTATTACGAACAGGGCTAGAGTTGTTAGTTTATTCATATTGGATGCTGACCTTATGGGGCATGGATGGAATGGATTAAATATGCCTGAAAATTCCATGCATTGGAATTCCACAAAGTCTTTTAAATATTAGGAATTATAATAATAGCTATCATATTGGTTATAGTTCTGTTCTAGCACATTTCACTGTAATAAAATAATGAAATATAATAAAATAAATATTAAAATATTAATTTATAAAGAATAAATTTATTTTTGATAGTTCTAGAGGCTAGGAAGTGTGAATTAAGGGGCCAGAAGCTGCCATGGGCTTTTTGCCATGGTAGAAAGCAAAAGAATAAGAGGTAAGGGTAAAGTGTGTGTGTGTCCGTATTTCCCCTTTTTGTACTGAACCATGCTCATGACAATGAGCTCATTTGACAACAGTAGTATTAATTCATCACTCTACCCTCAAGGAGCAATCAGCTTTCCACTGGGCCAGACCTACCAGCTCTGTTACACTGAAGATTCAGACTTGGTTTTTTTGTTTGTTTATTCATACCTTCTTTCTTTCCTCCTTCCTTCCTTCCTTCCTTCCTTCCTTCCTTCCTTCCTTCCTTCCTTCCTTCCTTCCTTCCTGCCTTCTTCTCTCTGTCTCTGACTCTGTCTCTCTCTCTGTCTCTCTCTCTCTGTCTCTCTCTCTCCCTCTCTCTTTTTTTTAGAAGATAGGGAGTGTTTATTGCAGAGTAAAGTAGAGGATACTCAAAGGCTGAGAATGGGCATGGTGAAAGAAACTATTGTGCCAATCTACATGTGAGGCATGTTTTAGAATATTTCTAAAGTCTCCAGAACAATAAGCTTTTCCTGAGTCACTTTGTCACCCAGAGAGCTGACAGGCCTGTTGGTTTGATTCTTACAGTGGATTGCAATGATACATCTTTGCTCTTTGTTAGAAAGCCTCCTGTTATACAATATTCTTGTATGATTTAAGGTTCCTGGGGTTGGATTTAGATATTGATCTATTCTATTTCTTTTATTCTTCTTTCATACATTACATCCTGACCACAGTTTCCCCTCCTTGTCCTCCTTCCAGTTCCCTCCTACCTCCTCTCTCCCCCAGATCCACTCCTCCTCTGTTTCCCTTCATAAAAAAAAGACCAGGCCTTCCAGGATATCTACCAAACAAGGCCTAACAAGTTACAATAAGACAAGGCAAAATCCTTATATTAAGGCTCAACAAGGTAACCTAGTAGGAGGAAAAGCACCCCAAGCGAAGGCAAATGAGTCAGAGACACCTGTCCCTGCTCCTATTGTTGGGAGTCCCACAAGAGCACCAAGCTAAGCAACCATAACCTAGAGACCTACAGGGTCTATTTGTCACTTCAGTCTCTGTGAGCCCCTATGAGCCCTGCTTAGTTGATTCTGTGGGCCCTGTTCTCCTGGTGTCCCTTAGTCCTCTGGCTCCTACTTCTTTCCCCTCTTCTGTTGGGTTCCCCTGGCTGTGGGTCTCTGCATCTGTTCTCATCAGTTTCTGGACGAAGCCCCTCTGATGACAATTAGGCTGGGCACTGAGCTATGAGTATAGCAGAGTATCACTAGGAATCATTTCATTGACTGCCCCCCCCCCCAGTTATGTTTGATTCTATCCTGGGTCTCTGGGCTGTTTTGCCTCTGGGCCTGGACCTCCAGGCAGTGTTAGGCATGGACTCCTCATGGTGTGGGCCTCAAGTTGGACTAGTCATTGGTTGGCCATTCTCACAGTTCTGCATCACCATTTGATAGGAATTCCAGCCACACCTCCATGATCGAACATACTCTGGCGGGACACTTGGTCATTTCTGCCTAGTCATTTCCAGGTCATACATCCTACATAACACATGCGCTGTGTGGTCACGTAAATTGTGCGTATTGTGACCATGTGGTCTATGTGCATGCATGGAGTAGCGCATGCATGGGGTAGTCCTTAAAAGGCAGATCCCATGTCCCCTCCCCCTCCTCTTCACGTGTCCTTTCAGCAGACCTGAACACATCTGTCCCTTTCTCCTTTTCTTGTCTCTAATAAAACTCTTGTTAGTGGATTTTGTTGTATTCTATGACTTTTCCTCACAGGGTAAGAGTGCTGCTAAAACCAACATTGGTACCGTGCAAAGCAGGCCCTCCTGGCACTTTGCACCCAGGAACCTGTGCCGGGGATTCTGCTCCGTCCACGACAGCCCACTTTCCATTTGCCTGGCCCCTAGATTCCTGCACACACCACTGGCTACTTTGATTGGTGAGTCCTCCACTTTCCAGCCAGTGTAAACAGTCTCCTGGACCTGTTGGAACTACCATAAAGTGTCCGGCATCCCTCTGGTGTCCCTGAGACTGGGGGTACCCCTGGCCACGGCCTTCACTGGCTACGGTTGGTCCCTATCTCAGGCTAAAATTTCTTGACATCTCCCACGTCTGCAGTTTGAGATATAATTCTCGAAGTCGGACCCCCATCCTTGGGTGCATCCTCAGGCTGTGTAAGGCCTGCCGTTTTTTTGGTTTGACAAGGAGTAAATGCTGTTGGACTCCCGGGGAGTCCCTGCCTTTGCACCTTGGCTCCCATCTTACATTTGACCAAATGTCTGGCAGCTTGTGCCTGTTTACAGATCTATTCTTGGCCTTAGGGACACTTTAGATTATGTGTTTTTTTTTTTTCCTCTCTGCTGCAGACATGGGAAATAAGGCTTCCAATCCCATCAGTCCCACCTCTCCATTAGGATGCCTTATGGAAGCCCTAAAACCTCTCAGCTTAATGCCATACTTAAAAATTCCTAAGCTTGTCTGCCTCTGTACTAAGAAATGGCCCAAATATGCCTTAGAAAATAACAAAAAATGACCGCCAAGCGGTTCCTTAGACCCCAATATTTTACGGAAATTATCTAACTACTGCCAGTGAACAGGCAAATGGAAGGAGTTGTCTTATATTATGGCTTTTTTCTATCTAAGCTCTAAACCTTCTCTTCTTGATTCCTTCTCTCCTGCCCACATGCTCTTAGCTATGCCTGAACCAGACGAATCTCTGACTCTGGACCCTCTGGCTCTGGACCCTGCAAACGCCTATCTGACCTCCCCTCCCACTCCTGCTCCCAAGGCACCTGTCCCTTTGGCTCCTCCTCTGGTTTCCTCCTCCTCTTCAGCATTGGGCATTTCCAAAGGCCTGGCTCTGGCTCCAACCTTCACACCTCCTACTACTCACTCTCAGACTGATAAAGAGTCTGACTCCAGCCATTCAAACCTTCCAACCATTCTCCATTTGCGAGAGGTGGCCAGAGTGGATGGACTGGTTAAAGTCCACAACCCATTCTCTCTTGCAGAACTCTCTCGGATAGAAACAAACAAACAAACAAACAAACAAACAAAAAAACCCAAACTGGGTTCCTATACCTCTAATTCTGCTTCCTTTATTAAACAATTTCAATATATTACCCAATCTTATAGTTTCACCTTTCATGATGTATATATGATACTTGCTAATAACCTAATTCCTGAGGAGCGCAGGTGAGTTTGGGAGCAGGCTAGAACACATGCAGATGAGATTCACCAAACCAACCCCACACACCCTCTGGGGGCTGAGGCGGTTCCTGATCAGGACCCACACTGGGATGATAACACCCAGGCAGGTCTCTAGCCAGGGACAGGTTTATTACCTGCCTCCTGGCAGGCCTCCATAAGACTGCCCTAAAACCAGTAAACTATGAAAAGCTAAAAAATGTAATTCAAGATAAGGTTGAAAATCTGTCTCATTTCTTAGACTGGCCTACTAAGGCCCTTCTTCAATACACTAGCTTAGACCCTGAAAGCCCAGAGGGCAGGCAGCTCCTTATGACCCACTTTGTCTCACAGAGCTTCCCCAGCATAAGGGACAAACTTAAGCGCCTGGAGAGAGGCCCTCTGACTCCACAGGCAGAAGTGTTAGCGGTGGCATTTAAGGTGTACCATGGGAGAGATGAAAAAGCCCCAAAAAGGAGCTGCCAAATGCTGGCACATGCTATCTGATGGGCTCCCCAAAAGCTGCCAGGTCCCTGTTTTAAGCGCAGGAAAGGCCATTGGGCTCGGGCTTGCACCACCGCCCCACGGGGGGGCACTGATAGGGTCTTGTCCAAAATGCTGCCCAAAGGGCCACTGGTCAGCTGACAGGACCACCCTCTGGCTGACTTTCTAGGCTTGGCCTTCAGCGACAGCAGAAGCTACCCAGTTCCCAGCCCAGCCACTCCCATCTCATGCAGGAAACCCAGGGTAGTAATAATGATATCTGGGTGACCCATTTCCACTCAGTCCTGAAAGATCAGAGAAATAAGACAAGCCAGTCACAAGTTCTTACCGCTAGGAAATCCTCAGCCCAAGAGAGCTACTTCCTGAATACTCATGCCTATATACCTTTCTGTGCCCTGCTATCTTACTTCCTCTTTCTGCCCAGCTACATCACTTCCTCTTTCTGCCTAGCTCTATCACTTCCTGTCTGTCTGTACAGACCTCCAGACCTCTATGGTTAACTAGTGCTGGGATTAAAGGCGTGTGCCACCATGTCTGGCTCTGTTCCCAGTGTGGCCTTGAACTCACAGATCCCAATGAATCTCTGCCTGCCAAATGCTAGGATTAAAGGCATGTGCTACCACTGCCTGACCTCTGTATTTAATATAGTGGCTGGCTTTATCCTCTGATCTCCAGGCAAGCTTTATTTGTTAGAGCACAAGTAAAATATCACCCCAGGTGTGGAGTCACTCAGTGGTGCATAGGCAAATCAACAATTACCATGTCCCCAAGGGAGACTGACTCTTCCTTCCTGGGACACACCAAGTGCTAATAACTCCTTCACCAGTGGTAGGCCTCTTCCCCATCCATGCTGGGAATTCTACTTTCTTGATCTTGTTCAGGTAACCAAAGCTGCTGTGGATCAATGTGTGCAATAGTCAAGGCCTGTTAAGTCAGAATTTCCAATTAAAAAATGGGGTACAGATCTAAACAGAGAAGTCTCAACAGAAGAATCTTAAATGACCAAAGGACATTTAGGAATTGATCAACATCCTTAGTCATCATGGAAATGCAAATCAAAATGGCTCTGAGATACCATCTTATACCTGTCAGAATGGCTAAGATCAAAAACACTGATGACAGCCTATGTTAGAGAGGATGTGGAGTAAGGGAACACTCCTCCACTGCTGGTGGGAGTGCAAACTTGTACAGCCACTTTGGAAATCAGTATGGGAACTTCTCAGAAAGTTGGGAATCAATTTACCTCAAGACCCAGTGATACCACTCTTAGGCATCTACCCAGGGGATGCTCAATCATACCACAAGGACGATACTTGTTCAACTATATTCATAGTAGCATTACTCATAATAACCAGAACCTTGAAACAACCTAGACGCCCCTCAATGGAAGAATGGATAAAGGAAGTGTGGTACATTTACACAATGGAGTACTAATCAGTAGAAAAACAAAAAACAAAAACAAAAAACAATGACATCATCAAATTTTCAGGCAAATGGATGGAACTAGAAAATATCATCCTGAGTGAGGTAATCCAGACTCAGAAAGACAAACACAGTATGTACTCACTACTCATAAGTGGATACTAGATGTAAAGCAAATGATAACCAGACTGCAACTCACAGCTCCAGAGAAGCTAGCAAACAAAGAGGACCCTAAGAAGGACACATGGATCTCCCTGGGAAGAGGAAATAGATAAAAAGTCCTGGGTAAACTGGGGGCATGGGAGGGGCGGTAAAGGAGAGGGGATGGGGGATGAAAACGTGAGGGAATGGGATGGTTGATCTAGGGGAGGGACAGAGTGGGAGAGCAATGAAAGAGATATTTTGATAGAGGGAGCCATTATTGCGTTAGGGAGAAACCTGATGCTAGGAAAATTCTCAGGAATCCACAGGATGACCCCAGCTAAGACTACTAGCAATAGTGGAGAGGGTGCCTGAACTGGCCTTCTCTTATAGTCAGATTGGTGACTACCCTAATTGTCATCATAAAACCTTCATCCAGTACCTGATGGAAACAGATGCAGAGACCCACAGCCAAGTACCAGGCCCAGCTCCAGGAGTCCAATTGAAGAGAGGGAGGAAGGATTATATGAACAAGTGGGGTCAAGGTCATGATGGGGAAGTCCACAGAGATAACTGAACCAAGCTCATAGGAACTCACAAACTCTAGACCTACAGCTGTGGAACCTACATGGGACTGAACTATGCCTTTGGCATGTGTGAGACAGTTGTGCAGCTTGGTCTGTTTGAAGGGTCCGTGGCAGTGGGACCAGGATCTATCCCTGGTGCACGAGCTGGCTTTTTGGAGCCCATTCCCTATGGTGGGATACCTTGCTCAGCCTTGATGCAGGGGGGAGGGGCTTGGTCCTGCCTCAACTGAATATTCCAGGCTTTGTTGACTCCCCATGGGAGGCCTTACCCTTTGGAGGAGTGGGTGGAGTGTGGGTCAGGAATGGGGGCAGTGGGAGGAGGGATGGGAGGGGGAACTGTGGTTGGTATGTAAAATTAATACAATTTTTTTTTTAAATTGGGATGTTGTTACTATAAGAAAAGATAATCACGACAATGGGAGTTGACTCTGCTTGGGGCACCATATATAAGAGGCTTTGCCTTTGACAGTACTTCCCATGAAAGGTAATTGGGGCACCATATATAAGAGGCTTTGCCATTGGCAGTACTTCCCATGAAAGGTAATTGGTTTTGCAATAAAATGGGAAAGGATGAAAAAAAAGAAGTCAGGATTTCACAGCACTCTTCCCCATATGTCTGCTCATATGTTCTTTCTGCCCTCTCCTGCTATGTCCCCTAGGCATCGCTTGGGGAGAGGTTAATGTAGGTGGTCCATCCATAGCTGAGCACTCTTAGTTACTTACACACAGCACTTTGGTCAGTTGTGAGTCTCTGCATTAATCACTACATATTGGAAAAATGAAGCTTCTCAACTCCATTTGGAAAGCCACCTAAATCTATGTATATAAGCATTAATATCCAGTTTGACAGCGGGCCCATCTAGCATAACAGCAACTGTAGGTTCCTCCGCTATAGCTCTATGATCTCCCCAGTCATCGGCTTTTGACCTGGTTTACAGTACCAGATATGAAATCCCTCTTGTGAAGCAGGCCTCCCATTCGCTTAGAACTCCCATCACGAGTTACTCCTATGATGCCCAAGCTGCTACTGTACCACTGGTCACATCTTGCCAGGCAGGTCAGTATTGGACCACAAGGGTCCAGCACTGGTGAGACCACTGATGTCTTTTCTCCCCAAGCAACCTGCACAGTACTTTCTGGAAGTGTGTAAACCAGTCATCAGGAAAAGAGTTTCCTGGTTAGTTGAGGTTGAGTTTTCTGGGTTGTGAACCCAAAGTGGGTGGTGTTTCAGCAAGAAGGACTTACCATCTAGTTTAAGTGGGCAGCTTAAAGAGCAGTGGCAATGACCTTGTTCTTTTGGGTGTCTCTGGGGCATCCCTAACCAGTCAGTCACAGGATGGAATCCCTTACTTGGCACTGAGGTTTTCATTTAATAACATATGTCATTAAAATATATTAAAAAGTAAATGTCAAAATGCAGGACTACTTTTATGCTTTCAATTTCTAAACTTTTTTACCCTAAATATTTAACAATATAGAAATATTTAAAAATTACTGTTTTCCCTTTCTATTTCTATCTCCGTAGGATAATCAATATTGACAGTTTGGTTGCATTTTCTATTTTTCCTAATATATGTGTTTGAATATACAGGTATATATGTGTACACATATATGTGAGTATAATTATATTTTTTCTTTTTATATTATTATACTAATACATCTATTGCCCTTCAAGTTACATTTCTTTGGTCAGTCTGTTATATTTTCAGGTCAGTAGAGAAACTAACTCTTCCTTATTAACTACTCACTTGTCTGTCTGGGGAGGCACTATACTACATTTAATTATTACTTTATTGACAGCTGCCCAAGTGACTTCCAGTTGCTTTGTTATTACAAATAGTGCTGCTGTGAACATTCTTCTAAGTGCACCATTTCATTTTAGGTTTGTGATTTTGTTTACTTAGGGAACACATTTCTGAAAGCAGAATGCCTGAAGGATATGATATTTGAAGTTTTAATAGAAATTGCCAGATACTTTTCACAAGGAAGCATTCAAGCTCTCATCAAAAGAGCATGAGACTGTCTTGACCTCCACAGCTTTGCTAGTGTTGGGTTGTGCTGACCATAAAGAGAGAAAGTACTTCTTTTGGTTTACTTGTCTTAGGTATTTGCAAAAAGTATGAGTTAAAATGTTATGTGGTTGTTTCACTTAGTATTTTTTTTTATATTTTAAAGTTTAGTATTTGTATTTTTTTTACTAAATTGCCCCTTTATTTATTTTTGGCCATTTTGATTATAGGACTTATTATTT
The DNA here is from genome assembly GCF_949786415.1 of Peromyscus eremicus. Lineage (NCBI taxonomy): Eukaryota > Metazoa > Chordata > Mammalia > Rodentia > Cricetidae > Peromyscus > Peromyscus eremicus. The sequence continues at coordinate 11,761,460 of NC_081421.1, read as the reverse complement.
ATTAGTCAATGGAAAGATTTTATGTAGTAAGAATGAGTTTTATACATAATTCTTGCAGAACGTATTTGTTGGTTGACTTTATGGCATTTTATACTAAGAAGAATTGTTGTTTTGTTATAGAAAACAATTATAGTTATTTTCTTCATGGCTTCTATGCTTCATTCATTGCTTAAGGATTTCCCCACCTTTAAGTATATTCTAAAAATATACCATACAGGTTTTAGAACTATACCTTACAATATTTATAATTTAAGTTATTATATATTTTTAGGTCTATGTCTGGATTCTCTATTTTATTTCATTTCTTTACTGGCTATTCCTATGCCAATATTATACTAATTTGATTGATGTGTTTAATAATTTAAAAATCAGGTGGGTATGATATTATTGTCTTACTTCCTTTCCCCAATAACTTGACATTGATCACATATTGGTTCTTCTACATAGACTTCACAGTATTCCATGTTTCTTAGGAAATTCATCAATAAGTGCATTAAAGATGGGTTCTTACTGGGGATAACTTCCATTTTTTTTTTTTTTTTTTTTGGTAAAGCTTTGCTCCTTCCTTGCCTCAATCAAATATCCCTAAGGGGTGAGAGGTTCTCCAAAATGTAATAGCTATTGAGTTCTTGGCGCTTCAACATTGAACTGAACTATGCTGAATTTTATGTAACTGATCTGATAGGTTAAACAGGGAAAACATCAATGAAGACAAGGGGTGAAAAATGGAGAAAGTACCCATGATCACCTCTGCTGTCAAACTAGTACACTGAGCACATAAGAGAAGATTTGAGATAATAGACAATCGGTTCATGGTGAGGTGACAGCATGGTGGTGCTCATCTCTAGGCGTTTAGATGCTATTGAAGTCAGAGTTCAAGAGCCTGAATCACTTCAAAGAAATGCAGGCTCAACCGCAATAGGTTGTCAAGGGAACCAATGCATCGAGTCACAGTTTTGTCCAAGGGTATCACAGAACTCTGCAGTCCTTTGCAATATTTGCTTCCCCTCCCCAGTCAGCAGGAGAACAATGCTTTTACACTGTAGCTTGGCCTCACACGTTCGCCAGCTTTATAAATCCAGTTACCATGAGAACAAGGGAAATGAATTAATTTTTGGAAAAAAATTTTTTCTATAGTTCCACCTGTACCTGCCATGCTATAGACAATCCTCCAAACTTTCATTAAGGTCTACTACAGCTCATCTTTTAAAGAGGCTGATTTATCTTACAAAGTAGGTTTGGTTTACAGCATACTCACAATTGTGTCTGTGTTCTATTTGGTATGCTAGACAACTAAGATTTTCTGTAAATATTTTGGCATACAAACAACTTCAACACTTGAGTAACCTAGTGTGAGTGCCCACTTAATCAGTCTGAATACATTTGGTAGGTTATAAGGGTTGAAGTAAGTGTTCATTCTTTTGTCCTTCCTTCCTTCCTTCCTTCCTTCCTTCCTTCCTTCCTTCCTTCCTTCCTTCCTTCCTTCCTTTTCTTCCTTCTTTCCTTCACCCCCTCCCACCACCACCCCCAACTCTCTTTTTCTTTGTGGCCCTGGTGATGGAACTCAGGGCCTTGTCCATGCCAGGAAAGCTCTCCTACTGACCTAACCCTTAGCCTTCCATTGTGATTGTAATTGGTTTCAAAGTTGAAGGTCAGGTAGGAAGGGTTTGGGCTGTAGGTAAGAATAAAGTATATAGAAAGGCCTTCTTTTCAAAAAGAAATTTCAGAGAGAACCATAATTCAAACATGATAAAATTCACTGGGAAATAAGCACCAGTGCCACAGGCATATAAAAAGGTCACTCAGTTATTTTTTGAGTCAAGACAGAGACTGAAGGTTGTGATCAGAGATGCCCGAGGTTCAAATAAGTCAAAGGGACAGTTGGGATGGATTCCCAGACAGTTTAAAAACAAAATATATTCCACGGGACTTGAGGCCATTAGCGAGACTGTTAAAGATTACTCATTGGAGGCTGCTTACTTCTTTTTCTCTTCTGATTTCTCTTAGCAAACCTCAGCCAGTGCTTCAGCTGCTTAGCATAAAAGACACAGCCCACGGCAGGGGCTGTGGAGAAGGGGGTTGCTGACAGTTGTGGGGCACTAGCCTCACATTGGTCTGGTTAGAGATACTAGTCACTGTATCACTCCTGGAGCCCATGGCATCCTGTGCAGCCATCTTGCCTTATACAGCGTTCTGCTTTTCAACTTGTCTGTGTCTCCTGACTCCTGCATGCCTCCACAAGTCTATCTTATGGAAGCATTGATTATGGCCAGGTTTCTGTGGCTGCAGCTGGTCCTCTTAAGAAATGAGACGTTTACTTTAACTTTAGATATCTACAGCACTACTGGTCTAAATATGTTGATGTGTTGTATTTGTATGATTAGACATGTGATGACCCTGACAGTCCAAGAAGTTCAGGGAGAAGTCATATTCAACCGAGCAAAGATTGGTATAGCACCTTTATCAGTCTTTTAAGTACTTAACTTACTACTCTAATGGGTATATGAGATTGACGCCTTGACAAATAGACTTCTATGATAATGCTACAAAGGAAGGAAATGTGCAGAAAGATGTTTAATTAATGAAAACTATTTTCCTAATTGGATCTCGCTTACATATGAACAATATTTGAGAAAGTTATAGAGGAGAATGCTGGAAGATTCTAGAAGTATTCATGTTGTGAATCTCAGAAATCTCGTTTTCCTTTGTTGGGCAGGTAACAGAGGGACCCAACAGCGAATGCTTAAGGGACCTCAGCCTCGCTGTGCATGTGTGCTAGGACAGGCTCGGCTGTGCCACTGAAGCAGCTGAAGACATGCTTTTCTTAGGTCCTGGCACTAAGATATTAATGTCCTCCCTGTCACAAGTGGAGCACATCTTGAGGTCCTGCCCTTTCTTATGCCATGTGCGTGATAAGATGTAGGTTTACTATCAGGGTAAGGCTAGGAGTGGTCCCTTCCCTCACTCACACTCAACAGGGCTCCATTTCAGGAAGTCCTTGCAGCTGGCAGCACTCTAGGAGTGTTTTCTGGATGACAGCTCTGAGTCTCATGTTTTCCCACTAATTGGCAGTGAGAACTGGCTTATCCATGCCTTTGGCCTGCTGTTAAGAAAATGGAAAGAAAAGTAGTGCAAATTTTAAGAATGGGTAATTTTCTTACTAGATGGATTAGACCACTGACTGTATGAAGTAAATTTAACTTCAATCTTAGCTTTATGGCAAACTGTTTTTGTAATGACAAGATGAGGAAAGTTATAATCATCAATTTATACCGCTCTGATTTGAGGGCTCAATGACTACAGCTGTAGTCATAGAGCCCAGACATTCATTGTTCTGGTGTAAATCCAGTACAGTCCACTGAAAAGGTTGATATGAATTTAGATTTTGAGCATAGGCTATATAGACTTTATATGTTAAGAATCCCTTGAAAATATATGTTTTAGTTTCATTTCTGTTGTTTTGATAAGATATCCTGACAAAAACAACTTTGAAGGGGGGAAGGATTTATTTGACTTACAATTTTAGGTTCCAGCCTATTATTGAGGGGAAGTCAAAGCAAGAGCTTAGCATTGGCTTCTCCAGTCTAGAGCAGCGGGAAATGAATGCATAAATGACGCTTGCCCTACTCCCATATAGCTTTCTTGTTCTATATAACTCAGGACTCCATGCTCAAAGAATGGGGCCATGTACAATGGGTTGGTCTTACTATTCTAGCTAACAATCAAGTCAGAACCCCACAGACATGCCACAGGCCAACTTGATCTAAATAATCCTCAACTAAAACCTGGTCTTAGAGATTGCATCAGGTTGGCATTTAAAACTAGGTATCACAATATTTGAGGGTTGATTCTCTTGTATTGTGTATTGGGAGTGGATGTTCTCCAGAGTACTTATCACTGAGAGTTTATATTAAATGTAGGTATACAATATTCATATATTGAACATTATCCACAAAAAAATGAGTTGTGCAGTCATCGGAATGTGTACTTTTTAAATCAAACATATATAATCAAAGCCAAAGCCGACATTCTTTCTTCCCCAAATCCTTGGTTTTTTCTATATTTTAACACTGTGAACAGCATCTTGTGCCTTTTTATGCATGCATTGAACTTCCAGGCACTTGCTGCATGCTCATGGTTAAGGAGTACCCCAAGCTTTCCCTGATGGTTGTAAGAACATTTTCCTTCTAAATATGAGATCCAGGGTGCCTGTTTCAATACTAACCACCCTACAGAAAGAAGCTTAGAAAATTTAAAGATCTCACAACTCCTCTAGATTTAGGATGTTTTCTACAGAAAATACAGATTTCTGCCTGCCTTTAGTGTTTTCATTCTTCACACTTACAGTCACTACCAAATGGAATTTTAGTGCATACCACCTCCCTGTAGAGAACTTGTTCACAAAAAGGATTTGAATTTATTGTTGTTTAAGCTTACCAATGAAGATCAATTCGCCACAAATGCTTTGGATTGTTGCAGACATCAGTCATTTATGACAAACTATTTTTTTATTGTGTTTAACTGTGTGGAAATTAGAAGGCTTATTTTCATGGAGTTTCTTCTGATTTTGGTGTTTTGCTAATGAAGTTCTTGTTTTGGCACCACTTATTTTCAATTCAATAATAATGGCTGCAAATAGTTCAAGTTTCTAATTTTTTTTTTTTCTCCAAAGCTGGATTTTCTGTTCCTATCACCTTTGAAAGTCCCAAGGCTATAAGAAGCCTGCAGGCTGGGCTGCTCTTATAGTCAGATTTTCCTGGAGATGGCAGCAGAGTACACAGAAGCTAGGGCACCAACCGTAACAAATAAGCAAGTGGTGAGATTAATGGTGCTGATGGATGGTGCAGTTTGGGAGATGGTTGGTGCAGTTTGGGGGATGGTTCAGTTTGGGGGATGGTGCACTTTGGGGGATGGTGCACTTTGGGGGATGGTGCAGTTTGGGGGATGGCTCTGATGAAATGCATCAGCCTCTTCTGCTCTCAGTGATGGGGCAGGTAAATAGGGAGCTGATGTACGTATTAATTTGATTTTTAATTACATTGGACAGCTTCCAAAATGTCCTGTTCACACTGCAGCTCTTGTTCTCCACCTGCGGGCAGCTCCAAGCCTCTCCTAACTCTGTTTGTGTGCTATTCTCACTTCTTTTCTGGTGAAAGTATTGAGAGATCTTCAAAACAAAAATCGTGTGAAGCCTTTGTCTTACGGGTCCATCCACAGCCCTTGTTACCCTCCCTTCATTTTCCTGTAGCTATTTCTAATCTTGCAGCACACTGCCTTTCAATCCCTCTGGGTTGTCAGATTTTTCGAATCTATAATGGGATGATTAACTGGCAAGGTGATACACAGCCTAATAACAGATTGCAAAGGACATCATATTAGACATTGTAAAAGCCCTCTTTATTCCAAAGTATACATCCAATAATGCCCCAGAAGACATGAGTAATGAGCATTGTTCCCAGAATAACAGGGACCCCATTGCTTTGGAATTTGTGCAGAAATGTTATTAAAATGAAAAAGAGAGAACTTTGTTGTACTGAATTGCAACTGTTGGTTTCAATGCTAAACTTGTTTGTCAAAGTGCTGTTGCCTGGGATCAGTGAAAGCTCATATAAGACCAAAATATGTCACTAGTTGGTTGGGTACTATAATAAATTCTGCTTTGGAAGGAGCTAAATGAAAGACTTTTTTATTTAAAGAGCCATTGTTATTTTTTCAGGTAAAATGCATAACTGTCTCTTGAGAGTATTTTTGAAGTAAAATGTGCTTTTAAGATGAGAAGAAAGAGCCTTGTGGATGATGGGTAAAGGTTTCCAACCCCGACTTGAACTGAGGAAAGAAGCTGCTTACCTTACTTTTTCAGACAATAGGTCAATAAAATGAATTGATAAAAATTACTATTTTTTGTTAGATTGTTCAGCTAGATAATGCATGAGAGAAATTTTTTTTTAACTGCAAATGTTCCCCAGGAGCATTATTGTGTATTTGTATAATATGGAAATTCTGAACTGTTGATTTATATTCTGATAATTGTGGAGCTAAACGCCAATCATTTCTGTCTGTTCTCTTGTGGGAGGCAAATCGGGCTAAGGGAAAGGAGCACTGGGAGAAGGGCTTCCACTCAGCTTCAAAAATTGGTTCCTATTTAAATGCAATTATTAAACCCCAAGATGCTTTGCGGCTGGGTGAGGGCTTCTGTACATGTTAGGGAAACAACCTTGAGGTGTGATGTAATGACAGACTTATAAACCCAAACAGAATGGTGAAATAGGAAGAGTGTAATCATGGACATATTTGGAGTTAAAAAGGATGTGCCATTGAAAGAAACAATCCACATTGGTTTTAATCTTCCCTGTCCTTTCCCTGTGGAAATGTTTTGAGAGAGGAGGTAGAAGAGATGAATTCCCTCTACACTTGGAGGCTGTTCACCTCAGCGTCTTGAGAGGTGTGCAAGTAAGAGAGTTTTGTGATGGGGAGGCAAAGTGGCCAAGTCTGGGGGTGACAGGGAAAGGAATATTTAACATGCTTGAAATCAGGAGCAGTTTGGAAGTGTGTGTTCCCCTTTAGCATCTCTTGCGTGGAAGCTGCAGCAGCAGGCTCTTATCACAGCGATAGCTGTGCTTTACTGTGAAGTTGCCAGGCGTCAGGGATTCTTTTGTGTTCTTCATGATTGCTAACATTTAGTATTTGACAACATTCCTTTGCAGAAGAGTCTGGAATTCCTCCCACATCTTACAAAAAAAATGAGGCATAAATGATGTAAATAATTGTGACATGTCAAAAAGTAAGTGAACTTGAATGTGGTGTTCAGAGCCTGTTCTCCAATGACTGGAAACCTGCGTTGTGGTCTGAAGGCTGCAGGTGTCTCTCTATGGACAGTTCAGGGTTCTCAAGGCTAGAGGAGCAGATCTTGACTGCAGCATGAAGGAGAAGCAGCAAATGCAATGTCTGGAGTCAATACGGACTGAGGGCCTGGTCCATTCCTACCTTTCTGGAGTAAATACGAGCCTATGGTGCCCAGTGAAAAGGAAAGCCAACTCAATGGTGATTGAGACTGGATTCTCTGCCAGCCAGGCAGGTGGGACCCTGTAGCTGAAGATGCCAAGCACAGATCTGAATGTCTTCTGGATCTCCTCACTGAATAACAGGCATGTCAAGCTAAACATGCCCAAAATTAGACTCTTGACCTTCCCCTCATACCACTTTCCCCCTACAGTCCTTTCCATAGCAAGCCTGGCAACTCTGTTCCCTACTTGTTAAGCCCTCAAACTCAGATTAATCTCCCGCCCCTCTCAGAATCTGGGCATTCCTCATTGCCCTGTGGATAATGCCTAGTACAAATTGCCATCACGTCTGAATTACTGCAGTAGTTTTTGGAATGGTTCCCACTTCTTTCTGTGATGCTCTCAATGTAGCAGCCAGCCTCTCTCCACACTAGCTCAGCGCCTTCCCATTTTAAAAAGAGAAAAGACCACTGTCTCGATTGTGACCTACAAACCTGACAACTAGCTTCTCTGATTTGGCACTAACATCTCCAGACTTGTCACTCAGCTCTCATGAGATCAGTTTTCTTGCTTCTGCCTTCAGGGCCTTTGAACTCACCTTCTCTTCTATGTGGTGTGCCTTTCACTCAGCTTTTGGCATGATTAACTACTTTCTTCTCATCTCCACTTAACGTTCCAGTTAAGGGATTCCCCAACCATCCTATCCCAAAGTTAATAACTTCACATCTCCAACCATTCAGATCCCCTTCCTCACTTCATGTTTCTCCCTGGAGCACGATACTATCTCATATCTTATTTATTTGCCATGTATAATGTCCATATGTGTTATTCATTCCTAGCTCTTCATAAAAGCCAGGAGTGTATTTGGTTTTATTTGTGATTGTTTGCTGCTGTTGTTGAGGTAGGTTCTCAGGAGGCCTAAGCTGTCCTTTAACTTTTTTACACACACAATGTAGGTGAGTTTGACCTTATACTTCTGATCTTCCTGCCTCCACCTCTTAAGTGCTGGCCTTATAGGTGTTTACCACCATGCCTATTTGCAAAAAAATTTTTCAACCACCCCTTTGTCTTTGACACAGAGTCTGACACATAGATATACACCCTATAAATGTGTCCCGAGTGAGTGGGTTCATAGAAATAAAAAGATTTTATATACCTTGCACCTTAGTGATATGACAAAATTTATTTACACTTATTTGTAAAATTGAAAAGATGTTCAGTGTACAATGAAAGTTACCATCTAACATGACAAGCAACCTGATCAATGAACAAAGCAACAGGACAGTCTGCCAATTAAATCTCTAAGGCATTTAAAATACATAGCATAAAATAAAAAAGGTTTATTGTTTGACTTGTCAGATTCATCTAGACACAAATCTCTCTCTCTCTCTCACAATCTCTCTCTCTCTTCTCTCTCTCTCTCTCTCTCTCTCTCTCTCTCTCTCTCTCTCTCAATATCTCTCTCTCTCTCTCTCTCTCTGTGTGTGTGTGTGTGTGTGTGTGTGTATGTGTGTGTGTGTGTAAATGAAAGTTCCTGCAGAGTCCAGAATCAGATGTCAGATTCCCTGTAACTGCAGTTATAGGTGGTTGTGAGCATGTCCTGGGTAATGGGATATATATGTCCTGACAGTAGATCTGAGGATCCCTTGGGTTGAATCAAGAGAATTCTCCCAACTTTTTTCTTCTTTCCATATAATTCTTTGTATTAATAATATAAAACCTATCACCATTTCTGATTTGTGACACCCAGTAGCATCTGGATTTACAAAGTACTTTTTAAACCCAGACAAATACCAGGAACATGGCTTAAGTGACTTTATAATCTTTATTTAGTTTACCTATTTAATGTCTGTCCAGTTATCTAATAAATAAATAAATTTAGTCAAGTTTCAAAACTATTTGAAGTAACCAGGAGATGGAGAGAATAGGAAAGAGGGAGAGATGGAGGGAGACCTCAGATTTCTGTAATTTTCATTATTCTTAAAACAGCAGTTTCTTAAATACCTCATTCGTGTGATAAAAAGGTGTAACAAAATAGGAAACATAATGCTGTTTGAATGTGGTTTTTGTCTGAGACTAGAATAAGAATGGCCCAGCAGTATGAAGCCTCTGTACTATTTCTCCAAGTCATACTCATTAAGGTCTGAAGACAGTACACATATTGGGCTCCTTCTAGGATAATATTTCCCCGCCTGTTATAATTCCTCCAATGAAACCCATCTGTGAACTTCTACAGGATGCTCATGACATGCATTTAAATTGCTTGTTGTGTTCCAGAAACCTCTTCTTCCTGCAAACAAGTGGTGACCTCTGTGCTCTCTGTTCATCCAAGGGACAGACACTGTGCATCATCCCAGGCAGGCAGCCAAATGATGGCCACATCCTGTTCTATGCAAAAACACACATTTTCATTACACCAAGATAATTAGAAAAAGTAGCATAGAGGAATATGAGTAATTTCATCAGTAATTACAGCAATTACACCCTTAATTGCCATGCCACCTCCGGTGTCACATTATATATATATGTGCTGGCATTTTACAGAGAAAACATTCGTATGTTTTATGTTAAAAATGTACCTGGTTGTGTCAGATTCCTCTCTAGGTTAAAAGATAATTGAAGTAAAATGGTTTCATTGCCATGATCAAAGCAAAAAGTATTACACTGTTATGGTCATTGTCATTATCAAGCTCTTTCAAGACATGATTTCTGTTATTTTGAGAAATATGGGAACAAAAGCCAAGTTATTAAAAAACATCATTTCAGATAGGGAGGAACTGAGTAGGGGTTGAGTAGTGGGGAGGAACTTGGCAAGGGGAGGGGCTGTGAAGAGGAGGAGCTGTACAGGTGGAGGAGCTGTTCAGGAAAGGAGCTGGTGGGGGACCTGTGCCTGTAAGGGGTGGGGGATGGGAGGGGGACAGAGGAGGGGTCATGGAGGGAGGGGAGACTTGGGAGTGGGAGTGGGGTGGAAGAACCAGGCACCAGGCAGGGGAGGAGCTGTGCATCAGAAGGTGCTGGGCAGAAAGAATAAAATTTGTGTATAGTAAAATCCACAGCTCTTTACAGGTCAGTGAGTTTGGACAAAAGTGTCCAACATTTCAACAAGCTAGAGACGATTTCTACCATCCCCCAGGGTATTCACGGTCATATCTCATTCTGAGTTTCTCTGTGGTTCCAGTGACTTGTGGTGTTGAACATCCTTGCCTTTGCTCATTACCCATTCTATCTTGGTGAAATATGCACTCAAGCTCTTCTCTGCTTTTTGAGTCAACTTTCAGTCATCAAGCTCATTAACAGTGAGATATCAGCCACTTGTCACATTTGACCACTGTGAAATTGTCTCCTGGCCTGTGTCTTGCTTTTTAATTGTTTTTTGTAGGTTTTTTTCCTAACAAATTTTATTTTGATGGAGTTGCTATTTTATAATTAGTGAAATAAATGTGAAAATTTGGAGGGAATTAGAACATGCTTGATTTGGACGTACTGTATAAACTGTCTTTGGGAACATTTTACTGAAAGAAAAGTCCTTTGGGATGTGAAAATCTAGAGGGAGGAAACTCAGTTGCTGCTCTTCTGGATTCATTATCCCAGGAACATGAGTGAGGATATGTTCTGTGGATAGTCAGGGATTGAAATACATGATTACTCTGATGTCCAGTTTTAAGATTTCACAGTTTTACAAGACATGTACTTCATAGCTTCTCGTATCCCTAGGCCCGACTATCTTTCTCCACATTTTATTTACCACATTCAATACAGAAGAAATTTGGTAGACAACACTGGAATTCATTAGCAATACCCAATGCAAGAGATAAGAGCATCTACTCTGGGTTACACCTCCTCTTGCCAGATTCGGTGAGATATCTAAGTCAATCTAAGTGACTCTCCCATACCCCAGAAAAGGAAATGAAAAGTTTAAATGAAGCTACGTGTTTTGCCTGTGCTGAGATGCCTGCAAAGGGGGTGGGGTGTCTTCAGATGCTCTTCATTATCCTAGGCAAACAAGCACGGGGCTTCTGTGTATGCACTAGCACAGGCTGAATTAAGGTGCATTGTTTGCCCAGTTAATGTGCGCTTTGGAGGCACCATTATTTGCTTATAAAGCTCTGAAATCCCTTTGTAGATCCATCATCGTGGGATGACAGCTTTGAGAGGTGGAGGCTGACGGAGTGCTTCTTCCGGCAACTGTGTTTGCACTGCCATGGGTACAGCCTACAGGGAGGGGGCTGCTGATGGCTGATGCTTCTTTCTGTCAGCCCAGTGATGGCACAGTCAGAAACAGCAGACAGCCTGTGAAAAGATGGTGACAGAGTATGAAGGAGACACGGAATGACACAGAATATGGCTGGCCTTCTCCCAGAGTCACTGAAAACTGGCTGAACCACCACTTACAGAGAGGCACAAAGTGGGGATCTTTTTATGTCGTGCTTGAGAAACTCTCCTCATAGTCAGCAGGGGAGAAAACTTTACTTATCTTCTTCCCTGTCCTGCTCACAGTTCCCAAAGGAATGAAAGAGAAGAGAAAGCTGTTGCTTTTTGCTGAATTATGGACATCAGGCTATTCCAAAGTGCAGACTTAATCACACCTCCCTTTTCCCTTACTTCTGAAGTTTGTCATGCTGCAATCTGGGATGGTGGCTTTGCATCTGGAAGCCTGACAGGTGTGTTTAACATTTTCCTATCAAGAAGTGTGACCTCAGAATAGCGCCGCATGTATTCCACGCAGATAAATGATTTCTAGATGACGTGGTTTAAATGTGAGATGTTCCCCAGAGGTGCATGGGTTTGAACACTTGGTCCTGAGTTGGTGGCACTGTTTGGGAAACTTGTGGAAACTTGACCAGGTGTAGCCTTGCTGCAGGAAGTGAGTCAGTGGGGGCAAAGGTTGAGTTTTGATCCTGCTTTCTATTCTCTTTCTGTTTCCTGACTGGAGGCATGATGTGGCTCACACATCTGCTTCTGTGCCTTTCCTGCTGTGATGGACTGTATACCTCAATTTGTGAGCCCAAATAAGCCCTTTCCCTTCAAGTTGCTTCCTGCCAGGCATTGGATCACAGCAAGCAAGAAAGTAATGCACGAGGTAATCAAGAGCTTGGTTCCACACAGTTAAATGTCATCTTGACATTAGTTAGGAGCATTCGGTGTCTTCTATGATGAACAGGACACTGCACATCAGGAAGGGCTTAGAGCACAGCACTCTTGGTGTTTAGTTGAGGTGTGTTTTATGATAGGCAGTCCATTAAGTGAGTTGTACGAACCCATCTCCTAATCTTGTTTCCTTTTATTTTGGCTCTCTAAGAATCTCAAGAATATGAAGGCATAAAATTACAGAAGGAGTTTGAATGAAAATTTAGTGGTTAAGAACAGTTAGCTTAGTTTGTACATTTTTTTAAAAAGAAAATATACCTATTTTTTGTATATTTTTACAGAGTTAGTATGCTGGAGAGTAAGTCATAAGACCAAAAAGTTTTGAGAGTGCTGGGGAGATGGCCTAGTCAGTGGTGTTTGCCACAGACACGAGGGCCGAGTGTGGTCTCCACCACCACAGTGCATAGATAGTGTGATAGCACAGTTGTAAGCTCACACAGTTGGTGCGGCAGAGGCAGGAGAATCCCTCAGGCTTGCTGGCTAGCTAGCCTAGGCTATTCAGTGAGTCCCACATCCAATGGAGAGACCTAGTCTCAAAAACTAAGATAGACAGTCCCTGGAGGATGACACCAGAGGTTGACCTCTGGCCTCGGCATAAACACACACACACACACGCACACGCACACGCACACGCACACGCACACACACACACACATTTTGAAAAGTGTGACACACCAAATGAGTGCATAAGTAGTGCATAAGTGAATTTTCTGTATAACATGAAACTCACTTCTCCGAAGCACAAAGCAAGGCCTCTTCTCGGCCTGCCACAAACCTACTCCTTTGAAGCTGCCCTCTTGCTTTCATAAAGCTAAATTGTGGCATGGTCAATGGGCAGACAGAAGCATGTGAGTCCCCATTGTGGACATATTCCATCTGAAGAGCATTAAGAATCTGCCCTGTCAGCCCCATGTCATTCTCATTAAACACTAATCAAAAGGCTGGGCTCATCCTTTGCTGTGTCCCCAATTCCTTTTAATGCACCTGCAAATAAAACGAAACAGACTTAATGGACTGAGGCTTCGACCGATTCTCGCAGCTCAGCTGCGTGGTCACAAGTTGCTTCTCCTGGTAATTTACAAGGTTTCCTGCTGTATGATAAAACACAGGTGCTCAGCCTGTCATCCAGAGCGATGATTTATTAGCTTTAGTGGTACCACAGACCTCAGGCACCAGGCACTAAATCAAGAGAATATGTACTGAAATAATGTGTTTTCCAATGGCGACCCATGGAGACTCTTTAGCTGTCCATGCCCTCTACCCACCGTGGTTGGTTTTACCATTTCTCCTCATTATTTCAAAGCCCACAGGATTCACTTCCTGTCTTAATTTCTCACCTGCCAGGATGGCCTTGCCACCAGCTTTTATTGCTATAGATTTCTAGTTGATCCCTCGAACCACTGAAGACTTCCAGCTAATGAGTAGGAGAAAGGGAACCTCAGGGGTTTTGTAGGCCTCGGGGACTCAGGATCTGTATTCTGGCTTCACTTTGATATAGTTACCAGACAACAAAAACTCACATTGGCCTTTTAAATAACTCTGCTTTGAGGTTAAATATGTCTGGACATTTATTTAAAATGTTTCATATACTAAACTTCTCTTCATGGAAATTTGTTAAGAGGGCCTGCCTTCCTGTTTTCATGACAGTGACTATCAATCAAAGTGACTTTGTCTTGATTATCAGAGAGCCCTATGAACATATTAGAGAAATCTTTAATTACTATTAAATGCCTGCCAAACATGGAACAGGAAAAAAAAATCACCCAGTCAATCAAAATGGAAGTGTGGTGTGGATTCTGAATTTTTAATGAAGGGACAGAGTGGAGCTGCAAAGAGAGTCTTTGGTAAGAGAGTAAACATAGGGAGGAAACTATGCCAAGGCCCGGGACAATCTGAAAAGAGTAGAGCTATGACAGGAAAATCAGCAATCTGCACTCTCAAGGGAGGTGACGAGAAGGCAGACACTAGTTACATTTGCCAGGAAAGAATATGGAACTTAACTTTTCTCTCATTATCAGTGCACAGGCCAGGCGAGGCCAGACCTCAGCCTCCGTGTGTGAACTTCACAACCAGTCCTTCCCTCCTGACACAGTTCATCCAAGTTTCACCCTCTTCTTGGAGAATGTAGGAAGAACCAAAGCTCTGCCCAAAGCAGTTGGTGAGTTTGCGTTGTGTGTAGCTGTATATGACAGGTGAAAAACAGAATCCCCACAGCGGGGGAAATGGAGGTGTGCAGCTCCTGGGAGATACCAGCACTAAGTGAAACAGCTGGTGGGGAAGATGGAGGGGATGGTGACTGCTGGGGACTGCTGGCGACTGCCGAGGACACTCAGAGTTAATGGCTACACATACGGTTTCGCAAGGGGATCTTCAAAATATCCAACACTTGATGAATTGCCACTATGACCCTTTGGAAGGGCAGCCATAGTAGAAGGAGACAAGCCCTGGGTTCCAGGACTTGCAGTGTGAAAGGTCTGGGGACACAGAGGTGGCTGTGCAGCCAGGTCAGTGAGGAAGGCTTATGAGTGTGAGAGCCCTACTGTCAACGTGTCAACTTCTTCAGCTGAATCAGTCCATATCAATTCTTTCTGCTATTCCTTGTTAACTCATAATGTTGCAGAAAGTTTCTTTTGTTTTTCCTTTCAAACTTTGTAACTGAAAAATTAGGGGGAAAATTGGGACCTTAAAATTTTAATTCGTTAATTTTTTAAATGACAGGGTCTCATGTAGCTTGGGCTGGCCTTAAATCCTCTATATAGTTATGGGTGATTTTGTACTTCTAATCATGACTCTCTCTCTTGAGAACTGGGATTACAGGCATGTAGCACCATGTCAGTTTATGTAGTACTAAAGACTAAACCCAGAGCTCGTGCTTACTAGGCCAGTGCCCCATCAATTAAAGTACAATCCTGTTCCAATGTGTATCCCCTTGATTTCCTTTTGTGGTCGTATTGCTCTAGCTAGAACTTCAAGTAATATATTGAATAGATATGGGGATAGTGGACAGCCTTGTCTTGTTCCTGATTTTAGTAGAATCGCTTTGAGTTTCTCTACATTTAATTTGATGTGTGATGTTGGCTTGCTGTAAATCGCCTTTATTATGTTTAGGTATGTTCTTTGTATTACTGATCTCTCTAAGACCTTTATCATGAAGGGGTGTTGGATTTTGTCAAAGGCCTTTTCAGCATCTAATGAGATGATCATGTGTTTTTTTCCTTCAGTTTGTTTATATGGTGTATTACATTGACAGATTTTCATATGTTGAGCCATCCATGCATTTCTGAGATGAAGCCTACTTGGTTATGGTGGATTTTTTTTTTTTATGTGTTCTTGGATTCGGTTGTCAATATTTTATTGAGTATTTTTGCATCAATGTTCATGAGGGATACTGGTCTGCAATTCTCTTTCTTTGTTGCATCTTTGTGTGGATTGGGTATCAGAGTAACTGTAGCCTCATAAAAAGAGTTTGGCAGTGCTCCTTCTGTTTCTATTGTGTTGAACAATTTGAAGAGTATTGGTATTAGCTCTTCTTTGAAATTCTGGTAGAATTCTGTACTGAAACCATTTGGTCCTGGGCTTTTTTTTTTTTTTTTTGGAAGACTTTTAATGACTGTTTCTATTTCCTTAGGAGTTATAAGTCTATTTAAATGTTTATCTGGCCTTGATTTAATTTTGGTATGCAGTATCTATCCAGAAAATTATCCGTTTCTTTTAGATTTTCCAATTTTGTGGAGTAAAGATTTTTGAAGTGTGATCTGACGATTCTCTGGATTTCCTCATTGTTTATTGTTATGTCTCCCTTTTCATTTCTGATTTTGTTAATTTGGATATTCTCTCTTTGCATTTTGGTTAGTTTGGATAAGGGCTTGTCTATCTTGTTGATTTTCTCAAAGAACCAACTCTTTGTGTCATTGATTCTTTGTACTGTTCTCTTTGTTTCTAGTTTATTTATTTATTTTTTTTTTAAGATCTATTTTATTATGTATACAGTGTTCTGCCTGCATGTAGGTCTGCAGGTCAGAAGAGGGCACCAGATCTCATTACAGATGGTTGTGAGCCACCATGTGGTTGCTGGGAATTGAACTCAGGACCTCTGGAAGAGCAGTCAGTGCTCTTAACCTCTGAGCCATCTCTCCAGCCCCTGTTTCTAGTTTATTGATTTCAGCTCTCAATTTGATTATTTCCTGGTGTCTATTCCTCATGAGTGAGTTTACTTCTTTTTGTTCTAGAGCTTTTAGGTGTGCTGTTAAGTTGCTAGCGTGAGATTTCTCCAACTTTTTTTTTTTGGTTTTTCGAGACAGGGTTTCTCTGTGTAGCTTTGTGCCTTTCCTGGAACTCACTTGGTAGCCCAGGCTGGCCTCGAACTCACAGAGATCCGCCTGGCTCTGCCTCCCGAGTGCTGGGATTAAAGGCATGCGCCACCACCGCCCGGCTTTCCTCCAACTTCTTTATGTGGGCATTTGGTGCTATGAATTTTCCTCTTAGTATTGCTTTCATAGTGTCCTATAAGTTTGGGTATGTTGTACATTCATTTCACTGAATTCTAGGAACTCTTTAATTTCTTTCTTTATTTCTTCCTTGGTGATTCCGTTGAGCATTATTCAGTTTCCATGTGATTGTAGGCTTTCTGTAATTTTTGTTGTTGTTGAAATCTAACTTTATGCCATGGTGGTCCAACAAAATACAGGAGGTTATTCCATTTTTTTTTTTTTTTTGTATCTGATGAGATTTGCTTTGTGATTTGTGTATGTGGTTGTTTTTGGAGAACGTTCTATGGGCTGCTGAGAAGAAGATATATTCTTTTGTGTTAGGGTGGAATGTTCTGTAGATATCTATTAAATCCATTTGAGTCATAATATCTGTTAGTTCCCTTATTTCTCTGTTAAGTTTCTGTCTGGCAGACTTGTCCATTGGTGAGAGTGGGGTGTTGAAGTCTCCCACTACAAACAAGTGTGTGAGATTTGATATGTGATTTAAGCTTTAGTAATGTTTCTTTTACATATGTGGGTACCCTTGTATTTGGGGCATAAATATTCAGAATTGAGACTTCAATTTGGCGGATTTTCCCTGTGATGAATATGTAATGTCCTTCCTGATCTCTTTTGATTGATTTTATTTTGAAGTCTATTTTGTCAGATATTAGGGTAGCTACACCAGCTTGCTTCTTAAGTCCATTTGATTGGAAAGTCTTTTCCTAGCCCTTTACTCTGAGTTAGTGTCTGTCTTTGAAGTTGAGGTGTGTTTATTGTATGCAACAGAAAGATGGATCCTGTTTTCATATCCATTTTGTTAGCCTGTATCTTTTTATAGGCAAATTGAGGTTTATTGATATTAAGGGATATTAATGACCAGTGATTAATTCCTGTTGTCTTTTGGTGGTAGTATGTGTGTATCTTCCTTCTTTGGGATTTGTTGCTGTGGGATTATCTATTGGCTGTGTTTTCATGGGTGCATCTAACTTCCTTAGGTTGGATTTTTCCTTCTAGTGCTTTCTGTAGGGCTGGATTTGTGGATAGCTATTGTTTAAATCTGGTTTTGTCTTGGAATGTCTTGTGCATTCTGTGTATGGTGATTGAAAGTTTTGCTGGGTATTGTAGTCTGAGCTGGAATCTGTGGTCTCTTAGTGTCTGGATTATGTCTGTCCAGGACCTTCTGGCTTTTAGAGTCTCCATTGAGAAGTTGGGTGTTATTCTGATGGGTCTGCCTTTATAAGTCACTTGGCCTTTTTCCTTTGCTGCTCTTAATACTCTTTCTTTCTTTTTTTCTATAAGTTTAGTGGTTTGATTATTATGTGGCAAGGGGATTTTTTTGAGGTGGGGAGTCTAGTTTACTTGGAGTTCTATAAGCTTCTTGTATCTTCATAGGTATTTCCTGCTTTAAGTTGGGAAAGTTTTCTTCCTTGATTTTGTTGAATATATTTTCTGTGCCTTTGAGTTGGTATTCTTCTACTTCTATTCCTATTATTCTTACGTTTGGCCTTTTCATAGTGTCCCAGATTTCCTGGACATTTTGTGTTATGACTTTTTTGGCCTTAGTGTTGTCTTTGACTGATGAATCTATTTCCTCTGTTGTATCCTCCATGCCAGAGGATGTCTTCCATCTCTTGTATTCTGTTGGTTATGCTTGCATCTGTAGTTCCTGTTTGTCTGCTCAGATTTTCTATTTCCAGCATTCCCTCTGTTTGCGTCTTCTTCATTTTTTCTATTTCAATTTTCAAGTCTTGAACTGTTTCCTTCACCTGTTTGATTGCTTTTTCTTGGTTTTCTTGACTTTCTTTAAGTGATTTATTGATTTCTTCTATTTTTTGTTTGTCTTTTCATCTGTTTCTTTAAGGGAATTTTTCATTTCATCTTTAAAGGCCTCTATCATCTTCATAAAGTTGTTTTTAAGGTCAATTTCCTTTCTTTCTTCTACTTCGTAATGTTTAGGTCTTGCTGTTATAGAACCACTAGGTTCTGGTGATGCCATATTGCTCTTTATGTTGTTGTATGTACTTTTGCACTGGCATCTACCCATCTCTTTCTCCAATAGGTGCAAGAAGTGTCTGTGTCTTAGGAAGCTGTTCTTGATCACTCTGTGCTGGCTGTGTCTGTGTCTCAGGGGGCCACTCTTGGTCCAATCAGAGCTCTTTATCCAACTGGAGCTCTTGGTCCAATTGGAGTTGTTAGATTCTGTGCCTCAGAGAGCCACTCTTTGTCCTATCAGAGCTCTTGGTTCAGTCAGAGCAGGCAGATTCTGTGTCTCAGGGAGTCACTGAGGTTTCTCAAAAATTTGAGAATCAATCTACTTCAAGACCCAATGATACCACTCTTGGGCATATACCCAAAGAATGCTCAAACATACCACAAGGACACTTGCTCAACTATATTCATAGCAGCATTATTCATAATAGCCAGAACCTAGATACAACCTAGATGCCCCTCAACTGAAGAATGGATAAAGAAAATGTGGTACATATACATAATGGAATACTACTCAACAGTAAAAAACAATGACATCATGATATTTGCGGGCAAATGGATGGAACTAGAAAATCTCATTTTGAGTGAGGTAACCCAGACTCAGAAAGACAAACATAGTATGTACTCACTCATAAGTGGATACTAGATGTAAAGCAAAAGATAACCAGACTATAATCTGCAGCTGCAGAGAAGCTAGCTAATAAGGAGGACCCTAAGAGGGATGCATGGATTGCTCTGGGGAGGGGAAATAGATGAGATCTCCTGAGTAAATTGGGGATGGGGGGGTAAAGGAGGGTAGGGGATGGGGGATGGGAACATGGGGGAATGGGATGGTCCAGCTGGAATGGGGTGGAGTGGGAGAGCAATGAGGGAGATATCTTGATAGGAGACATCATGGGGATAGGGAAAAGCCTTGTGTGAGGGAAGTTCCCAGAAATCCATATGGATGACCCCAGCTTAGACTACTAGCAGTGGTGGAGGGAGTACCTGAACTAGCCTACCCTGGTGACAAAATTGGTGAATACCCATCATAGAGCCTTCATCCAGTAGCTGATGGAAACAGATGTAGAGAACCATAGCCAAGCACCAGGCTAAGCTCTGGAAGTCCAGTCAAAGAGAGGGAAGAGGGATTCTATGAGCAAGGGGCATCAAGACCATGATGGGGTAACTTACAGATACAACCAAACCAAGCCAATGGGAACTCATGAAGTTTGAACAGACAGCTGTGGAGCCAATATGGGACTACACTGGGCCCTCTGCATAGGTGAGACAGTTGTGTAGCTTGGTCTGTTTGGGGTGCCCCTTACAGTGGGAATAGGATCTATCTCTGATGCATGAACTGGCTTTTTGGAGCCCATTGCCTATGATGGGACACCTTGTACAGCCTTCATGCAGGGGGAGTGGCTTGGACCTGCCTTAGCTGAATGTGCTGGAGTTTCCTGACTCCCATGTGAAGCCATACCATTTTGGAGGAGGGGATGGGCGGTGGGGCTTGGGGGAGAAGACTGTTGGGGGCAGTGGGAGGAGGGATGAGGGGGTAATCTGTGGTTGGTATGTGAAATGAATAAAAAAATTTTTTAATAGAAAAATAGAGTACAATCCCTACTCCAAGGATGTGGTGCTATAAGATCAATAAACATGTAGGTCTTTCCTTTTTCAGCTCCAAAGGCTGGGCACTGTGTTCCTAGCCAGCCCCATCGCAGATCTTCCCAGCCAGATGGGACTATTTCCTGGTCAGTTTTGGATTGTAGTTTAGTTCTGCTGAAATGCCAGAGATGTCACTGTCACAAAATTTTCTACATAACAGGGCTTATTGTATTTACTGTGTTTGGGAAGGAAATAAAGTGAGAAGGGAACTTATATAGCTATTCGACTTACTTTCTAAGGTAGCATACTGAAAATAATTGTTAACTAGATAAGGGAGTGGATGAATTCAGTGGAATTGTACCTAAATTATACAATCAAAGAGCATCCATCAGTGTGTCTACCACTCATTTATCTCCTGCTAGCATCTATCATAATCATCACCATCATAATTTACCTTATTATTCTTGGTAATTTGAAATTACTACAAGCAAGTAATAAAAGTGTAAGAAATGCCTTTCCTTCAATTTTTTGACTATATAGTTTTTGGCCAGAAGAGGTGTTATTTATATAACCTAATTCTCATGGGTGGATTATTTATTAATATATTTTTCAGTTTTATTAGTAAATCTATAGTGTTTAATTTAAACAACTTGTTTAATGTTTTCTCTAAGACACATCCTAGGGGAAGTGTATGCACATTTCAATCTCTAATTCATATTGCTAGATCCCTGTGAAATTTTATACTAATTTATACTTTAATCCAACATTGATGAGTCTTTACTTCCTTCCATTTTTCAGCAAATATTGATGAAGTAGTTTTCCAAGGTTGTTGATCTGCAAAGTAAATAGTTTATGTCATTGTTTAGTTTAAGTCCTCCCAGTTATCGGTGAGACCAAACTCCATTTTATGTGAATGGCACGTTTCCTACGCCTTTTGTCTCTTCCTTGTAGTGCTTCCTGTGTGCTGTTTTCCTTATTTACTTATTAAAACATTCTGTACGTGCCTTTGTGATCTGTGTTGCATTTTTAATTTTTGTTTGTGTACGTGCAGGTGTGTGTAGATGTGCATGTACCCGTGCTCATGCAGCCAGCCTCAGGTATCATTCCTAAGGAGATGTCCACCTTGTTTCTCATTGTGACTTGGGAGATCACCTGTTACGTTACACTGGTCAGCCAGGTGACTCTAGGCATCTTTCTATCCCCATGAGCCCAGCACTGGGATTGGTGTTGTATGTGCCTACACACTTGTGTGTCGACCACTCTGCTAATGGAGTCGTCTTCTCAGCCCATTTGCATTCTTGAAAGTTTGCTTTTCAACTTTATTTCTGATATGCTATGTTGTATTTTTCTGTAGAATTTTGGATTTTCACTATTATTTTTTCTTATGGATTTTGTGTCATGTTTAGAAAAACTTCCTTCCAAATTGGACTAAGCATGACTGTGGGTATCTATTAGTCCTTGTATATTTTCATGATTTACATTTAATTCTTCATTCCTAATTTATGTTTAAAGACTTCCAGGAAAAGGCTGGTAGAATGCTTAATAGCACAGCCCAAGAAAACTTCAGGATTCAATGTCAAGTGGGTTACGTTGCTGGAATTAATATCAGCCTCTGCTGGGTTTGTGCATAAAGAGGCACAAATATGCCATCCATTTTTCTATGAGTATCAATCTGTTTTCTTGCCCACTTTGCCCTCTCCCTGCGTCTTTGCAAAGCCCCTGGCCCTTTACTGCCTGTCCAGGGCTTTGGCCATCTGCTTTTCTTTGCTCTGTGATAGTTGCACCTTCCTGTGGCTGGCCTGCCTGCTTGATTTCTGACCCTGTATTTGTCTGACTCTCCAGGAGCTGTGCACCTCTGTCTTCCTTGTGTCTGCTTAATTCCTACCTCACTGCTTCTGCCTGCCCTTTGATGATCAGTCCTTCTGGATGCCTGTGTGAGGAACTGCCTGCTCTCCTGTCTGCCTGATTGCCCTCCTGTCTGTCTGCCTGCTTCTCTGCAGGTGTGCTCACCTGCCCATTTCTTGTCTGTCTGCCTATCTGCCTGCCTGTCTGCTGCCTGCCACTCTATCGGTTCGCTTGTCTGTTTGTCTGCCTGTTGGCTTAGCACAGTTCAACTTCAATGCATTTTGGCCCTCCCTGTTTCAGATTCTCACCAACTGAACCCTCTATATTGTTTATTTTATTTTATTTTATTTTATTTTATTTTATTTTATTTTATTTTATTTGTATCCATGATCTCATCCTCCTCACCTCAATTCCTTTTAAGGTTTAAGATTTTACCCTGTGATGAGGTGAGACATCTTTGACAATTGAGGGATGTATGTTCCTTATGTCCCTTGGACTTGCTTTGGAATTCTAGTATCCTCTGGAGTGAATTGTCGAGCTTTAGGAGTTTTCTGTTTAGTTCAAAGAACAGCCTGTCACTGAAGTGGCACAGAAGGCAAAGTCTAGTCATATCGTGCATATGGCAGGGCCAGGGACATAGCTGCGGAGTGCTAGCTTCCTGATGGATCCCAGAGGAAAACCATCTAGACGCTAAGGATGTCAGCTCAGGTAGATCCAGCTGAATCCCACAGGTTGAGCTTGCAGATTGGAGGTTGGATCCTTTTCAGCAGCTCCTCTCCAGGGAAAGGCAATGACCTTTGTCTGGCTATTTTCTGGGCAGAACTGAAAAGCATAACTAGAGTTTAGTGATGACAAGGATGTGCAGAACAAGTCTGCAGGCAGAAGAACAGGACCAGAGCTATTTAGAGCTGGATTTCATCTCATTCTGTTTAGTGTCTTGGACAAGTATTTGCACCAGATTTACTTCAGTTACTTCAGATGGCAATAAGAAAAACCATACTGATTGCATGTGAAAGTAAATTTAGGAGTACTGTACTCAATTAGATAATACATGCAAAATGCTTTAAACAGGCAGGTACAGCAAGTGCTCAGTAAGTGGCATTTATTATCTTCATTGTTTTTATTGTCATGTAAAGTTAAAGCTGGATGGCTAGGCAAAGAACTGTGCGTGGTGACTTTTAGCAGTGGAGGCTTTTGTCACTTAGTCTTTATGGACAAGTCTTTCTAGTAGTATTCATCCTAAGATAGGTAAGAAGTGTTTTATCAATAGCTACCTAGAGATGCTTTCTAAGATTTTTACATTAGCTGTGCTTTCTCAAAGCTCACCAAAGCTGGCCAAGGGTGCTTAAGGTTGAGGTTACCTGAGGTGCTTCTGGCATTTAGACCAGTTAAAATGAACCACACTTTGGTACATTTGACCCCAGACCTAGAGTAGATATTCAATGAACATCTCCAAGGGCTGAAACTCAGAGTAGATATGAGACAAACAGGGAGCACAAAGGTTCCCTTATAGCTCCACAATACCTGTAATTTCTTTCTCTTCGGTCCCCATTAATAGAGAAAATGGGACATTGCATATCTTGATGCAAAACAAGCTCTCATCTTAAAGAGAACGAGAGGTATTTTATTCTGGAGCCAAGTATTAGTGAACTTGACTAAGGTACACTGATTTAGCTTGCTTCAAATACCATACTCCCATATGGCAGGATTTTCATAATTACAAGGCCCAAAGGTCATAAACCAAGGTACTTTTCTAATAATAGGCAGAATCATTAAGTAGGTGAGTTACCCCAAAGTGGGGAAAATCCCTGCTATACACCTCAGATGACGATATTCACAGCCTTCAGGTTATTAGAAGATAGAGATCTGTTGGTACATCCCAAAAAGGTTTACCTAATGGTGATGATGAGGGATGCCAGCTCAGATACAGAGGTGGGCAATGGATGGCTAGGAACAGGGCAAAAGACAATGCAAGACAACGTGGCTTAGAACCTGCAACACTTCAGCTCTGTGCAAAGAAAGAACTTCTAATCTGCCGTTCAGCCTTAGAGAGTCATTAACCCAGATTTGGATTTTTTTGGGGTTCAGTTTGCTCACAGACAAATTCAGTATATTCCTAGAGTTCACATGGAAGAGAAGATGTGTACAAATGTGTCAGAAAACAAATATGTTCCCTGTGTAACACTAATCTTAAAAGGTCTTATTAATAGAAAAACCTGGAGCCAGGTATTGGGGTAAATTCTGAAAGATCTGAGAGATAGAACAAACCGCAGCCAACCTCACCTCGCCAGTTCCTCAGCTGATCTTGTTTCCTCAGACTCAAAGCCTGAGTCCTCATCCAAATGGATCTCAGTTGAACTGTTGTTAAAAGCTTAAAAGCTTAGCCGGGTGGTGGTGGCGCACGCCTTTAATCCCAGCACTCGGGAGGCAGAGCCAGGCAGATCTCTGTGAGTTCGAGGCCAGCCTGGTCTACAGAGTGAGTTCCAGGAAAGGCGCAAAGCTACACAGAGAAACCCTGCCTCAAAAAACCAAAGCCTAAAGCTCCTGGTCCTCATGCTTTATGTACTGTCCTGCTTCCTGCCATCACTCCCTGGGATTAAAGGCATGTGTCACCATGCCTGGCTGTTTGCAGTGTTGCTTTGAACTCACAGGGATCCAGACTGCTCTCTGCCTCCTGAATGCTAGGATTAAAGGCGTGTGCTACCATTGCCTAAACCTATGTTTAATATAGTGGCAGTTCTGTTCTCTGACCCCCAGGTAAGTTTATTGGGGTGCACAATATATCAACCACATTCCTGTGCTTTGCTATGGGAGAAGATGATGCATGCAAAGAGAAAATTTTCAAGGAACAGAGACATTTAAAGGATCAGTTAGGCTATAAAGACTTTTGGGACAAGCATTATGATCATTCTTGTTATGTTTATTGTCACTGAGGACTGAGGCAGAAGGGCCCAACAAACACAAGAACGAAGTTGATATGCTCTGAATTTTAACTGAGGAAATAGTCTAGGCAACTCCCCTTATGGCTCACATACAGGGGAGAAAGTTGACCTAAGGGCCAGCCTCCAAAAAGACTTCCTGCTGAGGCTGTCCAATGACTTGAAAGACCAGGCAGGAAATTAGTCCCTTAGAATGAGGGGTCTGGCATGCAAAGTGCTAACCAGCTGTCTGGCAAAGAGCCAGTGGAGGCCAGAGGCAGCAGGTAGCTGGAATGATCTAGATGGGCCTGCTATGTGGCATGAGGTGTATGAGGTGAAACTTCCCTTTTCGTTCTGTGAATATGTAATTAAATTTGAAATCACTCACTATTAGTGTTTTTGGAATTGGAATTTGGGAGTAGTTATAGGGGTAGGCAGATGAAATACAGAGGCCAGCCACAGGTAAACAGGATGGGAGCAGAGGCTGCCCAATGGTGCCAGGCCACACCTTGACGTCTACAGTAGAGTATAAAACAGAGAAGAAGCCAGTCTGCTGGCTGTCCAGGTTGTAAAGCTATCATCTAGTCTACAGGTGGAAAGGGAAGAGGGAAAGCTTTGTCAATGGTGCTGGTTGGATTCGGCTTTGACAGATATCGTGGTGGACACTGGTTCACCAAAGCACCCAGTACCCTGGATAAGTGGTCAGAGACAGGTCCCGAGTGTCTGTGGTTTTGTGAGGGATTGTCTCAGAGACAGACAGGCCCATCCTAACTGTACCAGTTAGGTGAGTAAAGTAGCTTGGGACTTGGGGGAAGAAGGAACAACTCTCCTCCAATTGGGCGGAAATAACAGTGTGTTGAGCCTGAATTGCTGCTGGCAGTGCCTTTCAGCCCCAGGAAAGGATGGAGCAACAGGAAAGCCTACCACTCCACGGAAAGTGAGAGACCGGGGTCCTAGGAGCTCTGTGGGGTGAGAAGCAAAGGCAGGTGGTAAAAGTGCAGGTGTGTACAGTGAGCAACCAGGGCTTCTCCACCAGTGGTCCTCACCACACCTACTGGGCAGGTCTACACAGCATCTAGAAACTCCAGTAAACTGTTTCACTATTTTGGAAAAAGAGGTATTTTACATTTATGCTTGTATTTAGTATTGGTTTTTAATTTTGTAGTTTAGAATCCGCAGGGAAAATAAACTGTTCGGAATGATTCACTTTTCTTAATGGTGACATAGTTTGCCATGTCTTAACACACTGCTGTGTCAGTAGCCCTCTCTATAGCAGTAGCCATGTGCGAGTTTGACTGCATTTTCTTTATCTAGTACCTTCTTCTGTAGCAAGGTGTTGTGGGATGAGCTTTGGAGACAATGGCCCTCAACTTTGAGCCGTGGCTTTGGTGATGCTCTTGATAGCTTCTAGAGCTCATTCCTTCTGTTGTATCTTAGAAATCCTTTCTGTTAAATGGCATGGAATCGTGTTCACCTCCTAAACTTCCACACTCTGGAATCTTGACCTAAAGCAGTGCTCTGTCCTGCTGTGTTGTTGGAGAGAAACAACTGAGAAAGGTTGGTGAGAGGCTGGGGGAAGAGCAGTCACTCGGGCTCAGGCCAAATTCTGTCTGGAGTTTCGCATTCTTCCTTCTTAGGACTTACACTAGTTTTTAAACTAATCATGTTCAGTGGGTGTATACTTCCTTCTTGTACTTTATTCTTTGTTTTAATGGAGTGGTTTTTGCCTAGCTGGACTGTAGGTTTTCTGAAGAGAGGAACTTGTTTTCTGGGTGTCATTTTTCAGAAGAGTTGTGCGAAAATAGCTAAACAAGTGTCTGCTGTATAACTGAATTAAGTGCTCAGTGCTATTACATATGCACAGGAAAGCTCTACTTTTCATTCCGGGAAGTTTTGTTTTGTTTACTATATTTTCAACATTATGAATTGGATTAAATGCTTATTGAAAGTGATTTCATAGATAATAGTTGTATGAAGTCAGAGTATTTAAAATTAAATCATGTAATCTTTCTGCTTAGTAAATCATAAGATAAATGAAGACTTTGAAAATAATACTATAAACTACATATCTCTTGTTAACAAGAGGCTAATGAGCTGTTTGATCTCTCTGAAGATGTGTTTTGATCTTTTAGTCAAGAACAAAGTAAAATAAAATTTTCTCTATTATTTTTCCCAGGCTTAATATGGATCTACTGAATTTTATTAGGTGTTAGTATCACACTGACACTAGGATTGAAGAATCCAAAGAGAAAATGATCAGTTCAGCAAAATGAGACCAGGGGATGGAAGCAACAACAATACTAACAATAACAATAAAACAACAAGAAAAAAACCCCCAAGTCTCCAGCGGCAATTTGACTGAAACAAAACTATTTGAAATAAAAGGCTCCACACATCTTACAGTGCACCCTTTTCTTGCTATAGGCCAATAGTAGCTCTAAGTAAGAGTGTGTGTAAATGACTATAACTGTGAGGCATGTATGGGGAAGGCACATGCCCTTTGTCCCTTTCTAGTTTTTATGACAAGGTCTCATGTTCTATAGGATGGCCTCAGATTTGCTGCTTAGCTGAGGAAGAACTTGAACGTCTCATCTTGCTTCTACCTCCTGAGTACTGGATGACAGGTACGCACCTCCACGCTTGCATTGTTCATTATGTGGTACTGGGGATTGGATCCAGGGCATCCTGTACTCCAGGAACACTCTACCTGTGGAGCTACATCCTGAGCCCCAAGGTGTATGTCTTCGTGGGAAATATGAAACAGAGAAGATAATGAGATTCAACCAGGAAAGATTTGGGACCCAACTCCTCTTCATTTTGTCATGAAATCAGACACATAGCAGTGGGAGGGCCTCATAAACATAATTCACCGAAATGGGAGGGTGATAAAAGGCCTTTTTTGTTGCCTTTTGCAGAGATAAATTACACCCGAAGCTGCAGAAATCTTCCTCTCCAATTTCAGATTGAATGTGCCTGTATAATAAACATTTCTGTAACATTCGGCTTCTTTAACCTAGACAGCTCAATTAGGGCTGTGCAATAAAATACAGCTTCTGTGTACTTTGTGAGCACTTAATGCGGCTGAGAGCCTGTTAGCAAGAATCTCATAGAAAACTGCTCTTGTCAAGTGTTTAAGGAAGTTGAATGGACATTGAGTTTAATAAACATGCATGTACATATGCATCTGTATATATATTTATACCTAGGGAAGTTCTGATTCTGCATAATTTACTTATTTATTCAAGTTCTTTTTATGTAAAAAAATCTTGGTCCTTATCTTTGCTATTTACTGGAAAATGATAGAAACACTTGGGAAAATTGTTACAGGTAGGTGCAGATATGCAGAAGCCAGAAACTCTTTTATTTTAAAGATTTATTTATTTTTATTATAGATAAATGAATGTCTTGCCTGTGTATATGTACGCTTATTGCATATATGCCTGGTGCCCTTGTAGGCTGGAAGAGGGTGTCGATCTATAACTCCCTGGAACTGGAGTTAGAGATTATATGCTGCCATGTATGTTCTGGGAACCAAACCCAGGTCCTCTGAGAGAGCAGCAAATGCTCTTAAGTGCTGAACCATCTCTCCAGCTCCAGGGATTCTTCTTTAAAGTACTGTGTGTTCCTTGCAATGGGTTCTGAATAGCACTTTTTGTTTGGGTTATCATGTGTTTTGACGATGTTCAGTCCACACTGTCCTCTTCTGCTCTGACACCCCTTCCCCAGCTAGTGCCTCCCTCCAATAGTCCTGCATGCTGGAGAAAACAAGCCATGTATTTTCTTTGGAGGCCTGACATGTTTCACTTAGCATGATAATCTTTAATTCTATACATTTTGTTGTTTTTAATGGCTGGACAAAACTCTATTGTGTATGTATTCTACTTTTTCGTTATTTATTAATGTGTTGATGGATGCTGATTCCATAACCTTGAAGCTAGGAACTCCAAAGACTCATAAAGAGCATGTGAGCTGAAGGCAGAAAGAACAAGAAAGAGCGATGACTTAGAGTTGATTGCTCAACTGATTTGTATAATTCTTTTATGTGGAAAACACATGTTAAGATTTCCACAGGACTGGCTTAGAGGAGAACCTCAGATGAATGAGTGATCTGCACATTGTACCCTGCACAGGGCACAGTCCAGTCACTCCCTGTCCTTATTAATACAGAAGCTTCTAGATCACAGCTCCAGCCTCCATTAACTATGGTAGTAATACCATAAATACTGTCATCATTATGTGCCAAACAGGGCTTCAGGATCCTGAGATCTTGGAAACTAGATCTTGCCCATTCTATTTTGGATATACTTTAATTTTCATTCCACTCAAGGAGTGCTGTCTTAGTTAGGGTTACTATTTCTGTGATGGAACACTATAACCAAAAGCAAGTTGAGGAGGAAAGGATTTGTTTAGCTTAGGCTTCCATATCACTCACTGTTCATCACTGAAGGAAGTCAGGACAGAAATTCAAGCAGGGCAGGAACCTGGAGGCAAGAACTGAGGCAGAGACATGGATGGGTGCTGTTTACTGGCTTGCTCAGCTTGCTTTCTTATAGAACCCAGTACTACCAGCCCAGAGATGACACCACCCACAATAAGCTGGGCCCTCCCACATCAATCACTAGTTTAAAAATGGCCTATAGGCCTACCTACAGCCAGATTTTATAGAGTAATTTTCTCAGTTGAGGTTCCCTCCTTTCCAGTGACCCTAGCTTGTGTCAAGTGGACATAAAACTAGGCAGCCCAAGTGCAGACTTCCCACTTCCAGGCCAGAGACATTCTTGTAGTTCATCTATTTGATTGTGACTTAGCTAAACTTTACCATTTCATGACCTCAACTTCTGTGACAAATGGTGTTCTCTTGTGTCCCAATTCTTTACCTCTCTGCCTGTTTCCCCCTATCCCACTCTGTGCCCTCTACCAGGTATGGCTCTGCCACCAGAAGTTGCTCCCTTAGACTCCTCTTTGTTCCATTTTTACTTCTCTTATGACACACCAATTTCTGCTTATACTGTTGCTGTTTATATGCCTATCTACTCTCCCTGATTCAATTCTCTGTTATGCTCAGGACTAGGGCTATTTATCCCACTCTCATTTTTTCATTTACCCAGAACCTATTTATACACAGACCCTGCCTTCCAAGAACAATGAATAGTTTTTTTAAAAAATTATATAAATGCTTTTTATACATATAATTCAAGTGTCTACAACAGTGTTCTAAGGAGGAATAGGCCATGGTGGCTAGAACATGAAATATGTGTTATAGTGTATTCACCTCCCCCTGAAACCCAGCCACCATTTAGCTTAAAAGATCAGCCTCACTGAATAAACACAGAAAGTTCCAGAACATCAAAAGGTGAAAGATTAATTTTTAATGTTATGTGATGTTTCTGGAAGTGGGTATTTCAGATGAGCTGGATGCATTTTTCCTTTCCTGGATTTGTGTCTTCCGGCAGAAGAGGAAGCGGGAAGAAGTACCTGATTCTTTCACACGTTTCACAGGCTTGCTTACCAGCCTTCGGATCCACTAGACAAGTGGGACTGTAGGGAATTCTTCATTTGCACTTCTAATTGTTTCCTTAAACGTGACAGTAAAAATTCATTCAGAAAACGGCAGCAGATTTAGGAGATAAAATAAGGCCTCCGACGGCTGTTAGTAATACAAATAACTTGAAATGTTTCTGCCAACTGCATGTCAGCTGCAATTAACAATACGATGTTTATTTTGGTGCGGATGGATACCCCGTGTAGGCAGTCTCTCCCTGTACATCAACAGTTCTTTTGTAATGTCTTCCTAATTGAAACAGCCTGTCTGGGAGAAGGCAGATTGGAGTACAAGAAGTGTCCACGGCACAACTATTTCCGCTCCTAGAACTCACAGATGCCAGTTCATCCCAGCCTGTAAGCCAGGGATGCCCCTTGATGGAGGGGAGAGATACTCACCCAGGAGCGTGGGTTAACAGATACCACACATGAACTTTTTGCCAGATTGTAGCAATTTTGGCGTCGCCTGATTCATATGCAGTGTGATCGTGGGAAGATTTTGAACAAATATTGATTTGTGAGAATCAGATGAGTGTCACGATTCCCATTTTAGTATTCCCTTTTCTCACTCAGCATAATTTTTTCTACCCTCATGAGAAGGAGTAAATAAGGTATGGGAATGTTGGCACACTCAGAGGAAGCTAGACTAATGTTTTCTTCTGTACCACAGCATGTGTTCTGGTGTGTGTCAAAATTGCTTGGGTGCTCTGGTGCCTGATTCCTGATGCTACTGAGCTTGCACTTGGTTTCAATAAAAAGCAGCATTTGCAGGCTTATTGAGGCAGATTTAAAAGCCAATCAGCTAGTCCAATATTAATCTGCCACCCTTCTCTTGCCCTGATGCTGTAATTCTAACCATAAACTATGACTGAACTGGCAATATCCCTCTTCTGATGAGGCATGGTTTAATGATAATGATTTTTATCTTTTAGGAGTGTTCTTGTTCCTATTCTCAATCATCCCAAAGGCTTTGTTCTTATCATAAACATTAAGTGGTGCTATACTGGGAATGCTATGTAACAAGCACATTTTATTTTGTCTGACAATTATGGAAACTAGCTTTACCATGGAAATAGACCACCTCACTTCCATGTCAAAGACTCAGGAAAAGTCTTCCATGTGAGATTTACAAAGAGAGATGCTGCTTCTATCAGTTAATAAGGGTGTCAGCTACAAATAACATACAGTATTTGAATCTACTTTGTCATATTTTGTGTATAGAACAAAAGAAATTCTGTCTGGAAGTTGATAGCTGCATCTTTAGAATACTGTTAGAGTCCAGACTGGAAGAGGGAGGGAGACAGGACAGTGAGTGTGGTAGAAAGTCATCTTTCCCAGTATTCTATTTATACTTTATTACCCACATAGATATTCCTGTTGCCATGGAATCTGGGGAATCATGCCACAAAATCAAATTCAATCTCATATTTCTCTCTCTCTCTCTCTCTCTCTCTCTCTCTCTCTCTCTCTCTCTTTCTCTTTCTCTCCATATATATATATAATATATATATACACACATATATATATGTGTATATATGTATATATATCTGTGTGTCTCCCTCTGTCTCTGTCTGTGTGTGTCTCCCTCTATGTCTGTCTGTCTGTCTGTCTGTCTGTCTGTCTCTCTCTCTCTCTCTCTCTCTCTCTCTCTCTCTCTGGGGTGTAAGGCTGTTTGTGTTTGAGTACCCAAGTGTGTGCATGTGGAGGTCAGAGGTTAACCTCGTGCATCTTCCTCAGTCCACCTTGTTTTTGAAGCAGGGTCTCTTGCTGTGTGTTCACCTGTTTGGCTAGATAGGCTGTTCATCGATCCACAGATCTGGAGACACTCGTGTGAGTCTCTACCCATGACTTTTTAAAAATATGAGTTCTGGAGGTTGAACTTAGATCTTCATGCTTGTACAGCAAGCACCCAGTTCTCAGATCTTGATCTGCATTGAATGGAGAGGAAGTAAAATGATATAGAGCCAATTGATAGTACCCAGTTCACTTGCACAGGATTGTGAAGTGAATGGGGTAGATGATTGTGAGAACTGCTTTCCTGTTTTCAGGAGCTTCAGTTTGTTGGGCTGAGTATTCCCAAAGAGCAGGCTGAGGTAGAGAACATAGGAAAGAACTAGAAACTGGAGCAGACTGATATTTATAGTTTGCAGGTCAGTTAGCTTAGAAGTCAAGGAAATAGAAAGACATGGTGACTGAAATATGACTCCTGCCTTATTTTCATCTTTCCCCCCTTTTATGCACTTTAGCATTATCCTTGATATGGTGAAACTTAGAAAGATCACTCCATTGCCTGTGGTCTGCCCTGTGAAGGCAGACACTTGAGCAGATAGTGTTCAGATAAGACCAAACCAAGTGCTGCAGAAGAGAGGAAAGGAAGGGAAAAAAAGCATAGGGAGAAAACAAAACAAAAACCTTGAATTGCCAGCAAATAAAATGTACCCAGGAACTGATGCTCATAAACCTTTGCCTGGTTTTATTTTCAATGTTTATTAAAAAACTGATATTACACCGTCCTTGACATTAAGCTTTGTATTTCTAAGTGGTGCCCGAGGAGCACGGTGGGAATGTGAGTAATGACTTTAGGTGAGAGTCATTCATTGGTATCACAACAGATTTTATGTTCTTACAATTACATAAATTAAACCAGTAAAGCCATCAAAAGTCACCAGTATCTGTCTGAATTTATCGTGAACATTACAGTGTTATCAACATACAACGTAATTTATACTGCCTATGGTTAGAAGTGATCCTCCCCATTTCCTGTGGGGATCTGATGACCACAGCTAATGGCGTTAATGCAAAAGTAAACAGCTGAGGATCTGAGCTCCACCTCCACTCTGTAGTTTCAAAAAGTAGGCTTGTGTGTGTAGTTTCAAAAAGTAGGCTTTCTATGAATTAAAAATAAAGAAATATCAACTGCTAATGCTTATTTTAAATTAAGATGTTTCAATAGTGCACAGAATATATTTTATAGGTTAGTTATACCTTTGTTTTTGATAAAAATCATTAGATTGGAGTGAGTATATCAAGTATTTAGAATGATCACAACACCTTAAATAAACCACGGCTGTAATCTTGACACATAATAAGGTTTAGTTTATTGTCATTTAAATTACTAGTTTTGTCCCCATAATGTTGAAAAAATAATTGTGACAGAGTTGCCATAGTACAGGTCTATGTGTGAAATAAAAATTCTAGGGGCTAGAGGCATGATTTGGTGGTTGATAGTGCATAGTGCTCTTCAGAGGACTCAGACTCTGTTCCCAGCACCCACCTCGGACAGCTCACAGCCTCCTGTAACTCTAGATTTAAGGGACCTGACACTCTTTGGCCACTGTGGGCATCTGTGCTCATATGTATATGCCTCTTCCCACAATACATACAATTTAAATAAAACACACCAAAAATATCCCTCAGTATATGTCCTGGTGAATTTTTATGTCAACTTGATATAAGCGCAGGTCATCTGGGAAGAAAGAATCTTAATTAAGGAAATGCTTCCACAGCATTGGCATGTAGCAAATCTGTAGAGCCTTTTCTTGATTAATGATTAATATGAGAGCATCAAGCTCATTGTGGGTGGTGCCACTTCTGGGCAGGTGGTTCTGAATGGTATAAGAAAGGCTGAGAAAGCCATAAGCAGCAAGCCGGTAACCAGTGTTTCTCCATGACCTCTGTATCTGTTCCTGCCCACAGGTTCCTGCCTTTAGTTCCTTCCTTGACTTCTCTGGATGAGGGACTGACTTCAAGGTGAAATACCACCCCTTTTTGTCATGGTGATTTATCACAGCAATAGAAACCTAACTAAGACAGTAGATTAAGCTATGGCAACAAGTTGGCAAGCAAAACTTGTGTTGCTTGCTAGTGCCTGAACTGCCCCTGAGCCCCATACTCTGCAGAGAACTTTCTTTTCTTTTTTTCTTTTTTTTTTTTTTTTTGAGACAGGGTTTCTCTGTGTAGCTTTGCGCCTTTCCTGGATCTTGCTCTGTAGACCAGGCTGGCATGATTTGTGAATCTGGTCTGAAGAGTAAAATTCTGCTTACAGAGAATGAGTGGAACACCATGAGAAGAGTGAGTGTCAAGAATGCACATCCAGAAGCCCCCTGGTGCCATGAGGCCAGGGAGCCAGAAAGGTTACAGCTCTGCCCCAGGACACTTGCCCTGGGCTGGTGGAGGCCAAGTCCAGGCACCATTGTGGTGAGTGGGGACATGGGAGAGTGAGAGATGCAGAAAGGTTCATGGGCTTGGGAGAGAGGTGGATCTGAAGAGTTGAGGGCAGTGAGGAACTGGCTGACACCCAGGGCCATGGTGATATCTAGGCCTGGGCTGCTGCCAAGGGCCAAGTCTGGGTCTGTGGCCCTGATGCAGCCAGACTCTGTGTTGATGTCGGTGGCTTCTGTTGCCACTGAGGGCTGTGCAGAGGCCCATAGTCTGAGTGGACACCTGAGGCCATGTTGGTGTTTGAAAGTCATGCTGCCACCGGGCCATATAGATCTAGTCCCAGTCTGTGCTGATGTCAGCAGCTCCTGTTACCACCAACGACAGTGAGGATAGGGCTGCAGACTTGGTCTTACTCCTCACTGGCTACAACACCAGGGAAAATCGGACCTGCCCCTCCACCAACTGCAGCACTTGGGAGAGCAGGCCCCACGTTTCACCTGGGCAACAGAGTAGAGATGACCCCATTGGTCGGGGTGCAGGTAAGCATGCCGGAAGGTGTGAGAGTGGGAGAGATAGCCCTACTATCTGTCACAGGGTGATGTGGGTGAAGGAGAGATGGCCCTCTCATCCCTTGCCACCTGCTGCAGGCCGGAAAGCTGGTCCCAGAGTCATGAGTGGGAGTGCTGATCCTGTTCCTCACAAGCCGCAGGCCTTGTACCTGGCTTGGACAGAACAATAGAGATCACCCTGTCGGAGGGGCACAGGAGAACCAGGCCTGAGGGTGTGAGAAGAGGAGGGCTGACCCTGCCCTCACCTCATCTGCCAGGTGGTGGCATGGGTGAGGGAAAGATGTCTCCCTTGCTACCTGCAGCAGGCAAAAGAGTTGGACTCAGGGGCATGATTGCAGGAGAGTGGACCCTGTGCCCCACCTGCAGGGAAAAACAGTAGAGATGGCCCTGGTGATGTGAGTATGGGGGACATGGATCTGAGGACCTGAGAGCAGGAGAACTGGCCTCTCTCCTTGCTGCCTGCTACATTGTGTGAGCTGGCCAAGGCAGTGCTGGAGAGCTTGCCCTGGTGGTGACAATGAGGGAAAGCTGGAAGGCTGAACAACCCAGCTGCCACCCAGGACCAGAACCAGGGCTATGAGTTGGCCCACCCCAACATCTGCCTGATCTATGAACTGCTGGAGCATGTGAAGGGGACGAACCTACAGATCCAAAGCTGCAGGACCTCCATGACACAATGCAACAACAGGATGTCCAAGAGGAGCCCCAGTGTGGGACCTGTACCAATGGTGTAGCAGAAGACAGACGACTCAAATCAGACCAATGACTCAGTGCAGTGAACATTCACAAGGAAAGATGTATAGACTAAAGGATAAACTGTGTAACTCACTGTATCACACTATAGCTTCCACACCGAGACTTTTTGGTTAGTTTGTTCTTGTTTTTGCTTCTTGTTTTTCCTTTAAAATTTATTTTATTCTGGTGTGGGAAGGTTGCAAGGGTAGAGGGCAGATATGAAGGGATGGGGACAGGAATGGGGTTGGTATGCATGATGTGAAATCCACAAAGAATCAATAAAAAAAGAATGCACATCTAAATAACTTCACTTGAAAGGATCATAAATGTGTGAGGCAATTGACTGCTTATTTGCTATACTCAACCATATTTTGAGGCTGAAAAAGCTATTTAGAGATTTTTTTTTTCTTTTTTGAACTTCACCTCATAGATGAATAAATATTAATTTCTAATTAGTGATATGCCAGGAACTTTATGGGAAATTCCCATCATTACTTATAATAGGCTGTATTTTAGTGTGGTGATACATTGTGTACCTTTATAAACTTTGCCTGAAGATCAGAGAACAAGGCACTAGATTAAACATAGAAGCCAGGCAGTGGTGGCACACACCTTTAATCCTAGCACTTGGGAGTCACATGCCTTTAATCCCAGCACTAATCTCATGCCTTTGCTTGGGAAGCACACACACCTTTAATCCCAGGAAGTGATGGCTGGGTGGAAAAAGTACATAAGGTGTGAGGAGACAGGAACTAGAGGGTTTTTGGCAGAAGCGTCCCTTTCAGCTAGAAGCTTTTTCACCTGGAGCCTTTTGGGTGAGGACTCAGAGGATTTCAGTCAGAGGGTTCATAGAATTGGTGAGGTGAGACGTGGCAGTGGCTTGTTCCTTTGTCTCTCTGATCTTTCAGCATTTACCTAAATATCTGCTCCAGGTTTTTAATTATAAGACCATTAGAAATTCGAACAACATTTTAGAGCTAGCCATGATTCATCTAAGGGAGGTGTGAAGGCAAGGTTAGCCATAAGGTCCAGGCTCTTCCAACCCTCTGCTTCCCAGAGCCTTCAGGATTAGCCTCGGAGATGACCTCTTAGTTCTTGAGAGCCTTTATGTGCTTGAGACCTTGGGCTATACAAGACAGTTTATATGCACAGATGTTTTTGACTAATTATCTTTTTTTATGCCTGAATTGTTGGGCTATATTATAGCAATCTGATCTCTGGGGGACTATAGTCTGAGCAGCTGAAACTAGTCCAGCATGGACCTTAACAGACATGGAATTTTGCAGGAACCTTGGACTTCTTATTCTTTTTTTTTTTTTTTTTTGAAGCCCCCTGTCTTTGTGGTAAAATCTCTTACATTTTACTTTTTGTATTTCTGTAGTTTCTACAACTTTGTTGCCATCTGAAAGATGATAGCTATTAGTGAATATCCCAGCCATTCATTTTTTCATTATTTCTAGTGGTTCCAAAGTAATCTATTGGTGTGTATTAAATTCATGTCAATTTGAAATGTCCCGACTCTGTTTTTCTGGCTAAATATGATGACCTGAGAGAGTGTTTGATGTCAGTAGTAGTTCTAGTTCCACATGTCCAACCATCAAAGAAAGTGAAGGATGGAAACAAGAAGAATCTTCACTTTCTGCTTGGAGAGAGATTGTGGACTAGGTTGCAGCAGAAAACTCCCAATATAAGGCAGAAGGTCCACAAGGTTGAGGATGCATTATTGAAGTTCAGTAGATTGAGGTAGGTAGACATTTGAAGCAATAATCTAGAAAAAGGAATTAGATGGAGACAGAGATCCAGAATTCTATGCAGGGATTTTCACAGGTCTTTGCTTAAATACTAAGTTTTTCTTATACCGTGAGACTCTATTGTGTTGGGCAGTGAGAACCAGTAGAAAGTTCCAAGTGGCATATTTTGTCAAGTTCACTCAGATTGTAATAGTTTGTGTTTTGAAAAATGACAGCGGAGAGACTTTTTCTAAGAGTCAAAGGATTCGTCTTTTAAACAAATGGGAATTAAAATGATCAGATTGATATGAAAACCTCTTGAGAAAAAAGGACCCAACATTCTTTAAAGAGAATCAAAAACATCCAGATTCTTGACTACCTAGTAATCATGTCTGGCATTCAGTAAAAATTACCAGTCACATGAAGAACCAGGACACTGGAGAAAACAAAATATTAGAAACTTTTCTTGAAGTAGCAGAAAATTAAGTTTCAGACAAGAATGTTAAAACAACCACTAGTGTTCTTCCCAAGGATTTAAGGGGAAGCAGATGTTATTATAACAGAAATGGAAGCTGTAAAATAAAGACAGTTCTAGGGCTAAAAAAAAAAATACAAAAAATAAGAAAGCCTGAAGTGACAAGACAGGGCCAGGCTCTGCTGACTCCCCATGGGAGACCTTGATTTGGAAAATGTGGGGGTAGGGGGTGGGTTCCAGGGGGAAGGCTGAGGGGTGGGAAGAGGGAAGAGGGGGGAATCTGTGGTTGGTATGTAAAGTGAATAGAAAATTTCTTAATAAAAAAATGAAAAAACAAATCAGATAATTTGCCTGTAGGCAAAATGATCCCAATCTAAGAATCAAAGAAAATATTGTGGTGGTTTGAATGAGGATGACCCTCATAGGCTCATATATTTGAATATTTGATCCCTAGTTGGTGGAACTGCTTGGGAAGGATTAGGAGGTGTGGCCTTGTTGGAGGAGGTGTGTCACCAGGGATGGGCTTTGAGTTTTAGAACACTCATGCCATTCCCAGTTAGAGTTCTTTCTGCCTCATGGTTGCTATATCAAGATGTGAGCTCTCAACTATTGTTCCAACGCCTGCCTGCCTGCTGCATGCTCCCTGCCATGATGATCATAGACTCTATCCCTCTGAAACTGTAAGCTCCAATAAATTTTTCCTTATATAAGTTGCTTTGGTCATGGTGTTTTGTCATGGCAATAGATAAGCAACTAAGACAAATATGAATTCAGCCAGAAAAAAATAGAACTGTAGTGTTTTGTGAGACAATATAAGAACATAAAATAGTGAATTAGATTTCAGGAAGTGGGAGAAAAAAATTAAAGAAATTATAGCCCAAATCATCTTGTGTTAGATGACAACTGTAAAACTACATACCCAAGACATTCAGTGAGCATGAAGCAAGGTTTAAAAAGGAGAAAGAAATTATACTTTTAAGGATCTTTATAATCACATTTCTGAAAAGCCAAATAAAAGGGAAATCTTATAATACCCACATCGGGGTGTTTATACACGGAAACAAACCTAGGAATGACCTGTAACTTTTCATGGAAAGTAGAACAGGCCAGAAACATATGGAGGAACATTTCTAATAAAGTCTCTCAGTGTAGAAGTTTCTATCACAAAATATATTTATTTTATTAATTTATGTGTGTATAAGTAATTTTCTTCATGAATGTTGATGTGCTACATTCATGGCTGGTGCACACACATGACAGAGCAGGTGTCAGATCCTTTGGAATTAGAGTCACAGACAGTTGTGAGCCACCATGTGGGTGCTTTGAATTGAATCCAGTCAATTCTCCTAACTGCTGAGCCACCCATCTCTTCAACCCCACAAAAATATTCCTGTTAACTATAGAGAATTATTTTTACAGTGCTAGATGAGAATTTTTGTTATAGCAAGTAGGTCAACAATACAAAAATAGAGGAAAGATATTCTTTATAAAACAAACACAATTTTGTTGCTTTTAAATTATTCTAAAAGATAGTCCTGGGTTAAAGGAAAACAACAATTAAACTAGGCACAGATAAGCCAGCTATGAGGGTGTACAGCGGGAGAACTGACCCCCCACAACTCATCTTCAATGTGGTGGCATGGGTGAGGGAAAGATGCCCTCCCCACTTGCCATCTGCAGCAGGTAAGAGATCTGGTCTTATGGGCATGAGAGCAGGAGAGCTGGTTCTGCCCATCACCAGCTGCAACACTTGGGAGAGCAGGCCCTGCACCTCGCCTGGGATAAACAGTAAAGATGGTCTTGGTGGTGTGCATGTGGGTGACCCAGCCCAGAGGGTTTGAGAATGGGAGAACTGGCCTGGGTCCTTGCTGTCTGCTATATTGGGTGAGCTAGCTGGGGCAGTGCTGGAAAGCTTGCCTTAGTAGTGAGGATGAGGGAGAGCTGGCAGGCTGATCAACCCAGATACTATTCAGGCCCAGACCCTGGGTTATGAGTTAGCCCTCCTCACTGTCTACATGATCTATGAACTGCTGGAGCATGTGAAGGGGCCTGACCTCCATATCTAAAGCTGCAGGATTTCCATGACACAAGGCAACAATAGGATATCCAAGCAGAGTCCCAGTGAGGGCCTAGTACCAAGGGTGTAGCAGAAGTCAGAGTCCTCAAACCAGACTCATTGCAACGAACACTTACAAGGAAAGATGTATAGACTAAAGGTATACTGTGTGACTCACTGTGTCACACTACAGCTTCCACACTGAGACTTTTTTGTTTGTTTGTTTTTGTTTTTGCTTGTTGTTTTTTTCTTTAAAATTTATTTTATTTTGGTGGGGGGAGGTTGCAAGGGGAGAGGGTGGATACAAAGGGATGGGGAGATGAGTGGGATCAGGAGGCATGATGTGAAATCCACAAAGAATTAATAAAAAGTTAAAAAAAGCTGAATTAAACTGTGAGATTTTATTTTGATAAAATACAAAGTATTTCAAAAAGAAGAAGAACTTTGGGGATGAGGACTGGCTTCACGTGTGACATGGCATACTATTATTCCAAGATCAGCTATGATATGATAAATATGCATACTGTACAGTCTCCTGCAGTGAGGAAGAATGGACGAGAAAGGGAAGGAGAGAAAGAAAGGAGGAAGGGAAGGGAAGGAAGGGGAAGCAAGAGAGCTAGGGCACAAGAGGACTCACAACAGAGATGATATTAAAAACTTAAAAACTGTCCAACAACCTCAAAACCAAAGAAAAGACTAACAAAGAAAAACTCACATCCGATGGGAAAGCAAGGTGGTAAATTTAAAAGCAATTACAATAATGATAGTTTTTTACCAATTGGTTAAACAGTGATGTAAAAACATTTATCAGAAGGGAGAGAAAAAACAAAATATACATAGCTGAAGAGTGAAAGCCTGTGGAGAGACATGAGGCACATGCTAGTATTAGAAAGTAGGAGTCTCTATGTCAATAGCAGGGAAAACAGACACAGAGTGAAAATATCTATGGAGATACAGGGGAGATATTGTTTCATAACAATTAAGTATCCATCAGCCGAGTGGTGGTGGTGGCGGCGGCGGCGGTGGCGGCGCACACCTTTAATTCCAGCACTTGGGAGGCAGAGGCAGGCAGATCTCTGCATTTGAGACCAGTCTGGTCTACAGAGTGAGATCCAGGGCAGGCCAAAACTACACAGAGAAACCCTGTCTTGAAAAAAAACAAAACAAAGCAAAACAACCCCCCCAAATTAAGTATTCATCAGAAAGTTATACATTACTTTCTGTTTTTGTCAAATTTTAGAGCTTCAAAACACATGAAGAAAAAAAAAGACAGAACTGAAAGGAACACTTGGAAATTTTCAAATTATAATATAGTTTCAGCATCTACCTTCATAATGATAGAATATTAAAATCAATAGGAGTAGAAGGCTTTAGGTAGTTTCATTTAACTGGTGTTTATTGAACGATACCCCTAACATTAACAGACAGCACACACTTTTCAAGCACAAATGGAACATTAATTAATACAGATAATATTATAGTAAATAAAACAAATCTCAATTTTCAAGAAAGAAAACTCACAGCTTAAATGACTTTAGGAAAAGTCCACCAAACATCTGGTTAAAAACAAAACAAAACAAAACAAAAATAAAAACAACGAAACCCAAACCAAACAGCATTGTGTTAACTCTTTCAGAAAATAGTAGAAGGATCTTCTCCATACTCTGTGATGTTACCAGTCTCCCATTCATGTGAAAACTTGAAATATAGATGATAAAAATAAAATTAAGAGTAAATATACTCCATAAGCAGGCACAAAAATTCTCAGCAAAATAAAGGCAAACTGATTGGAGCAATGTAGTGAATGACAATAAACCATGACCAAGCAGAGTTCATCTGAAGAAAGCAACACCAGTTCAGTATTTTAAACCATTAATGCAATTGATCAGATTAACAAGCAAAGGAGAAAAGTCACATGGTTATCTCAACAGACAGTAGAAAATTACCTTGATACAATTTAACCGCCACAACTTTAACAACTTAGAAACTATAAAAGGGCTTCTTTAAGTTGATAAAAACAACCCATAAAAACCCATTACTAACACAATGCTTAATGGAGAATATTTCCTCATTTGGAAAGCAAGAACATGGCAAAGCACCTGTTTATTCTATGATTATTCTAGGGGATATAGCCAGCATATTAAGTTTTAAAAAGTAATCAAAATCTTATAAAAAATTCAAAGATATTAAAATATCAATGTAAAAGTTGGTAGAATGAATACAGTATCAGAATATGGAACAAATAAGAAAGACAGTTATGGTTTTACATACTAGTAACAAACAACTAAAAATAATAATTAAAATATAATGAAAAACAGCATTAAAATACAAAGTAGGGATCATTTTAACTATGTGTTAAAATATGTATACTGAAAAGAATGTCCACTATTGCTACTACTATTCAATATTTTGCTAGAGATTTAGTCAGATAGTTGGGCAAGAGAAAGAAATAAAAGACAGCTAAATTAGAAAGAAAATAAATAAAAAGTATAATATAAACTCCACCAACTATAGAAGAACTATCGGAATAAATAATCATTGTTAGCAAAGTTTCAGGAAACAAGATGAATACACAAAAATCAGTTGTGTTTCTGCATATTAGCAACAAGAAATGAATCAACCTAAGGGAAATCATTCAATTTACAAAAAAAATGGAAAAGAATAAAATGCTTATGAACATATTTATCTACGGTTGGGACTGCAAAACATTGCTGAGATTTAAAAAAATAAAGGTCTTATCAAGTGGGAAGTTTTTTTGTCTTTTGATAAGTTTATAGACTTACTGTTTCTAAAATTGCAAGGCTTCTTCAAGCAATCTTCAGAAATATTTTAGTTCTTATCAAAATCTCAATAAAGTGTTTTTTTTTTAAGAAATGGAAAAGCTAACTTAAATTTTGTTTGGAAATGTAAAAAATCACTAGTAGTTTTCATTAATAATTGGATCCCTCAACACCTACACCTCTCACACTACAGAGCACAATGCTGGGCTGTGACACTGATGACATCATGCAGTTAAACCTGAGAAGCAGAACCC
The DNA here is from genome assembly GCF_949786415.1 of Peromyscus eremicus. Taxonomy (NCBI): domain Eukaryota; kingdom Metazoa; phylum Chordata; class Mammalia; order Rodentia; family Cricetidae; genus Peromyscus; species Peromyscus eremicus. Next base: position 11,718,199 of record NC_081421.1, on the reverse strand, counting down.
AGGAAGGAAGAAGGAACTCAACCGTCTCAGAAGCCTCATCAAACTTGAAGAGGCACACCTATGATGAAAGGTTACAGGATTTTTGCATCTTAAAATGGTGAGGAATCCCATTCCAGGTGCCAGAGAAGTCGGGCATGCACACACCCATCAAGGCAGGTGTGTGTGTGTGTGTGTGTGTGTGTGTGTGTGTGTGTGTGTGTGTATGTGTGTGTGTGTGAATCTTCAGTCTGTTTCCTTGCAGTCCACATGTAAAAGAGTCTGCTTTGTCATGGTGTATTTGGATTCAGTGGTTTAGAGGCCTTATGTTGCAAGGGAAAAATGTTTCTCAAGGGGAACACAATACTAATTTCACTGACTTGCATTTGAGAATGACATGGCCTTTTTGAGATATTCTAGCCAGTCATCCACTAGGTGGAGAAGATTGCCAATAAACTAACAGATGCCTGATCCTGACTAAAGTATACAATGTTGACTTTTTAGCAATTTGGAGTGCGTGCGTGTGTGTGTGTATGTGTGTGTGTGTGTGTGTGTGTGTGTGTGTGTGTGTGTGTATGTGGCATTTGTGTGGAGACCAGAAGTCATCCTCACACGCTGTTCCTTGGGTACCTTCCATTTTCATTTTGAGACAAGGTTTTTCATGGGTCTACAACTCGCCAACTTCGATAGGCTTCTTGGTCAGTGGTCCTTGGGGACCCTCTTTTCCGTCTCTGTAGTGTTGGAATTACAAGTTCATGCCATCAGCCTGGAATTAAAACAGTGTGGATTATGAGGACCTGACTCGGATCTTCAAACCTGTAAGGAAAGGATTTCACCACTCTTCCTTCAAAGCTACTTCTTCAGCTCCATGTGGTATTCTGAAATGTGTGGTGTGAGATAAACCTAAAGTATGTGAGCCATTATTGCTCCTATTCAGCCCTGTCCCATTGAATAATTCTAAGCTGATAGTAAAGTTTACTGCTGACTAGTCCTCAAATGAAAGGTTAAAGTTACATGGGTATGAACTGAAATTATAATTATAAAACATGCAAATTGTTATAGTAAGATCATAATAGACCAGATCTAGACTGAGGGATCAAAAAGGACATTGAAAAGCAAAATCTAGGATGAGATTTGGATGACATGTTTGAGCTTGTGGGAGGGAATGTAGAAGAAAACATTCTAGGCAGTATGAAATGCTCTGTGAACTTGATTGAGGTCTCACGTACCAGTAATGTGTATGTTAGAGAAGAGGACAAAGTCACAATCATGCAGGCCTCATGCATGAGGCTGAAGACTCTGTGTGCATTTATTAGCTGTGGGGAGACATTGAGGGACCTGAAGGATAACGTATTAGCTATTTTATGCCACTTGTGATCAAATCCTTGACAGGAGTCAATTTAAGGAAGGACAGGTTTATTCTGGCTTACAGCTAGGGGATAGACTGTAAGATCATGGAAGGCATAAGCTGCAGGAACTGAGGCGGCTGATCCCTCTGCAGCCAGAGTTTCTTCTGCTTTCCCTTTTTATTTAGTTCGGGAGCCTAGTCCATGAGACAGTGCTAGTGACATTTCAGGTGTGTCTTCTCTCTACAAAAATCTCCCCGGAAAGACCCACCCAGACATACCCAGATGTGTTTGCTGGATGGTTCAAATCTGGTCAAGTTGAACAGGATTAACCGTCGTAGATGGCAGGAGGAACTTAAGTTTCATGAAGCGTTTTGCTGCTGGGAAGAGAGGAATATTGGTTGTATTAGAAGTTGTAATAAAAGAAAGTAGGTCAATTATGGGATTATCCCAATAAACCAACAAAGATCAGGTTGACTTCAGCTAAGGCAGTGGAGGATATTGTGTGAAAGGACAAACGTGACTTATGGAGACCTCAATTTCTCCTCCATTCTCACAGAATCAGTGGGTGACAGTTCACTTCTGATACTGGCATTTGTGTCTGGGTTTTAGCAACAGCAGGATTCTCACATTCTTGTTTCTTCCTCCTTATATTTATTTATATTTTACTTTTTGAGGTTATAATATAATTGTGTCATTTCCCCCTTCCCCATTCTCCCTCCAAACCCTCCCACTTACCCTTCCTTGCTTTCTTTCAAAATTAATTATTGTTATATACATAAAATACACACACATATAAATCTTAAAACACAAGTTAAATTGTATTAGGCTTCTGTTGAAACAAAAATTTCAATGGCTTCTATTTATACTTACTAAAAATACCCAAGCTTCTTGCAATGGTCAAGAATGTCCCACATTATTTATTTATTTATTTATTTATTTATTTATTTATTTATTTATTTATTTATTATGCATACAGTGTTCTGTCTACACGTACCCCCGCAGGCCAGAAGAGGGCACCAGATCTCATTACAGATGGTTGTGAGCCACCATGTGGTTGCTGGGAATTGAACTCAGGACCTTTGGAAGAGCAAGCAGTGCTCTTAACCTCTGAGCCATCTCTCCAGCCCCCACCACATTATGTATTACTCACCTAGAGTGTACATAAAGATACATGCACAAAATTATATATTTCATAACTATAAAATTATATATATATGCAATTATTAGTCTTACAAAATCATTACCAAAATCCTCCCATATGGTCATCTGAAGGCTATAGATTTGTACAGTAGACAGCAGTAAGTCAGAGAAAGGAAAGCAGGAAGTCAGAACAAGAGTGACTGCTGAAGGATGCCCTGCCTGCAGCTGAAGACCTGAAAGCTCCTCAGAGAAGTCCTGTATACAAAGGCACAGGAAGCTGGATCCTGGTGTTGCTGGTGTGGAAGCAGCAAAAATTGTGCCAGTTGAAGAAGAACCAAGCTTGTGTGTGTGTGTGTGTGTGTGTGTGTGTGTGTGTGTGTGTGTGTACTTCCTCCTTTCTCTGCTTCTTGTTTCAGCTCAACCCAGAAACTTATCCAAGGGTGCCATTTGCTGTTGCTAGGGGATCCCCACCTTCAGTCTGCTGACCCATCTGCCACCTTCCCAGACATTCCAGAGGTATGCTTTATTTATCTTCTAGGCCTCTCAATCAAATTGACTGGGCAAACAGATTCAGCAATTGCCCCCAGACTTCTGTATAACATTCCCATCACTGCCCCTTACTCCTAACACTTCGGTCACACTCTCCTTTGGGTATTGCGCTATGGTTTTGGAGTGTGCTTTATTCTGTGCTTTCTCTGGCAGACAAAGCCTTATTTGATTAAGCCTTAAGTTTTAGCTTGGAAGTCATCCCACAGAAGGAACTTCTCTGCCCACTGCACATCTGTCTCATCCTAATTACTGATTTCCTTGTTTATTGTCTCTGCAGTAGAACGTGAGTACCGTTACACTGAGGACTAAGCCATTGGGCTGTTTTATTAAAATGCCTTAGATTGTGTGGCTTGTAAAGAATAGAAATGTGTTGGGCTGGAGAGATGGCTCAGAGGTTAAGAGCACTGGCTACTCTTTCAGAGGTCCTGAGTTCAATTCTCAGCAACCACATGGTGGCTCACAACCATCTGTAATGAGATCTAATGCCCTCTTCTGGCCTGCGGGGATACATGCAGGCAGAACACTGTATACATAATAAATAAATTTAAAAAAAATAGAAATGTATTGATCATGGTTGTGGAGACTGGAAGTTCCAAGATCAAGGTAGAGTGTGATGAGTTGTAACTTTTAGCTCATCGACCAGAAGCTTCTTCCTTTGTCCTTACATGAAGGAAGGGAAAAATTCCTTTGGACCTCTTTTTGTTTGTTTGTTTGATGTGGGATTTTATGTAGCCCAGGCTGGTCTCAAGCTTACTATGTAGCCATGTATGATCTTGAACTTCTGATCTTCCTATTTCTACCCTCTGGAGTGCTGGGATGATAAGCATATGCTGCTAAGGATCAAACTCAGGGATTCCTGCATGCTAGACATTTTATCAGTGAGTGACAACTTCAGCCCTGGACCTCTTTTTAATGCCAACCACATTCACAAGGGCCCTTTCCTCATGATCTAACTACTGCCCAAGGACCCCATCTCTTAATACCATCATCTTATTGGCTTTGATTTCAACATATGAATTTTGGAGAGATTCAAACATCCTTGCCATAACAAATATTTTCTTTGTGTTGTGTATCATTCTATGCCCAGCTATAACATAATGCACGTTGTGGGATATTTTGCTTGCACTCTGACACTCTTGAGGCTGATAATAAAGTTTGGTTTGAATCAGAGGGCAGAGCTAGCTACTAGCAGACCAAAATTAGTCATAGAGGTTTTGGAAGACAGAGGACATATAGAGAGACATGGAATGTAGTAGGGTAGGGCTTAGAAAGATTCTCAGCCCTTTTGGATTTAGGAAGGAGAGGAGAGGAGAGAGAGAGAGAGAGAGAGAGAGAGAGAGAGAGAGAGAGAGAGAGAGAGGTCACTGCTGGCTGATCTGCTGCTTCTCTGATCATTCAGGTTCTTACCCTCATATCTGACTCCCAAGTTTTTATTGGTAAGGAATAATTAGATAAATGCCTCAAATGCACATCATGTATTAAGTGCTATTAAATAATTAACTGAGTGTGTAAATGGTTATTGCCACCCTTTGGGGTTCCTGATAACTAACTGTTTTGGTAACTATATTGCCTCATGGGACACACTGAACAATATATAATAACTGGTCAGTGCATTTTCTTAGTGAAGCAATGCGTGAATAAATGAAATAATATACCACTCAGTGCAATGAGTGTAACTCCAGACTCACTGTCTCTAATAATTAATATTGCAGCCTTTGGGCTGGAGAGATGGCTTAACAGTTAAGAGCACTCATTGCTCTTCCAGAGGACCCACACTCAGTTTCCAGCACAACCACTAGGCAGCTCACAACTTCCTGTGACTCCAGTTCCAGGGGATCCTGTGTCTCTGACCTCCACAAACACCTGCATTCCCGGTACCCATACCCACATACAGACACATACACCTACACATAATTTTAAATAAAGAAAAATAAATCTAAAAAGATTACATCATCACAAAATATAAATAGGTACTATACTGGGAAATGAAACCATCAAACATAAATACTTAAAACCATTGTTTTACAGATTAAACTACGAACCCAGAATGCCCTAATTATGAGCTCTTTGAAAGCACAGAAAGCTTTTGCCCTTTCTATGTCTGTGTCCAGTTTGTGTGAGGCAGCTGTACAGGGCATCTTCCTCTTCAGCTCAGCTGTGAGTAAAGAGAAAACACAGCTATGATTACACCCCAACCTTTCTTTCGGGCATTTCCTCCTGAAGCCAGTTGCCTTTGAGCAATCAGGAAATATGTTGACCTACATTTTCTTGCTTCTCACTTTGTGGTTGTCATACAGACAATATGGTTCTTCCACAGGCTGGACAAACTGCAAAGGGTAAAGCACTTACAATTAAATGACTGTTAAGGAAGAAAAGACTCCAAATGAAGAACCACGCAGGAGCAGAGGTTGAGATCGTGCCCCATGATGACTTGTACTTTATGGCATGTGTTGTGACGACGGTAACCAATGTTTCTTGGTTTTATTTAACAGGATAGCAGAATCTCATGTGTGAGAATTTATATCACTTCTCTCTCAGGGGCACAGTTTTTTTTTTCCTCTCAAAACTGAATTCAGGTGTGCCCTGGGATATCTTTGACTTAAAAGGCTTGAGTGTGTTTAAAATTTTTATAGCTTCTGCTAGAATTTTGGGATTTTCTGAGATGTAAGTCTCTGATTCTGGCTCCTGTGTCTGAGAGCTACCTGTTAGGAGAAGAGCACCTAGTTCCAGCCTGCCCTGCACTGACTCGTCTGTCCTTAGGATTAATAATAACGTTTAAAAAATACAGGGTTCTGTGGATGAAATACACTTTTTTGCTGCAAAATGTTAGTGATTGAGAAGACACTTTATGGTTATAAAAATCAAATCAAACTTGTTTACCACAGCAATGCTTCCCTTGTGATGCTCCCGTACTATTTCACACAACCAGCATATGCATAACTTATTATAGTATCTTACAGATACAATTGGATCGACTCGATACAGTTGAAATTTAATAGCAGTTAATTTACCAAGTCCTTCACCACAGTATTGGCAGAAAAGACTCCCAAAACTACTCGGTGTATTTAGCAATCGAAGTATAGTAACAGACCAAAATCTTCTAGATAATTTAATCCTCCCATAACATTCTTGAAGGAAATTCTATCCTTCCATGGCATTTTTTAAAACTTGGCTTTAAGAGCAGTCTATATAATAACAGCCTGAAGTGTAAGGGGTGTCTTGCCCATGTGATTCAATTCACCGCTGTTGGTCTGTTGGTGTTTTTTGCATGAGACCATGCTTATTTCACTTGTCCCACACAAGCCTGTGCTTCTCTACATCCTGAAAATAAAGAGTTTTGTTGTTGTTGTTTAGCAGAGTGTCACACATACAAACAGGAAGGTTATTGGCACCATTCAGGAATTAGGCCCAACTGGTGGCTGTCTCAACTTTCATATCTAATTAATGTACACAAGTGGTAATTTACTAATGATGTTGGGCACTGTCCACCTTTGAATAGGCCTACTGTAAAATACTTAGAAACATTTTGTTCCTATTTTACATGTTTTATTCAGGATGGAGGAGGAATTTTTCTAGTCTGAAAGAACCCAGACACTTTTTAAAGTATGAAATATTTGGATAGGGTTGTTTTCTATGTTGGTCAGAATCAATTTTTTGATGGACATTTTGGTCATTAGATAAGGAAAATTACATGTGCATAATTATTTAAAAATTTGAATATATGCAAACAAGAAAATTAGTACCTAAGAAAGAAGATAGATCTTTAATGAGAATAAACTAAAATGAAAAGTCTCATTTTAGTCCTTCCGTCCACAGCTCATTTGTCTTAGGTGTTGGGTTAGCAAAGTCTGTTTTGGTTTTCTTTTAATAAAATATTTGTACTGAACCCGTAAAATAGTTTAGATCATTAAATAGCATTATCATACTTAATAATATCATCAAATATTTATTGTGTTTCTTGCATAATTCTTGGCATATGGGAACCATTAAACAAATGATTCTTGAATTCATTAAATTATATTGAATAAAATTAATTTTTAATATAGAAAGCTAGCATAGAGGTGTGTTGAGAGCAAAGTGCAAACAATGCATCTAAAATGAAAATCTACCACGTCTGTCTGTTTGCTCTAGACCACATTCTGTTCAGAACAGTTGTACTTTGGATCCTAATGTTGCCCATTTTTATTCTTTAGTATTAGAAAAACAAAACAAAACAACCCTAAACTGTAGCCCAGGTAGACCTGGAACTCACTCTGTAGCCCAGGCTGACCTTAAATTTGTGGCACTCCCTCTGCTTCAGACTTGCCTGAGCCACCGTGCTTAGCTGTATCCAGTCTCTCTAGGTCGACTTAAGTTACACCCATGTAGAATGAAGCCAGGAGCTTGAGTTAGGGCTTCCTGGGTGCATGGCCACAGTGCCAGCCTCAGTACTTGGAGGAGTTGGACAAGCCTTAAGGGACTCTTCATATTTAATATACTTCTCTCTTCCATGGAATCTCCCTGAACGTCCTCTGTAGAACTCAAAGTCCTGGGCTGTTGCATAGTGTGGTGGGGTAAGCATCGGGGAACAAATCAGTTGGAGACATTTTATCTGCTCTAGGTTTCTCCTACTGAGACATCATGTGTACTAACTACATTTAGGCTCAAGTGACTAAAATAATATTTTCCACAGGTATCTTGAAATCTCTTTGACTATGGAAGACCTTTTACCCCCTCCAATTAAGTCCTATTGGTATGCCAAGGATATATTGCTCTCTTCAGCAGATTTTGGGCAACATTATCTGAAGTTGCTGTCAGTAATGTATACTGGTCATGAAACCAAGGTGAAGACAAAGAAAACAGAGATTTGTAATATTAGGAAAAGTTAAAGAGAGAGGCCAGGAGGAAGAATAAGGGAGTGATGGGGGTACGGTGACCTCCTTCATAATGTAGCAAGTGGTAGCTTGCTACTTCATAACTCCTGATGAGTATCCCATGTAAATATTAGGGATTATTCATTGTCCGTGGTGGTTTAGAAATGAACTGCACTTGAGTCAAGGAGGCAGAGAGTATTAAGATAATTTAATTTGAAACATAAATGGAATCTATGTGAGATAAAAATCGATGAAGGAAAAAAGCACAAAGCGGGACCGGAGGAACAGCCCTTGAAAGTCTGATTTTCTCTTTATTCTACCTCAAAAGCTCCCCACTTAAGATAAAGCATACTCGATTACTTTGTTGATAAGCTTTCCAATTTTCCTAAGTATTATGTCATAAAACTCTGAATTGCGTCATTTAAAATTTGAGGCTGTTTTCTCATGCCTTGAATGATTATGCAGCTACTGGAATTTTGCCATCTCTCATCTAAATTCTTTAAGTCCTTCTCTTTCCCAGGAAGAGGGATTTAAGTTGTGCTCTGAAGCTCCACTTCTGGCAGCAACAGCTTCTTCATTTCTATCACATCGTCTCCAGAGTTTGCCACACGAGACAAGGAGAAACTCCACATAAGTGCTGAGTTGCCGGGGAGAGAACAAAAGAGGATTTTTCTGTAATGTCTTGGAGAAGGAGCTGGGGTTTCTCTGAATACGGCTGTGATAAGCACAAAGGTACTTTGTGAGGATAGTTAATGACGGATAACTGCCTCTGTGGAGAAAGTCAGACAGCATGTGGGTTTTTCTATTCTCTTTCAAGTCAAGCCGCTAGTTAGAAAAAAGGGTCTTTATTAGCATTGGGTGCTTCTTCAAGGAAAGCAAAGGCAGCTTGGGAAGCAGGTTCCCGTACTCAGAAGGGATTCTGGATTGTGACTTTGCTCCCTGAGTGCTTTTGAACACACATGAAGAATGTATTCATCTACCTTCAGTTCAATAATTAATGTTGCTGTCCCTCCAGCTACTGTTAGAATAACAAATACAGGCGACTCCAGACTCTAAAGGGATTTCATTGAAGAAGCTTTATCTCCCGTGTATTTTGGCCTTGGTGAATGTATCATTATAAATTTCATAGTGGTACAAAGCAGAGAGACTTTTTTAATTTACGGGGAAATTTGTGACCTCCACAAAATAGGAAATAGTGGACAGTTGGGCAGAATATCCTACTGCGTTTTCATTTATCATAAGAGAGCGAAGCAGGGCAGTGATGATTCTTACAGTACTGTGGGACAAGCTCCGATTGTAAGCCAGACTCTTAGCACCCAGTATGGGTGATCACTTTCCTTTGTAAACTCTGGTTATTCTATGCAAAGCCTGTTTACCTGAGAGGGACTTAAGCCCAGAATATCACCTGAATTTGAAGGAAACTGAAATTGGGGCAGTTTCATGAGAGAATGCAGACAGACAGACAGACATAGACACAGATACACACACACACACACACACACACACACACACACACAGATACAGAGACGTACATACAGATGCGTACAGACACACATGAAGACACACATATGCACATGCACACTCACGTGCATAAGCATACATATGCATACGGTACCATTTCCTTAGGGTTTTAGTTACCATCCTGTTGTGGCTGTCTCACAGAGGGGAGTGTTGTTTGTTTGTTTTTCCATCTTGAATTCTGCTTCTGTTCAGGATCAATAGTGGGTGTTAGTTAATCAACTTCTTCAATATGCATTCCATTGTGTATAAAGGATATTTTACTTTGTATGAAACAGATATTTCAACCGCACATGGAGTATACAAATTTCTATCAGCCATCTTTTTTTTCTGTGCACTTATTAAATTCCATTTTCATCATCGTTTACATTGCTCTGTCATTATACTTCTAACTTGAGCTTTAATCTATCCATTCTCTTCACTGAGGTACAAGACAGGAGTTTTCAAATGGCCATTTTCCCCCTCACTTTGATAAAAGTGTCAACTTGCTTTAGGTCACACAATGGGTCTTGGAAAGAGCAGCAACTAGAATTCAAACAACCAAAAGCCATGTGTGATTGGACTGTTGGAATGTTGACTCTGAAGCTAAGAAACAGTTTCAAAATTCACCAGTTTTGATTCTGAAGTACATGGTAAACTTCTGCACCGCATTCATTGACTTGAATGAACACTAGCTCTTGAATTTCAGCTAACTTAATCATGATTTTTGTACACTTAATTAATATTGTAAGTTGTATTCTATTCACTTATTCTCTGCGTATATTGATAAATCTACTTTTTTCCTCTAAAAGTTTAAAAAAATGTCTTCTGCATGGAGACAAATGAGCCAACAATTGTCTTCTCTCAATTCAAGTAAATTATATCTCAAATATCCATTACATCTGTGTTGGGCCATGTGGGAAGTCATGTCTATTTATAAGTATGAAAACCAGCTCTGATGGATTGGGAGACAGCTTCCTTTTACATTTGGGGGTATCTATTTGCCAATGAAGTGAAAAGTTACCCACATGCCAGCTAGTGCTACACTGATACCGAAAGTCTTGTTGAAGCTCTTATCATACTTTTCGTATGTTCCAATAAAAAAAATCAAAACCAGTTTTAAATCACAAGTCTGTATTTTTGATTCAAAACAAGTTAATAAGGCTGGAGTCAAGAAATCATAGTGTAGCCGCGTGATGGTGGCACACACCTTTAATCTCAGCACTCAGGAGGCTTAGACAGGCAGATGTCTGTGAGTTCAACACAAACCTGGTCTGTAAAGTGAGTTCCAGGACAGCCAGGGGAGTTATACAGAGAAACCCTGTCTTAAAAAAAACAACAACCCAAAAACCAAACCAAAATAAAACAAATCATAGTTCAATATCAATATGGCACAATTACCATGACATCAGTGACTTTAAGATTTAAATAGGCCTCTTTTGTTGTTAACTAATCTTTGCTATAAAGAATGAGATGGATTATTTCTCTTGTCTATTTGTATGAGATTATGTACCCACCAAAGATATAGCATTTAATATTTAAATATAAGCTAGATGAATTGATTGGTATGATTACCAGAGTGGGATCACTTGCTCTGCATTATTATTTATATGAAGATATTTATGCATGCTGTGACAAAGAGGGACAGTTTAAAGATGTGGCCATATCGGTAATATTTTAGTGGCATGTGCTCTGTATTTTTTTTAATCACACCTGATTTTTAAAATCTTTCTGCCAATATCCTGACGACCCGCTTCTACTTACTTTTGCTTTTAACCTTTAAAAATATTTTTCCCTCAAACTGTATTTATTGTATCTCTGACCTCCTTATCACATCTTCACCAACATCAGGATCAAAACGGAGACTGACCATCTTGCGTTTAATTTGCTCATTTTCTGTTGGAATAAATACTACTGTTGCTTTCAAGTCCTTTATATCTTTCTCAGCTATTCTCTCTCATTTTCACATAAACTGGTGTTCGAGCTCTGAAATAGATCCTGTTATGTGGAAAGAGTCAATTAATTCACACTTTGATCTAATAAGATAGGTTCTATCCTTGGACAGGATTTATGGGCATGACTGTAAAGTCCCTCACTCCAGCCCAAGTGGAATCCTCCCATCCAGCAAATGGCTAGACATGTGGAAATTTTTGCTGATTTTCTATATATGGCTTTCCAGCCTAGCAGTCCCCAATTCCATGGTGTAAATTATCCCTTTTAAAAATCTAAACTGTGCTGGAGGTATTTTGGAAAATGCTTCTCCGTATAGACAGTGTTTAATTGAGGATGGAGCTGCACGACACACGTGTTTGCCTTGATTGTCATCAGGTGGCTAAAAAGCAGGCAGTAAATGATTTTTTTCATCTAAATGCCCATAAAAGCTATTGGCTATCTCTGCCACAATACCAGCTGGTTGGAATGAAGCCATTCTCGACAGAGTTATCAATCATATGTACTATAATCTCACCCGTTCATTTGGTGCAGTAATCTCATTGACGTTTCCTTTTAAAAATTAGCCAAATCATCCACTTTTAGCGTCTTCTCTGAGGTATTTGGTGTACAGCACCACATTTTCCAATTTATATAGATTATATTCTGAAAGCTGACTTGTAAGTCATAAATTTCCCACCAACAAGGAAATCTTTGTTACTCTGCTTCCTTCTGCTTATTGTTATCGCTTACTGCAACACACTGCTTGATGCAGAGCAGACATTAAATAAACTGTGGTGTTCATGACTAAATGCAATGCTTGTGTCGAAAAGCCAACTGCAATGTAAATACGTGTGTTCAACGTTCCCTTGTGGAGTGGTGCCATCTACAAAGTTAGACACATGAATGCACTTCATGAGAATGAATTCTTTGTCTGTTTCCCCCACACGGAGAGGATAAAGTTTCTCTGGTTCTTGGAGGTGTCTTCTGCAGAACTCCTTCTCATGCTTCAGGCCTTGCCTTTGTCCCTGTCTGCTGGTCAGTGAGTTGGTTTCTTGTTCTTGCAGCTGTCCTCTGTAGTTTTACACATTTTATTAAAACTACTCTTCCTGAAATAAGAAAAACTCCATTTCTCAAATCTACTCTTTCATAATGGTAACTAAAGAAGAGCGCACCAAATATTTTCAAAAAGAGAGGAAAAAAAATCACAAAAGCCTTGCAGACTCTCTTATATAGTCCATAATATCATTTCTGGCTGTTCTTGATAAAAGATTAGAACATTATATAAATTCTGAAGAATCTTTTCACTCAGATACAATAATAAAAAGATCTTCCTATCTGAAATGTAGGTGCTAAGGCTTTGGTCGGTACTGACCATGCTTGGGTCAGAGTCTAGAACTTCCTAAGTCTTCATAGACTGTACCACAGCTAACCAGCTTTTATAAAAACAATAACATTAAAACCTGCTTAGAAACCCTGTTATGAGCAACAATGGCAATTCTCTTTTCTTTCCACATTTGAGCTTTAGCTTGGGCTACACTATGTAGATGGAAAGTGGGCTTGGCAGAAGGCTGGAAGCAAGGCTTGTTGGCTTCAGTTGTCTCGTTCAGGATCAGTGTGCAACTCAGAATGTGCTAGCATGTCCATGGAGGAATGTGCAGAGCCGACCCAGCAGCATCAAGCACATCTTAAGCCTGACTTGTTCTTTTGTCTTCACTAAAGATGTCACCTGACCTAGCCATAAACGAGAGACAGGAAGATGAACCCCCCATCTTAGAGGAGGGACTGCTGGGTTATATGGCAAAGAGTAGAAATAATGGAAGGTGAGTTATCACCCCTGGGTGAAGAGCTACACACAATTAATGGTTACCTCTCCAGCTCCCTTAGTTCTTATATGTCTCAGATCATCCCCCAACTCAGACATAGTGTGATGATTTCTGTCTTTGAAGGGGTTACCCTTCCTTGACTCTAGCTTGCCTTCCTGCCACCTCTTCTTGATTCTCTGAATGTCAAAATTCCTTGGGAAAAAAACTCCCATAGTTATGTTCATTTCTTTTCCTCTCAGTCTTTTGAAAAAATACACATAAAACCAGTATTTCTCCATTGAAAATACCCTCCACATGGACACCCTAGAGCCCCAGCTGGCCCAAGCTGATGTTAGCTACTTGTTTTATTTAATTCAGTCTCTGCAGTAGTGCACCTCTGCACCTGTTTGTGGGACACCAGGGCATCGATCTTCCCTTTCAGTCGCTGGCTGCTGCTTCTCGGCTGGACCCTCTGACTCTTCAGTTTTCTCATCTCTTGATTTACTAGCTGACTGCATTGGATCTACTGTCATTAAATAAAGACTGAGGGTGAATGTTTTCTGAACATGCTTCCCAGGTTGAATCGCTCTCATGTGCTTTAGAACTGTAGACCCAACTATCCACGTCTGTTTTGAAGACAAATAAAAGATTCAACGGACACTAGTAAGATAAAGCTACAGGTTCTCCCCCCAGTCTTTATACGCGTCCCTCACAGCTAACGATCTTGGTTAGATGCCCACTCACCATGTCTCGGAGCAGTTTCCTGTCTCTGTCTGGATTGCTAACACCCTTGCCACAGTGTCTTTCCTTTCCTAGATTACTACAGCTTCTCTTCTCCTAGTTCTCAGCTTTTTTCCTTGTTTGGTTAGCAGCCACTCACCATAGATCAATCAGAGAAAAATCATTTGAAAATATTTACATGTTTATAGGACCATGCCATCTCCTCTTTAAATCTTTCAGCAAATTGTAGGCATTTTTTTCTGCAGCTCATGAATATTTTTTAGATGCTGCAATATAAGATGTAAATTGATCTAATTACTTTTTTAGTTGTCAGACTCTTATTGATTTGGAGAAGACTCCATGCTGTGGCTTGCTTCTGGACAAAGTGTAATTGGCTTAAATTAATTTAGGACACCATTATGACCAGGAATATTTATCCTGGTGACTTGAGGAGCTTAAGTAGGGCAGGAACCAAGCAGCGGCTGTTCTGCTATTATTACTGGGGTTTGCTTGATTTTGTCTTTAGGTTGATATGTTAAAAGGAAATTTAATTTCAGAATTTTACAAACTCATAAAGGAAGTAATATATTGATAAAAGTCTATTTCAATGAACATGATACCATACACACTATTTGTTCTTTGAGAATTTTATGCTATACATATATAGTATGAATATATATATATATATAGTCTACATGATATACAATATCACATGTTTCTTTTTTCATATATACTTTTTTATTAAGAGATTTTCTATTCATTTTACATACCAACCACAGATTCCCCTGTCCTTTTTCCTCCTGCCCCGGGCCTCCACCCCAAACCTACTCCCATTCCCACCTCCTCCAAGGCAAGGCCTCCCATGGGGAGTCAGCAGAGCCTGGTACATTCAGTAATGGAGGGCAAAGAACAGGGGATGAGAGCTTGGGAGAGCAGGAGGTTCGAGTTGGAACGGTAACAGAGTGGGAGAGCAAGGAAAGAGACACCATGATAAATATTATATGTTTCTTAAGAGAGAGTTTCTCCGTGCAACAGCCCTAGTTGTTCTAGAACTCACTTTGTAGACCAGACTGACCTTGAACTCACAGAAATCTGCCTGCCTCTGCCTCCCAAGTGTTGGGATTAAAGGCGTGTGGCACTAAGGCTGGCTTCATACAATATATTTTGATCATAGTCATTCTCCTTCCAAAATTCCTCCAAGATCCAACTCCCTGCCCATACAGTTGTGTGTTCTCTCTTTGTCTTTCTCTCATTCCCCCTCTCTTTCTCATTCTCTCTGTCTCTGTCTTTCTCTCTCTCTTTCTCTCCCACCCTTCTTTAAACCCTGCAAACCTGTGGAGTCCAGTTTGTATTGGCTGTCTACTCTTGGGTGTGGGGCCTGCCCTGGAGAAGCCACACTATTTTTTAAGTTTTACATTTTTTAAACTTGGATAAATATATGTATTTATAAATGCTAATAAAAATATCAATGCTGCTTATAACAGGTTCTAAATAAAGTCAGCTAATGACTTCAGGATTATGGTCTATTTGATCACGTCAGGTTCTGGAATGTTTGAATAAAAAAATAATGTATATAAGGAAAAAAGTCACAATAGAGAAGCTGATTATTGGCCAAAGATATTATTATTTTAGCGATAACTCAATTAGTTGTAATTATTTTTTTTTAAGAAATTAGGTAGCTTGATAAATGCCTGTTTAATTTTCCTTCACGAGAAGCAGACTTTTGGGTAAGAATTCAAATATATTAATAAATAATACAGCAACATCATGTTTTATGAGAAATTAATGATGAAATGTAGGGATTTCTGTTTCCCTGCTTGTTGTGATTCAGCAACATTAAGTGTCTCTGAAAGAGTGTGATGTGGACAAGCCTTGCACATGACCAGCATTCCAAGTACCGAGTGTAGACCAGTGGCTTCTCCTCCTCTAAGATGCAAACGTAGACAGTGTGCCCTGAACCTCCATCAACACGTGTCCAAACGTCCCCAAAACGAGTTGTGATGGGTCTGCTTGTAATATCTCGGAACAACTGGTCTCTGAAATGTCACGATTGGAGATTTCATAGTGTCACTGAAGGTGAAATAAAACATGAAGGAATTTCTGGGGAAACATGCCTGTGTGGGGGATGTGACAGGGCTGTACGGTAGGTGAAGGCCTGGGGCTGGCGTGGTGCACCTTGTCAGGTCCTTCTACCTGGCTGTCGCTCTTGATTTTCTTCTGTACCCCTCAGAGACACATGCTCCTGAATTCATATTGTATTAATATTCCAGGTATTTGTTATCATTTTAAACTTTGCTTGGAAGGGGATAAGATATTAAGCATACCACTTTATTTTAAAAGTACATGTCGCCGGGCGGTGGTGGCGCACGCCTTTAATCCCAGCACTCGGGAGGCAGAGGCAGGTGGATCTCTGTGAGTTCGAGGCCAGCCTGGGCTACCAAGCGAGTTCCAGGAAAGGCGCAAAGCTATACAGAGAAACCCTGTCTCGAAAAACCAAAAAAAAAAAAAAAAAAAAAAAGTACATGTCTATGACTATTTTACTCAGCAACTTAATCATCTAACATCATCTATACTTAAATGTCCACACTAAAATTTATTGTAAAAGACAGGGAATAAACTAATTGATGGAAAAAAAAAAAACATTTAAAAGCATGGACACGGGGGACTGGGGAGGCGGCTCAGTCAGGGAAGTACCAGCTACATGGGCAGGGGGATGTAAGTTCTGGTCCCCAATGCCCTAGTAAAATCTGCCCTGGTGGCAAGTGTCTGCACCTGAAAAGCTGGGGGTGGATGGTGGGAATGGAGACAAGCAGATCCCTAGGACTTGCTGGCCTGTCAGTCCAGTGAACTGGTGAACTCCAGACTTAGGGAGAGGCCTTGTCTCAAAAAGCAAGGAGGAAACAGGAAGGCATTTGCAACCTCTGGCTTCCACATGCACATGGACACCCATGTCCTATACCTGCACACATGTAAGACACACACACACACACACACACACACATATACACACACGTGTGTGTATGTGTGTGTGTATAAAATGTAGACATAAGGGTTTAGAGAGAACACGGATGAAAAAGGTACAAGGCTAGGCTAGCGAGATGGCTTAGAGAGCAAAGATACCATCCAGCCTTACGGCCTGAGCTCGATCCCTGGGAGCCATGTGACAGGAAGAGAGAACAGGCTCCCACAAGTTGTTCCCAGACCTTCACATGTGCACTCTATCGTGCACGTGCATGCCATCACACGATAAAGAAATGTACATGTTAAAAAAAAAGATACATGGACCAGCTATCAACAAAGCTATGGGCCAACTATGAACACATAAACCGGAAGACAAGATTCATGCTTATTAAACAGCAAGTAGTGTGATGACTTTTAACATTGGGGAGAGGAGTAAAATCACTATGTGGAGAGGCTACTGTAGGCATCCGGAGGTGGGAGGATGTGTTCTCATAGGAGGGGGTTAAGCCATTTCTTTTTTTTTTTTTTTTTTTTTAGCTTTTTAGCCTTTTTTTTAAACTTTATTTTACAATATAATCTAATTCCACATATCAACCACGCATTCCCCTGTTCTCCCCCCTCCCGCCCCTCTCCCCTTCCCTCCAGCCCACCCCTCATTCCCATCTCCTCCAGGGCAAAGACTCCCCCGAGGATTGAGATCAACCTGGCAGACTCAGTCCAGGCAGGTCCAGTTCCCTCCTCCCAGCGAACCAATGGCTGAGGGGCCCCCAACGGGATCAGGCCCTCTGAATGGGTGAGACAGTTGATTGGCTTGATCTGTTTGGGAGGTATCCAGGCAGTGGGACCCGGTCCTGTGTTCAGTGCATGAGTTGGCTGTTTGAAACCTGGGGCCTATGCAGGGACGCTTGGCCATTTCTTAACAACACGTCAGGAAATGTGTTGTTTGACTAGATGCTAAAGCTTGGTCAGAGAGTGAGGTCGGGGTGTGGCTTTGCAGAGATGGGGTGCCACAGTGAAGCTAGCTCAGGAGGCTTTTCCTCGCAGACATGCAACAGGGAAGGACGTGAACTCGTTTGTGTTGTGTGCTTCAGAACTGACTTGGGCAGACATTGACTCATTGTGTTGTGTTGTTTCCTCGGCCACTGTCCTCTTGAAGGTCCTGATATCAGAGGGAAGGAAACCTGTGATGAGGAGGTCTGGGATCATCTCTGAACTGTCAGGGACTTGGGGTGAACCTCTTTATTTCTCCTCTGTAAATGAAATTGTTAGGTTGGATGACCTTTGAGGCCATTTCCAACTCAGAGCATTCCTCAGGTTGGTATAAAAGTGAGCTGGGTAAAGGGGGTTTTAGACAGGCAGACTTCCTGGCAGCTCTTTATTCACGCTGCCCAAGTCACCCTTTTCTCATCTCATTCCGGAAGGACCGTGGATGTCCTTGGGGACACTGTATTTGCTACTTCAGACCATCCAGACCCTTAAGTGTGGAAAGTTGATCTAAGAGATTTCCCTTTTGGCTACTCTGCAAGAAGAAGTTACTTTTATTCTGTTATATGAAAACCCTTTGAGAGTAAAATGGCTTTAATGTTTCATAGAGTCAAACAATTTTGAAAAGCCCGGAGAACATTATTCTTATCATGGCTTAGCAGGTGTCCCTGGGTCAGAAGATTCTCTAAATATTTAATACAAATCTCACAAAGATTTGTCTGTCTTT
Source organism: Peromyscus eremicus (assembly GCF_949786415.1). Taxonomy (NCBI): domain Eukaryota; kingdom Metazoa; phylum Chordata; class Mammalia; order Rodentia; family Cricetidae; genus Peromyscus; species Peromyscus eremicus. The sequence goes on along the minus strand of NC_081421.1, from coordinate 11,699,709 downwards.
TCCTTTTAAACCAGTTGCATACTTAATGTTTATTAAGAAATATGTATGCATCTGAGTTTATAAAACTTGGTAATCTTAATTTGGCTCTTTTGTCAGCATCAGCTAACATTTATTAGGTGCTTGCTACTCCTGGAGCATTGTATTGTTCCTAAGGGACTCGGTATATTAGGCTTTTCCCCTCAAGAACTCTGCAATCACTCTTTCAGTGTTAAGAAATGGGAACTGAAGCTGTGGGGCACAATTAACACCCAATGACACAATAGGTCAGTGCAAGGTTTGCATTCTTTTATTGCCTTTGATACACTGCATTTATCTACATACATACAATCATCATATTACATATTCCTTTTCTTTTCTTTTTACTTAAGTGTGGCAGCCATAGCCCATTTGCATATCAACCACCTGCTGTGGTATGCACATCTCTATAAAATGTTATTCTACAATTTGGAATAGATCTAAAAATATTGAAAAGTAAATATATCACTATTAACCTGTCGTATCTCATGGCAGCCTCACAGAAATACAAACAGGAAGCAAAATGAGTGAACTGTGATTCTAAATTAGCCCCTAATTTGCTTACAGCCTGGAGAAAGGAGTACAGCGGGAGGCCAGGGGTGGTTTTCCTCGTGCATGTCTTTGTGTTGCCACAGAGTACAGTGCTGTGAAGAAATGGCCTATTCTGGAGTTCAAAGATTCCAACAAAATCCAGACAGACAAGTAGGATTCTGCTCTTGTATCAGGGGAGGGTACCATGAGGAAATGGATCCATATTCTGTTCAGTTTATGCAGGAAGGAGATGTAACTATGTTGTTCCAAGACTCTTGTGTGATATTTGTACACTGTGTGAAGATGTATTGTTGTGATTGGTGCAATACAAAGCTGAATGGCCAACAGCTAGGCAGGAGGTATAGGCAGGGTTTCCAGAGAGAGAAAGTAAGAGGAGGAGGAATCTAGGTGCTCAAGAGAAGTCAGAAGACATGGAAAGCAAATAGGATGTGCAAGATGGAAGAGAGGTAACACCAAGAGATAAAACATAGATTAATATAAATAGGTTAATTTAAGTTATAAGAGCTAGTTAGCAACAAACCTAAGCTATAAGCCAAGCTTTCATAGTTAATAAGAAATCTCTGTGTTGTTATTCGAGCTGGTTCCCCAAAGAAAAATTCACCTACACAAGACTATGTCCAAAGTGATACCAGATATCTTGTCTTAGTTGGTTACTATTGCTGTAATGAAACACCATGACCAAGGCAACTTGGGAAAGAAAGGGTTTATTTGGGTAACAGGCTGTGGTTCAGCTAGTCCAACAATGGCTGTCTACCAGTGGAAAGCCCAGGAATCCAGTGGTTGTTCAGTCCACAAGGCTGGATGTCTCAGCTGGTCTTCAGTATATTATTGAATCCTGAAGAAGCAAGTTCTAATGCGAATGAAGGAATAGGCTTGCCAGTGAGAGTGAGAGCAAGCAGACAAAGAGAGCCAAGTTCCTTCTTCCATGTCCTTTATACAGGCTTCCAGCAGAAGGTGTGCCCCAGATTAAAGGTGGATCTTCCCATCTCAAAAAGTCTGGATTAAAAGTGGGTCTTCCTACTTCAAATGATTTAGTTAAGAAAAAAATTCCTCATGAGTGTACCCAGCCACTTGGATATTAGTTAATTCCAGACTGACAATAGAGAATACCCATCACACATTTCCAAGTGATTGCCGATTCCTAATACGGTACCAGTCTTCTACAAATCATTGATGAGTATTCCAATAGGCAAATCCAGTTGCCTCTTATTTTTTATCCTTACTGACATCACTTTCTTTAAGGCTCTCAACAATCTTGATCATCTTTTCTTTTTAAAAATTTTCACCTCTTAAAAATCTTTTACACTTATCAGAAACAATAGAATATAAAACAAAGTAAATTTCAAAAGAAAGTCACCCAAAAGGTTACTACTCCGAAGAAAAGCCACTTTAACATAGTTCAGGCTTTTCTATCAGAGCTATGACATTTAAAAACTGGTTCATAATATATATATATATATATATATATATATATATATATATATATATATATATCTCCTTAAAACAAATTTTAGCAGTATGTGTCATTGTGCAATAAATTGAGTATCCACAACAGTTAGAAATTTGCATGTGTGCACATGAGTGTATGTGTGTGCGTGTTCATATGTGCAGGTACATGTGCATATGTATGTAGAGGTCAGAGGATGACTTTGGGTGTCACTTCCCTTGAGGTGCTGTTCACCTGTTTTGAGACAGGATCTCTCACTGGCTTGGAGCTTGCTGATTAGGCTAGACTTGGGGGCCAACAAACCCTAGGAATGTCTATGTCTCCTCTCCAGAGAAGAGACTACAAGCATACTTCACAGTTAGCTTTTTACATGTCTGAGGATTGAACTCTGCTCTTCATGTACTTTATGGACTGATCTGCCTTCCCAGATCAATACTTACTTCAACATGTGCAAAAATATAAATATTTCTAGCTGCATGGACTCCCTCTATTTTGTTTAGCAGCAGAAAAACTTAATAAGTAATCATCAAGCTATTCTTGTCTCTTCCAATTTAAAATTCAAATTCTTTATGGCAATCAAGTTCAAGTACATCATGCATTACTTACCAACTGAGATAAATTCTGTGAAATGCATTGTTAGGTGAGTTAGCAACTGTGCAGATGTGGAGTGTATTTATAAAAACTAAGATGGTAGAGAATTAACCTGGCAGTCTGAGGGGGCCATGTTGCAGGATATTTGATCGCACTGTGAAACATGAGACTGGATTAATAAAATCAACCTGAAATCAGGGGGCAGAGCCAACAACTAGTTGACAGGGAATTAGCCACAGAGAGTATGGAGGACCTGGGGAGATGGATAGAGAGACTCACAGGAAGGAATAGGGAGGGACTTGGAGTTTCCCAGTCTTTTTGGTTTGGGATGGCTGGAGTAATACTCTCTTGCTGGGTCTCCAGCCAAAGAGGAAAGTCAGCTGGTTGCTTCTCGGCCTCTCTGAGCTAGCAGATTTTCACCCCGAGTCTTTGTTGGTAATTAGAACATAGCGACTTAGTTAAAAAACTGTCTTTGGCGGCAGGCAGAGCCTGTGCCAGTGGGGCTGGAAATCTGGCCAGGCTGCAAGAAGGGGTGCTGACTGTGCGGGGGGGGGGGGAGGCGGAGTAGGGGGGGTGGGCTGTGGGGGTTTGAGGGTGGGGCAGATTCAGGAGTAGCTGCTAAGCGACTGAAAAACGACAGAGCCATCATCGTGCAGGTGGTCTGCTGTTGACCCAAAGGTCATTAAAAAGTGTCTGACTACTACGATCTCAGGTATCACTCAAAATTTGCTCTCGAATAGCTTTCCTCCTTCAGAAACCTTTCTCTCCCTTGTTCTTTCATTCACAATCCAGTCCACTGGTTTATTTCTGTCTGCCAGGGGAAGGGAGAGGAAAGTTAAGGATGTATATGCCCTCTACAAGTTCCTTTTTTTTTTTTTTTTGCTGGTACTTGTCACAGGTGTCTTTGGGGGACTTGGCTTCTGTCCTGAGAATGCAGACTGCAATCACCGCCCAAGGCCAGCAGATAGAGGAGGACCTCCAAGTACCTTCCAAGAGAGCTCTCGCCTGTTTGCTGTCTTTGCACAACTGCTGTTGATACCTTTGACACCAATGGCCTGTTGGAGTTCTGGAGCCCTGACAAGACCTGAAAGCATGCAGCTGGGCTTCAGGAGCCTTCAGAAACATTGTGACCATTTCTTCTGCGGCTTTCACCTTGGGGGGATTACACAGTTTGAGGTCGTCTTGCTCCCTGGAGCTAGAGGCTGTCAAGTTGGCTGCTTCCAAACAGCATTGGAAGCTTGCTCTATGACTACAAAACCCATGTCTGTCACTCCATGTGCTTCTAGGCACCTCTTGGGATCGGTTTCTAGGCTCTCCAGATGCAAGGGGGTATGGATAGTATGGGAACAATGAGAGCGTGCACCACTGCTCAGTTCCCGGCTTTCCTTCTGTCATTCTTCCTTTCCTCCACATTCTGCCTATCATCTTTGAAAAGATCCAATTCTGCACATTTTAGATACCAGACGGGTAGACACAGCTGTACACTCTGGTAACAGATCCTTAGAAGTCAGCCTTGATGACTGTCCACAGTGATGTCGGCACAACAGAAGCAAAGCAGGGTGGAGGGGCTCTACCCTGTTTCAGTTTTTAGCAACAAATACATACTTGTGTGATCTTTTGGCACAATTTTAATTTACTTCAAGTTATGGCACTGTGCTCCGTAACACCATTATGTGCTTGCACATTGTAATTGCAATTATAATGAACACAAGCAATTTCAGGGTTGTGGTTGAAATTTAAATTCTAGATGCTGTGTCTTCTTGGTTTTAAAGATTATCTCCTCGGTAGTCATTAACAAACCTCTGCCTTACAGAGATGTCCATTCTTGTTTCTTTTTTTCTTCAACGTAACTGATAATTGACCATCCTCTGACTTCCTTCATTATGACTCTGCAACCTCACTCAGATTCAGTGTTCCTACTCTCTTTTAATTTGCCAGTTTCTGTAGTCTCTCTCTAGTGTTGGGCACCTGTCTAAATTCTAGCCCCACACATAAAGCAGCTTGATAATTGCCTTTACTTCATAGTCACTCTGGCCACTTGAACTGAAGCTATCAGGATTCAAGTCATTATCCGTGTTACTGTTTTGTAAGAGTGGCACCATGCTTGTCATCTGATGGGGGTTTATTTTAGTCTGGTTATAGGACAAGACTTTCCCAGTAAGGACAGGGTTGGGGTACCTGGAACACTTGGAATTGCTGTTCTGAGCCTGCGGACTTTTTAGATCATCAATTCCAACAGTTAACACACAGAGAACTAGCTGATTAAAAGGATAAAAATTATATTAGCAAGTAAATAAGATGATGCTGGAGAGAGGGACAACCTTGGTATTGAATCTGAAGCCTCTATAATAATGCCTAGTACATAAAAGTTGATTAGTAAACGTTTTTGTTCAAATAACCAGAATGTACAAAACTTATGATTGAACATAGCTGAATACACACATTGACATTTATTTTTGGCAAATGAATGAATCAGGTATATTTGATATAACATTGACCTATAAATTCTGACTGAGAATATAATTGGACTTAGAAGAAATCATGGATGCACACACATGTAGACACATAATTTAAAAAATTTTAAAAAGCAATGAAAAATAACCACTCAAATCAAACCAAAAAAAACCCCAAAATAATAATAACAACAAAAACATCCACAAAAAAAGAAAAAAAAGCAAATGACGTAAGTCATAATTGGTCAGTTTTTAAAAAGAGACAGAACATTTTAATGTGGATTTTAGATGAGAAAATGGATCATTTTTACTTTTATTAATTAAATTTATTCATTTATTTAATATCCCAACCACAATTTCCCTTCCCTCCTCTCCTCCCATTCCCTCCTTCCATCCCCCCACTACAATCCACTTCTTTTCTGTTTCTGTTCAGAAAAGGGCAGTCCTCTCATGGGTATCAACAAAACATGGCATAACAAGTTGCAGTAGGACTGAACCCCTCCCCATATATTAAGGCTGGGCCAGGGAACTCAGTATGAGGAATAGGTTTTCCAAAGCCAGTCAAAGTGTTAGGGACAGTCCCTTGCTCCCAATGCTAGAAGTCCCACAAGTAGACCAAGCTACACAACTGTTACGCATTTGTAGAGAGCCTAGGTCAGTCCCATGCAGAATCCCTGGCTGTTGGTCCAGACTCTGAGCTCCTAAGAGTCCAGGTTAGTTGTCTCTGTGGGTTCCTTGTAGTGTCCTTGATCCCACTCGCTCATACAATCCTTCCTCCCTCTCTTCACCAGGATTTCCTGAGCTCAGCCCAGTGTTTGGCTGTGGGTCTCTGCATCTGTTTCCATCAGTTATTAGATGAAGTCTCTCTGATGACAATTGGGGTAGTCATCAATCTATGAGTAAAACAGAATATTGTTAGGCATCATTGCATTGACTTTTTTTTTCTTCAATCATGTTTGGTTCTATCCTATGTCTCTGGGCCATCTAGCCTCTGTGTCCTGTAACACGTCCTATCTTGTCTGATCTTGAAAGCTAAGCAGGGTCAGGCCTGGTTAATACTTGGCTGGGAAAAAATGGATCTTTCTAATAATTTTAGATAAATAAAACAGGAAAGTTTGAAATAGATGGCATGTTACAAATAAAACAGACTAAAGAGCTGGCATAACTCTGTTCTATCTAGACAGTGCTTTCTTTTTTGGACTTTCTGATTTGTAGAATTTTAACGAGATGGTTGCTGTTCACAGACAAATGGCCACTTCATCAGATTCCTTGTTACCCCGAGAGTGACTGAAGTTCAGCCAGTGTGTGAAACACAAAACTCTGATTCCTCTGTATGGAACATGCCAACAAGAAGGCAGAGCAGAGTCACACACAAGGTCATATTAAGATACAGGTAGACAGGTGGTAGCTGGAAGGGGAAATTTTAAAGAGAGATGATGACATCATCTTAACTTTATGAGACTAGGGGTGAAGGCTAAGTGAGTTTATCTTGCCTCAAGAAAAACATGGTTAGAGAATGGATTGGGACTAACCAAATCATGGACTCAGTTGTGGGAACTGAGAAATCACAGACCAGAAAAATAATTTCCCACTCAAACCTATTTACCTGCTTGTAACCTGATTTCTGTTATATATTGAATCCTCCACTCACTCAGTGGTGAAACCCTAGCTTCTTTCTTGTTTCCACTAGACCTCCAATTGGTCCAAGCAATTCAACTCTCAAATGCCACCAGATATTTCCCATCTTGATCTCTGTTGTCACCAACTCAACCCATACTTTGTTTTATCTCTTGCTTAGTCTCGCAGTCTCTTAATGAGTCTACTGATCTCAAATGCATTTTTTCTCAGACTACTATATTTTATATAATGCTGTCCCTCCACTTTTCATCAAATAAAAATTAACCTTAGCATTTCCCCTGCTCACAATCTCTATGTCTTTCCTCTCCTAGCTTCAATAGCCAGAATCCTCCATCTACGTTTAAATCTTGCCCCATCTTCAGGACCAACTTAAACTCATTTCTTTTCTGAGTCCACGAGACTTATTTTTCTTCTTTTAATCAGGCTTTATCTCTCTTTGAGACTGAGATATGTGGCAGGAATTCAGAGAGCATAGGCTCAGTCTTAACCGCTTGATTTATGAATGGTTTGACCTCATGAGAACAAATCTTTAGTGTTCTGATCCCTATTCTTGTATGCATATAGGGACCTCATCCTTACCATTGTCTCAGAGAGCACTAACTTGCAGACTCACAAATGCAACATCCTACTATTTGTGCTGAGTTTTATTCCTGTACTATCATAATCAGTAGATATTAAGCTAATTGAGACCAAATTTCAAGCTTGATTTAAGTTGGGAGAGCAAAGGGTTCCTAGGGATTGTATTTAGCTTTCCCAAATATCACATCATTCCTCATAAAAAGAAGCTGGAACAATGAAGTTATTGAAGAAAATTTGAGGTATGTTCAGAGAACAACTCTTTTCTTAATTTTTTCTTCCCTCATACGTTACATCCTGACCACATTTCCCCCTCCCTCTACTCCTCCCAGTTTCCGCCAACCTACCGTCTCTCTCAGATCCACTCCTCCTCCATTTCCTTTCAGAAAATAGCAGGTCTCCCAAGGATATCAACTGTGCTAGGCTTAACAAGTTACAATAAGACTAGGCACAAACCCTCATATTAAGGCTGGATGAGGCAACCCAGTAGGAGGAAAAGGGTCCTCAAAGCAGGCAAAAGAGTCAGAGGCAGCTCTTGCTCCCACTGTTAGGAATCCCACAAGAACAGCAAGCTACACAATCTAATGTATGCAGAGGACCTAGCTCAGACCCATACAGGGTCCATGTTTGTTGCTTCAATCTCTGTGAGCCCCTATGAGCCCTGCTCAGTTGATTTTGTGGGCCATGTTCTCGGTGGTGTCCTCAACCCCTCTGGCTCCTACAATCCTTCCTCCTCTTCTTCCAAGGGTTCCCCGAGACACACCCTATGCATCTGCTCCCATGAGTTGCTAGAGGAAACCTCTCTGATGACAGTTGGGCTGGAACATGTGGGCTAGTCTAACTTGAGGCCCATGCCACAAGAAGGAGCCCATAATCCATGCTGCCTAGATGGCCAGGAACTGGAGGCTGGGTAGCCCAGAGACCTAGGATAGAATCAAACATAACTGACCAAAAAACAAAGAAGCAAACAAAACAAAAACAAAATAAAACCATAGTCAATGAAATGATTCCTAATGATATTCTGCTATATTCATAGGTCAGTGCTTAGCCCGATCATCATCAGAAAACAATTCTAAAACCAGAATCCTGATTGTTTTTCCTTTTCTGAAACTGGATCGGGAGTGCTATAAAAATATTGCCTTCCAAGTTGATTACTTGGAAGAAAGTTATTCCCCTTCAGGTTAGTTTTGACATGTTTCTTAAAAATAGAATAAAGACATGTAAAAATAACCCAAAGATGTTAAGGTTATTGGTATTTTGTCCTGCATTTATCTGTTTTTATTGTATTTTTCTGAAATTTCTGCAGTGTCTCTGTGTGCTTCAGTTTTCAAGCTGTTTAAAAATCCACGGCCATTATCTAATTTACTACTTTTAATAACTTTTACCCAAACCATTAGGAGAAAGTTCAGCTACTGGAGACTCAGGGTCTTCTGCAGTTTCCTATGCTAGGGATTTGAGAAAGCATCTCCTGAATATTTCTAAACACACATGGTATTGTTTTCCCGATGCTGTTCTATCAGGAAGGCAATTCTAAACAGTTTTAATAGAATGGTATGTAACTTTCTTAGCAGGGACATATACATACACATTAATTACTGTAGCTCACTAGTTAGAACTTTCTAGGGTGCACAAAGAAGATGCCCAAGGTGACCTAGCTCACAGACAGCAGCTCACAGATATGAGATATATATAACAAGTTAATCTAATCTTCCTCACATCTCATGCAGCAGAATACACTCCTCATCGAAAGTTTGGGGTAATCACTTTTCAGTGTTGCAACTGTAATCTTTATGTGCATATAATTATATATAATTGAGAACCTGATTCTTGAAATGTCATAATAGTGATTTAATCTTACTATAGAACCTATAAATATACTTTGTAAAGTATTTATTAAATGACATTGGGAAGCACTCATTTACTTTCTCACCAAATCCTTGTTAAGTCTTTCTGTATGTTAGATATCACTGAAATTTGGAGGCTGTAACAATCAATAAAATAAAAATTGCTGCTCATATGTGATGCATACTGCAGTAAGAAAGAAAATTAAATGACATATGAAGAAAGGCAAATGGTTCAAGGGCTGTCAAGAGGCTCAGTAGATAAAGGTGCTTGCAGCTAAGCCTAATGTCCCGAGTTTGATCCCTGGGACCCCATGGTGAAAGAACTGATTTTTTCAAGTTAGCCTCCGACCTTCACGTGTGCTGTGGTACATGCATATCTCCCCTGATAATAATAAATATGAATGGCTTAAAATCAGGGTTGGTGGCTCACACCTGGTGCACTCCCTAGCACAGGGGAGGAAGACACAGAAGGATCAGACATTGACGGTCATTCTCAGCTACACGGCAATTTCAAGGCCAGCCTGGGATCTATAAGATCCTGTCTGGGAAAATAAGAAAGATAAATGGTGATAAATATTACAAAGAAAAATAGTGCAGACAGGCATGTGTGGCAGGGTTTCAGTTGCAGCAGTGGCCAGTTCTCACTGCCAACTGAGTAAGTGTAAAGGAGATGATCAGCAGCAGATGATATGGCTCAAAGGGAAAGGGAATTCCAATTCCAGCCAGTGAAATAGCAGTGTCAAAGGCCCGGGTGTGTGTGTCCGTGTATTCCCCAGGCAATGGTGGGAGACAGACATGATGGCAGCAATTTAATAAAGAGGTTTGCTAAGGTCATTCATTTTATTTGTTGCTTCTGCATGCCCCTCCCCCTTGCTAGCTCTCTTGCTTGCTCTTGCTCTCCTTCCCACCCTCTTCCTCCTTTCTCTACTCTAAAAGGGAGGCAAGTCCATCCATGAGGATGCAGAGAAAATATGACCAGTCACTTGAGAAGGAGCATCAATAGAACAGAAGAGGGGCAACATGATTGCTGAGAAACATCCAGGCTCCCTTGAGCACAAAGGTAGAATATATTGAATGAGACTACCAAGCAGGGAGCCTGTGCCATCCAGCAATTCATCTGCAGCAGGGCTGGGTGGCAGAGGTAGAGACTTACTGTTAACCAGGGTCATGATTTAGCAGAGCAGGTATGCTGAAATGCAGGAGGGGGATCAAGGAGGATGAGAATGAATTATAATAATTAACCATGGAAATTTAAAACTGGGTCAAAAGCGAAGGCTAGTCCTTACATACATAACCTGCATCTGGATAAATAAGGCACAGATTGTGCATGCAAGGACTACTGAATAAGTACTGCCAGCAGGAGAACCAGAGGGCTCAAGAAAGAGGATGTGCTGGATGGAGAGAGGAAGCTTGAGATTCAGATTTTTGGAAGATTTGCAGTGATCAGGTTTAAGGTATGCCATGGAAGCAAGTGCTCAAGATTAGGTAGGGGACAAAATTCAGGGAGTGAGAATGTCAGGAATAGGAACACTCATTCATAGATATTCAAGCCACACGGATTTCAGGATTGATGTAGTTGCTATCTGTTTAGTGTATGCCCATGATCAGGCTGGATTCATCCCATGGGTGCAAGCTGTGTTCAATAGAAACAGATCAATGAATGTGACATGCCGCATCACAGGATGGAGTTCAGAAAAGATAAGGTCATTTTAATATATAAGAAAATGCATATGGTAAAATGCATGTTGTACTCATGTTAAAGATACCAAGGAAGTTAAGTGTAGGAAAATGCACCTAAATATAATAAAAACCACTTACAGGCCAGTAGCTAATATTAAAAAAATGGAAAAAAAAAAGGTTGATCACTTTCTCTATCAGGTTTGGAATAAAACAAAGATGCTCCTTGCTGGAAAATCTAGCCAGAGCAATTAAGAAAGAAATATAGGCATCTAGACTGGAAAGGAAGAGGTCAAATTATCACTGTTTACACATAATACCAAAGAATAGTTCAATATCCAGAATATATAAGGAACTCCAAAACACAAACAAACAAAACCCTCTAAAAGGCTATAAATAGGCAATAGAATTAAATAGATATTTTCCAAAAGAGTATGTGTAAGTTCTCAGCATTACAAAGAACCAGGTCAAAACCACAGGGAGATATCACTTCATCCCAGAAGCTATGGTTAGTAAGGATACAAGTGTTGGTGAGGATGTGGAAAAAAGGAAGCCCTTGTACACTATGAGTAAGGATAAAAATTAGTACGGAAAATAGCATAGTACTACCGTACAATCCAGCCCCATCACTACTAATAGTATCCAAGAAATGGAATGAGTTTCTACATCAGATGTGAACTGATACATGAAATAGAGGCATATGCAGAATGGAATCTGAGTCAGACATAAAAAGTTCTGTCATTTGTCACAATGTGGATGGATAGAAGTAGAGATCATTATATTAAGTGGAGTAAGCCAGGCACAGAAAGAGAAGTTCCACGTGGTCTCATTCCTGCCTGGATTCTAAAGAGGTTGAGAATGGAAGAGTGCTTAGCAGCGCCTGGGAGAATAAGGGGAGGGGAGAGAGAGGAGCTTGCCAACAAGTAGACAAGGAGTTCCTGTGTGATACTGAACAGCAGGGTAGGTATAGATAACATTCCAAAGGTCTAGATTCTAGACTTTCCTCAACTTAATACAGTTCTTTGTGTTGTGATGACCTCCAACCATAAAGTTATTTTCATTGCTACTTCATAACTGCAATTTTGCTACTGTTATGAATCTAAATGTAAATATCTGATATGTAGGATATATGAAATATGACCCCTGTGAAAGGGTCACTCGACCCCCAGGTTGAGAACCACTGTATTAAATGTTTTCAATGCTTTTCATTATAAATTCATTTTAAATTCTTAGATATCATACGGATTGGCTAGTTTTAAAAGTCAACTTGACACAGCCTAGAGTCGTCTGGGAGGAGAGTCTTTGCCTTCCTTTTAGCAATCTCTCATTTATTTTAGATCAACTATTGCTTTTCTTCCTCTTTCTCACACCTTTTTTCACTATCCTTTTCAAGCCTTCTTTTTAAAAGAGAGAAAGAAATTGCTTGTTTATTTTTAACGATTTCTTTTATTTTTGAAATTATAATATAATCACATCATTTCTCCCTTCCTTTTCTTCCCTGCAAAATCTTCCACACACCCTTCCTTCTCCTTCCAAATTCATGGCCTCCTTTTGTTCATTGTTACTGCATGTGTGCATGTATATGTATATATACGTATGGGCTTCAGGGCTGACCACTTGGCATTGGATGGCCAATTGTGTGCTCTTGCCTGGGGAAGATGATCTTTTTCACTTTCAGCATTCCTTGGTTGCCTGTAGTTCTTTGTGTAGGGTTGAGGTCTCCCGGGTTCCCCTGTCCATCTGATGTCTAATGCCCGTGGTCCCACATCTCAGTCTTTTGTAACTTCCTTAACTCCCTTCTAGGTTCCTGATTCTACTCAGGAGTTTCAGGCTTAGCTTCTCTCTCTTACAAGGGACTTCAAAGCTCAGACCCATGATATCAGGGACATAAGAATCTATGTTTTGGGACCACCTGGCTCTGATTGCTCATGACATATCATTTTCACTTAGACCAATGGTTTTGTTACATACTTTGTTTTAGGTTCTCTTCATTTTATCACAAATCATCAATGCATTTAAATGTTACTTAATCAGTACTTAATTTTACTAAAGTAGAAGGAACTGTCAAAATATGTAACCTATGGTCTATTTCGAATTGCTACCCAAATTTTTTTGAACATCAGCATTTTTATGTCACATCTTATTAGAAAAAATATACATTAAAATTTTAATAGCAGAATCCATTTTTTCCCCAGAATGATTAGCACACAGAAAAATGGAAGCAGGAGCCTGAGTATTAAGTATTTGCCAAAATGATTAGTTTGATCTTCAATAATAGAATAATTTTTAGTTTGACTCATTCAGTGTTCCCAACTCTCAAAATAGTACTGTTAAGTGCTTGGTGATTTTTCTGTCCCAGCTGTGGTTAAGCCCCCACTAAGCAGGTGAGCCTAGCCAGGTCCAAGGCATGCTGATTCTCTTGGCATCAGGACTTTGCTAACACATAAGGCTTCTGAACATGTACATTCTGAAGCCAAGAAAAATGAAAGGTGGATGTCTTACAAGGTGGACCAGACAGTTATAATTTCACACTAAACCTCTGGTGAACAAACACTAATTATTAAGTGTTTTACTTCAGTGGTAATAGGGATTAGAAACAACTGATTTAATTAAGCAGCAAAAGTGTTTTGGTTGAGAAGTTTGAATTTTTGTTAGAGGGCAACAGAAAGAAGAAAACTTGAAGTGATCTTTCGTCGTTCCACAAAGGTGGAGTCAGCTGGCGTGGGTTCGGGCTCAGCTTAAAAACAATACGGGGTTCCTCTGGGAGCTAGTGTCCCTCGTACAGGAAATGGTGGTGGACCAGAAGATATCTACAGTGCCAGCTGCCAAGCCCTGTTCAGAGACAGCCAGGCCCAGGCTGAAGTTCTGCCTCTGCTACTTGGATCAACCTCCCAGCACAGCTATGAAAACAGACATGATAACTGTATTTACCTCATTACAATGTTTGAGTTCTGAGTGAATCCCGCATAGCATATGTTTAGGGGAGTGATTGATACATACTAGATGCTGAATAAACACGTTAATATTTTTGTTACTCTCTGCCTTGTTTACAGAAAGTATGCCTTGCTAGTTATAAACATAGATCTTCATCCTCCCATTTTATGTAGCTCTATTTATCTTAATTGAATGAGAGAAACAAGACACTATAAAATTTCCTGGAGTAACTGAAATCTGAATATTCATTGCTGGTGTTGTATTGCAGCCATTACATTGACACAGAATCTCAGTGGTTTAATTCTAGTAGCAATCTCTGCAGTTACAATTTCTCCACTCAAATTACCATGAGTCATAAAGAAAATTTTCACTTTTGGTCAGCACCGTTTCTCATGCACACATAACTGAATGCTGGGCTTAAGTGATTGAGATAACCAACTCTATTCTAATCATATTCCTCAATTTAAGTAAGTGAAAAATTACTGTGTATACATTACACTGTTCTCCTGGTTTATCAAAGGCCTATTTCCAGTACAATGTGTGAACCTTGTGCTCATTTCTCTTTGCCATTTGGTGACCAGCACTTAACCTGGACACTTAATATTCACCTCAGACTCCATGAAGTTTGAGAGAAACGTTTCAGAAGAATGTTCTGAAAAGGAAAGCATTAGAACAGCAATTTTGGTGCTCCTGGGTGAATAAATAATAAAGATATACATATAAATGTATGACATCCTCATCTCTCTATGCATACACTGTCTGCTTTTGTAATAACGAGCCTGAAGTAACCAGGAGACTTTTGTGAACACTAGGTAATTGACTGCACTTAGGGGATAGGTCAAATTACATTAATTGAGTTGATCACAAATAATAGTCTCAAGCACCACTGTGCCATATAACCAATTACCTTAGGTACACAATACTGTGATTAAGAGTCCAGTTCTACATCATGGTTACCTAGTTCTTGCCTGCTAAGTGAGACATCTCAAGTGGCTTAAGTCTAGCAGCTAACACTGCATAGTCGTTCCTGTAGATTGGAAAAGAGGAAGCATCATACTGGATCATGGAACTATTATGTAGCATTAGTGTTTATAGTCCTAAATGACTGGTAGACCAGGCACTTTAGTGAGGATGTGTGATACATCAGTGGGGAATGAAAACTAATTCTGTAAGAGCTACTGTTCAAGCACCCCTAAAACATGTATTTTGAAATACTTGCTTCTCACTAAGAATTCTCAAGGCTTTGAGACATCTCACGGACCTTGGACATTTTCACATACAAGCCCTGATAGATTCGTTTTCTTTTCAACGATTAAAAACAGCATTCTGTTCAGAGAGGCACATATTCTGAATGAGAGGAAGAAGGGTTTTTTGTCTTCTGCCTGCTCTTCTCCTTGCATATTCCATCCCTCAGTCATGATGAAGGAGACTAGACCTTGACTTCCAGTAAGATGGCCCGGGCTTCCAATGAGCCCTCTTCCTAACAGCCAAGTGAATAAGGCAACTCAGCCCTTAGGAGATTATAAGGATTATGAAACAAAAAGCTGTAAGTCTAGTTATTTTTCTGCTACTCTGATAAATACTCTGACCAAAGCAACTTCAGTCCATTTGGCTCACAGTTCCAAGTTACGATTGGTCATGATGGGAAAGTCACAGTGACCAGAGTCTGGGGCAGCTGGATTGTTAAAACAGATTACCAAAATCACTCAAGGACTAACAAAAATGCCCAACTGTATGCTCCATGTAGGTCCTTGTGCACCAGATCAGTGAGGGCTAATCAGCTGATCAGCTAATGGTCTGAGGTTCTGCCCTTTAATACGACATTTCTAGTGATGCTCAAGCACATCTCTTACCAAAACCCCTTGGACCTTATGGTTGCTTTCTACAGCAGTAACAGAAATAATTGTAGTTGGTGATATCACATACTGATTGCCAACTAAACACTGAGAGCCACTCTGCATTCTTTATGTTCAGTGTCTCCTCCCTAAAACAAAAGATGAAGCATAGTTGCACTCAGGTTAGAAAGCTGAAACAATACCCCTTGTAAGTACAAAATCTGGAATTCCTTCCAAGCCTGCTTACTGTCAGGTGCTACGATTAGGATTGCTGCAGCTGGCTCTCTACCTAGAATTGAAGATTTTCTCCTTATCTCTGGAATTCTTGGCTTTCTTGTTCTCAGTTATCCCACATGCTTAGTTCTGGATTCTGTTTTTAGGCAGGCTGCTGTGGGATAATGCTTTTGTACACTGGTTTAATAAAACGCTATCGGCCAGTAGCCAGGCAGGAAGTATAGGTGAGATGGATAAGCAGACAAGGAGAATTCTGTGAAGAGAAAGGCTGAGTTAGGAGATGCCAGCCCACCGTCCAGGGAGCAGCATGTAATGGCTCACAGGTAAAGCCAAGGAAAACATGGCAACATATAGATTAACAGAAATGGGCTGAGTTTAAGTGTAAGAGCTAGTCAGTGGTAGGCCTGAGCTAATGGCCAAGCAGTTTAAATTAATATAAGCCTCTGTGTGTTTACTTGGGTCTGAGCAGCTGTGGACCGGGTGTGACACAGGGAAACTTTTAGCTACAGCAGGCCCTTATGTACCTCAAGTGGGCCTTGAATTTATAGTGCAGCCAAGGTTGGTCTGGAATTTGTGGTCCTTGTGTCTCTGACTCCCTAATGCTGCAATTACTAGGCTGCACCACCAGGACAGGAATGAAACTAGACTTCATGCATGCTAGCTAAGCAAGCACTCTGCCAACAGATCCACATCTACTCCTTGATATTCAGCAGCAATATTCCTTTCTTTTCTGAAACTGATTTCTTTCTGTAACCTATAGCTTTTTATGTTTAGGTCTGACAAAGGTTCTCATGCAGATGATGTCACCCCTTGGTACTTCAAATTGACTTATACACTACAAACTTAGAATGTGGAAGAGAGATCTGGGTGTTACTACTCTGGCTGTTGTTCCTACTGTGTTGTTAGGACCTGATTGTTATTGATGCTGTAACTTACTGAGGCTGAGTCCTTAGGCTCACAGTTCCTAATGCTGTGCCTGTAGTAGTTCATGAAACCTAGCTCTGTTCCCTTGTTTTGCCCAATGCAGTGTCGTGTCCTACTTTGAAGGCGTTGTGCATGTCAGTTTGAACAGATAAAGTGGATACCTTTGGTCACCTGTTCCTAGGAGGATTTCTTTCCTGTTAAGTATAAGTAGTAGGCTTCCAGATTCTTTCACAGGCCCAACAACTTACCACGCTACCCTAGCCTTGTTCTTTGCTTTGGTTTTGTCTTTCCCACTGCTCCCTGCTTGAAATTCTAACATTGGCACGATGTGTGTTATGAGCAGAGAGTACTGTGCAGTAGAGATTTCAAGATAGGTGCCATGAGCCGGAAGACCACTCAGAGATGTGTGGGGGATCTCACTGTGGAGGAACACTAGGAGATGTGTGGGGGATCTCACTGTGAAGCATGGATTTTGTAAGATCCATTATCACTGCTCATGGACTCAGCTGACTACTCTCTTGTTCCTAACATATCAGTTGCATGCACACACTTTTACACACCAACAAATAGGTATTCTGATACCCCCTGTGTTCCTATCATCTCTATATGGGGACAAATTCTCATGGTGGGGCTAAAGGAGTGGTATGAAGGTAAATGGGATAGTCTGGGCATCCTTCCCATAATGATGGGCCATAAATGAATTCATCTGAAGGTCTATCACGGGCTTTGAATAGTGAACTGACATGGACCCTGGGTTCAGACCAAACCATTTCTGCTCACCTGATCTTTTAACAAGCATAGCCCTAACATATTTGATGGGTTGCTACATTTCTCTCCTTCCTGAGTACTCACTTCAGTTTGGTATCTCCTCCAATAAAACCACTAAACTGTCTCTATTAAGGTCACAAATGACTTTGGAAACTTTACTTCTGATTGAAAACTTTCTATTCTCTTTTTTTTTAATCGTTTTGCAATCTATAATACGGTTATCACTGTTTCTTATAAGGATTTGAAGGTCAAAATAATAGCATATATCTGTGTCAAGAGAATATATTTTTATGGACTTGGTGAATGCATGCAGCTAGGAAAGCACAGATGAGTTTGACACCAAATCTCCTTTCTTGGAGTCCATAGACTTTTCATCACTGATAGCTCAGACACGTATCGTGGGCCTGGCTCCAGGAAACCAGTAATCTTATTTCTGCCGTGGTTGCCACCCCCCCCCCATTTTAATAATACAACATATACAAATTAGGACCTTGTTCCTTTTACTTAGCAAGGTGTTTGAAATGCACTCCTGTGGTTGCATGTATTAGTAATTCATTCTTCTTTATTGTGGTACAATAGTCCATTGCGTGGATAGCCTACATTTTGCTTAGCTCCTTGATTGATACTGTGTTTTGTTCATTTTTGAGCTGTACTGAACACTTTGCAGATTTTTATCCTATGGTTCATTTCTAGTTCTATTTCACTTACAAATGATTGAAAGTTTTTTATTGACAATTTACAGTCTATCTTATTCTCTGCTTTACACTTGAAAGATGGCGTCCTGTTGTTGGGTTGAATGGTCCATAGACATGAATTAGATCGAGTAGTTTTATAGTGTTTTCCAATTCTTTTACACCCTCCATATATTCAAGCTATATTGGGTTGAGGAATGCACTCAGAGCCACGTTTTCCCATATTTCCTCAGGCCTTTAAAATATTCGCCAGGATCCCTGGAGGTCTTTTACATTCATCCTTGATACTGAAGCTGTGCAATTTATTACGTTAGTACTTCTTAGGCTTCTTCATGTCCGCACGATCTCAGTGAAAACTTAAGATATTTATCCTTTGACAATTTCAAAACAAATGTGCTTTGACATCCCCCAGCCCTTGCCTCCAACTCCTCCCACATGCCCCCCTCCCAGTATATCTCCTTCCTGACTTTGTTAGTCTGTTTTACCACAGAGGCCAGTGGGTGCTGTTGAGAGATGCATGGTATAGGGTCAACCAAGGGACCATGGGAAACATACCTGGGCCATATCTCTGAAGAAATCTGATGGCTTTTACCGTACAGACATCAGCTGCCAGTATCTCCTCAACTAGAGGAACTGTCACTTGCTTTCTTAGCTAATCTGGATGGAGTCTACTAGCCTTTGATAAATGAAGCCCTGGGTTTCCAATGTGGACTTGTGGCGTCGAGACTGACAGAAAGACCACCAACTCTTAGCTGAGATGGAAATTTACCACAGGTAAATCATTATGAGGTTGTTAATGGTTTTTGGTTGTTTTTTGGGATCTAGAAGCATTTTCAGGTAATTTTGTCCACATTAATACTTAATTTATGAAGAATCAAACAATACTGTTGTCTCATGCCAGCATTCCCTGCAGACGTCAACTCCCTCTCTTGGAAACAGTCTCCTCAGCTGCCACACAGTCATTGTCTTCCTATCTTTCTGGGCTCTCTTCCTTCAGCTTTAAGTCACTTGGATATTCAATGTCTTGGTATTTAGAATAAGTTGTCTGTTTTAAAGGCATTGCTTGTTTTGGCTTCTTGCATCATATCTTCCTCATAAGAGATCTCATTCATCCCCACGGCTTTAATTGTTACTATAATTTACTTCTGAATTCTTATGTCCATTGTAGACGTTTCCTTTGAACTCCAGATCCTTTTATTTATCAACCTATCCTTTATTTTCCCTCATCTACTTTATTGGCCGCTCAAACCCAAGTCCCAAATAGAGTGTGATCTTTTTGTCTCACCTGGTTTTTTACAGGGATTGCCAGCTATGAATATTGCCACCACTCTCTGTTATTCTTGATGTCCTTAGTAGGCCCACTTCTTTCCACAGATCTCCACTAATGATCGTTACCCAGTATTTCCCATTTTGTCTTCTAAATACCTGTGTGATAGGACCTTTTTTTCCATGGTCATTGTATGAATCGGAACTATCAACTTATTTTTGAACCACTTAAGAGCATCTTTATTTTTTTCTCTAGATTCCTTGGGCCATCTTTTACAGATTTAAAAACAGTTATTATGATCTTTGCCTGAAGCCATTTCTGTATATTTATTTTGCTGTTAGGATAATGATAAAAAAAGGTATTCAGTATGATAAATGTGGTCCTGCATGATCTACCTCTCTTGACTACTCTAGCTTCAGGTTCCACCTTTGGTCCCAGAGTCCCTCATTCCCAAAGATCTCCTTTCAGTTTTTCAACACTGGCCTTCCAGGACTCCCTGAGGCTACCCTTCAATCTTTTTTCACATACATGGTATCTAGTATTTTTATTATGAAATTATTTGCTTCATAATTTCCATGTTCATCTGTAAGTTCCACACTCAAGTGACCTGTATTGGTTACGTATAATGGAATACCAAGTACAAGTCAGATTCTCTAGAAGATATGCCTAATGAATTAAAGCAAAAGAATTCAGTTTATACTTATTGGCCTTGTTCTGTCTGCATTGATTATGCTTTTGCTGCTGTCACCAACATATCTGATAACTTCAACTTAAGTGAGCAAAGGTTCATTTGGCTCACAGTTTTGGTCCCCCATGGCAGAAAAGATCTGGAGGCATGTATTACTCAACCATTGCATGAGGGCATGAGATGACTGCATCTTACAAGAAGCAGACCAGAACTAGTGACAAGTATGACCATCAAAGGCCTGCCCCTAGTGACTTACTTTCACCAGTTGGGCCCTGCCTTCTAAGGTTCCACAGCCTCCAAACAGGTTACTAGATAGGGGGTCAACTTCTTCAAACACTAGCCTGTGAGGGTGAATTCATCATTCAAACCATAATAGCATCTCCATATTGTCATTTTTTCTCTAAACTTTTTTCATACAATATATTTTGATTGTTTTTCCCCTCAGAAAACTCCTCCTAGATCCTCTCTACCTTCCTACCCACCCAACTTCACATTCTTTTTCTTTCTCTCAAAACAAACAAACAAAAAAACCCAAACAGAACAATAAAAAATCAAAACAAACAAAAAACCCAGCAAGATTTTAAAAATGCCTCAAAGCACACAGAAACAAAACAAACCCTGGTGTTTGTTTTGCAATGGCCAAGTACTGCTGTACATGGAGCCTTCTCTGGAAAGTGGTTGACAACCCAGAGACACTCCATTGGAGAAAACTGATTTCCCCTTTGTCAGTGGATATCGATTGCAAATAGCTTCACGGTTAGGGTGGGAGCCCATGTCCATCTCTCCTTCTCAGTGCTGGGACCCCATCCAGCTTGCACAGTCTCTGTGAGTTCATATGTGCATCAATCCAGTTGTGTATGAAAGACACTGTTTCTTTGCACTCATCCACAACTGTTGGCTCTTACAATCTTTTTTTTTTTTTTCTTTGAGACAGGGTTTCTCTGTGTAGCTTTGGTGCCTGTCCCGGATCTCGCTCTGTAGACCAGGCTGGCCTGCAACTCACAGAGATCCTCCTGGCTCTGCCTCCTGAGTACTGGGATTAAAGGCATGTGTCACCACCGCCCTGCTCTCTTACAGTCTTTCTAACTCCTCCTTCATATAGATCCCTGAGCCTTGAGTGAGGAGTCTGATAAAGATGTACCTTTGTACGGTTCTCTCACTTGTAAGACGGTACTGACAGTTTTACACAGTGCATAGAATTAAAGTGCTTACAAGAATGATGGTCACTTACCCATAGTATCCAGAAGTCTACTTAGTTTTTGTTGGGGAATATTATTTTAAGGTGTATTACTTTTGTTTATGTTGCATTTAACTCTGTGAAGCTGTGATACTTTGCCTGTCTAAAACACCTGATGGTCTAATAAAGAACTGAATGGCCAATAGCAAGGCAGGAGAAAGGATAAGTGGAGCTGGCAGGCAGAGAGAATACATAGAAGGAGAAATTTGGGAGGAGAAAGGGAAGAAAGAGCCAGAGAAGGAGGAAGAGGGCCCCAGGGGCCAGGCACCCAGCTACACAGCAAGCCATGGAGTAAAAAACAAAGAAAGGTACACAGGAATAGAAAAGGAAAAGCCCAGAGGCCAAGGAAAGATGGGATCATTTTAAGTTAAAAGCTGGCAAGAAATAAGCCAAGCTAAGGCCAGGCATTCATAATTAAGAATAAGCCTCTGTGTGTGATTTATTTGGGAGCTGGGTGGTGGGCCCCTCAAAAGAGCAAAAACAAACAACAACAAGTTTTTCAAATCATATCTCTTGCTTAAGCCCCCAAATATTATAGACCACTTGTTACTTAGTTGTACTGTATAAGAAATCTTAAGGGACAGGAATTTGTACGTTGGTCACTCAATTAGAATATATGTTCTGTGAAGGAACTATGGCTTTCCTGAAGTACCTCGCAATGAAAAGCCTACAGTAAATATTTGAGAGTGGCTTTGTTTTAAAATATTGTGTATTTCAAGGTTTCCATTCAGACTCTATTCCTTAAGTCTCCTTAGTTTTATTCATTTATCTATCCCAACTCCCAGAGCTGTTTTCCCAGAGTAGGCCCATGTCAGAGACCATGACTTTGAAATTAGCATCAATTAGGATAATCTGTAAATAGGTTAGCATGGCCTAGGCCAACTCCATTGCTGTGGGCTCCTTCACGTCTCTGGCTGCAGTGACTTGGTGATACCCACTTATTAAAATGTTTAAACAACCAAGGACCACGGGACAGCTTGGCTATCAGAGCACATTCCAATAAAACAAAAAGGAAATTGAAAGAGATGTCGGCATCAAATAAGGTAACCAGCTGCCGGGGACACCTTTCAATCAGGTGGAGTCAGGCGCCGACCATACAGGTACAATTGAATAGAGAGGTCAGCTGCATGACTGTTTTAACAGGCTGGTCAAGGTGCAGAAAGGAAATAAAGCAAGAGAAAAAATTTAATTTGCTGGACTTGTATGTGTTTGAGAGGGAGTTGAAGTCAGGTGTGATTTGGGTGGGGACGCTGGTCATTAAACTGATCCATATTTGAGGGAGAATTTCTGCTTCTCTAATTGGTTGATGTCACACAGCCGGGCCTCACCTCAGAGCCACGCTGCAGCTCCTGCCTGCTGCACTCAGCGGGAAAGGCCCGCAGCTGAGCTGAGAGCTGAATGGAAAGCAGCTTTGCTTGTGTGAGGGCTTCCCATCTGCAGCTCTCCACGGGGAGCAAGGCTGATTTAGAAGGGGATTTGCAGAGCCAAAGAGAGAAGAGACGCTGACATTCTCGGAGCGGAGCTCCGTTGGCCTGCTTTAATCAGGACCAGAAGCTTACAAGAGACAACCACAGTTCTCCCCCTGTTTTCCCCGGGTCATATCTACCACAACATCTTTCTGAAATTAGGGAGAAATGTCAGGGTCCCGCTCCTGTTCCTTTACAATTCGATTCTGAAGAGTTACTTTTATTCTTCAGTTTCATCTTGAATTTTACTTCCATGACTGACAAGAGGGCTTTCTTTTTTACCCACCCCCCCCATATAGTCCTCCCCATGGCCGTTCAATTTTCTCCTGCACTTCATTTAAACATACTCCCAGAGCATGTGATAAGGCTGATGAAAAAGTAGGTAACTTGTAATCTCTAACTTCAAGTAAATCATGGAAGATTAATTTTATCTTCTATAAAAGATGGAATAGTGTGTGAAATGGGCAATTTGAATATTTTCAGGGTAGAGGAGTCTTGCCTTACTTGATTGCTTTAAACCAATTGGAGAGATTAAAAACAAGGGGGGGGGGGAGGAACACTGGCTCCCGCCATCTCTCCCCCTACCAGGCATTCACTCCTTCATGAAGCTCGCATTGACAGCATAATGAACGCACAGCACAGCTGTCAGAGGGAATGTCTGAGCAGTTGTGAAATTGCAGGCTGCGGCAGAAATGACTCAAGCATGCCATTACCTCTTGCTGCATTTAGAACAAATAAGCCACCTGCCCTTTAGGTATTATCTGGTCGGTTTCAATAGGCTGCTGTGTGCCCCCCCCCCCCCCCCCCCCCAGAAAATTCCAAACATGTTCTTCTCTGGTTTCTGCTCAGAGAACTGCAGCCTCAGCAGCTCACTCTCCCTTTCCTGGGTGCTTTCCTCCCTGGCTCAGGCCCTTGCATGCGTCCTATAAACAGCCACAGGTCTCCCATGCTGTGTTAAAGGAAGTCTCCTCTTTGTGGTCACCATTACTTCACCTTGGGCTGCTGTATTTGCAAGCTATGCTAGTCTGGCTTGAAAACTTGGTGTATGCTATTACCTGGGAAGTAGTTTTCTTGGGTCTGATTCGGTCTCACAGCCCAACACAGTCTTCTATCAGACATAGGCTTATTAGAAGCATTCTAGGATTGCATTATCAATCTGAGATGGGGGCATTAATTAAACCATGATGGCAGCATGATTGTGACTCTTAAGTTCTTATTAGAAGAAGCTCCAGGACACTGCTCATGTCTTCTGTGCTCTCCATTCTACTATAGGGAACTTGGTGTCTCCTACATCTGATTCATTAAGAAATGGAAAATTTGACAAATAAGTCTCTAAGATATGGATTAGGTTCAGGGCTAGCACCAGGGAGCATGTGATACTCTTGTGGCTGGCTGCTGGTGATGGAGAATCCTGATTGTCCACTTCAGAGGAGTTAGAGTCTTTATGAGACAAAACCCCTCAGTGTTTCTGAAAGGGGGTTTCTAAATGGGTTCAATTAAAATAGGAAGAACCACCTAAACATGGGCAGTATCGTTCCATGGGCTAGAGTCCCAGACTGAATGGACAAGAGAGCCATCAGCCCAAGTACCAGCATTTGTCTCTCTGTGTAAGTATGGAATGTAACCAGCCCCCTCATACATCTCCTACCAAGCCTTCCAGCCATGCCACAATAAATTCTTCCTCCCTAAAGTTGCTCTGGTTTGGTATCTTGTCACAGCCACAAAAAACGTAGCTAACACATTGTTTTTACTAGTCACAGTCCTGAAGAAGCAAGGTAGAGAGGCTGGACCTTAGACTTGTGAGTATTGATCATGAGGTGATCCAGTAGGCAGAGGCACGGACTTTCATAGCCAGCCTGAGGTAATCCTGCTAAAAGGGAACTGGGGTCAGTTTGTAAAGGCCAGGAGTGATTAACTGATTAGGATTGGAATAATTATGGGAGTTTGGAGTGTTGAAGGTCCAGAGCCTAATTACAACTTATCTTGGGCTATCTTTAGCTCCCTAAATAGCCATTCCTTGCCTACCTGTGTCAGACCTAACATTCTGTGACTAAGAGATTACAAACCTTTTGGAATGTATTAACAAAACTATAGTTTCTACCAAATCAAAATGCCACGACTCATCAGACAGCATCTGAAGCATATAGCAGAGATGTCTCGGCTTTGCTGTAGCTACTTACTTAATGTTTCCATCCATATATTTAAAAAGTGTCTTGATTTGTGATTTTCTTTGTTCTGTCACTATAAAAACTTGATGAAATTGCTTCTACTATGGAACATGGGATTTGGAGTAATGCTTAACGTAGGCCAGTCTAAGGTGAGCTGCTCAGTGGGGTGGGTAAAGCAAGAAATCCTACGGGAATCTGCTTAAGGAGAATTAAGGAATTTATTAGGATATAAACTGAGGAAATACACTCGCGAATACAGAACCCAGTAAACAGCTGAAGTCGTCCTCTGTTCTGCGCGGGAGTGAATCCTCCTGGCTGTCCATTCACGCCAGAACAGAGGACGACTTCAGCTGTTTACTCGGTTCTGTATTCATGAGTGCATTTCCTCAATTTATATCCGAATAAACTCCCTAATACTCCTTAAGCAGACTCCTTAAATTTTCTCGCTTTATCTGGCGCCCAACCACGTGGATCTGAGCCTCCTGTGCCCCTACTGGGGCTACTCGCATGACCAAACCCTAATGCCCACAGAAGGCTGGCTGCTGGTGAGTTTCTCCACCCTGCAGAGCTCCGGAGCAGCCCAAACCCCCCAGGAGCTGCCTGACCCCTGCTCAGGTGACCGCCTGCATACAATGGCCCTGCGGGGGCCCTGTAGGCCAGGCTGCTCATACAGCATGTCAGCCAGGCACTTCCAGGCCAGGCCGCTCACACAGCAACGGTTCTTATAACCACTGACAGAAGTCCGCTCAAGCCTGAAAACAGGAACCCGGGAGAAAGATCCTCATGACCCCTCTCCCTTTCCTTTTAAGAGGTCACATAAGATGGCAAGAAGCACCTCCTCCTATTGGCGGGCATATAGCCCAATGTCATGGGCAGAGCAAATACTATTATAGGTGGGTGTAGAAAGTTTATTTCTTTGATTTTTGTGGTATATACATATAGAATTACATTTATTTATTTAGCAAATATGTGTACTTGAGGGCACAGGTACAAAGGCATGTACATGGAGGTCAGAGGACAGATCTCAGGAGTCAGGTCTCTTCTCCCACTGTGTAGGTTCTTGTACTGGCTGGTTTGTGTGTCAACTTAACACAAGCTAGAGTCATCAGAGAGGAAGGAGCCTCAGTTGAGGAAAGGCCTCCAGGAGATCCAGCTGTAAGACATTTTCTCAATTAGTGATCAATGGGGAGGGCCCAGCCCAGGGTGGGTGGTACTGGCGCTGGGCTGCTGGTCCTGAGTTCTATAAGAAGGTGGGCTGAGCAAGCCAGTAAGTAGTTCCCCTCCATGGCCTCTGCCTCAGCTGGTGCCTCAAGTATCCTGCCCTCTTGGAATTTCTGTGCTGACTTCCTTCAGTGATGAGCAGCAATGTGGAAGTGTAAGCCAAATAAACCCTTTCTTCCCCAACTTGCTTTTTGGTAATGGTGTTTTGTCACAGCAATAGAAACCCTAACTAAGACAGTCCTGGGGATAGAACTCAGGACATCAGGCTTGGTAGCAAATGTGTTAACCCACTGAGCCATCAAGCTGGACAAACTCATGATATTTTCAACTTAAAGTGAGTTTTTCAGGATATAATCCAGGGTAAGTTGAAAAACATCTGTGCTTTAAACCCATCCTTCTCCTTATCCAGATTGTTGTGAGGCTTTGCCCGTAATAAACTTAAATAAACCCCAAATTAAGTAGTCTTCAATGTAAACACTTTCTCAGGAAAGGGGAGGGAGAAAGAAGAGAAAGAAGAAAGAAAGACAGAGAGAGAGAGAGAGAGAGAGAGAGAGAGAGAGAGAGAGAGAGAGAGAGAGAGAGAGAAAGAGGAGAGAGAGAGAGAGAAGGGAGAATGAGGGTGAATAGCCCTGAGGACACCCAGAGAGTATCAAGCTCAACTCAGCAGGTGAACATATGTCTCCTTCAAAAGTTTCCTTTTCTCAGTCACCTTTCTTAACTCCAATCTGTCTTTCAAGCTTCCACAGTGTTATCCTGAAAGCATGGCTGATTGTATCATCCCTTTACTGACTAACCCTTAATGGCTCATGCCATAGAGCATGAATTCCAAGTTCTTTATCATGAAATTCAAGGCCACACAAATCTTCTTTCCAATTAACTTTGGAGACTTTCCCAACCATTTCCCTTAGACCCCAATCTATTTCCTTAACCTGATAGCATCCCAGATTTTCTCACAGTCTACTCCTGGTGTTCACTTTCTTCTCCTTATCTCAATTGCTCTAAAGTTGTTCCTGATAAACCCTTCCTTCCGTAAGGCTGGTCTCAAATACTGCATTCCCATGAAGTACCTTGTGTTGTCCTACTCAGAAATAATTCTCTTTAATATGTTGCCCTAAACTACTGTAACACATTCTGTCCTATGATTAATTGAGACATGTCTCCTGATAGATTATGATAGGTGTCAGGGTTGTTTAGGAGTTCTGGTCACCTGCAGCACTGTCTTTTTGACTGGGCTGTAATAGAAAGAGTTGGGTCCAGTCAGTGACATAGGTCCTTCAAAGGCTGGAGCCCTTAGTCATCTTTGTGATCATCTCTCTCTCTCTTCTCCCCATGCCTCCTTAACATACTGTCTTGAATTTAGCAGGTCCGCTGAATATGTTTGTTGAAATGATTCGACTTCAACAGATTTTATTTACATAAAAATACTGTATGAGATGTGAACAGATATGTGTGTACATGATGATATTCTGAAAACAGTTAAAAGATAGTCTGTTTCAGCAATTTTCAAAAATGAATTTCTTGTGTTTTCTGTGTCGACTACACTCCAGGTAAACTTGTATTCAGTAGTGTCGGTACAGTTGGGGTGTCTTGGATGTTTAATGTGCATGCCTATCAAGTATTGGGTGAAGTCTGAGTCATTGGGGTAAGAAACATCAGGAAGAGCATTTGACCACTGTAGTCTTTACCATGTTGGGGACATAGGGAATTTTCACTTATCTTTCGGATTCTTTGACTCCACGATGCTTTGGAGTGTCACAAGAAACTGAGAATCTCATAACTAAATGTTCTGTGGCTCAAAATTTACAGGGTGAGTTCTGATAACAGTGTTGGATTTTGGACCCCAAGGTTGTCCCCAAGCCACCTTTAAGATGATTTCTATGATCGTCAATACATGGACATCTTTGTTGTGAACCACTAGAAGCATAGTCACTTGTAGAGATTGGAAACAGGTTGATAGTTACATATCTCCCTCCTCCCTAATATAAAACACGATTTAAAGTCATCGGGCAGAATCTGCATTTCCCAAGCTAAGGGAATGAATAGGGTGGTAGTCCTCCACTAGGGGGAGGGACCAGAATCCGAAGCACCAGTTCATGCAATAGCTCTACCATTTAGAGATTCTCTGAGAGCATGCTTCTGGGTGCCTTTGTTTCCCTCTAAGGATCAAAATAATCTGTACTTCAGGGTGTTCAGGTAAGTTCCTGTTAATAATGTGAACAAAATACTTGTCCATAGCCTGTTCTGTGCAAGGGGTCAGGGCTGTTTATCTTTGTCATCACCATCCGTTACAGAGAAGAGTTCCGATTTCCAGGTCTGGCTGGGGAGACTCTGGCATCACCAAAGCCTGTTCAAAGGCTAGCAGCTGCCGGTGCAGTGAACAGAAACTGGAACAAAGGGTAGTGGAGATTTTGATGAGATGAATCATGCAGAAGAACATTTGGCAGACTGAGTCCTTTAAAAGCTAATAAATAAAAGGCTGTCTAAGGCAGTAGATTCTCAGTCTCTGGGCTGATTATAGAGCAAGTTGGTGGCTTGTTTACTTGAAACTTTGTATAGAGGATAGTAGGAATTTGCCTATGAATACAATTGATAAACTCCGAAAATGTTTTGTTCTAAAAAAGAGCAATGTTCAACTACTTATTGTTAGTACCATTTAATATTTCTAAGATGTAGAGCTCAGAGTCCACAATCTTGTGGTTTTTAACGTAAATATTAAATCTAATCTTGTGGGTTTAATCTAAGGAAATAAAATGGGTCACTTGTATCTGAATCCTGTTGGAGGCAACAGCAATCATTAAAGGAAGAGAGGCCTTTAAAAGAATGCCTGCCAAGTTCCCAGTAACTGTGAAATGGAGCCACAGCTGGCTTTGAGGAGATAAGAAAGGATATCACAAGGCATGGGATGAAGGCCGTTCATAAATTTTATCCCACTGAGATTAAGTTCTTTGTTTAATAATATTTTTAAGAATCTCATACAACGCATTTTTAAAATTCTGATCGTGTTCGTCCCTGCTCCCCCAGCTCCTCCCAGATTCATCCCCATTTCCCTACTCATCCAACTTTGTATTCTCTCTCCCCGTCTCTGCCCTCCCTCCCTGTCTTTCTCTCAAGCCTACCTAGTCTAGTTTTGTTGATTTCTTTATGGCTGAGAACTACCCAGTCTCTTACCCTCCCCACAGTTACCAGCTGTGGTTCCCCCTGTTAATTGCCATTTGCTGCAACAAGACGCTTCTCTGAAGAGGGCTGAGAGATGCACTGATCTGTTGGTATAACAGTAAGTCATCAGTGCCACTTACTTGAGTCATAAACATGGAGAAATCAAAGGCTACTGACATGGCAGCTTCATCCCTACTGGCTAGCTTCCACAGTGCGGGAAGGTGCTATGAACGGTTCAGGAGGAAAAAGGTCATCATCAATGTCACCCACCTACGAACCCTTCAGGCTACAGCTGCTGCTGTACTGCCACCGGTGCAGTGCTGGCAGGAGTGTGATGGGAGTAACCATTCAGTTTCTGATTGGGTTTAAGGACTGCTTCCAGAGCTCGAACCCATGCCTGAGACTGCTAACAAGGCCAAGAGCAAGTGCCTAGTCAGGTCATAGGCCTTAGGGGAGAGCCTGCTGTTATTCTGCTAAATGGACATAGTATTAAGGCTAAGTTATTTTTAATGTAATGCTATACTACTTGGAATGTAATGCTATATTGTCCTTTGTAGATGTATTTTCAATATGAAATTCAAAGAACAAAATTTACTTATGGCAAAAAGCCACTTTTTAAGTGATGGTTTTGATGTAGCTCCCTTGTGGTATCATTCTTCGACATAGTTATAGCTATGTACCACAATCTCTCTGTCTCAGATACTAAGAATAAACAGAACACTGTTAGATCTCTGTTATATTTTGTTTTTAAAGGATGACTGGAGTAATAGCAAAATTAAAAGAGAATGGAAATACATGCATATGTATCTTTTTGAGTGTATTATTACCTGGTTTATAGTTTGTACCATGGTTTATATTCATTTAGCAATTATAAGTTAGCAGGACTTGCAGGCATGTTCTTCACAAACTAAGGTGGGAGAATTACAAGTTCAAGACCCTTGTGGGCTGTAGAGTGAATTAAAGGCCAACCTGGACAACTTAAGGAGATCTTTTCTCAAAATAATAACACCAAGAATATAGCTCAGTAGTAGAGTGATTACCTAGCAAACATAATGCCCTAGGTTCAATCCACAGTACCAGACAAAACAAAACAGAGCAAAGAAAAACAAAGCAAACTGAGCCAAAGAAAAATCAGAATAAGCCAGAAAGCAATCATAAATTGATCACACACACTACTGGGTGGCTTTGCTGGTATGCTATGGTACATTTCTCTCAGTGAAAAATGACTCTCTGGGAAACCCAGTAGGTCAAAACTCTGTGTTGCTGGGCAGGATCTGGGTCTCTTTGGTCACCTAGCCTAGCCTATTTGGTGAGCTCCAGGCCACTGAATGACCCTGGAAACAAACAAACAACCCCAATGTGAATGGCATTCCCAAGGAAAGATAGCAAGTCTATCCTCTGGCCTCCATATATGTGTGTAAATGTGCATCATACAAATGTAACTGCACATACATGTGTACATAAGTAAGTGAAACCGAATAGCTTGGGCTCTCACAGCCCCTCTGTGGACTCAGCTATTTCTTTTCATATTCCCATAGTAACCTTTTACCTTTGCTTAAGGTGCTTGCACTATTGAGTTCTGTTTGCTCATCTTTTCTATTTCCCAAGCTGGGCTGTGGGGACAGTTCTTTTGTAGTTCTGGGCCCCAACATGGCACCCGGCTTCTTACTTGTTCACTTAAATATTTGCTGAACAGTGGATGAATTATTGAAATGGCACAGCTAAAATTTTGCAAAGCATAAAATAAGAGATCAATAATACAGTGTAATTGAATCGACCCTAGAGCTAGAATCAGTTATGAGGCTTGAGAAACTGTAGGACAAAAAAGAGGGCCTAGGAAAGCGTTAAATGGGTTTAGCATTTTTCACGGTACAGAATACTCTCAGAGGGAGGCGGGAAGAATCATTAATAAATTAAATAACTGTCCTGATGATCCAAACAGTGGCGCAAACAAGATGAAAAAAGACAGTCATAAAATAATGCTCCAGACTGGTGTGTGATTACAAATTACAGAAAACCATATTTAAAGTGTAACTTTATCATATCAAGACCGATTAGCATGAGGTCCACAGGTAAAATATAATTGTGAACTCATAGATATTTGATACGCACATTTGTTTATATATGTGTGTGTCTTTTTCTGTGTGTGTGTGCCACTGTAATAATATACATGAGATAGTGATTGACAGCCACACTGATTTAGCCAAATTAAGTTTTAAGTTCTTTTCATTGATGGCCAGACCAAGAGTAGGCTTATACCTCTGAACAGTGTCTTCATACCCAAGCTTGGGATACAGAGTTTTAAAAGGTAAAACCCGCAAAGATATGTCAGAGTTAGATAAGAGTTAGATCAACCTTGAAACATTCATTCTTGGCAGGGGATAGTAGTTATTTCAGACATAACTTGCCAGTTATTTTTGTTAATACATCTGGACTATGGTGAAGGCCATGGACATCTCAAATATGTTGCCAAGGCAGACATGATTGTTGTGGGGAGTGGGGCAGAGGGTGTAGAACTGTCTAAGCAAACTCAAAATGGAGTCAGAACAGGATGATGTTGCCTTAGTCAATTTACCACATTTGTGTAGGCACCCAAGTAGGCTGGAGGAGGGTGTTGTAGTCCGGCTGGAGTTAGAAGTGATTGGAGCCACTGAACTTGAGTAAACTTGAGTTTTCTGGAAGGCTCTTTTATTTTTATTTTTATTTTTTAATTATGTACACAGGCCAGAAAAGGGGGCCAGATCTCATTGCAGATGGTTGTGAGTCACCACGTGGTTGCTGGGAATTGAACTCAGGACCTCTGGAAGAACAGCCAATGCTCTTAACCGCTGAGCTATCTTTCTAGTCCCCCAGCAAAGGCTCTTAGCAGCTGAGACATCTTTCCTGCCCCAAGACACACAGTTTTAAAAATGAGATTCTTTATTTTATTTTTTTTATGATTCATCTCTGAGGATAAGGTGATAGTCTGAGAGAAAGGTCTTGTAATGAAGACGCCAGGAGGCACTTACTTTGCCACCACCAACTAGTTTTATTCATTTATTTATTTTTCATTTTTTAAATATATAATATTTATTATTAAAAATATTTTCTTTCCTTTTACATACCAGCTCTTACTCCCCCTCCCTCTTCTTCTTCCGCTCCTCCCACCTCCCCCCATCCCACTCCCATCCCCTCCTCATAGAGAGTAAGGCCTCCCTTGAGTAGTCAACACAGGCTGTTATACTATGTTGGGGCCAGACCTAGCCCATCTCTCCTGCATCAAGGCTGAGCAAGGCACCATAGGGAATGGGGTATAAAAAGCCAGTTTGTATACCCAGGGTAAGTCCTGGTCCCATTGCCAGGGGACCTATAAACACATCAAGCCACACAACTTTCACCCCCATACAGAGGGCCTAGTTTGGTCCCATGCAGACACCCCATCTGTCAGTCCAGGGTCCATGAGCTCCCATTAGCTTGGGTCAGCTATTTCTGTGGTTTTTCCCATCATGATTTTGACTTCCCCTAGCCTTCCCCTGCACTCAGATTGGTGTCTACCCTAATTGTCATCATGGAACCTACATCCAGTGGCTGATGGAAGCAGATGCAGAGACCCACAGCCAAGCACTTGGCCAAGCTCCTGGAGTTCAGTTGAAGAGAGGAAGGAAGGATTATAAGAGCAAGGGGTGGGGGTCAGAATCACCAGCTAGTTTTGTGTAGAGTTGAGGGCACCTTTGGGATCCCAAAGGAAACCAGTGGTCTGGAGTTTTATTTCTATGAAAAAGGTTTGTTCTTCTATGTGACTGCTTCACATTGCCAGTGCTTCCTGTATCACAACCCATACCAAGGCAGTCTGCTCTCTATCTGTTGCTACTCCCCTTCCCTGCCATATCTGTTGAGATAAAAATCAAAGTTTAAAAAACATGCAGGACTCATAGCTCCTAGAAAATCAGGCTATGAAATCCTGGGAACCTGAAGCTTTCATCTGGCCTGTCAGGAAAATACCCCAATTTCTAATTTGAATTAGGCCAGAGCTACAGAGAATCATTTGAGTAGCTGCTGGTTAATGAGCTGTGGTTTACAGGTTGGGCCACCGCATGCCTCCCCTGGAGTACATGGCAGGCTAAGTAATCCACTCTCATTATAACCACAGCTCAAGAAGCTGCCCATTTGGAGGCAGCGTAATGATGTGATGTTATGATGTTATATATCACAGAAATTAGAGCACAGGAGCAGAGCTGGTAGGTCATCTTGACTCTCCCCTGCCAGGGCAGGCTTGCTCCCCACAACGTTTCCTTGAATGCTTTTGTCCAGTCTGGTTTTAAATGACCCAGGCAAATGGAGCTCAAACATCTTCCCTTGAGAGGCCATTTGGCAGTCTAATGGGCTCGCTGTTAGCAAACTCTTCCTGGATGTGCGGCCCAAGTTTTCCTGTGCTCAATTTCATCTCATCACTGCTGTTATTCCGCTTTTAGGCACCCCAAACAATCCCTCTCTCTCCTCCCTCTTTACCCTTCCCCAGTTCATAAATGTTTTCCCATCCCCTTTAGTCATTGCCACCCCCTTTTCGAAGTCTTTTCTTCCTCCATCCACATTTTCTCCCCTCCTCTGGGTTCTTCCTCCTCTGATAGAACTTTCCTGATTTGTTAGGGCCAGAGGAACATGCTGTATTTCACGCTAGTTGATGCCTCCTCAGGGCAGCATTGAGGCATTCTTCCCTGGCTGTGACAGATGTGCTTGTGTACACAGCCTCAAATTGCATTGCTTCTCTATGCTGTCGAGCCACAGTAAGGAAGTTGAGGCCTGATGTACTATCGGGGCTCACAATCTGTTGAGCAAGCAAGCAGAGTTACTCACCTGGCCACTGTGATTGTGTCTTTGAATTTGGCCATTTTTCTTTGGAAAACTCTGCTTTGGGCTCACAGTTTGATTAAAGTTTGATTAAAGACTGAAGAGGAAAACAAATTGCCCAAATAACCACATTAAAAATAATAACACCTTGTTCTCTGGAAGCAGAAATGCATTTCTTTACCCTGTAATTGCAGTGTGATGATGGTTAAAGCGAATGAGCTCTGGTTTCACCTGCTCTCCTAAAGGAAAGGAGGAAAGCACATGGAATTGGGGACAGCGATCTTTAAAAAAATGGCACAGTTTTCAAGCTTGCAGAGATTGACAAATGAAAGAAAAGCAAAATGAGAAATTATTGAAACTTACCTGCCCCATGCTCCCTTCAGATAAGTACATGCATGTGTTTATAGGGAGGCTACAGCCTTAGATATTTTCTAAAATACTTTGCCAAACTTAAATTATATTCTATGGATTGTAAATACACCATCAATACAAATATTTATTGCATCATAATTTGACATTGGGTGGGTCTGTTAGTTATCTGTACTCCTTTCTCCAGTAATTGATATAATGGTTCAAAAGCTATTTGTTATTTGTTACAATTTGTGACTCAGCTTCCCCTAAGTTGACTCATTTGTTCACTGGGAGTCAACTTACTTGGGAGTTTGTGTCCTAGCTTGCCTTTCTCCGTAAACTGCAATAGTGACTCACTCTTTATATAATGATCAGGGGAAACATACCGTGTTTCCCTTTTCTGCTTTACTTTAGCGAGTTTGTATGAGGCAGGTGAATATTGGGTTGGCTTCTCTGTTCTAGTGTTTTGCACTACAGTAAGACTTGCCGCACCTTAGGAAGTTTCACTGACTATGAAAACCAGTAAAAAACTGATTGAAAATCAGATTATGCAGTGTTTATACATTGATACTTTGGTATGATTCTGAGTTCTGCGGCTGCGTAGCATTTTAGCCAATCATGTAACTGTGATGTCCATTGATAGTATGCCGGTCATTCTTGGAGGTGACAGGAGAAAGGTAAAATAGAAAGAGAATAAGGTTGGTTGTTAGATCCAAAACCAATATGAAAAAATCAGGTAGTTCTCATCCTAGTTTTAAGTGTTATAAGAAAGCCCCAAAGTTTAAATGTAAGCGAGAAAAGGGAGAAATATTGGGACCTAGGTTTAAAAGCTATGATGATTAATAATTATTGTCTGCCGGGAATAGTGTTAAAATCTGTATGTGGATTCTCTCTTAATATTCACTAAGTTACCCCCCTTCCAATTCACACATGATGCTCATAAAAGTTAACAAATGTGATTAAACACACACAGACATTAAATGGTGCCATTAAAATTTGATATTTCAATACAGGGTTTATACTGTTAAGTACCCTGAAAGAAGGACTCCAATAGGGAACTGAAGATAGATGCAATTAGCAATGTGAGCAGTGCATTTGTGACGTTACTTGGCAGCTGACCAAGGATACCAGCAATGCTTGACTTCTCTGCTCACAGCTACTCCTCTTTCAGGATATCCCCAGGGAGAAATACACACAGGAAACCACGGCCCAGGGTGAGTAGGACACTATCCTCTCAGCAGTGCACAGACTCAGCACAAATGAGGCTCTTCCTCCAATTCTCTCAAATCCTTACTTACCACAGTTGACACAAAGGTGGCCAGATTGCCTGACAACAGTCGTGACTGGAAAAGAGACGAGGTAACTAGTCCATCCAAGGTTACAGGTCCTGACTCAATCTAATATTTAACGGGGTTGGAGGACTCCAGAACACCAGAGAGAGGGAAGCTGTGCCTACCTATGTGAATTATTTGTTACATGCTATCTCAAAAGACATTTGTGACCCAATTATAGCTATGGAAGGTTCCATTCAGATTAGTACAAAGGAGAGGATAAAGCCATTTGTTTTTATTATGTGCATGATAATGAAGTTGAGAAGGAATCCAGCATTTAATGATGGGAGAGATGTGTTACTAAGATGACAATGGAGAAGCAGGGTCTTTGGGTTTTGAATGTATAAATGACCCTTCACATATTACAGGGATTCTCCCTAACAAGCTCACTGTAAGTTGAAAATATGATAAGCCAAAGATGCATTTATTACATCTAGCTTCCTGAATAGCATATCTTAACAACAGTGGGATGCAAAGTGTTGTGCATTTACTCTCTCTCTCTCTTTTTTTGGTTTTTCGAGACAGGGTTTCTCTTTGTGCCTTTCCTGGGACTCACTTGGTAGTCCAGGCTGTCCTCGAACTCACAGAGATCCGCCTGCCTCTGCCTCCCGAGTGCTGGGATTAAAGGCATGCACCACCACCGCCCGGCTGTGCATTTACTCTCAATGATGGCATGCATGGCTAGAAATTACAATTGGTCCCCATTATCTGAATTCTAAGACAGTATCATATTACATATAGCTAGTCCAGAAAAAGACCAGAACTCAAAATATAAAGTATTTTTTTTTTTTTAGTTTTTATGTTTTGCCTTTGTGCGATTTTAAAGTGGAGAAACTTCAAGTCAAACTCAGTAACATGAGGTGCAGAGTTTAAAGGGCTGTTGGATATGGACTGAGTGGGATGTCATACACATGGCTGGATTTATATAGATGAGGAATGAGGGATGGAGGTATAGGATGTGTATGTCATTTTCATAGTGATGCCAAGAAAGAGCAGAGGGCTAGTCAACTGAATCTGCAAGAGAATCCATTGAGTCATTGTTAGCAAGATAGTCCAAGAAGGGACTATATGGAAATGGGCATTGGGGGGTGGGGTATATGAGAGGAAGGGACAATAATTTTAAGAAAATCCTAATTATTCAAAAACCACATTAGAAAGGCCATGTGGGTGATCGACTCCTATGGGACTTTAAGAATGACTTTTTGGGGGGGAAATTTCAGGACTGAGAAGGAATGTTGATTAAAACAAAATAAAACAAAACAAAAACAAAGGATCACTTATGAAGCACATCTATCAAATGAAGCAGAAAGTGGATAGTTTACAGATTGTATTATTTGAATGGTAGTGGAATCAAAATGATGAATTCAGTACCACATAGCAATGGTGAGTTCTTTCTCATTTGCTTGCTAATTGCTTGAGAAATTTATCATTGGTCACTTCCAACCAGAAAGTAAGGTTCAGTGGAAAGGGGCCCATGCTCAAAAGGAAATACTTCTAGAATGTGGCTTTCACCAGACCTTGTGTCTGGTTTTTGGATGGATCAATGGTCAAAACAGTGCCTCCACACTACAAGTGATCAATTAATATATCTGAAATAAATGAGTTAATGGATATGTAATGGGTCTTAGTAAGTAATGGGTGTTCGGTCACATTCTTTTTCTAGTTAAATGGTGATTATTGTGGTTATATCAGACCACTAAAGTCAAAAGGGGTGAAGTAAATATAAATAAAGATTGAGAGATAGTGGTGACATATACTTGAAGAGTATTCTTTATGAAGAATTAGTGTATAAAAGTAACTAGTAAATGATAAAATAAATATAATAATATGAATGCAGTGGCATTTGGAGTTTTGTTATATTCCTAGTGCAGTTCTGAGAAGTTCTTACATTTTTAACTTATTTAATATTTGCAATGGCTGTGAGATCTGTCCCATTACATTCTGATTTCAGAAGGAAAAGACTGAGGTACATCAAAGGTGCCAGTACAGAAAAGGTGGTTCAGATGAATCAGAACTGGGGATTAATTGTAATTCTTGTGATGAAACAGTGTTGTAGTAATTTGAATGTAATTGACTCCTGTAAACTCAGGGATTAGCACTATTAGGAGGTGTGGCCTTGTTGAAGTAGGTGTGGACTTGTTGGAAAAAGTATGTCACTGTGGGGACCAGTTTTGAGATTTCCTAGGCTCAAGCTACGCCTAGTTCAGTTCACTACCTGTTGCCTGTGCATCAAGATGTAGGACTCTCAGTTCCTTCTCCAGGACCATGTCTGCCTGCACACCACTGTGTCCTGACATGATAATATACTGAACCTCTGAACTGTAAGCCAGTTCCAATTAAATGTTTTCCTTTATAAGAGTTGCTGTGGTGGTCATGGTGTCTCTTCACAGCATTAGAAACCCCAACTAAGACAAGTGTCAATTGCTAGTATTATTTTGGGACTCAGGGAATTGCTAACCAATAGCTTATAGATAGCTCACTCCAGATCTGCTATTTTATATAGAATAAAGAAGAATCATTGGCCAAGACGACTTATGTCTACAACCTTAGCACTTTGGAGACTGAGGCAAGGACATTACTATGAGTTTGGGCCCAGCCTGAGCAACAGAGAGAGTTTCAGGCCAGTTGGAGCTAAAGAGTGAGACATTATCTCGAAAGAAAGGAAGAAAGAAAGAAAGAAAGAAAGAAAGAAAGAAAGAAAGAAAGAAAGAGAGAGAGGGAAAGAAAGAAAGAAAGAAAAGAAAGAAAGAAAGAAAGAAAGAAAGAAAGAAAGAAAGAAAGAAAGAGGGAAAAACATTTAGAGAACAATATGACCTTGGACAAAATAACTACCTTGTGTGGATATGTGCTTATTGGCAATGTAGACCAGTAAGTCTCCAAGGAAGAGGCATACAGAGGCAAGAGGTGGGGGAAAGTTTGCTTTCCTTCAGGTGCCTGCTCTTGACTGTTTTTGTGTGTGAGATATGGATTTCTTCTAGACGACATTCTTGGATTATTATGACATTATATAAGAGCCCTCTAAACAGAATGCTAATAAAACACCAATGCATTGCACGATCTTTGTTTCCAGAGATTTTTATTGTGTATCCTGCTAAGAGTGAACTTTGTTTGAACTGCAGTAAGGAAAGTATTTGGACATTTTCCTTTCTGGGTATATATTTTTTTCCTGTTGTTTCAGTTTTTTTTTTTTTATACAGCACATAAGAATAAATTTTTCTCACTGCAACTTGGAGTA
This sequence comes from Peromyscus eremicus, assembly GCF_949786415.1. Taxonomy (NCBI): domain Eukaryota; kingdom Metazoa; phylum Chordata; class Mammalia; order Rodentia; family Cricetidae; genus Peromyscus; species Peromyscus eremicus. Next base: position 11,660,582 of record NC_081421.1, on the reverse strand, counting down.
CCACATAAACCTAAGGAGAAATTGTCTCATGGCTAGGGATGATGTGAAAACTCTGGTGCCTTCCATGGGTGATGAGCACACAGGCTTGGCTGACCTGAGAAATACTAAACACCTCAGTTTTTAGAGGGTAAATATCTGTCTGTTATTTCTGTTAAAGTGAACATTTACGGTTGGTTTTCTCCTTATCTAACAAATTTGCAAACAAATAAGCAAACATATGTTCTAAATCAGATGCTGATGTTTTTGTGCCTTGGTCTATATTAAGAAAGAAAATTTACTTAGTAAACACTAAAAGCCAGAAATAGTACTTTATATTTTTATTTTGCTTTTTCTTTCTAATGAGGTATAACTTAAAAAAATAGAAATGAGCATTAGAGAGTATAAAGCTTGTACAATGAATCAAATTAATGCCACCTTTGTCAAAAGTACCTTATAAAATCTCATCATTCATTCTTTATTTTGACGCAGTGAATGCAAACAGTGTGGGTTGTGTACAGTGTCCCTGAACATTGTGTGACAACTTTGCACGGCCTGGTGACTTCCATATACATATACATGTGTGCGTGTGTGCATGTGCGCATGTGCATGGTCATTCTTTCCTTCAAATACTACAAAATGCAGTATTTTTCCCCATTAGATAATATAGATAAATTTAAATACCACCTGGGCTACAATAAAGCATATTTTCCATGTTATTTCTTATTAAATGGATATTTGGCTCTTTTATTCATAAATCTTTCCTATGTTTGTTTATGTGTGTCAGATAACTTAAAGGTATATACAAATAGTATTTTCTGCTCTTTGCAATTTTTTAGGATGTCAGATTCTGTGAGAGTCCTGGTGTAATAATGTCCCTGACTTTTCCAGTATTTATCACAAATGTAAATGAACAGTCTGTGGTCTAGCCTGTTTTCAGGGTTGATATGATGATCATGTTGCTATGGTGATGGTGGAGCATACAGGTTCATGAGATGGTATTAGGAAGACGGCAGCTTGAAACTTAATCAGCACGCCGTGACTTCTTCCCCATATTTCAATATCACTTTGGCAAATTGAATTCCAGGCAGTTGTCAGTCCAATGTATTCCCTGTGGTTTCTCCTTTGCAAAATTGCCTCTTTATTCTATGCACTGATGATCATGGGGTAATTGAAATGTGAAGCTGTTTGTCATGCTATTTATACAACCCTGTCTGGTAGCCAGCAATCTTTGTGTGGTGTGCACTGCAGGTAACAATTAGATCTAGAAACCTTTTCTTGGTTGAACAAGTGAATGATTGTTTTCCCAAAATACTCCTGATTTTGTGGGTACTTTATGTGATACCTTGTTTTGTGGGGGAAAGTTCAGCCAAGGTTTAATCACAGTCAGTTTTGCTGGCACAATGGGGTTTGCATTCTCTGCTCACAAGGACCGTGAGACAGCCGGAGTGCGGAAAGGGCTTCACTCCTCAGGGAAGGTGCCCCTAGCTCTCCAGCAATGTGCTCTCCAGCTGAGCCAGAAACTGGACTCTCTGGCTTCTGGTGGCCCCAAACATTTGCAACAATAGATGTGAAAACACAGTTCTGTGTGGAACAGAAAGCAGTGATTGGGGCATGGGGCAAGGCCTGGGTGAGGAATAATGCTTTCCCTGTAGGTTGCTTTGTATGTAGAGCCTTTAAGCCCCTTTGCTGTCTCCAAGTGAACTGATCAATTATGAAGCCTCCCTGTATCCCTTTTTGGGTTGTTTTGAGGGTCACTACATGTTTTTTTTTTCCTCCTGAAAGTCAACTGTAAGGGAACATAAACCGAGCTTTATTTGAAGCCCAGCAGGTAGAAATTCCCCCTCCCTCCTCTTCCCTGCAAACATTCACTGAAATGAAAGGGAGCACTGCCCACCCCACTTCCATTGAATGGAATGATTACACTCAGTGTGTTTCTCCCACTGAAATAGCTGAACAAGTGGCATGAGATTCGGATGGAGGATCTCCTGTTTTTATAAGGTACAATTATGAAATCACTGGAGAAGAGCTGATTTTCAGAGCTCCAGGAGGGATGCAGTCTGCTCCTCCACCCTGGACCCTTCAGTACTTGTTTCTGCAGCATTCTGCCCCTTTCCTAGCACCTATCACAATGACCTGCTTTCCATTAAGTCCCCCCCCCCCCCCATGGTGGGCTTTCTTTCCTTCTGCCTTCCACACTCTCTCCTGGGTCTTCCTGCTGTGATATTCAGACATTGACATCGTCTAGGGGTACTTTATACAGTGCCTGGAGGCCAATCTGCAGCACATCTTTTTGATGGCATCATGGGATACCAGCTACTTTATGGCTGCTGGAGAGACTGTAATGGAATAAATGGCACAACAAGACTTGTGTCTCTACCGCATTGCATAGTTGATGCAAATGTGAAAGAGACTTTGTATCATAGTGTGAAGTGTCAGGGTTCAGTTCCAACTGACAGAGAAAGGTGTATAGCTAGCTGTGGCTTTCTGGGCAGCATGGGTGCAGTGTGATCTTGACCTGTCCATCACAGATGGCTGTATATGTTCACAGAAGAGCAGCTAATGACACAGCTGAAATTAAATGGACGTTAGTGGACTGGCAATAGCTGATGATACCACGAATAGCTCTTTAGCCTGACTAAGATTTATTATTTATTTCCTGCAGGGCTTCATTAGCATGTCCCTGCTCCATCCCTTTCAGGGATACTTTAGTTGAAATGCCCGTGAAGCATATTCCAAGGGCAGAGCGATAACTAGTACAGAGAGTATGGGAATTTAGAGGCTACCCAAATTCAAAATAATGTTTTAAGAAGATTGCTACATTTACATGTTTACAGCAGATGCACTCCTCCAGCTTCCAGGAACAACTGATCTTAATACCTACTTAGCAAGAATGATTGGTTAAAACAGGAGGCTACCAGATGGCTCAGCATGGTTAATAACGCCCATCTGAGAGCTGCATTGTGAATTACAAAGTCGAGGGCAAAATTTAAGGCTCCAGGTGGCAAAATTAAAACAAAAGATGGTGTAATTTTTTATTTAAGAAGAAAAAGAATGAATGCCAAATTGCAAGGTGGAACTACTCTTTTGTTATCTGTGGAGAGTTACTAAGTTGAACAGAATTTGCTGTAACTTGACATACTGTTAAAAAAAAACATGGCCTGAGCTGGGTTGTGGTGGTGCACACTTTTAATCACAGCACTCAGGAGGCAAAGGCAGGCGGATCTCTGTGAGTTCAAGTCCAGCCTGGTCTGCAGATAGAGTTCTAGGACAGCCAAGGCTACAAGCAAAAACCCTGTCTCAAAAAACCGAACCAACCAACCAACCAACAAACCAACAAGTGGCCTGGGTCATAGGCGAGCTTTTCTTTTTCCTTTTTGGTGGAGGATGAGCTGTTAGGACCTAAACTGTAAACGGTGCACTAGAAAGGCTGTAAGGTTATCTTGGGCATGGGGGGGGGCTACATTTTTGATGATCCCAGGTAATTTCTGATCTCAGAAAAAGACAATGTTTAATTTAATTGTGAGGATTCTCCAGTTCAGCAATTTTCTAGGTTGCAGTCTGAGGAGAGTTCAGGATTTCCTTCTTTCTTAATCCCCAGGACACCTGGGAGCCTGCACAGGCCACTTCTTGGAATTCTTAGAGTTCACTCTGGCATTCTCCCTCTTTCAGAGCTGACTAGACCCAGAGCCAGCTGATCAACCGATCTCCTTCTCCACCTGCACCCTTGACTTTCTGATTTGGACCAGGCCTATCTGCTGTGGATGATTGATTGATAAATAAAAGGCTGATTAGCCAGTAGCCAGGCAGGAAGTATAGGTGGGACAAAGAGAGAGGAGAATGCTGGGAACAGAAAGGCTGAGTCAGGAGATGCTGCCAGCCACCATCGTGAGAAGCAGATGTTAAGATACCAGGAAGCCACGAGCCACGTGGCAACTTATATATTAATAGAAGTGGGTTAATTTAAGATATAAGAACAGCTAGCAAGAAGCCTGCCACGGCCATACAGCTTATAAGTAATATAAGCTTCTGAGTGATTATTTTATAAGTGGGCTGTGGACTACAGGGGCTTGGTGGGACCCGGAGAGAAACTCTCCAGCTACACCTATCGTCATATTTCTCAGAGTTGTTCTCAGGTTGCCTGTGGGGTTTACAGGAAAATGTTGCCAGGCTGCAGCTGTGGGTTTTAATTTATTTATACATGGGCCCACATCACCTTTTTTCTGAGTTCTTGCTCATGCAAATTCCAAGGAACTTGGCTTTCTAAAGTTTAGAAGGCCCCAAACAGCTGTGCACAAATAAATCAAACACAGTCTGTGTTCAGGATACAGGACTTTTGAGTTTCCATTGCAGTCACTACTAAGAACATTTACGTCTTCAAGGGTTCTGGTCATGGATGGTTCCAGAGCTCTAGTCACCAGAAGGTCAGTGGTGAGAACATTCTGTTCTTTCCAGCTCTATGATGCATTTGATCATTAAGCCCAAACTGAGACATTAACTACAACTTTTGAGCACCTGTAAAGGTTTTTGTGACTGTTCCATTGGGCAGGGCTTCTTAGCCTCCATCCAGGTTCTCATGAAATTTAACTCTTGGTCATGGACCTCACATTACAGGTCTCAGGTCTTCAGTGTCCCATCTGTCTTCTGAAACAGACTGATGTCTCTGTAATGTGTAATGTGCCTTGTTCCCCAAACGAATGTACTTCGTTTTCAAAAATTCTCTCCTTTGCCAACTTAGTATTTTCTTTTTTGTTTATGTTTTATGCAATTAAGAGCATTGTAGGACCAGTTTTCCTAATTTTTTTTGTAAATTAAAGTTCTTTTTGGTTTTAAGTTTTGAATTCTATCTTCCTTTTCAGAGACACAGACATTTTACAGTAACATTTAAGTCATAACTTGATCTCTTGGCTCTGGGCTTTTTCATCTGTGAATGATGTCTGAAAGAATAGTGAGACCTCTGTCTCCACGTGTAGGAAGACCTGAGTATTCACTCCCTCTGATGTTTGATGCTTGGCTTTCCAATCACCTGTACCTAGGATATGAGTGACATATGCATTACCTGGGTCTAAAACTCATACTCGCTTGTGTCTCTTTGAACCCCAAGAAGGAAGAAATGACTGTTGCTGTGGCTGGTTTTAGGACAGGCTACACCCCTATTATATGTGTACATGTGTTAATTTCCTAGGCTGTCATAATAAGGTACTGCTAACTATGATGGTTTATTGCAACAGAGACGTATTATCTTTACAGTCCTGGAAACTACAAGTCTAAAATTAAAGCATTAGCAGGAAGGCACTCCCTCTTAGACTCTGCCTGGAACTCTCTGTTGTCTTTTTCCAGTTTCTGGTGATGGTCAGTAGCATTCCTCCTGTCTTGCTCTCTGAGACCACATAGCCTTTTTCCCGCTTTACCTGGGTCTTATCAAGGCTCTTGTCATTAGTGAATTCAGGCCTGTGTTACCAAATGTGTATAATTTTAACTAATTACATTTGCTGTAAGCTATTTCCTTTCTCTCTTTCTTCCTTTATTTTCTTATTTTTTATTTTGAGACAGCGTTTCTCTGTGTAGCTCTGGCTGTCCTGGAACTCAATCTGTAGACCAAGCTGGCCTGGAACTCATAGAGATCCACCTGCCTCTGCCTCCTGAGTGCTGGGATTAAAGGTGTCCACCACCACTGCCCAGTGTAAGCTATTTTCAAACATTTTCAGATTCTAAAGTCCTGAGGGTCAGAACTTCAGTATAGCTTATTGGAGCCATAACACAACGTAACGGTGAGTGAGTGAGAGGGCCAGGAGGGCTCAGGATAGCATGACCCCCAGAGGAGGACTGGGGCACCAATGGCTGTGCTGTTCTTGGCAGGATCTAGCTAGCATTGTTGTTAGGCCAGGGGGACAGAGGTATTGTATAAGTTGTTAATGAAGTCACAGGAGCTTTTACCTTAAAGGCCCAGGTTGCACTGGGTGGAAATAAATAAGAGAACTTTAAAGGACTTCCTTCACAACCTATACAGTGTTTATTTCTGTCATGTCCTCAAGTGCACCCTCCTCTTCTGAGTGTCTAGCATCCCTGCAGAGTGAAAAGCAGAGGATAGCATCCACAGAGAATTAGGCAGAGGGCAGGGAGTGTTATGTAACACCTGGGGGTGGGGGTAGCTAGGGAATGAGGTGAGCAGAATTCAGCTCAGCTCCCTGCTTCTGGCAATGGGAGGGAGCCTTGGAGGGACTGAGAGCAGGGGTAAGCCAGGAAGCAAACTGCTTTTCTACCAACACTCTTCTCCACAAGCTCATCTCAGTGAAGATGTGTCTCTTGCATTTATAAATCATAAGGACTCTGCGCTTGCAGATCTATTCTGTGGATGCTGGGTTTGTCTTTTTCTCACAGTGAACTTTGGGACAGACCCCAAAGGTATTATATAGTTAACGTGGAGAAATAAGGGGTCTGGTTTTTGCTCCTCATTGGTTTGTTAGAGACATTATTTTATGTGAAAGATTCCAGAATTAAAGTTGGAGTAATAGTACATGTTTATGCTACATTGTTATTTTTAGATAAATCTTTGAAGTGCTGAAAATGCACATAGAAAAAATGAAAGCAAAAATATGTATATATTTGTATATATATGTGTGTGTATATATGTATATATATAGTGTGTGTGTGTGTGTGTGTGTGTGTATGTGTGTGCATATAGCAATCTTTCCTTCACCCTGGCTGCACATATTCATTCTTATTTTGTCTCAATTGGTAATTCAGGAAGCTTCTTGTGAGTTTAAGTCTTGCCTTTACTCATGAGGTTGCCATGCCCCAGTACTGGTCAGTGTGATTGGAGTGATGCTGTTCTTCAGGAATAAAATGATAACAATTTGACAATCCAGATTGAGAGTGTAAAGAAGTGATCAGGTTTAGGAGCAGAAGCTGAGCTGTGTGGAGGAACCATGGGCTTGGATCTGATCACCAGGCAGGCTGCATGTTTCTCAACACTTTCGGAAAAAAGATGCCTATGTTGAAAATGGAATGGGAGAATCATCTGGGATATGAAGTTTATTTTCTTATCAGAAAGGAGGGAAGAATTGTCCTGAAAGGTTGTCCTTGTTGATGGGAACATATATAGTCCAGGATCCAGATAGTCCTTCTTAAAATGTCACCCACGTGCCTCGGTCCTCCCAAGAACACTAACGCTGGACGAGGGTCGATCTGCTTCAGAAATCCTGAACCACACCGTTATCCCTCTCAGCTCTACAATCCAGTTTTTTACATTGTAAAACTTCCTGAGAGTTTTTGCTCTTGTAGTGTGGACCCCAATGAAAAGGTGTTCGGGAAGGTTATTGCAGCCTGGTCTGTGAGAAGCCATCAGGTGAGCGGGGAGAAAATACAAGTAGATGTTATAAAATATGCTGTGTGCTGCTAATGATCAACGTCTGCTTTCAGTGTTCCTGAATGTTCAAGGGAAGAAAGAGCGCTCACAGGAAAGGAACTTATTGTAAAATAATAATTGCCCAGTCCATGACACAGCACAGTGGGGTTATAATGAGCATGTGAAAGTGCGCTATCTAACCAACCCTGAGAGTTACTGTAACAGTTTGATCCAGCTTTCGCAGACGAAATGCTGAACAGCCAGATCATTTTGCCCAAAGGATTGGACTGCAATTGTTTGGAAAGTTTCTTGGGAGAAATGCAATTAGTGACAAGATTTAATAAAGCCAAAGCAACCGAATGCAATCAGACGAGCCTCTATTCTTCTCTGTGCTTTCTGTATAATGTAAGAAAATAGCAAGGAAACGATTACATTACTAAATGAATTAAACAAAGCTCCAAAACATAAATTAGAATTTAACTACACCATTAAAAGCTAATTTAATTTGCAAGCCATCATTACTAGATAATAAAGACCCATTGCAAAATGTACAATACCTCGTGATCATAGAAAAAAAAAAACAAGCAATAAATCTCATTGAGCAGATGAGTTTCCGTTACATTAGCAGATGAAAACGCTGAATGAGTGTTTAGCATGGAGTGGAAACTAGCTAGTAACATAACAACTGGTTTGCTTTTTTGTTGTTGTTGTTGTTGTTGTTGTTGCCATAAATGGTTTTATAGTTAGAGGAAGGCACCGGAGAAGCCAGTGAGGCACGTAAGGGTTCTCAGTGCAGTACAACCTGCTTCTAAGCCAGGGCAAAGAAAGGCATGGAAATATTTTTTTTTTTTTGTCAAAAGCCAGCTCTCCACTTAAGTGTAAACAATGTTTTGTTTTATGCAATTGTGAATCTGATGGCAAATCCAGCCTTTTCCCTGTTGTGTTTCTTATTCAATTGTGCTGAAAATAACAAGGCATGCGTAAAAAAAAAAAAAAAAAAAAAAAAAAAAAAAAAAAAAAAAAAAATTCAAGATGTGAATGAAAACTTTTAGTTCCGGGTATCGTAAAGTTTAATAAGAAAATATTATTAACCATTTCAATATCTTATCAGAAAATTTACTGTATGAGGCATGAGCTTTAAATGTATGATTCCCAACAAAATAGCTAATAATAAGCGTTTTTCCTTTTCCTGACCAATCACTGTTGGATGAGCCAAGAGTGAAGTGTGGGCTGCCAGCAGATGGCAGTATAATCCCGCTTTTTTTCTTCTGGCTCAGTGAACACAGGAGTCTGAAACTACAGGCTTCCTCCCCACTTCCCCCCAGTATTAATGTAAGGCGGAGCTGAAAACTCATACATCTCACTGGTTATGCCGTTCTTCTCAACGGCAAGCAGCAGCTCCACAAAGTGATGGGGCTTCAGCTTACCAGCGCCGTCGTTCTCCCACACAGATGTCTGCTAACAGCAGAGCAATTCTTACAAGAATGCTTTTTTACTAAGTCGCTTGCTGATTTGACACAGTTGAACATGCTCATTTCTGTTTTACACTTTGTCATGAAATTTTAATGTCTGAAAGAGTTAACACTAGTTTAAGTGTCCTTTCATCTGTGCACTCTTCCCTGAATTCCCACTGGAATTTGTGTGCACACGTGTTTGTGTTTGTGTACATGCAGGACAACCTTGGGTGTTGTTTCTCAGGCTGCCTTAGCAATTTTTGAGACAGGATCTCTCATTGGCCTGGAATTCACTAAGTACATTAGGCTGGTTGGCCAGCAAGCCCCCTGGACTTGTTCATGCCCCACTAGCGCTGGGTTTACAAGTGGCCACCACAACATGGGTCTAGAAATCAAATTCAGGCAAGCCCTTTATTGGCTGAGCCATCTCTTAAACCTCCTGGTAGATCTATTCCCTTAAGAGCCAGATAATAATACCTTCCACTTTACCTTGAGATTTTGTTTATACATCTAGTGTCTCACTAGACTACTAGCTCTGTAAAGGATGCATTGCATTTTAGCTCCAGGTTACCTGATAATAGATCCAGGCTACCTTTGTAGCTCCTCTTTTGTAGCTTTCAGATTTATTTATTTTTACTTGTGTGTGTGTGTGTGTGTGTGTGTGTGTGTGTGCCTGTGTTAATTTACGTGCACCCAAAGCATGCAGGTACCTGTGGGGACCCGATGCCCCAGAACTGAAGGTATTTGTGAGCCACCTGGTGTGGGTACTGGGAACCAAACCTCATCAGGTCCTCTGAAAGAGCAGCGAGCACCTGTAACTGCTGAGCCACTTCTCAATCCCTCACAGCCACTCTTAAGGATTTGTTGAACTAACTTATGTCAAGGTTTGTAGAAGAATACTTTAGCATATGGCTCCATTGTACAGAGCAGCTAAGTGGTACATTTGAGAAGAATCTTGGAATTATTACCTTAGAAAATAAAATCAAGAACTTTCAGCTTTAATTTTGCTGAGCATGTAAATCAGAAACTTCACTGACTTGTAATTAATAGAGAGTAATCTGCTGAGAGTTGCATTGCTCCCATTGGGGCCACTCTCTAACACAGCAACTTTCTTACAGTTCGTTACTGAGAATGAAAAATTTCAGATCTAATGAAAAAGCAGGAAAGACAGTCTGTCAATGTGAAGGTGAAATGAACCTTTAAATGCAGAATTATCAATAAATGTATTATTGATTTCGGGAGAGTAGTCATAGATACAGTCATTTATTTGTGAAGCTACTTACTTTGTGTCAATGATTGATTGCAGAAGTGAGCAAAGACTATATTTCTCTTTAGAATTTTGGATGGAAAGAGAGGAAATAAGTATCCAAATGACCTTCTGTGGACTAGGTTTCTGTACTTATATTACTTTTAACATCATGGCATTTTTACAACATTATGTACTAAATGACACCTTAAAGTTTCCACATTGAAAGGCTCCATTTATACTGTTTTTGATATGAAAGCCTTCACTCAGCTGGGGATTTTGAGTTGAACAACATCTGTCCACATCTCAAGTTTACCTGTCTTTATCTCTGAATTGACTGATTCATATTGGCTCTAAGCCTCTCCTGTGCCAGCATCCACCTAGCACAGTGGTTCTCAACCCATGGGCACGACCCTCTGGGAGTAGAATGATCCTTTCACAGGGTCGCCTAAGACAATGGGAAAACACAGATATTTACATTACAATTCATAACAGTAGCAAAATTACAGTGACGAAGTAGCAGCAAAAATAATTTTATGCCTGCGGGCGGGTCACCACAACGTGAAGAACTATATTAAAGGGCTGCAGCATTAGGAAGGTTGAGAGGTACTGACCTAGCACCAATTCTGGGACTCCCATGTCTTCAGAGGAGATAGATTCTTCCTGGCGGTCAGTGCTTGGGACCGTGGTATGGATTAGAAGGCCCTGGGTGCCTTGTGTGATTGCTTATGCCTGAGGCTGTGTGTTCATTCACCACACATGGGTTGCCGGTCATAGTCTTGGTTAATGTCTTCCTTTGGCCTTTAGTATAATTCCTGAAAGGAGAGAGGCTACTGAAGATGAAGTAGATGCAGATGGAGCTCCTGCATCTGAAAGCACTGTACAAATCATTCCCAGTGACTTCTATTAATGCAAATCTGTGGCTAGTTCACATTTTACAAAAAGCTGTTTTCTGGAGAAGACAAAGAAAGTACTGGAAGGAGTTTTACGTTATGGGTGAAACAGATGCTCTAGAAATGAAGATACTCATCTCTGCCTGTCAAATGAGAAATGGAAATTAAAAATGCTTTACATATGAATGTAGGTGTCAGAGCATAAATCTTATTATAACCAATTAGGAGTTCAGGCTTTTGGAAAAAAGTAAACAAACTCTGTCCCCCATTGCTGATGAGAGTGCAAACTGGTGCAGTCATTATGGAAATCAATATGGTGGTTTCTCAGAAAATTGGGAATTGATCTACCTCAAGACCCAGATACACCGCTCTTGGGCATATATTCAAAGAACCTTCCACTCTACCACAAGGACACTTGCTCAACTATGTTCATTATGGCTTTATTCATAGTAGCCAGATCCTGGAAACAGCCCAAATGTCTCTCAAGTGAAGAATGGATAAAGAAAATGTGGTGATTTACACAATGGAGTATTACTCAACTGCTAAAAGTGACATCATGAAATTTGCAGGCAAATGAATCGAACTAGGAAAAAAAAATCATCCTGTTGAGGTAACCCAGACCCAGAAAGACAAACACCACATGCACTCACTTATAAGTGGACATTAGCTGTTGAGTAAATGATAATCAAGCTACAATCCACTGACCCAGAGAGGTTAGGTAAAGAGGAGGGCTATAGGTGGGGACAGATGGACCTCACTGGGCAGACTGTGAGCAGGTATGGATGGGAGCAGCGGCAGGGGTAGGGTGGGGATACCATGAGTGGGGAGAGGGGTAGGGGAGAGACTGGGAGAGATGGCTGGAACTGGGGAGCATTTAGGGGTGTGGGTGTGGAAACCTAGTTCAGAAGAAACTTCCTGAAATGTATGAAGGTGATCCTAGTGAGGATTCCTAGTAGTAGAGGAGACAGAGTCTGAATGGGCCATCTCCTGGAGCTAAGCAAAGCTTCCAGTGGCAGGACTGGGTTGCATTTGGTTGAGGTGTTGGTCAAGGGGGTTCTCTGGAAATCCCCAAATAACCCAGGCTGATGATAAGACGGAAGGTTGCCCTCTGCATACTGACAGGAGTGAGGGAGCATTGTTGAGAAGAGCATTCATACAGCCCACTAAGCATAGAGAGGTGGAGCCTTCACCCCTACATCCTAGTTTCTTTGCTGTGGGAAGGTACTCTGCAGGCTGCTGAAAGAGAAACCTGGATACCAACCCAGGTGCAAAATCTTCGACTTGTCTGCAGTCTGTCCTGCCTGCAAGATGTGCTAGGTGTAGAACTTGGGAGAGTGGCCAACCAATGTCTGATATAACATGAGGCCCACTCTGCAATAGGGAGCCCCTGGATGGCCAGGAACCACAGACTGGTTAACCCAGAGACCTAGGGTAGACCTTGTCCATTCGTCATCAGAGAGGCTTCCTCTGACAGCAGATAGGAGCAGATGCAGAAACCTGCAGCCAGACATTATGCAAAGAGAGAGAGAGAGAGAGAGAGAGAGAGAGAGAGAGAGAGAGAGAGAGAGAGTAAATTGAAGGTCCATTGGGTCCCTCCCCTTGCAGCTCAGGAAATCCCATGGTAGAGGGGGAGGAAAGATTGTAGGAGTCAGAGGGGGTGGAGGACACCAGGAGAACATGGGCCATTGAATCAACTAAGCAGGGCTCATATGGGCTCACAGAGACTGAAGCAGCAAGCACAGGGCCTGAGTGGGTCTGCACCAGGTCTTCTGCACGTATATTATGGCTGTTGGCTTGGTGTTTTTGTGGGTGCAGGTGTGTCTGACTCAGTTGCCTGCTCTTGAGACTTTTCATCCCATTAGTTTCTGTGTCTACTTTTGATGTAAGGGCTTTTGCCTTGTCTATTGTGTTTTGTTGTGTCTGGTTGTTGTCTCTTAAAGGCCTGCCATCTCTTGAAGGGAGATGGAGGCGGAGGGTGGATCTAGGGAAAAGGGGAAATGGGATAAAGCGGGCAGGGGAGTAGAGGGGGGGAAATTGGGTCAATATAGGTATATATTATATGAGAGAAGAATTTATTTTCAAAAAACGATTCCAGGAACTATGATTCTGATAGAAAATCACAGGTCATGTCACATGGCAGCATTTGAACAATATTTCCTGAGGCTTTAGCCTTTTATAGAAAACCAAACAGGTTATACCTCAATAAAACCTATGTGATGGGACTGTCTTCATGGATCCTTTTGTGTGATTGCCTAGCAGAAGATGGCAGGTTGCTTGTGGGAGGTTGGGTACACTTGGTTGGACATATCCTAATTTTTTTGTTTTGGTCTTTATGGTGGCAAAGATCATCATTAGCAGGGCATGCTTGTTAATCCACAGGTTCCTGCTTACTCTCTTCTCTAGCACTAGCTCACAATGGAGAGCCCGCATTGGCATCCATTTATTCCTAGCAGGCATTCTGCATCCAGGCAGTGGTATTCAGCAGAAGCCCTACTCTTTCTTCATCCTGGTGGTACACTGCTATTGCGATCCACAGAGCTCAACTGTAGTAGGGAAACACACACACAAAAAGCTCAAAGATGCTGTCTTGTGTGGAACATAATACGCGCTTACAACAAACTGAGCTTGATAAAATACCAGCAGTGGGAAGCACAGTTAGTTATTGCTCCAAGGGAAAATCAAGTAAAATAGCTACAAATTGTTTAAAGTACATTCCTCCCATCTTTCTTAGAGTTTCAGTTATTTTTTTCTTTGAAATAGAAAAGACCTTAGTTATTTCCTAAGTCAAGATTAGCCTTCCTTGGTGTGCAGTGGCTGCTCTGGCTTCATGTGAAGGAATGAACTTAACTCAAACCCTGAGAGCAATTACCTTTAGAACCACCATAGAATACGGGTAGAAAGCCCAGAATGTGCCTCCTGGTGCCTTCACCCTAGGGGGCCGAGGCTTGAGAATGGTCCCTTATAACACTCTCACATAGCTTTTGCTGTTGTGCCTCAGGCATCTAGGAGCCAAGGTGCTGGGTACCTTGATTTCATCTCATGAATTATATTAAAGAGTTGTGCAAGTTGAGTATCAAGAGAACAAACTGTTGCAATTACTGAGCCAAGTAGAGAAAGTGCATGTCCTTGAACTTTGAACCGCCACTTCTGACTCAACACTGCAGCATGATATCATTATCCCATCATGGAAAGGCTTGTATACAGGAGCAACCACTTGGCAGAGAGGATGAGTCCTATGGATCTTCCAAAAATACTCAGTGTCTCACAGATCTGGCAGGCTTCAAAGACTTCTAAGACCATAGGGAGTATGGTCCCTGTAAGGCTGAAGGTTTGGCATGTTGTACATTGTAAATTCCTGTGCTTGGCTCGGGCAGGACACAGCCATAGCCTATCCTTGAAGCAACATGTATAGAGTTCTACAACCCTCACTCAATTTTTCTTAAAAGAATTGGGGGTCAGTTAGAGCATTGTTATCAAAAGTAGAAAATAGAGGTAAACCTAATCAAATGCTTAAGCATGGCAATGTTTGAAGATTAACAAAACATTTGAACACAATATCTATCTACAAGCTGCTGTGATAATATCCGCAAACAAAGCATTCTGCAGATTTTACACATTTCCAATTAGCCCTCAAATAAATATAAGAAGTAGAAAATTGTAGCTAGAGTTTTCCAGTCTTGCCTGGCCCACAGTCAGGACAAATCTCTCACCTGCCAGTCCCACAGCCTCTCAGACCCAACCAAATAAACACACAGAGACTTATATTGTTTATAAACTATATGGCCGCAGCAGGCTTCTTGTTATCTAGTTCTTATATCTTAAATTAACCCATTTCTATTAATCTATAAGTTGCCACATGGCTGGTGGCTTACCGGTATCTTTTACATGTTGCTTGTCATGGTGGTGGCTGGCAGCATCTCGCTGCCTCAGCCTTCCACTCCCAGAATTTTCCTCTCCTTATCCCGCCTATACTTCCTGCCTGGCTACTGGCCAATCAGTGTTTTATTTATTAACCAATCAGAGCAACACATTTAACATACAGAACATCTCACAGCAGAAAATAAAGAACAGAAAGGAAAGTGACTTCCCTAAGTCTGATTTTGAGATCAATTGCTATAAAATATACAGGGTTAGAAACCTCAGAAACAGAGTGTGGACCAATTTTGAGAGGCTGGTACTGCTTCTTAACAAGATCACTGATGCAAAATACTGACTTAAATTTTAAATGGAAACAGGAAAAAACATTTGGTAGAAGTGAATAAGAATGTCTTGATAATCTTTACCAAAACACTGAGGGTGATAACTGTAGGGAAAAGGGGCTGGCTAGAGAAACCCACCCTGAACCTGGAGCCCAGAATTAGGGAAGGATGGCTCAGATAAGGCCAGTGAGAGAAACACAGTTTAACTCAGATCAGAGCCATCTCTGGCCCTGTCGAACTGACTTGTGAAATCAACCAATCACAGAGCAGGACAGCAGAATCCTGGTGCTAGGGTCCAGGACCAGGCAAAGAAACACAGCCTGTGTTTGGGACCTGAGACATAGAAATGAACACTTTATCCCCAAACCCAGAACCCAGGAAATATGCCCTGACTCTGAAACTAGTACCAAAATAACACTCTTGGCCCCTAGAATCAGAGTCAGTGAAAGAAATGTGCCCTGGCCTTAGAGGTAGTGTCAAAAAGTCAAGAAAGGCCAGTGAAATAAATACAGTTTGGCCCTGAAATCAGGGCCATCTCTGCCCCTTGCTCACAAAACTGGCCAACCCTGGGCAGAAAATAAACTAACCAATCACAGTTGACTCCACCCCCTAGACATTCTATATAAACCGCCCTGCCCGGTCAGTTGTGAGTTGTTCTCTCTACCCTGGTAGAGGCAGCTACTCTCCTGGACTACTCCTTCCCAAATAAACCTCTTTCTCAAAAGAGTATTGGGTGAAGACCTTCATTGACTGGTGAACAGAAGAACCTTGCTGGACGTCCCATAGTGGACTGAGCAAGGGGGAGCTGAACAGAAGAACCTTGCGGGGACGTCCTATAGTGGACTGAGCGAGAAAGAGCTGGCAACACTGAGCCAGAGATTGTGGCTCTCCAGGAGAGGAGCAGGATTGCTGTGTCCTGTGGGGAAACCATCCCCCATCATACCATCATACCAGGTATATCCTGACCTTCCCGAAGAGTCAGGATACCCTTCCTTGCTGAAGCTGTTCCAGGCCTGACTCTCTCAAGAAGTCAGAAAACCTTCCTTTCTAAGGTTGGGCTGTTTCCTTGCAGTCCTAGCCGTCAGAGCTGTGCTAAACAGCTCCAGGTGTCCAGGACACCTTCAGGGCAGAGCTCTTGTTCTAAGTAGCTCGAGGTGTCCAGGATACCTCGCCCTCTAGGGCTGAACTGTCTCCTTGCAGTTTCAGCCATCATTTACTAACATTTTGGTGCCGAAACCCGGGACACCAAACCCAGAGTTTTTGCAGTTTACCTACAATGACCTAAAATAACCTAGCTGGTCAAAGGCTGAGGTTAAATAAAGGCGCTCAAATAAAAGCCAGTTTTGATGATTCTGAACAAATTGTCTCACATGAATGAACTGGGTATCTTGCCAATTTGGGTACCTCTTCAGGGGTTTTATATCCCACAATTCCAGATTATTAATGCATGTTTGGCTAGCAAAGGCTAAAATTTAGCCACAGATTATTTGATTAATTCTATAAATAAGGGTTTAGCATGTATTTAATACTGTTGAGCTTACTAAAGTGGTTAGGAGTTGGTCCTTGATCCTAAAGAGCTCATAGGCTAGCCAAGGAAAGCTTGTAAGTAACTATTCAAAATGGTGTGAGCTTAGTGTAGAGACGGTAGATCTTTACACTAGATAGTTCTGCTTAAAACTACAAAGTCATATGCTTATGGCTTAATCATGGCAGGCCACTTCACTTTTCTCAGATAAAATTTCATAGCTTGACATATCTTCTATAATAGTCTTATACATGTAAAAATTTATCAGATATTAAAAGTGCTTCATCATATATTTTGATAAACTCTGGACTACAATTAGGATTCAGGTGAAGGTGGAATTACATTGGGTAGAGAAACTAAGGAAAGAGGGATATTTAATCAGAAGTCCTGAGTGGAAGGGAGCTGGGGAGATGGCCCAATGGGCAAAATGGTTGTCGTATACGCATGAGGACCTGAGTTTAGGTCCTAGTACTCATGTAAAAGCAGAGGCAGTGCATTCCTGTAGCCTTCCTGTGGGGGAATGGAGACAGGTGAGCCCAGGAGCTGGATGGCTACCCAGTCCAGCCAAAACAGCCATCTTGGAGTTCACTGAGAGAATCTGCCTCAAAAAATAATCTTGAGAATCATGGAAGACTCTTAATGTTGACTCTGCATGTGTGTGTGTGTGTGTACATCTGTGTATCTATGTCTCATACACACATACACACACACACACACACACACACACACATACACACACACACACACATGCACACATACACATGTCCAGAGTAGAAACTTGAATTGTCAAAGCTGGAGATGGAATGAGGACATTCAGTTTAAAGGAGCAAAGATACACAAGGGAACAGATGTGAACTCTTTGTGTTTACTACTACTACAGTTAACAGCTTTCCACTTTTATTAACACACATTAATGGCATGAAATTGTGAGGTTCATTTGGTGCTTTCACTCATGTATATAAGATACTCTAATTATCCTATATCTACACTTGTCCCCTGCCTCTCCTTTTACCACCCAAGCCATGGAATCAGTTGAAAGACTGTTGAACCATTTAAAAGTGCGAAGTTCAGTTGTATTAAGGGCACTAACACTGTTATACGACTGCCACTACCACAAATCTCTAGCTATGTTTTTAATATTGTAACTTGATATTGTGTTCTTAAACAACAACCACACAGTTCCCTTAACTTCCTCTCTGGAAACCACCCTTCTACTTTTTATTTCTATGAAGTTGATTTCTAGATACCTCATATAAATGAAGTCATACAATATTTTTCCTTTTGTGATTAGCTTCTCTCACTTAGCAGTGTCTTGAAGTTTTATCTATGCTTGAGCATACATCAGAGTTTCCTTCCCTCTAGGTTTTGAATAGTATTATTTTATATGTCTATGATGTAGTTTGTGTATTTGTTCTCTGCCAACACTCCTGGTGTGCTTCTGACTTTTGGCTCCCATGACTTATGTTGGTATCAATACGGTTGTGCAATTGTCTGCTTAGGTTCCTGTTTATAATCTCTGGGAAATATAGCCAGAAGTATATTTACTGGGTCACATGATAATTACATTTTAAATTTAGAGGCATCTACAGTTTTTGTAACAGCTGTCCCATCTGTCATCAATGGTCCAAATACTCTTCATCCTTGCCAGTACTTCTTATTTCCCTTCTTTTTTCCTCCCTCCCCCGCTTCTCTCACTCTGATCATCTTCATGCATATCTCACTGTGATTTGCATCTCCCTGGTGATTCACGATACTGAGTGCTTTTTATGTTATTATTGGGTATTTTTACATCTTTGGAGAAATGTCTATTCAAGTCGTTTAGCTTTGTATTAGTTGGTTTATTTTGTTGTTGAACGTAGCAGCTCATTTATAATCTAAATAATACTACCTTATCAGATAAGATTTATAAATGTTTCCCCTCATTCTGTAGACTGCCTTTTCATTGTGTTTAGAGTTTTTTTGATGAACAAATATTTTAGATTTTGACATGGTTCAGTTTATCTGTTTTTTCTTTTGTTGTTTGTGGTTTTGGTACTATATCTAATAAGCATTGCTAAATCCTGTATCATGATGCTTTTTGTCTGCATTTTACAGTTGTATCTCCTGTATGTAGATCTCTGATAAACTTTGAATTAATGCTTGGTATGATATAGCATATAGACAACTTGGTTGATTTCCAGTTTTCCCGAGACTGTGGAGACAACTGTCCTTTTCTCTGACAAATGAGAAAGGTTTTGAAGACTGGAACATGCACAGAGTAGTCTGTTCATTTTGGTCATTTCTGAAGCTGCATGCTGAGCCCTGAGTTCAGGCTTAATTTAGCTGAAAAAAGGTATTATTAGCAGAAAGAGGAAAGTGCAGCTGTGTCTTCCTTCGTTAACAACTACCATATCAGGCATAGCAACTCAGAGTCTTTTTGACTAATAGATACTTTCACATTTTATGATCAATAAAACACTGGCAAAGAATTTTACACTTTGAATTATTTTCTCATAAAATGTGGTTGCTCATAATTTAGAACTTGAAAGACAAGAGTGGTATAAAAAACAACACCCGCCCCCCAAAATTGCTATTTATCCCACAATCTTGATGTTACTGCTACTAATAATACTGGCTGCTTCTAAGCCCCATTTTATAAACATGCATATTTTTCATAAGTAGGAATAATGTTGAATTGTGAGGTTTTCTGCCTTTGTATTTCTTATGTTTTACTCGGGATGGATGATATTGTGAACCCATTTCCTTGCCATTTTAATGAGGCTTTAAGGATGCTTGAGGGTGTGGCAAGGGCAGGCGGGAGGACAACAGTACAGACTTGTATGACCTTTAAGGACAGCCAATCACAGGACCACTTTCACTGTCTGAAGACTTGAATGATACCAGCTACCCAGGCAATGTGGTCCTGATGAAGAGCACTGAGGTGCCCTCTATACATCCCTTCTTCCCCCTTTAGAAAGGTGCTGTGTGTGTGTAAGGATTAGGTGTTGTATTAGACCCTTGTTATAAGCCAGAAGTAGATGAAGTTAGAATGGCTTTCTTTCCCTTTCCATCATTCATTCCTGCAACCTGTATCAGAGGGCTTATTGACTTGCTTTCTACACAAGGTCTTACCCACAAGCCACAGCAGCATTGTGTCTCCACAACTGCAGAGTTTACAGCACAGAAGACCGTTGTTCTAGTTGATTTGATTAGTGAGTTATGAACATAAACAGCATGATGAGCAGGCAGTAACATCTCTACTGCAGCATCTATTCCTCTAGCTACGTTTGTCATTGTTCTTTAAGTCTGATGTGGCTGCTGTTGCTCTTGGTACAGGGTTTCTAATGTGCAAGTCAGTGTGGCTATGTGACCCACTGTACTTCACACCCCCCAACCACAGTGTGCCACTCCATAGAGTCTTGGCATCTGTTCACCATCTGCCTTTGGCCACGTAAAGCAATGGATGAGATGTTTGTTTCAGCCTTCCTTTTGACTATAGAGTTGCAGTGTTATCTATTCTAGTGGCCTAGCACACCATGTCTGTAGCGACATAGTTCAGAGTATATTTATGGAGTAATTTCTTTGGGAGAAGTTGTTTACATTACTCAGTTTGAGATGCCAGGTTTTCTTTGGTATTTTTTTTTCTTCACTGCTGTTGTGGTTTGGAGATGAGGTATCTTCCCAAGAGGCTCGTACATTGAAGGCTTGGGCTTCAGAGCCTGGTGCTCTTGAGGGCTCAGCCTTTGTGCATAGACTAAGCCCCCGAGGAGTCATGTGATAGGTTTATTGAAGACTGGTGGAAAGGTGGAGCCGCAGGAAGTAAGTCTGGGCCTGCCCTGTGGCATCTCCCGTGATTCCTGTCTTTACTTTTGCTTTTCCAGGCTGTCATGAGGTTGGCAGGTCCTCCACATCTTTCCATTTAAATATTCTATCTCATCGTGCCCCAGAAACAATGGCCTGGCTGGATGGTGGACAGAAACCTCCTTAACCATAGAAGAATTAAATTGTATGCTCTTTAACTTGTTCATCTCAGGTATCTGTTGCAGCAACTCAAAGCCCAAAGACAATTGCAAACGTCCCACCACACAAATCAGTGTGTTGCTGCTTTCTTCAAGGAGTAACAGAATAATTTCTCTGAAATCTTTATCTGACTTAGAAGGCAGTAGACTTTCTTCTAACAACCTCTACATCTAGTGAAGTGTGTAGTGTCTTTTTAGAATTAAGAAATTGTTTTCATTGTGTCTATACACTGGCACTATGTGAATATTTTCATAGAAATATGCAGCGTATTTCAAGCACACCCCAGTAACCCCATTATTACCCCTACCTCACTCTTCTTCCTCCCATAAATCCCCCTTGTTTCCTTGGACAGTTTCACGTTGTATCATGTACGTGTCTATAAAATCTGAGAATTACAATGAAAGAAAACATATGACATGTGTCTCTCTGAGACTGGCTTAATTTGTTTAATATGGTTATCTCCAGTTACATCAATTTTCCCATAAACACCATTGCTTCTTTCTTTTATGGCTAAACATCTCCCATTTTGCATATGCATACCTTTTCTTATCCACTCCCCTATTGTTGGATACACAGTTTGGCTTCATAACCTACCTGCTGTGAATAGTGCTGTGTCTATTTTCAGTATCTTTACATATTTTTGTCATATTTTAAACAGCCTGGAGTGCAGGGATTACACGAGTTTAGTCAAAATATGAGAGCATACAGTCTTTGAAGCACCTAAGCTGTGCCCCTCAGGCCCAGATCTAGATGCTGAAGAAGAACTGGGAACTTAACCTGGTTTTCTACCCATCTGCAGGGGGAGAAGTTAGCAAATGCCTCTATCCAGGGAAGAAGACGTCAGATGCCAGACTTTGGTCAAGAAATGTTGTGTGTTAGCTTCACACTTCATCTTCTTGAGCATCTATGATGCTGTCTGCAGATTCTTGCCTGTCCAGTTTCTGTGTGTGCAGCATCTGAAACTGCACCCTGGGTGGTCAGCAAGGGTTTGAGGTCTTACACTGTTCTCCAGATCAAACAGCGAATTGTTTGCTTCTGCCACAAAGGCCTGTAAAAGTCCCACTCCTGGGGCCTGGGCCTGGAGCACCTAGAGAAATCTGCCCAAATATCAAGAATCTTTGCAAGAGAATTTCTGAGTAGATGCCTTTGCTTTTTATTTTTACTGTATTTCATCTTTGCATTTTGAAAGTGCCTTCCCTGCCTGGCTTTATTAATCCCTCACCTCTCCTGTGAGGACAGCAGTGAGCTGTTTATCTCCATTTTACAGATGTGCAGACTGAGTGACAGGTGGTGCCCAGGGCAGCTTTTAGGTGTCTGGCTGGCAGCATCTAATCACGAGCATGGCTCCTCTCCTGCCCTTCTGCACGATGTTATTTTCAATTTGCTTTCTCATCTGGAGAGGGCATTTTCATCTTTTATGATAGTTTCAAGTTTCATTTACACCATCAGACCTCTAAATTCTTTTTGTTCTGTTGAAAGCCTGGTCAGGATGACATCCATCTCCTCTTCAGGGTGGGGGCGTAATTTAATAGATAGAAATTGCTGGTTCCAAAAGGAATGATTTTCTTTGCTTTTAACCCTCCTTAGTTCAGCCTAGACTTAGAATTAGATTACAATGACTGATAATATCTTCGATAGCACCATTTAAAATTATAATATCACACCTAATTCATTTTACCTGCTAGTGCTGCTTTCAAACACATAAGCATAGATTAACCTGTGCTAGAAGCTTGGTTGGAAAGTAGGAGCTTGTCCACTGAACTTTCTGTTGCTGCTGTTGACCTATGCTCAGGGAAACTAAAAATGAGTCTCTCTTCCCCATGTACCAACTTATAGGTCCTCAGTTTGACTAACTTGACCTTCTTGCCTTTTATGTTGCCTAATGTTTTTAATTTTTGTTGACACTAATGTTTCTTATTAAAAAACCTGAGCCTACTTGCAGCTTAGCGAATACTATGTACTGTGTGTATGACACACTCAGCCGAGAGAACTCTGTAGTCACTTCTGTGCCATGTTCACACGTGTGTGCTGAACACACAAATGAGAGAAAGGGCACTTTGTATGGTTTGGATAAAGAAAGCCAGTGACAACAAACTAGGCATTACAGAGCAATTCCTGTGATATTGTTCACAGATCAAAAGGGAGAGCCACTGAGACTTCCTGATAGTCATGGGGGAAAAGCTCTCAGTTTGAATGTAATGTTTTAGAGTGCCTTCCTAAGAAGAAATAATCATCTAGATACATAAGCAAATGAATCAGGGCACCCAGGGCAGGCATAATTCTCACTGATTCCTTTAATTTATGAACAAATACAGAGTCATATTTTTGCCAGCACAGTGCTAGGAGTTGGGGTTCCAAGTCCAGCTCCGTCTCAGCATCTATCCTTAAACTCATTCCAAACAGGGATACAGATGTGAACTCACATGGTACCAGGATCTGCCAATAGCATCTCTGCTTTCCAGCTCATCTGCTACAGTTTTTGTTCTTTAAATTCATAGTAGGTGGCTGTTGCTGCTGCTATTCACTATTTCAACTGTGCAAATACATGTTGGTTTAATACAAACATCTGTAAGATTTTCAGAACCCACAGAGATGACCAGGGGTAGTAGTGCACACCTCTGATCCCAGCTCTCTGGAGGCAGAGGCAGCTGGATCTCTATAAGTTCCAGGCCAACCTGCTCTACATAGTGGGTTGCAGGACAGTTAGAGCTACGTAGTGAGACCCTGCCTAAAAAACAATATAATAATAATAATAATAATAATAGTAGTAGTAATAAATAACATACAGAAAAGGAGTGATCAATTCAAGATGATTTTACAGAGAAAGCAAAGTGTTTTGCACTTTAGTTCTGTTTTGATTAGTTAATTTATCAATCAAATTTGAGACAACATTGTATAGTCCTGGCCAGCCTTGAACTCCTGGTCTTCCCGCCTCTACTTCCCAAGAACAGACTGCAGACAGGTATGTGCCACCATGGCAGGCTTGTGCTTTTCATTCTCCATGGGCAAGCACCAATCATGAAACACCCTGGTAGCTTCCCTGTGCGTGCCTTGTTATCTCCGTGTCATAAACCAGACAACTGAGACCCCAGGGGGCCAAATAACATTCCCAAGACTGCCCATTCAATGAGTGCATCATCCCTGGTTCTGTGCAACTCCAAAGGTCCTAATCCGACACTGTTTCACAAGGAGCTCTCAGGGGGTCAGGAGTTCATCAGGCGGATGAGGAACAAAAGGAGGGGATCCCAGGTACTGGTAACAGCACCTGGCCATGAAAGAGGCATTCTAGAGTGTGGAATGTTGTGGAGACAATGAGAAACTTTTCCTTAGAAGACAGGCCACGGGAGGTGGGGGGCTTTATTGTGAGCATGGCGAAGAGTCTTTGTCATTAATAAAGGGAATTCAGTGTTCCTTCCAACCTTGAAGTTTTATAATAGCTAGGGAGTTATCACTGGCCTGAGGGATCTTACATCTTTTATTCATTTACCAAATATTATCACACACCTGCTCTTAGCCAAGTGTTACACCGGTGATGAGGTCAGCAACATGGAAGAACCGCCCGCACTGTGAAGCTTCCTCATAGAGGAAATTAAATGCCAAACAAAGAGTACTGAGTAGTGACGATGATCCTTATTACCATGAGGTGAGGTCAGACTTAGAGGACTGAAAAGGATGGCGTGGCTTACATGGGAGGCCAGGAAAGACCTTGGAAAGAAATTGATAGCTGAGCAATAGTGTGTGGTAGAAGGACTCAGACCTGTATGCAAGAAGCCACAGAATGGGGCAGTATGAGGCAGACACTGTGAGAGGAACACAGAACTGCTCATATGCTGGGCAGTACTCAAAATATTGCCCAAATGTCAATTTTGTGGATGAGGAAAAACCGAGAAGAGGTTGGCTTTTCTAATGACTCAAATTTATCTTTACCTGAATCCACACCTGTGTTCTGCCTGCCCTAAATGTGCAGACCACATTCTTCTGAAATGTGGAAAAAGTTTGGGTAAGATTTTGAAATGCAGCAATGGGAAGACTGAATGGGAATCAAAGCCAGAACAAAAGAAGACAGCCGAGAATACGCCAAGTTTGCCTGAGAGGAAGTGACTTAAGTCTGGGCTGGGAGTGCACTTGTATCTTCTGACAGAAGTGAAGAGAAACATTTGGACCCCTCCCTTTGGCTATCAGACTGTTTGGCAATGATCTCCAAGACACTGGAATTTTCACAGGTGTCTCTCCCAGGGCAAAAGCTAAAGTCTGGTGCCAGCCAGAGGAGGAAGAGATTTCACACAGTCTGAAGCTCATCAGATGACCTTTCACTCAGAGAACACTGGCCCAGCTACAGGCAGGACACTTTCACCAGGACTGCTTACACAAGCACCCTCACCCTGTGCCTAAACCCAAACCTCACGTCAGGAGCTCCTAGGTTGACTGGTGGCTTATGGGATCTTTATTAGTTCTTACCAATGTGGCCATTTGAATAAACCTCCTTTCCCTGCTTTTCATTATTACTTACCTCTTTTATTGACCTGTTGAGGACAGATGGGGACAGGGGGATTAGCTTGTTAGGGTTGCCAGGGCCCAGGATCCAACCATAACTACTGCGGTAATACACCCACAAGAAGAGGTACAACCAGGAATCGGAACATTCTGTCCAAGATCTGAAGAATTCTGCAGAGCAGCCTGTTGGCAGTGAATAGGGACTCTCTGCAGGTGTTTTATAGGAGGGAGCAGCTTATCCAAAGGCTAGAAAACTTGTAGGGCGTTCAGAGTTCTTGAGTCTCTGGTGGCTTTGTTACATTCAACAGACTGTGATGTTTTCACTCAGCCTTATCCACCCTCACTCACTTTGAGTGGGTCTAGCTTTGACCTGAGTCGCAGCCATGTCAGAGAAAGGGACTTGGGTATTGCTTTGCATGCAAGCTTGGCTGTGTCAAGTCTCAGCTGGTTCCTTGAGAAATGGTGTTGTCTCCGATGTCACAGTTCAGGATGGATGTCGTGTGTTTTGGATGAATTCCATCTGGTGGAATCAACCCCCAACAAATTGACAAGATGCTGACTGGATGAGGGGCTGGAGGCTAGAAAGGTTGGCATTATAGCAAGCAGCCAGGGGGATGCTATTCACAAGAGAAGAAAGAGCACAACTAAATTCACCTTTGCTCTCAGTCGGAGAGCAGATTACATTCTTCACAGCAAAGTGATGGCGAAAGCCACCTGCAGTGGAGAGAAAATAGTCCAGGAAGGCTCTTTAAGGAACAGCTCAATGGTGTCATGAGAAACCTATACATTCTACCATGAAGCCACCGAGGGTCAGCCTCCTAGAGTGCCTTCAGGTATTCTTCTTGTGGCCTTTTGTATAATCTGCCCTTTCTGTGCTTTCTATCTGTATTTTCCCTCCTGTGCATTATAGATCCTAGTCTCTATGTATCAAGTTGCTATATGCCAAAGGCTACTGTCAAAATATGTTTGAAACTCATCTTTCAGTTCTTTTTTCCCCCTGTTCAGCGACATTGTTTTACAATAAATTCCAGTGTTGGAGTTCAATCTATGAATGGGCATTGGAAAGAAATCTACCAGCTTTAGAAATTGAAAACTTTTGTGTTAATGTGCATTTTCAGGGAAGCGGTCAAGGAATTCTAAATGTGTTTGGTGTCCAGGGGAGATTAAATGTGCCTTACTTCTTTTGGAATCCATCTTCCTTCCCCCTCCCCTCCTTCCCCTTCTTTTATTTTCCCTTCTTCCCCTTTCCTACTCCTTCCTTTCCAATCCCTTCTCATTCTTCTTACCAGTCCAGTAAGATCAGGAAGATAACGATCTCTAAGTACTGGTTTAGGGATCTGGAAAGGATGAAGAGCCCATGTCTGCTCTGTCTAGTAAGGGGAGTAAAATGGTCCTCCATTTTTCTTCCCCTGTTGTTGGCTACTTTTATGTGGTAAATTTTTTTCTCATTAACCTACTGACACTTGGTTTTCCTTAGCTGGACCCCCAAACATACTTTAAAACAAGTGTTAGATAATGGATTCTATGAAATCTCCTTTCTCGGACTTAAGGGACCATCATCTACTAAGTAGTCTCACCAAGAGGACATGTGAGGGAGATGAGCTCAAACTTTATCACGTTTGTATTTGTGAGCAAAGGCTGAAACAGGCCCAAATGATCTCAGGCTTAAGGAGGCCTAAAAGTCCACTTATTTGAAGCTCTCTCTTCAGAAGTGGCTCATTGTTCTTGTGGTAGACATCTGTGACTACATATGCTTCTAGCTCCCAGTGGAGAAATTAAAACCTCTTTTCAAAAAACTTACATTTTTGTTCAAAATATATTTTTCTGTTTAATAGATGATGGTCCCTTAAGTTAACTTTGGATCCATGGAAGCAGCATTGTCCTCCTCAGAGAGATCTTCTTCTGGGTCACCTGGTTCACAATACCCATTCCTTTACAGATTTTTTAGTTCCCTCGTGAGTAGACGGAACTGGAAAATGTGGTATTAAGTGAAGTAATCCAGGCTCAGAAGGGTAATTACCCTACGTTCTCTTCTCATTTGTGTATCCTGGCTGTGTGGGTATAGAACCGGAAACCAGAAAGAGGCCAGCAAGGGAGAACAAATAGATCCCGAGGAAGGGGATGCGGAGGGCAGTGGAACACACATGATTTGAGAGCAGAAAGTGTGTACAGTGGTTGAGAAGGGTACAAGCAGAGAAGGTGTCATGGGGATGGGGAGAAGGGCTGGACCCACCGTAACTAAGTGTGTGTGAAAATGCTGCTGGGAAACCGATTCCTTTGTGTGTCAGTTTCCAAAGGACAAATGCAGAGCACCCACAATTCCCTATCTCAGCTGTTCCTTTGTGTAAAGTTATAGCCAGTGTTGTGAGTACTGTGTTCATAAGTATTCAGAAAAGCAGGTTTCACACTGAACTTCCAGGGAAACTACTTGGGACCCACAGCTTCTCAAAGGTTTTCTTTTGTGATTTTATACACGTTGTAGACTAATTTATTCAGACTTTTCCAGAACTGAAAGGTGAAAATCTCCATCTGTTCCTGAGTCTGCTCTACCCATCGTTACTAGCGTTCATGTTATTTTCCTGTCTTATTGGCCAGATTTCTTCATCTTATAGTGTAAACACATTCTATCACCTTATTGTATTTTCCTTTGAGGTCAGCAAGGCAGCCTGAATCAATACTAATGCCGCGCCATCAACATACAAGTCACTTCCTTCCATGTCCTGCAGCTGTCACTCACTAGTTGCCCATGGCTTCCCTCACCTGTCCAGGTCATTATCCACTTCAGCAGCCTATTCCTTGTGGTTCAGAGTGTGCCTTCTCACAGTGTGTTTCTCTCACAGGAGAATATGTTCCTATTAAAGAGACTCATGTCTAGAACCAGAGAGCCTTTAAAAACTACATGTAAGTGTCTTCGAAAGAGCAGTGGCCACAGAACAGAATTTTACCTCTCAAGAGGAAAAGAAAAAAAAAATCAAAAAATACCTCAAAATGCACAGTACCTTTACTTGTATTTTCAGAGGAGCATGACACTGGACAGATTTAAATCTAGCCCAGCCTCTGATGTGCCTTTGTCCCTGGAGACCCCAGGGAAGCTAGTTAAATGTTTGTTTTCCTTTATCCTGGAATCCCCATGGGTACTAGTGAATTTTTTAGATGGCTGCAATGTGTCAACATAGAAACAATGCGTTTAGAGCTTGTAAAGAGGAGTTTAATGATTGCTGCTAGAGAGTGAGAAAGAAGAGCCCCTTTCCTGACTTAGGAAAGAGGTTTCCCAGGTGTTTATCAACTATTATAAGGCCTGAGATCCTAGGAACATCTGGATGTCTCGTTTAGACACAGCAGTCTTAAAATAGCAGTCCTGAAGCCGAGTCAGGGGGTCCATCAGTTCTCTTGTAGGGCATAATTAATGAGGAAACTTTGAAGTTTCTTGTGTGGCTTCTTCCTCCTTCTTTAAATGTTTCTAGAAAGCTAAGGAGTAGAAGACTAGAGTTTCCAGGGGTCTGGTGTCACTGATACTATTGTGGATTCTCAAATTAGACATTGCATTTGTTAGCATTGATCATTCCCCCACATGCATCTAGATAAAATAGTAAAAATATAAAATAAAACATTTAAAAATGAAACAGAGGTAGGGCAATAAACATGACCAAGCAGATGTAAAAATGATAAAATTTCTAAAACTTAAAATTTTAAAATAAAAAAGTGGACAGTTTTAATAGGATGTTGGAAACAGCTTATGAAGAAATTAGTAAGTTGAAAGGTACAACTTAATAAATCACGTAGAATGCAATTCTAAGAGATAGATATAGGTAGAATAAGCAGACAAGGAGAATTCTGGGAAGTGGAAGGCTGGGTCAAGAGACATCAGCTCACAGTCCAGGGAGCAGCATGTAATGGCACACAGGTAAAGCCACAGAACACAGGGCAACATATAAATTAACAGAAATGGGCTGAATTTAAGTGTAAGAGCTAGTCAGTGGTAGGCCTGAGCAGTTTTAATTAATATAAGCCTCTGTGTGTTTACTTGGGTCTGAGTGGCTGCAGACCAGGCAGGACACAGAAAAACTTCAGTTACAGATAGAGATGAAAAATATGAAAGGGAATTGGAAAGCGCAGAAGGGTGTGGATATGTAGCACATATCTGTTCAGAATTCTGCAAGTAAAATATATATTTCAAGAAACAGCAACACCAAAACCACAGAAACCTAATGGATCTACCTAAAGGAAGTCAGTAACTCATTATCATCAAACTCCAGGGCAAAAGACACAGCGAATATTTTATATTCATCACAGTAGAGTTTGTTATGATAAAATTTGTCCACCTAACATCATAAACTTTTATCTACAGAGATTTTCAACATTAGCAACTAATTGTGACTAACTTGATCAAATAATATCAGGTACAGCTTTGGATTTATTTCATTCATTCATTTATACTTCAGTATTTTATTTCTTACTGTGTTTTGTTTTCAGATGCTTGGCTCTGTAGAAACAGTGAGAATCTTAGAGTGAAATCTCAGAGTGGAAAGCTGTCTTGAAGTCCTTCAGCTCTGTTCTTGCTTTCTTTGCTGTTGTGGTGTGGAAACAGAGACTGTGGAACTGGGCATCATAGAGTTGCTTGGTGGCTACAGACTCCCAGTCTCCTCAACCCTACATAAGTCCAGTGGACTCATTGGTGGTTGTTGAGACTGACGGAACTCACAACACATGAAATGTTCTCTGAGGAATCAGTGTTGGGAAAACTTAAAATTGGAATAGTTTTTTCTACCTAGGAATTTCAAGGGCACAGAGGAGAATTTTTTTTTTAAAGTCACAAAGCACATTTTGATTAGCCACTAAATGGTAACACCTAATGTAACGACTGGGGCTCCAGGGATGGAGAGATGGCTCATTGGTTCAGAGGACTCAGCTTGGATTCCCAGCACCCATATCTGTAGTTTCAGTTTCAGGAACTACAATGCCCTCTTCTGACCTCTGCAGGCACCAAGGACATGTGTAGTGTATAGGCCTACATGCAGACAAAACACTCACATATAACATAATAAAAAATAAGACTGGTATCACAATTTCAACCCATGATTTTGAGGCAAGAAAAAAATGTGTCTTTTTCTTACATCTCTTCCAAAGGGAAAGATGTTTTCTGCAGATACAGCTGTGGTCTGCATTTCCAGCACTCTGGAAGGTGAGGTGGGAGGTTCCAGGCTAACCTCGTCTACGTAGTGTTCGAGTTCTAGGGCAGCCAGTGCTGCTAAGTGAAATCCTGTTCCCCAAACAAACAAATGAGAAAAAAATCAAGAGCAACACCTTATGTCTCTATTCAGAATCAAACAATTGTATGCCCAGTCCAGCCGGCCATGCCCGCTGTGGAAAATTCTTCCTTCTATATCTGTCTTCATTAATAGTGGAAATGTTAATACAATATTAATACTTTCACTTTCTCATCATCCCACCCACCTTGTATTATCTCAGAAGACTGAAACTGCCCGATATTTATATTGTATGTGTTTTTTATATATTCAGTATATACTGTACCTAGTATGTATAATAGCTGTACTTATTTTCAGAAACGTCTAGAGTGTTTTAATTTAATATATTAAGCATCTTCATGGTCTCACTTAAGAAAAGAAGTGCTTCTATGCTGTGTGATAAGACATGCTGCACAGGCGAGACATCATAAAGCTCAGAAGGAACCAGAGACTGCGGCTCTGGTCCAGGTAGCTAAAGAGAACTCTCTGTGTGAACTTGAATCAAAGAAAAACCACTTTACACAATTAGCCCGGGCCTGACACTTTCCTGTCAGCGGCTGGGGGAAGCAGAGGATTACTTTTTCTGAACGGTCACACCTGCGTGTCCCTATCAAGCCTGTCCTGCCAGAATAAAGAGTAGTAAAGTGACTTCTGCACCAAGCGGGTGAGAACCGCAGGCAAGGCTGGGTCAGGATGAAATCCCTGCCTGCGTGGCGTCAGGATGGAGCCTGGCTGTTCCCGCAGCAGCCTCTAGATGGCACTGCTGCTCTTCCAGATTACGGCTCTCTGCTGCTTGCTTTCTCCTTTTAAATCTCACACTCTCCTGGATAGCTCTCAGCTCTGCTGTGTGAGGATTTAAACAACGCTTTGATGCTGTAGGATGTTGGTGTTCACAAGTCAGGTCTATCCTTTTCTTTTTTTTCTAAAAAGATAATATAGTGCTTTTTTCAAAGTCAATTAACACTCAGGGCAAATGAAATGGGGAGAGCAAAGGTCACTCTCTAAAGGGTCGCCTCGAACCCCGTTAGTATTATTCAGGTGTCATCCAGGAATTGCAAATCACTGGGCAAAGAAAGGAAATAATAATTAGTTCATTTTGTTTCCTGATAACTCCCAGTAAGATGGCTTAATATGGCTTTTCTGTTGTATTTCCTAGTGATGTCTGTGGCATGCTGTGCTCAGAGCTGGCTGCTAATTCCGTTTCTTGCAGTCTTGTAGGCAGTAGAGATGCTTTGGGGACAAATTACGCATCAGGAAAAGGTTAATGTAAAGAATCAGTAAAATATCTGGATTTCAAAGTTACATTTTTTATATAAAAAGAGAGAATTGTTGAGAGGGATGGCACAAGACAAAAGTGATGGGCCGAAGGATAAAAAGTCGCCTTTATAATACTGTCAGCATTGGGTCCATCCACCAGACAATGCTAAGTGAGCCAAAGTCGGGAGGCTGGGAACAGAAAGATTCCCGCATTGGCCCTCCGCCTCAGCCTGGCCTCGGAAGCTCTTTGAAGCCACTGCTCAGGAGTTAAGGTGACAGACGAATGCCTTAGAACATAAGAGTAAGAGGTTTTAATAACTTCCTCGAATTCCATTTAGAAAACAAGCCCGGACACCAAAAAACAATAAGCAGATATTAAAAAAAAAAAGTAAGCAAACACGTTGCAAACGAGATTATGAACAAATTGACTTTTAGATCTATTTCTGGCAATATGCGGGATTGGACAGGCCATGTAAGAGCTGCAAATAGTTCACACCCCACACATACCTCCTGCCTCGCAGTTCGGGCTGCAGTCACAGCTCTATCTTTTTATTTTAATGCAGAAAGACCTTCACTTGGTTTAATAACCTTTTTCCTTCTTGAATAAAGAGTTTCTGTTTGCAATCACACTAGTAGAAAAAGACTTGCTCCAGAAACTCTGGGAGATTATTGCATGCCTAGCTACAAAAATAAGGTTTTGAAAGAGCAGAAGGGATGGAATAAATACATAATGAGAAAATTTCTTGTGAGGTGAATTATTATTTCAGATTTCTGAACTGGTCTTTTAAGAAAGCAAATAATAATAATTACATTCCTGCAAAGATGCTTTGCCTGATGGGAGACAACAGCAGTTTGGCTAGAAATATGCTGGGGTGTCTGCACTTTGCTCTGCTCCCACACTGTAAGCAGAAACATGGTAAGCCCAGGAAAAGCTCCGTAGGCTCTCAATGAGCAAATGCCTCCTTGCTCAGGTGCTAGATATATTTCTAACCATGAGTGATGGATGTGGTCATGTGTCCCCTTTCACCTCTGCGGGTCAGAGTAAAGTGTGAGGCTGCAGGTAGATTAGGGGCTGACAGAAGGGTTGATTCGAGCTCTGGTGCCTCATCATTAGGGGTGTTTCTGGTGAAATGTGGGTGTCATCCAAACCTCCGCAGGTCACAGCTGGCAATGGAATAATTGAAATTAATGAAGAAGCGAAGGAGAGGTGAGTTCAAGCCAGTATTCACAGGTCGGTGTCTGGCACTCAGTCCAGCTATTCCCATCAGGATCTTTGACTTCACAAAGCCTTGGCCTTTAGCCTTCTCCACTGCTTCTTTCGCCATCTAATAGGACCAGCTTTAGTCCTGGCTCTAAACCATTAATAATGACAAATTTCTCCATGTGTATTCAGTTGAAGAATTTAGCTGTATTTTGACAGACAGGGTAAGGATCTAAGCTGGTAAGAGCCCTTAGGAAGTTATAGTGGAATGGGAGACAGGAGGGCAAGTATACTTCTACCAGACCAGTGGATCTGGGCCAGGAAGGGATGATTACCTGATACTTGAGGCTGTTGGTGCTCTTAACCCATTCCTGGCCTGTCGCCCTGTCTCTGCTGTCATGAAGAGCATCAGTCTGTCCTCTATTCTGTGCCCACAGCAGCACATTGGTTACATGTGACATAAGATTGTTACCAAAATAAGCCTGGCCCTCCCCTTAAAGGGTCAATCAGCATCTGACCTCCTCTTCCCAGTCTGCACTGTCACAAGCTAAAAGTGAACATTGCAGTGGTCACCCCTGGAGCCTCAGAGGTGGCGCTGCCCATCAGGATTGTGAGAAGCAATGAGGAGTTGGCCTTTGGGGTCCTCGACCACCTCTAGATAACACAAAGGCTTTCAGAGAACAGTCATTTTACTTCACATGAAAAAAAAAGTTTTTTGTTTTTTCCTGGCTTCTTTACCCAGTGTTCACCATTTAAAAATAATGCATCATCTTTATTGAGGAGTCAACTTCCAAAGTCTCACTCATGCCTGCATTCTCCCAAAGGAGCCAACACACCTCAGCAAGCTTTCAGACAACAGTCACCTAGCAACTGTTTTCTCGTACGTTAAATGATTCCAGACTCTCACATTTCTCTTCACGAGAGCTGTATAGCTTACTGTTTCTCTCCCTCACATAGTATAAAGAAAGAGCAATCAAGAAAGACATTGCATTCAGTTTAATCATAAAATATCAATTTTAAGCCCCGACTTTTAACATCCAAATGTTTTCTGGACTGGTTTTCTAGTCACTTTGTGACTCCTTTGAGTGTTCTGGTATTATTTAGGATTAGATTCTATCGTAAGTGGCAGAAACAACCAGATCTAGTGCGCTACAGCAGGAATGAAGAGGAAATACTGACAGTCATGGCCGGGCTGGGATCGTTGGAGGTCCAGGATCATCTGCCCTCCTTCGTTGGCCAAACTCAGCATGTAGTATTTATTTCTTTGCAGCTGTTGGAGGTCCAGATTCAGTATCTTCAATTCAGGCATCAGAAAGAAGAGAAGAGATGTAAAAAGACATGCATGCTTCCTTGAAGACGGCCTCCCAGGTGTCTCACTAGTTACTTCCATCTATTTCCTGTGAGCCAGAACTTAGTCACAGAACTGCTCTTAGCTCTAATGCAGGCTTTATTTTATGTGTTTATGTAATATATTCATCTACAGGGTTTTCATTACTGGGGAAGGAGAGGGGTATGGTTGTTTGAGAATATTCAATAGAGGCTACTGATGGCCATACATTAAAATTTATGTAAGCTACAGAATTTATATTTCATCTTTTTTTTTCTTCCCAGGAGAAGAAATATTTTCTTTTAAAACAGCTGACTTAACAGAGTTGAAAATGCAAATATGATTCACATTGCAGTTGTTGAGAAGCCTTAAGATTACATGGAGTCTTAGGGCACATTAGTAACACTTGGACATGACTGTGGTGTTTGTCACCCTAAGGAAATTGAAGTCAGGCCCGTCTTGGTGCCAATCCAAGAGCATTGTCATTAGATGTTGCTTTACAAGAATGCTCAAAAGGTTCTTGGTGCAGGGTTGTAGAGTATCAACCATTGAGACAAAAGGTATCTAAATTGTGGAATATGTTTTGAAAACAGTCTAGGCTTCATGCAAATGTAGATGACTTTAATAGTTACACATGTTCAAGATAATGCCAATGTAGATCTAGCCTATAGAATGTGACTTTCAAGGTCTTCCTCCTCTGCCTGCTTTCTCGATCAATGGCTGATTAAAATTTGTGTAGTAAATGGATGCCTCTTCCTCATCCATAGATGACTGATTGATTATCTAGACATTTTCGCCAGAGGATTTCAGCTCTCAGCTAAGTTAGCCTCCAACTCAGACTCAGTAAGAGTCCATGTCCTGTCTCTAGGGGAGCACTGTGAAATTGATATTAATGTGTGGGTGGCTTCCTAGCATCTGAAGGTGGCTCCTTCCACACATTCACTGTAATCTTGTGTTTGTCTTTGAAGACCACAGTATACACAAAGACTTGGAGTCACATAGATGTGTGTACAAAATTCTCTTCTACCAGTTATTGAGAGTGTAATCATTACTTAATCTTTATATAATTTTATATAATTTTCTTTCCTTACTTGAAACACAGAATAAAATAATATTTACCTTTAGGTTTGATGTGGTGACTGAATGAATGGTGATGTAATGATCATGTATGAAATAATCCAAAGACATAAAATATTTTTTCATAATTATATTTTTATAGCACATTTTTAAGATTGATGGGGCAGTTATGATGGGTATTCTTTAAAGAATTAAATAGTTATGGATAGTTAATGACTTTACTTTAGGTGCTTTGATTAATTAAATATGCTGAGTCTTTCCTCTGTGGAAAGCTCAGCTACTGTGCCTACCCAATAAGACATGAGATATGTATGTAAAATCCAAGGTGGTTCAGATTCAGTTGTGTGGAAGGAAGTAATAAGAAGATTCATATGGCAACATTTTTAACAAGAACTGAACAATGTCCATCAAATCTATTTCTCTACATCATATTCTAGAGCAGAAAAGGATAGTTCTGCAGTCGCTCGGCTCTGGTCACGGCCACTGGAAGGTAAGAGGAAATGACACCTTGTACTTCCAGGCTTGAATTTATGTTGTAGCATAAACTTCTCCATCCTCACTGAACGGAGCCTGCATGTGTCAGAATCCTAGCTCTGACTTTTTGAAAATCAAGTCCTAAGGAATGGAGGAGCGACAGAATGGAAGATTCTGTTCCTGAATGAGGATGCTGAAGTGAGCTGCCTGCGGGTTTAAGAGATTCATGAACCCTGTCTTCTAAGTTGCCAAGTGGTTGTGTTTCTCTGATGGCAACTTGTGGGCATCATCCTAATGGGTACTATGTGCTGAGTCCTAAGTTGGCAGCATATTTGACAGACAGTGGGTCTACAGGTCAGGGGTGTCAAAGCAAGCAGAGGAGATCTTGTGGATTTGTTGGAAGTGTAAAATCTCAGGTCCCATCCAAGACTTAGTGGTTTAGAACTTGAGGTGGAGTTCTGTTGTCATGTTTGAAGATGCTCTCCAGGTTATTCCAAAAGAGATGCATGCTTGAGAATCACATTTTACTATATGAAATGGAGTGAGTAGGATAGTTTAAGAGAATGGACACTGAAAATAAAAGACCTAAGTTGGACTCCCGGCTCTGCCTCTTATATTATGAGTGAAATTGAGTAAATTGGCTTCTTGGTTTTTCATTTTATCTGTAAGATAGAGATAATTATAAAACATACCATAGGATTAAATGAGCTAATAGGCATGCTTTTTTTAATGAGTGGCTGGTATAGAATGTGCTATGTATAAACACTATATAAAGAATGAAGTTATATTAACAGCTAGGTATACAAGTAGGCCTTATAACTTGTTTGTTGTGACAATGTTAATAATGTTTATTAAGCTCCGCATGCTTGTGTACTGAGTACTAACTCCATGCAAGACACAGTAAGCTTCTGGGATAAATCAAGGAAGACAATGTACATCAGCTTCAAAGGGCTCTAAACATGGATTTTTTTGACTGCTAACTCCACCTTAGACACCACTGTCTTGAACTGATCTAATATCCATAATTTTAGGCAATTTTCAGTCAATTTCCAAATGTGGTTCTCAATTATTTCCGTATACATCAGAAGACATGCCAGGGGACCAGAGTTACAAAGCACAAAGGCATTTAACTGCTTGTCTATCTGATTTTAATGTTCTTTAAAAGCTATTTTTTTTATCAAAAAAACCTGGGCTTTTACATCAAGTGATGATTTGACATTAATGCATATTCCTCTCCAGAAGTAATCAAAGAACTGAGGTTTTCTATCAAAGCACCTGATTGCACTTTAAACTTTATTTTTCTATGGCATTGCATGAGCTGAGAATTCATCTTATGATTTAGGAGCAGTTATGTGCTTTTCTGTGCCTCCCTGCTCTATGGATTGCTAGTGGTAAGCTTGGGCTTAAAGCATGGCAATGTAATCACAGGAGAGATCCATGGGCTGGGCTGGAGCACAGTTCATCATTGCATCTGGGAGTACTGATACTGCAATGGGTCATGTTAGTTTATTTTAGACTAAAACATTGGCAAATGTACAGAAAGGACCGTAGGATTTCATTTCCTGAACAGAATTTAGTCAAATATTAGAAACTTTGTTCTCATATTGCTTTTAGATGCAGGAGGTACCACATTCCTGTGGGATTCGTGCTTTTTTTCTTATTAGCCACTCAACATCTGTTCCTTGGCAGCTGAAAGAAAATATGGCTAAAGGATTGAAAAAGGAAGAAAGGATGTGCAGATCAACTTCAGCTCGTATCTCAGCAATTAAGAGTGTGGGCCTCGGTGACTTGGCATCGGTAGGTTGAAAAGCAATGAGAATGAAGAAGGGTTTGGGTTGCATACAGAAACATTCAGAAGGAGTGCAAACGTTAAAGGGACCCGAGTCTCCTGGACATCTGGATACACACTTGGAAACAGACTAACCCAAGTAGAGAGCAATACCCTAAACCAATGCTGCTGACTAGTCAGAAAACGCACATCATGACCCATGTAAGATGTCTTTACATTGTGTAAGTGAATTTCTAAGTTTTATACCTGCTTTGTGATTATATTCACTCCCAGTTACTATCCCTTTCCCTCTGAAATCCTTTGTTATTTCACACGATCTCCCAGTGGCTATATCATTAGGGAAAATGAAACCCTTTTATTAGTACCCATTAAGAGTCATGGGCTCCTCACAAAGGTGTGGGATCTTGTGGGCACTTCCTCCATCCCTGATGAAAAGTGGGAAGGATCAATAGCAGCACTTTTTGTAAATATAAATATGTCTGTGAAAAATCTGAGTGCTTACTATAAATACAAGCATTTACTCCAGCTCTTCTTTATGAAATTAAAATTGATGCATGAAAAGCAGACATTTTTAATCCTTTTCTCTTTCATCCTCTCTAAGCATACTTGAACCATGGTAAATATCGTAATGGAAGACAACAAAGACAATGTGTTTGTCTTTGTGGAGAAGGAATTTCTTTCAGCTGCATGTATCAGAGCCTTCTAGAAATAAGTCATTGTTATACAGGATGAGAGATTATTTCTTTGACGTTGTGTGATGTGAAGCAGTCAGGTCTGTTTAGCCATAGCTGGTCTATCTTTCTGGCAAATGAAGACAACTGAAACCTTACCTTTAAAATTTTTTATTATTTATTTATTTATTTTTTAGTTTTTTTCAAATGAAAGAGAAAAATTCAGGTGAGATTCATCAACATTTGGTAGGAAGCCCAGTCACCTCCAGATGATTTGTAGCTTTGAGGAAAAACTATGCAAGCTCTTTGGCTAATGCAGCCTCTGATTTTTCACTAATTGAGGATTTAAGGCACAGTGTAGTTCCAGTGGTAACAGCCCAATGTTACCAGCCCAAGCTGACATATCCTCTTGATTCCCTTCTAGTATGCCAAGTGCAGAGTGTAGGGTAATAGGGTTTAGCTTTCTGTGCATTCTCTGCAAGGCTCTATGGTCTTTACAACATTGGCCACCTTAGCCAGCTCCACCTTCACCACCTTCTGCTTGCTACTGCTCAGAGCTTGGTGCCCATCAAGAAAGCAGCATTCACCCACAGTCCCATGGTCTCTGCTTCTCCAAGTGATTCAGAAGACCTGATAGATATTTGTCTTTTTCTCCCTCTCTTCCTTCTTTTCTTTCCTTGGAGTTTAATAACAAAGTCTTTCTGTGTAGGCCATGCTATCTCAAACTCACTTGTGTCTCAGCCTCTAGAGTTCTAATACTATAGAAGTATGCCAACATATGAAGCTCTGCCTGTTGAAATTTCATTTTTAAAAATGATGGTTATTGTCAGCTTGACTAAATTTAGAATTAAGTAGGAGAAAACTTCTGGGTGTATCTGAAAAGCTGTTTCTAGAAAGGTAAACTGAGGAAAGATGAGAAGATGCAGCCTACATTTTGCTAGCACCATACTGTGGTCTGTGATTCTTTTTTTTTTCTCTTTTGTTCTTCTCTCATACATTACATCCCAACTGCAGTTTCCCCTTTCTCAACTCTTCCTAGTCCTCCCCCGACTTCCTTCTTTCCCAGATCCACTCCTCCTCTGTTTCCCTTCAACAAAAGAGCAGCCCTCCCAGGGATATCAATGGAACACAAATAAAAAGCTCCAATAAGAATGGGTGCAAACCCTCATATCAGGGCTGGGTGAGGCAACCCGTGGGATTCTTGATTAAATAAAAAAGGAAGAAAGAGAGTGGAGCACTGGTATTCCCTTTTCCCTCTTCTTTCTGACTGTGGAGCATTGTGACCAGATGCCTCCGGTTCCTATGATCATGCCTTTCCTACCATGATGGACTGTGCTATCAAACTGTGAGCCGAAAAGTTCCTTTGTTTCCTCAGTTGCTTTTGTCAAATGGTTTCTTATAGCAATGAGAGACAGTTACACACTTTTCATGGCTTATTGCAAAAACCACCTTCCCTTGGTAAGGCACCTGTCTCCTGTGATGATCTGTTGTTTGTATCTTCTTGTCTTTATCACCATTTTCCTTTTGCATGCACTTGAGTCTTCCTTTTTTCTTCAGTAGATGATACTTGAGGGGGGAATTAGGTGTTAGTTTTATTTCCTGTGGTCTGTGATGCAATGCTAGCATCCAGTGTGCATTAAACCCATCCTCACATAACCATGAACACAGGCTTTGCTTATGCCTTGGGTAGGCACAATGACAAGACTGTAAATCACAACCCTAAAAATGATCTCCAAGTTGTATATTATGACAAGGTAACTATTCTTGGAGGAACAATCAAATGAAAGATAATAAATTCCATATGTATTTGCAGAATAAGAACATTGTTGTGAGTGACAGGTACAGTTTGGGATGCTAATAGTGTTCTTGAAAACCTCCAGGAAAAAGTGCAAGCTGGACCACAAAGGGTAGATAGAGATTCCAATATCCCATTCATTAATGTCCCTGGAATTAGATATTTGCCTGGGTGAGCAGGGCTTCGTAGGATAAGCTTAGAAAAGGCCTATCATGTCAGTCAGAAGCCCTTGCCAAATAGCTTGCCAGGAGAAGTTCGCTGGTGTTTGTGTGTAGAATGTGGGGCTGGGTGGGAGGAGGTGAGGGAGGCTTGGTGAGGCTGGTCATGTCATTGTGGTCAAGTACTACAGTCTGTCCAACACACAAGGCAGTTTTCTGTGTTAAGAGTAACAATTGTTGACATTTACACAATAGGAAGGCTTACAAAGGAGCTATTGTTTTCCAGAATAAACTTTTCTTTAAGGATAGCGCACTTCTAGTGAGCACCAAATTCTTTTCAGCATTTTTCAGACTTGTTTGGAAACATACCTAGAGAGCAATGCATGGAATATCAGCATCCAGTTACATAGGAAACCAGCAAGCTTCTGAATTGTTAGGGAGAGAGTCCTGGACATAAGCTTTTGTACTGTTTCATTTGGATTTTGAGGCTTCTTCAGAGTTCCAACCTTCAGTGAGCCCCCAAATGAATATTTTAAGCTTCCTGGAGGTATACAGGGCAGTATCTAAATTTAGAAAGGAACTTACAACTCTTTCTTAAGCAGCAATGACTTCTAAACTTCGTGTAATAGATGAGATTCACAAGGCCCACTCAGCCATCTGTTTTGCTCGATTTCAGGCCATTTCCATCTTTTCCAGGACACAGAGGCATATAGCATGTGCTTATGTATGCAGGTGTGTGTCTGAGTGAGCAAAAAGAGCATGCAGCACACACATACACAATTTAGGTCATCTTCTTTCTATCAACACTTGATCTTTTACAGCTAAATATTTAGCAGACATATTTACTTTCCAATTATTATTTTTGAAAAGAAAACCTTTTCAAATCTATTTTTTTCCTTTGGATGACTCAAGTAGGGTTCCAAAGCCAGCACCTCTATATGCCTGTTCCTGGAGGAGGGGTTGGTTTTAGTTCCATGTGGCACAAAGGTGCTTTTTTGGGAAGGTAATTATATTAGTCTTGTGACCACATAGCTGACAAGCACTATTTAAATGAGGGTTTACTTTGTCTCATAGTTTAAGGAGGGATATTGTCTACTCTCAGGAGGGAAAGGCATGCTGGTAGGCATGAGTCAGCTGCTTACACTGGACCTACAGACAGCACACAGAGAGGAATGCTGGTGCTCAGCTCAGTTTCTTCTTTTTACCCAATCTAGGACCTCAACCCATGGATTGCTGCTGCCCACATTGCAGACTCCATCACCAACACACCCAGAGATTGGTTTGCTAGCTGATTTCAAATTCAGTTAAGTTGACAATGGTGAGTAGCCACCATAGTTGTTAAAGTAGTTCCTGTTTAGAATGACAAGGTTTTTGCCCTACTACCTAAGGGCTGTGGTTGGAATTGTGTCCTCCACCGGCACCCAAAATATGACCTAACTTGGAAATAGATTCTTACATCACTATAGCTATATTTGATTCAATGACTGGTGGCGTCATTAAGAAAGAAGGAACAGTCAAGGACACATGGGAAGATGACAATCATGTACAGACATGGGGAAAAGATCTTGGGAAGTCAGAGGCAGAGACAGGAAGATGCTCCTGTAAGCCAGGAAATGCTAAACCAACACTAGCAGCCAACACTAGCAGCCAACACTAGCATAGTCCTTGAGAGTGATTGTGGCCTTGCTGACATCTTGATTTGTATGTCATGCCTCCAGAATTTGGAGAATACAAATTTGTTGTTTTAAACCATCTGTATTTGTGGGGCTTTGTTGATGTTCTCCTAGGAACTTAACACAGAAATTAATGAGGCCCAAGGTTTGAAAGTAGATGACCCCCAAACATCAAAACCAACAATTATTTTATCAACAATTGTGAAGAGCACAGATAACTTTTTCTGACTAGAGAATATGCGCAGTGCTGACTGATTTTGCCATGGTCTGGTGTCTAAAAGGGGTCTCACCAAATTTATTGAGTACTTGCTAAGTGCTCTGGATCTTACAATAGGCATATTTGAATGTATTTTGTATTTTAATGTTTATTCCTCACTGTTGTGAGGTAGATACTATCTATATGTCTTTTATAGATGAGGATTTTGAACCACAGAGAAATTGAATAACTGTCTAAGGTTACAGGGCTGAGAGCTGTGGCTTTGTCTCAGTTTGTTTCCAAAGCCTATATGCCCACCAGTTTTCGTTTTGTGTTTACACCTGCTAGAATCCTATTCGTCATGCTTTCCTATGATCTAAAAATAGAAAGAAGTTATTGAGTGATGTTGAAGCCTCTCATGATGAGGGTATAGTGTGCATATATCCTATATCTTGTTACTTAATCCCCACAACAGCTCTCCAAGACAGTTTTGTGTAACTTATGAGCAATGAAACCAGAGTCAAAGGAAGGAGTCTGACCTCTGTAAGTACGTTTGTAATGGTTATCAAGGTTCAAATTTGGACTAATCCTTACCAGTGTTCCAGCACCTGTTACATGCTGGTTGCACATTCTCTTTGTTCTGAACAATGCTCTTATGGGGAAGGTGTCTTTTGCAGACAAGAATGAGGTGACAGAAAGGAAAATAGAATCTTGAGGGACTGCTGCACCAATGCAAGACAGGCTGGCGAGGGGCTACTGCACATAGGAAAGAGAAGCAGCCCACAGGGTGAACAGGATGTAGACACAGACATTACACTGAAATGACTTTGGTTCAGCCAGA
Source organism: Peromyscus eremicus (assembly GCF_949786415.1). Lineage (NCBI taxonomy): Eukaryota > Metazoa > Chordata > Mammalia > Rodentia > Cricetidae > Peromyscus > Peromyscus eremicus. The sequence goes on along the minus strand of NC_081421.1, from coordinate 11,617,743 downwards.
GGGTGAGAACTGAGAAAAGGACTTGGTATGGGATCATGTTGTCTGCTTACAAAAGTGGGATACTGGCTAAAGGCAGGAGGAAGGTGTCACTGGGAAGGAAGCATCACACACGAGGCTGAGAAACCACTTGGCTATAAAGATGTTTCCATGAATGCATCTGAATGTTTGATCTCAAAACCACTGGCTTTCATTTAATTTTCTTTCATGCAGACCGTGCATTCTTTGAGCAGATTTTACAATGGTCATAGAGTTTCCCAGTATTCAGATTTGGATTGATTTAAATGACTCTGAGATCATCACATGTGCTCCTAGTGAAGAGATAATGATGAAAGCTAATCTCTTATTTTCCAAGAGTTCTGAAGCTTGGAGATGCTCAGGATCTTGTGTTGAGTTAAATAGAAAATACACACTAGAGCTCAGGTTTGAGGTCAGGTGAACTGGTGTTTAAAACACACATTATACAGCAATACATTGTCTTGCATGTAGAACATGCTTGAGCAATGTTGTCTTTGGTAGTTTCTTCTGTTATTCAAATGTTATGGGGCTCTGTCTTAGAATGCTTGTGGTGTAAAGTGTTAAACATTGACAACTACAGTTGACAACTACTTTTGATAACCTTAACATGTCACTTAATGTTAAAAATCAGGTTCCCTTTTCCACTCCCATGCCACTGGTCCTTAAACTGTTGGAGTTTTTTCTAAATGTTATTCAGGTCTCAACGTTTTTTTTTCTGTGCAGAAAAATTTTGGTGAAAAAAATTGTTAAAATATGTACCAGTTTGTAAGGCCTGTGGCAGTTTACCACTGCCGGTGGCAATCGTGTGTAGCCTGTGTCTGTGGCTGGGGCTGCTTCCAACACCCCAGTGTTCATAGGTCACTCTCAGTAGATAATCCTTAATATGGACACTGAGCAGATAAAGTGTGTGTAAAGACATGACTTTTAAAATTATAAATGGTTGCACAATACAATAATTTCACTACCACCTCTTGCCTTACTGCCCCCCCCACCCCTGCCAAATTCTCATCCTCAAAGGACATGCATGAAAATCAAAAGTCCACATCCCAACAGGAAATCCATGCCTAGGACTGAGGAGCAGCTTCTCAGCTGAAGCCACTGTCCCTTTCCAAGCTGTGTCCCAATGCTGCCGGACTCCCAAGAAAGGCTACCAAGCACTGACTCAAGAATGAGGATCCAACCCATTGAGCTGACATCTGAGATGCCTTTAACTACATCCTTCTGTGGATCTGATATCCAAGGCACAGACATTTTCAGGATCCTGGTGCCTTTCTCTTATTATTTCTTCAGATCGATGTATTCTAAGCCTATCCCATACCCATTACCACCATTATGACTCCATCCTTCATGTATCACTTCAACTATAGTTCCTCTACACACACACACTCTAAGCTACCTATTTTCCTCTCAGTTTTCTTTGTCATTTTTTTCTTGATGCTTCCTGAGCACCAATTTTATTCTATTTGAAAGGACTCAATGACACAGCACACTGTACTCATTTACGCTCACCAGAATCCAACTGCAGATCTTCCAAATGTGGAGAAAGGGGAAGAGAGATGTTGTTCCCACAGCTGGAATGGGTCCCCTGGAGTTTCTTGTGGCATTGGTCCTCATGAGGCTTTTAAAGTACAGTCTGACGCTACCCAATTTTCACATTACTTGCTGACTTTCGAATCCATTCTCCCAGCAAGACACCAGTCTTGGTTAATTAGCTGTTTGCATGAGGCTGTGTGACCTGCATTTGAGTACTTGCACACAAAATGCCTTTTGAGCATCCTATTCCCTCATTTCTTCTTGGTTATTTGAGAAAGGAAATAGCTGCTAAGAGTAATTTGTGTTTAAGGCTCTTGGAGCCAAAGCCAGTTTGCTGGGGTTTGGATCTTATTGGGTCCCTCCTTGTGTGGCACGAGACAAACCAGAGCCACCCTTCTGAAGTCCACTGTCCTTGTCCTCAGGTTGGTTGTTTTTTCCACTGTCAAAAGTCCCCTTTTAGATCATCATGCAGATAACTGATGATGTTTGGATGACTGAATCTCTATAATACTGGTCGTCAACTTGATAGGTTCTAGGAAAGGAGTCCCTGGGCACGCCTGTGAGGAATGATCTAGATTAGGTAAACTGAGAAGGGAAGACTCACACTGAATATGGCCGGTACAATTTCATAGGGTGGAGTCCCAGATTCCATACAAAGGGTAAACTAGGGGAACAACACTATTCCTCTCTCCGTGTCTGTTTCCTGAATACAGATGCGTGTGTAAACAGCTGCCCCTGTGCCTGCTGCCATGTCCCGTTTATGATGGATTGCACACTGGAACTGTGAGCCACGACAGACCCTTCCTTCCCGACTAGCAGGAGTACTACTGCCAGGAATTTTGTTCCAACAACATGAGAAGTATCTAACAAAGCTTTCTTAATCCCCCCGCTTTTTCTAAAATTGTAATATGTGGGAAATATTTACTTGAAAGCTATTTCTGAAGCACACAGAGTAGAAAAGTAGTACAAAAGTACATGGTACGATTCCAGTAAGATTACCCACGTTTATTCTTCCTTTGTTTGCATATAGTGCCATGTGTTCGAGTCATAGTCTAGAGGTTGTTTACTCACAGGTAGCACTGTCACTTACTCAAAAACAAGCATCCCTTCCCCACAGAAATTACTTTAAAATCTTAGAATGCTGTGTTACACTCATTTTATTATAGCAATACACCACTGCTAGATGTCAAAAATTCTCATTATTCACACACACACACACACACACACACACACACACACACACACACACACACGGAGGGTGGTTATATCTCAATCTATAGATTGATAGACACATAGAAACACATGTTTATAAGGGTTTTAAAGTGAATGTTCCTTGTTCCTATGCAAGAGCCCTCATGTCCTATAAAACACATGCAAACAGATGCAACATTCAAGTCATTTTAAATATAGGGATAAGAAAATGGCATCTTTCATGGTTTGGTAAAGCTCCACTTTTGTAGGAGTTAAAACAATAGGATCGGGGCGACAGCTCAGTCACAAGTCTGTCCTGAAAGCATGAGGGACTGCATTAGATCGCCAGAATTCGTGTAAAAAAGTCAGGTTTGGGGTGTGTGCTTGTCATCCCAGTGCTGGCAAGTTGCAGACAAGCAGCTCCCTGGGGCAAATGAAAAACAAGCTGAATGGTAGGTATCATGAGTGACATGTGAAGTTGATCTCTGGCTTCCACACATGTGCACATATGGAAAATGCACACTCACACACATGTATCTCACACACAAGTGCATGTGCACACACACACAAAAAGTAAAGAATAGAAGACATCAAAATTTAAAATTCCTTATACTACATGAAATGCTAACTAGCAGGATTGGGGTTGGAAAGCACAACTTTTGAATAACCAATAGTTGATACAAGAGATTGATTAATTAGGCAACAAGTATAATAACATGAGGTTTCATCTGAAATGTATAGATTTTTAAATTTCTCATTAGTCCTGGTGGAGTTTAAGTTTCTCATTAGTGATGGGCAGTCTTAGCTGTAGGAAACAGTGACCCAGATCAAGGCAAACACTCCTTGCTTTACCCTTATTTGCATCCCTTCCAAGCGGAGGTCAAAGCCATTGAAAACGCAGTCCCATTTCTGAGCCTCTGAGAAACATGGCATTACTGTTCCCACCTTGAGAGAGGACTCTGTCAATCAACAAGCTTATTTTGCAGGTCCTGGAGGGAAAGAATAACACATTAAATTTTCCTCTCTCTTATTCTTGGTAATACTTTATCTCAAGTGCCCATTAGCCAACCCACTCAATAACTCAGTCTGAATAACGATGAAGGCATGCTCCCAGAAGTCCATGGCATCTGCACCAACCAGACACTGCAGTCTGTTGACAAGAATGTGGCTCTGATCACTGCTAACAAAAATAAGTCACTGTCAAGATTGCTGCTTACAACCCACAAAAAGCACACAGGCCCTTATTGGAGCTCTTGATTCCTTTTGGGGTGTTGTTTGGGAAGGTTGTGCAGCTATTAGGTAGTGAAACCTTGATGGAGGAAGTGAGTCATTGGGGGCTGCACCCACTTCCTGTTAGCCCTCTGCTTTATGAGTGGTTGTGCAGTATAACTGATAGACCCCTGATTCCTGATGCAGTGTTTTATCCACCGCCATGGACTGCATCCCTTGGATTTCGGCTCCAGATAAACCCTTCCTCCTTCTGAGTTGCTTCTTGTCAGGTGCTTTGTCACAGTGACAAGAAGAGTGGGACACCCATCCTGAGGATGGTCTGAGGGAATGCCCTCGTCTTCTGGGTCTTGCCACATCATCTATACCACCTTAGGCCAGCCGGATGTGACGCGTTGCTTTTCTCTGTAGTGATGCATGTGACATTCATCCAGGGATTCAGATCTTAATTTTTCAGTTCCTTTTTCATGTCATGCTAAAAATTTCTGGGGAATGTAGTGTCAGCCTCTTTTCAGATTCCTCATTTCAATATTTTCATCTGCTACCACTGTTTAATTAGGAGCGGTTCCTTTGGTAGGCTCCTTTTGTACAACTTTAATGAAACTGAAGAGCATGAAATGCGGTTTCCCTGCTTTTAAATGAAGCTCCTTTTATAGAAATAAGATGAGAAATGGAGAAATTGTTGAAGTCACAGTGCATGAAATGAAGGCAGCCCAGACTGTATTGGCAATAGTAGGTTTTTTTCTTCTTTTTCTCCTGAACTTGATGTTTTCTAGGACCCAGGTTGTAGCTGCCAACGAACTGGGTTGATGCCATTTTCTTTTTTATTTATTTATTTAAGTTCATAGAATTCTGACAGACATGCCCTTAAGGATTCAATTTCTTGTTGTTTAGGAAAATTGGGGGAAGCAAACGACATGTGGCAGAGAACTATTTTCAAACACAAGGGCAAATTAATGATGGCACCTGGCTATGAGACAAAGTCTGAAATTGTGCGTGTATATGTGAGACTCAATGTGTAGAACTGAAATGAAACAATTACAGAAGAATTGAAGCACCTTATTCTGTAATCATAAGCTAGGTACCAGTGGTCCCTCTAAGCCAATAAACATACTTATGTGGGCATTCTGCCTACCATCAAACTTTCTTTCATAGTATTCTGTTTATACAAACATAAAAAAGAGGGTGGACACAGCATTTCTTTTTCTTATATTTAATCCATACATTAACAACTTTGGAAATTTAAGTAACAAATTCATTAATTTAAGCAATCAAATTTATTACGTTGATTTACAATTCTGACTAATGCTAATGGGCAAAAATTTGTGGAGGTGGGATTTTGGGACTGGTTTTAATTGGTAGTTGTATAAAATAATGAAAATAATATGTGAGATTTTCTGCTGGCTTAGAAAAGGTGATTAGTATCCTCAGCCTGAAAGAAAGCACCTGTAAGTTCCCCACATTAAAAAACTATACAGTTCTGAATTTATTTATTCTTTAATTATGTGTGTGGGAGGCCATGCTCTTTCCTTCTACCATGTGGGTCCTAGGGAATGAACTTAGGCCATCAGTTAAGTGCTTTTACCTGCTGTGCCGTCTTGGTGCGTAAGTACTGCATATCTAAAGATAGAATTTTTAAGATCCAGCAGTGTTGCTGCCAGAGAACTGGGTCAGCTCAGGGGGCATTAGGACATGAACTCCAATCACCAGCCCCTTCATGCCCTAGGCCGGACTCCAGGAAAGGAGAATAAGGGAGAAAAGAAAGAATAATCTCTTGGGCTTGTATTTCTGTCCTTTGGCTGCCTCCTTCTCCTTCCGGATAGCTGAGCATTGCCAGCCTCCACCTCATCTATGTGGTACAAGGGGAATCAGGAGCTGAAGCTGAGAGGTGTGAAGCCAAACCGGCCTTGTTTTAGAGGACTGAGACATGGAAAGAATCTGTAGGGAAACCTTGCAAGCTCTCAGAAACACTTCCTAAAAGTCTATATGGACATGGCCTTCAAAGGGTCATTCGTGATTAGCGATAATGAGCCACCACCCCAACCGTTATCTGAGAACTTGGCCTCTCTTTTCTGTCATGCTTGGGTTCCATTCCATTCTCCAAACAGCCATGCCTTGAGAAACACTTGTATGCTTTAGTGTCCCCATCCCTCCACTCACAGAAGCTGAGTAGTGGTGGGAGAGGTGACGTGGCCTCTGTCTGTTAATCAAGTGCATGCAGCCACAGGGCCCTGGCTTTAAGTGTATGCTGCTGATGTGGATATGGGACTTAACTCAACATAAGAGCAATCTTAACTGGAAGCCATTTGAATAAGTTTGTGTGAAATAAAAGGCAAGAGACCTGCTAATTTTTTTTGAAAGACATGGAATTGAAAGTATAGTGATTGAGGGAAAAAAATAAATCTATATCAAAAAAAATCAGTGAAATCCATCTCTGTTTCATTCCTCGAATCGCGTTTGATCTCTAGTTGTAATTTTCTTCTGAATTTAGGGTAGGTCCATTGAAAACACCCCTCTTAAAACCAAGCAAATAAAACAAAGGCTGAGGCTTCTCCCCCACAACTAGAAAGCGACTGGCTTTTCTTACATTAATAATACAATATAAATATTCCCAGGGCTCTGTGGCAGAGCATGTGTGGGGTTGTGGTTTAATCCTCAGCACTGCAAGAAAACCAAAATGAAAGAAAGAAATGAAGAAACAGTCTCTGGAAAAGGGGAATGGCAGCAGCAGAGAGTGGGTTGGTGTTACAAAACTTACCCTTCATTGATTTTTAGGTTTTTTATAAGTGATTTTCAGAAGTAGAAGATAAGAGTTGTATTTAGTTATCCTTCTAGCATGATTGAGTTTTGCTGTAGTCTGGTTTGTTGAATTTTCTGTTTCTACATTTCTTAATGTTCGTACAGTGTTTGTTGAGAACATTCCCCTCACATCTCTTGCCTTCTCATTTTCTACCCCCTCCTCTTTGTCTCCAAGATATTCTCACTTCTTCCATGTCATACATGCATACAAATGATTTTGTGAATCTATATAAAATCTAGGAATAAAAAATGAGAGAAAACATGGACTGTTTGCCTAAGACGGGCTTAATTCACTTCATATGATTATCTTCAGTTGTGTCCACTTTCCTGCAAATGGCGTGACATTCTTTCATATAGATGAAAAAAAGTTCATTGTGTGAGTATCCTTCTTATGCCTTCACCCAGCTTAGCTGCTCAAGAGGCAGATGTATAAGTAGAGACAGTGCTAAGGGCCCGGCAAAAGCTCTCTGGTTGCCTGGGAGGAAGTGATGGAGGCCAGACTGGGTGAAGGGAGAGTCAGTCACATGACAGGCAATACCTGCAGTCGGGAGTGTCCTGCATTGGAGCCAGGCCAGCTCTGAAAACAGCTGAAAAATATTGAAAAAGAGTAAAAAACAAAACCCACATCCACAGTGCTTCCTGGCATCTATGTTTAAATGCTCCTATCTTGGCTGGCTTCAAACTGCTCCACTGAAAAGTCATGAAGACACCCATATCGTGGGCTCTTGTGAAGGGTAGTTCCATGTTGGCTAGGGGACCTTAGTGATTAATATAAATGGGACTTACCAGACTCTCTTTTATATAAAGAAATCCTTTTAAAACTATATGTATTCAGCTACATTGGATAGCCCATAATAAATAGTTGCAAGTTTCAACTCAGTGAAAGTAAATCACCCAGAGAGAGAAAGTCATTTACATTCCACAATATCCCAACACCCTCCTCTGATTTGGCAGTCTCCACTCTGAACCAACAACAACATCTGCTGGCAATTTATTCTCTATTATCTCCTACCTACGACTTAACCTACTGGATCAAACAATTCGATATTCACAGCTCCCTATCCACCTGTAAGTCAGAGTGCTCACTTGTCAAAATTTAAATGTAGCTTTAGAAATTTTTTTCATTGAAATGTCTTTATAAAAGTTTCAAATAGATAATAGTATCATTTATTCTAAAGCACCCCTGCCTTCAGTCAATTCATAATTTATTTCACTATGATTTTGGCTTGATTGACTTGCTGAAGCTTAGGGAGGGCAGACAGAAGAAAAGGAGAGTTGTAATAAATAAGGAGGAATGCTGAGTGATGGTGTATGCTGATGGTGTTTTAATTTTCCAGGAACTCCTGGAGATTGCGGACCTCGGAGCATCCCTTTTCTCTTCTTTGTGTGCCAGGATTATACCATTTTTCAGTCTGGGACTATCTCTTTACTTGTTCATGAAGGAACTGGAGGTAATGGCATAGCCTCTCCTGTTTATGTCTTTAGGCTAGGAATAAACTGAGTGCTTAGAATATGGGAGATGTCCTGTGAACACACACTGTTTATTAAATGGGATTGTACAATGACAATTAAAGAGTCAGGACAGGACGGGGACACCAGGAAGATGAGAGTGACATAGGCATTCACGCTCTTTGGAGGGAAAGTTTTCACTCCCCTTCAGTGAGGTGCAGGTCAGCACTCAGTCTGATTTCTCACCTGTTGACTGCCTTAGTTTGTCACCTGCAAATTAGTTCCTTTATTTCGGAGAATGCCACCCTGGGACCGTCCTACATTAGATAAGTGAATCTCAAACTCCCTAAGAACAGGGGGGAGAAAGAGAATGTTTGTTAATTATGGCAAAGGCTAGGCTGTTATAGCAGAGAGGAGCAGGAATAAAATGGTTCAAGATAACATGTTCTTCAGCCCCTGCGTGCCAGGGAGTCAGGGAGGTGTTTTTGTCAACAGTGATGATAACCAATGGAACCCACATTGGGACCTGGGATTCTAAAAGGGTCATGCTTTACTATACGGGAGAGGAACATTCAGTTCAAAGTATTTCTTTATAGCAGAATGACAATGGCATTTTAAAATGCAAAAATTACTTCTAACTTCTCCATGCTGGGGCTTTATCTGGTTTGAACTTGTAGTAGATGTGTGTGCTGCAACGTCACAGACCTGTGAATTGCTGTGTCAGCCTCATTGTGTCTGGAAGGTACAGTGTCCCACCCCTAGCAAAAAAGACATTTGCAATTGATACCTGACGAAAAAGGGAAAATCAGTTTTCTCCAGTGGGACGACACTGGGTGCATCAACCACACTCCAGGGCAGGCCACCACAAAATTAACTCCATGATTTTCTTGTGAGCTTTTTATTTTGTTTTGTTTTGGTATTTATCTCCTATTGTTTTTGTTTGTTTGATATTTGTTTTATGTTTTGTGGTTTTTTTTTTTTTGTGAGAGAGATACATAGAGAAAGATAACAAAATTGGTGGGTAGGGATGTAGGAAGAATCTGGGAAAGGTCGGGGACAGGGAAAGAATACGAACAATATTTATACATAAAATTTCTAAAATAAAAATGAAAACCAGTTACTTCTAACTCGATTTCCACTGTAATCTGGAAAATATCATTTCATTAATAACTATGAAATCTGAGGGGGCAGATGTTGGAGACAACTGTCTATCAGACACACTGTCTGCCTAACTATTCATATACCTCTTACCTCCTTCTTTGTGTATTTCAAGGAAGACAACTCAGAGCCCCTATGCCTTAATCCATGAGCTTCATCTGTGAGGAGTTTGGACAGTGGTTCTTTATGGCATGTCAGCACCGACTTGAGTCTGGTGACTAGAACATAGGAGGTAAATTATCGGCGTGCTTATAGACAACAGCAAGAAACAAGTAAACACTCTAAACAACAACCACATGAACAGCCACCACCCTCCCTATAATATAGAACTTCCCATTCAGAAGAGAGAGAAAGTGGACACATGGCAGTTGGCAGTTGTTACCAAGAGTATTGCAGTAGGAAATAGTGTATATTTAGTCCAGTGGGATCTTTTGTAAAAGTTTCAATTGTTGGGTTTTCTCTATCAGAATCAGGTCACAGAAAGTACAGGTTTTGCAGTCTACTTCTGAGTCTACATCTAGGTGAAATAGGCCTGGGAACTACTTTGAAATTTGCTAGACTTCTGATTTCACAGGTAATGCAGTCTACCTCTCTGTTTAGAAAGAGATTAGATACCAATAAGAAGACTGCTATTAAAATATTGTAAGAAAGGCATACATTGAATATGCATAATTCACTGAACATGCAAAGTTAGTGATGTGGTACCTTGAGGGTTTTACCTTACGATGCTGTGGGTGACAGAGCTATGCTCCCTGCCTCTGTTCAACATCAAGAGAGAGAATTATGCTACACTTCACTAGTTGGGACTAGATCTACATTCAAAGTCCACTGCACTGAAGTTCAGTTTCTACAGAAACTGTGGATTATTTGTGTACCTTGTACAACTGAAAAATTGTATGTCAAAACCATCGTAAGTCAGAGACTTTTGCATTTGTTTTCAGTTGTTTCTATTGACATTACATATTTTCTTTTAGACCGATGCTTATGCCTCCTGATCTCTTGAGTGGAATGTAATTCTCTTTAACTGATTTCTGTCTTCATACATGTTGTACCAGGAAATCTTTATGAGAGGTGTTTGAATGAGGCTTCAGGTAACAGACTTGTGTTCTGCTATATTTGGGTGTAGAGTCAGTTGTTTTTCCAATTGTGTGAGGCCTTAGATTTCTGGAGTCTCAGGTGATTTAGGTTTCTGACTACAGGCAAGTCTTGCCCCGTTCAGCTGGCTTGTAGCTCCAAGTCTGCTTTCAAACTAGCAGTTCTTGCCTGAGTTCTTTTCTTATGGTAAGGAGCAATAAATCCTAAATGTGTCTTTTCCACCATTTTCTCCAGAGCACAGATCCTTGATGAGAGTTTCATCAGACACTCGACCATGGATGGCATGGCGAGGAGTACTGAGGTTTAGCAGACATTCTCTATTAATTTCCTGGGCACCACCACTTGGTTTCTGGAATCAATTTGAAACGTATTTTAGGTTTAGTTGCATTATCTCACTTCCAGGCATTAATTTCTGTATTACTACTATACTTCGATATTATTGTTGAAATTATTCCACTCCAAGTCATGGTTAATTTCTTAGCCAAGCCAAGGTTAAGGTCATACTACTATAACAAATATATTTCAAAATGAAACAGTCCATGTGAAGAATGTGAGGCATATTTGATTGGAAAATATAAGCCTCAAGTGGAGTTCTGCACAGTAAGGTCATTGATAGATTTAGATTTCTTCAGTATGTGCTTCTAATCCTCATAAATGCCTCTTTCTAATGGAAGAGAGGGAGACTATTTCAGGGAAATAAGGGTGGTCTGTCACAGTTCCTTAGCAAGTACGTCTGAATGTTTCAAGTATGTTCATTCGACATCTTATAAATCCCTGTATTATGCCATTAATCTCACTGTTGCCCAGTTTTACAAACACTACAAATCTTAAACAAGGGCTGGAGCAATGACTTTATTTTAAGAGAACTTTCTGGTCCTGCAGAGGACCTGTGTTTGGTTTCCAACACCCACATGGCAGCTCACAAACTCTAACTTCACTTCCAGAGGATCCAATACCCTTTTCTGGCCTTCCCAGGCACTAGGCATGGTATACATACATACATGTAGGATTTTATACATACAAATAAAATAAAAATAAGTGGATATATTTTAAAAGAAAGAATCTTAAACCATTCTCCACAAATGCTTTCATATGGGAGTCATAAAATCACCTGTTGTTTCTCAATGAAAGGTGATTTAGCCTCCCTGTGGGGAACTGGCCATGAGTGGGAATGTTTCTCAGTAGCAGGTGGTTTAGATTTCTTGAAAGGTATTGGCCACATTCAAGAATGTTTCTCAATGGAAGGTAGATGGATTTCCTGGGGGATAACTGGCCACATGATAAAGTATGCTGAGTAGTTGAAATGTCTAATACCATTGTCTGAACATTTGTGTCTCCCACAGACATAAGTTGAAACATTACCACCAATGTACATATTTAGGAGTGTCTAATAAAGGAACTAAAGTCAGGAAAGAGACCAGAGTCTGACCTCAATGGATGAAACTGTGTTTATTGAATGCATGGCAGGGGCCAGCTTCTCTCTTGCAGGGAATGGAAGGTCTGTGTAGGGGAAGGAGCTTGGTCAGGGCTCTTAGAGGGGTGGGCAGGGGTCTTAGGTATGGTTAACTGACACAGTAGCAGATAGTGACAGCCTTCTCCTGGGACTACTTGTCCTGATAGGGCTATGTAATTTTAGAAACTTCTAGCCCCAGCTGGTGTCACGTGATTGACTGGCAGCAGTTGAGCAATGACAGTAACACAGTCTCAGCAGCTGAACTTCTGGTTTTCTGCGCCTGGGACTGTGATTGGTTATAAGGGCAGATCATCAATTAATGGGGTATACTCAGAGAAGCACCAGAGTGCTGCCTGTCTCTCTTCCGTAAGAGGACTGAGCATATGTCCACTCTGCCTCATTAAGCAGTATGTCACCAGATGTCAAATCTACCAGCACTTTGACTTTGGACCTCTCAGTCTTTAGAACTGAGCAATAAAGTTCTGCTATGCATAAGCTACCCAATATACAATTTTTGCATTGTGAATAAACTTGTATATCTGGGGACTTCTACTAGCATCAGTACTCAAGAGGCGGAGTCTGTGGCTTCACAATTAAGTGCTGTCTCACCCAGATATGTGAAAAATTAGATTTCCTAATCAAAGACCCTTATTTTCAGATTGTGGGTGCCTGATATGAAACTAGACTACATGTTTTCTGGCCACACATTAAGCACAATTTTAAACAGGTAGTCTTAACGGGAATTATACTTTTAACAAAGCTGTGCTTTTTGTCTCCACCTGTTTTATAGCAGTAGCTATTCACTTGTATAATTCTGTCTTTTCCTATCATATTTGAAGGGTGAAAAATTGGTAAAAATAGTTGTAGGGGAACAGAAAAAAAGCCACATGAGAGCTCTCTCTCTGCATATGTAAAAGGAATATAAACAGATAAATATAGATCATGGTTATAAAGCAGTAAAGACTATTTTGGAATGAGGTTGCAGAATCAGCCTCGGTTCTTTGAATCTGTGTTTGTGTAAATGTGGGTGGTATGCTTTACCATATGAAATGAAAATATCAGGAGTGAAGTTGCAGGCACTGGGTAGAAGAGAGTGAACTTAGGGCAGCAATGGCCAGAGACCTTTATGTTGAGTGCCAAAAAGGAGACTTGGTGTCTGGGGTCTGGGACTGAGACACTGAAGGAGAAGAGAGCAAGAGACTCAAATGAACAAGCCTACAGGCACCAGGGCAGAGTCAAGGGAACTGCAGGTGATTACCAAGTCAGGTGGGCAGGGATATAGGGCTGAGAGGCCTGTGTACTCAATAACCCCATGTGGCCAATGTAACTTAGATGTGTTTTCTGCAAATCAAGAACTAGTGACAGCAAGACAAAGAAGAAGTGAAGCACAGCAGTAATTAGTAAATTCCCCAAACAGATTGCCAGGGAGCATGATCATGGCACCAGGAAGGGAGTGCTTCCCAGGGAAATGGTGGGATGTCACTATGACAGGAGGCCCAGGAGACAGATGTAAGGGCAAAGTCTGACATTTGCTTGAGCCTGTAAAATGTGCTCAAGGACTTCCGGTGACAGGTCCAACAATGCTGCTGAGGAGGGACAATTAACCATAGGGCTTAGCATTTTTGTGTCTTTCCCTTCGGTGTACGGCTTATACCATAAAAATAAATCTTTTAAAAACTGAGATGACAGTTTTGGGAGAAGAAAATAATTCTAAATATATTATGCATATGTGCTCAAATAGAAGTATAGACAAAGATATGGAAGAAGACACGGTGGAGACTGCCCTGAGGGGAGAGTTTGCAGTGGGAGTGGGCACAGAGGGGCACTCTTTTCTGTAGGTGCCTGATTTGTTTATTTTTACACAGGAAATGCATGAAGGATGGGAATGTGGGAGCTTAGTGTAACAGGATAGTTTTCTTGCTCTTTAGTCTACAGCTGTCAGGCTCTGGAGTTTCTCCAAGTTTCCCTAAGTGTTCTGATTTTAAGCAGTTGAGAGAAACATGTAACTTACGTGTATCCTTAAAAGCCCATTCCGACTTGTTACTGTAGAGTTGTCACACACTGCTTTTGTAGTCTGGTAAATTAGCCTGGAAGAACATCTGTGCTGGTGTCGCCCACTCCCTTTCTCAGAACCGGAGCACAGTTAGACCCTTCCCAACTTCTATCTTTCCATTGCCCGTTGCCCCCTCTCATCCCAGACACACGCAGTTATAATTGTCTCTCTTTTTATTACCATACCTTCAGTTTAGCAACTTAGTGTGTGTGCTTGAAAGACGAGCTGCCTAGCTATTCACCAGCTACTCATCAAACTTTGGTTTGTATTGTGCAGTCTGGAGTTCAAGACCTCGAGGAAGTAGGATATAGAACATGGCTGTTGAAAGAGGACTTTGTGTCTTTCACTTCCCGGTTTTTAAATCTCTTGTCCCAATGGGTAGCAGAAATCCTGTGAGTGCAGAGCAGACACAGTGGCAGTGGTGTCACTAAAGCTGCAATCACACCCATTCTTGTGTCCTTTGTACAAATCCGCTTGCCTCATTCAGAAGTTTGTCTCCCTTTGGCTGGGTTGCAGCAGTTCACTGTGACAAGTGATGTGTACAGCTGCGGAGAAGCAAGCAAGAGGGAGGCTCCTGGGAAGTTGAAACTTCCCAGGCCTTAGAGAAGATCTCCTTTTGTAGACTGGGAAATAGAATCTTCTGGAGTTTGTGCTGGAGAAGCCAGTGAGGACAGATGTCATCCTGGGACCCATGTCTCCTGGTTCTTCCCAACAGGACCCACATATCTGCATGCTATGTGTAGCAGACTGCACAGTCTATCCAAGTACTTGCTCTATGAATAGACACATCTAAGGGTGTTTGATTCCTTAGGTTCTCAACAATGCTGTCACTGCTAGCAGCAATTTTTGCCACCACACAATTCTAACCAAAAAGGAGCAACCCTGATTCCCCTCCTCTTTTTCTTTTTCTTTTTCTTTCAAGTTTTGTGACTTTTCTCCAAGGAAGACCTGAATAGAGTCTTACATGTGGGGTGAGTCATCTGAACCCCCCCTTCTTCTGCCCTGCATAATTTTTGTGTTCCTTGTTCCAATTTCTTGAGAAGATGATTGAATGCTCACCCACATGGAAATGCCCCTCTCTTCCATTTCCTTCATGTTCGCATTATTTTAGGGTTAATCTTACAAAATGTTACCTGACTGCCTTGGACAATATCTCCATTAACTGCACACTGATGCCACTGGAGTCACAGAAGTTATTCACGGCCTTCTTTACACGACAGTGTCTTAGCTGAAGTGTTTCCAGGTATGCATCTCCAGATGGAGGCTTGAACTTTTGACTGCCCTGTGGTGTCAAGAATAACATCTGCATTGACATTTTCTGGAAAATTAGCACCTGAAAGTTATTTGTTAGAGATTGGTGGGAAACACGGATGTCTGGTATGAATGATGTCTACCATAGTCTGGGGTATTTGAATGTTGGTCCCTGGTTTGTGGTGCTGTTTGGGTAGGTTTCAGAGGTGTGACCTTGCTGGAGGAAGTATGTCACTGGGGGCAGCTTTGAAGTTTCAAAAGTCACATACCATTACCAGTCTGTTTTCTCTCCTTTCTACTTATGTATCAGGAAGTAAGCCCTCAGTGTCCACCTTCAGTGGTTATGCTTGCTGGCTACCATGTGATGATAGTTTGTTTGTGTTTTAACAAATAAATCTTGTCTGAAGATCAGAGTGAGGAGCTAGCCACTAGAGGCCAGGCAGTGGTGGCACACACCTTTAATCCCAGCACTTGGGAGGAGGAAACAGGAAGTGATAGGGCTGGGTGGAGACAGGAGCTGGGCCCTTTCAGTCTGAGGATTCCATAGAGTTAAAAAGTCTTTCTAGTGGCTGGCTCCTTGGATGATCTTTCAGCAGTTACCCCAATATCTGGCTCTGGGTTTTTATTATTAAGACCAATTAGGATTCATGCTATACTACCATGCTTCCCCATTATTATGGTGATGAAACTATAAACTTAAATAAGCTTTATAATGTATAAGTTGCCTTGGTCATGATGTTTTATTACTTGGTCATTAAGTTTTATAACTTGCAATGGAAAAGTAACTAACAGTGTTTATTTTGGCTTACGATTCTAGGGATATAGAGTCTATGATGGCAGGGGAGTCTTAGAATAGGTAGGGGAAATATGGCATGGTGGCAGGATCAGGAAACTGACTAATTACATTTTTATTCACACATAGAAGCAGAAGAAAAGATAGGAAGTAAAGTGAGGCTATGGAACCTCAAAGCCTGTCCCCTCGACCCCCACCCACATTGATGCACTTCCTCCAGCAAGGATCCACCTCCTAAATTGTTCCATAACCTCCCCAAACAGCACTATCAACTGGAGATCAAGGGTTCAAATGCAGGAGTCTATGGGGGATTCTTTATTAAACCAGCACACCTGTAAACTCTTAATTTGTAATTTTATGCACGTGTTTTTCTGTTTCATTATACAGATATTTGCTAAGTTCCTATTGTGTGTTAGGAGTTAGGACTACTGCCTGCTTTAAATGAGACACCATTCCATAGTCTAGTTGGGAAGTGGATACAAATGTGAATTGTTATGACCTGGTGCAGTAATCACTTTGAAAATTCAAGGGATCATAGTGGGTGCCAAGAGAGCATTTTGCTTGATCAGTGTAGGCAGAGTAGTCCTTGCTGGTAAGTGGAAAGCATTTAAAAATAAGTCATCATTGACCAGGAAGTCAGGATGGAAAGAAACCACAGGCAAAGGAGAGAGTACCCTTGATGTGTTGGGAGAGAGGAAATGTGTTTTCACTGGAAATTGCAGTATGTGGGCATGGCTGAGGGGTCTAGGCCAAAGATAAGACTGGGTATATGGTGGAGGTCCAAGTCACAGGCAGTTTTCTGAGCCTTAATTGGGCTGTGTACTTTGTTGTGACATCAGTGGAAAACAGCTGAAGCATGCTAGCATCAGATTTATGGACTGAAAAGTGATATGGACCCAGGGGAGATTGAGGAGTGATGGTTAGGACTCAGTTGCAGTAATTCCAACAGAAACGTAGGTGGGTTGCTGTAGTTTGTGCTTGACAGAGGTTTTCAGAGGTGGTGTAGCACTTGGTAACTGGCTAAATGTGGGGAACGAGACAAGACAGAATAGCCCCCAGAAACTGAACTGGCAGCATTTGCTATGCTAGAAAGAAAAGGGAAAGAGTGCTGTATATGGGTGAGTCTGGAGTTGGAAGGACTCTGAAAAGCCCATGGTGTGTGTGTGTGTGTGTGTGTGTGTGTGTGTGTGTGTGTGTGTGTGACACACGTGGAGGAGTCACTGGAGTTTTCTTAGTTTCAGTTGTTCATGTGGGTATAGTACAGACATCAAGAAAACTAGTAATGTGTCAGGTTTCTAACATAAATCTTGCCTCTGCTCCCTTTGGGCCATGTTACTCTGGACAAGCTCCTCACCTTTCCAAAGCCTGGATTCCTCAGCTAAGCAACAGAAATATTTATGGTAACTTACCTCACAGAATATATAAAGTATTGTCAAGTACTAGCCCATTCTAAAACCCAATCAGTATTTACTCCATTTTTTTTTAGCACTGTTAAATTAAGAGTTTAAGGAGGGAGTTGGAAAGGGAATAGAATATTTTAGAGAGAAGCAGAGTGAGAGGTAGGAGGGTAAAGAAAAAACTATGAACAAATTACCACTTAGAAAATTTCAGTAGTGAGTGTTCTAGTACCATCCAGTACCAACACACGCATGTGAACACTTCCGTTTCAAGTGGTTCAGGACCATTCAGTACTAACACACTCTTGAGAAGACATCAGTAGTGAATGTCCCAGGACAATCCAGTACTAACACTGTTTGGAGAATACTTCAATAGCAAGTGGCTCAGGACCGCTCAGTACTAACACACTCTGGAGAGCACATTAGTAGTGAGTAGTCCAGGACCATCCAGTACTAACACACACTCAAGACTGTTAAACAGATGAGCTGTTCAAGAGCAAACACAACAGAGTATGGAAACAGAAGATAGACTCTCATGATTTTAAAAGTAAATGGAAGATGAAATGATAGAGAAGAGGACTGGATGATATTGTTTTTGTAAGTCTGGATATGAAGAATATCAGCATCTAGAGGATATCTCAAGAAGAGAGGGAGGACTTTGGTAAAGACAAAAATTGAGCATATTCATAAACAGAAGGATTCATAAAATTTGCAGGATTCTGAAACCTGGGTTACATCTTAGTGCTGATCTCTTCTCTATGTTAGGTAAAATGTGTTTATTCCTGAGTTCCAAGGTCACAAGAAAAAAGAGAAAAAGACTTTCCTTAAGCTAATTGCCAGGTGTTGTGCAAAACCACCCCCCATTCAATCATTTATTGAGTCTTCATGGAGATCTGGCAAGAAACTAGCCCATTAATAATTTATATTTCCTATGCGAAGAAAGTAAGACTTAAAGAGAACAGGTAATTCACACAAGGTCAAAAATAAAAGTTGGGTTCTGACCAACTTGTATTGCTTCCAAAGCCTGTGTCATATCTCCTGAACTACTCAGTGGTTTATTCACACGCTGGAGTTTGGAGGTGAGTGTAGTTATTATGACTATTGGAGCATCAGAGGGTTTCAGCACTCTGCCTACATTCTTTGCATTCCTTCTCTGTATTCCTGCAAACTGAATCTCACAGTATTCTTCCTATACAACCAGAACCTCCCATCCTTGTTGGAAGTCTCAGGCTGGAGGAGGCTTTCCTATGCAATGAGAGGGGGGAAATACCTGGAAAACTAAGTTGTCTCCCACTTCTCTGTATTTGTAGCAATGTCTGATGGATGCTATGGGCAATACCAGCCTCCCAGACTTTGATGCAAACCTCTAGGATATGATATACATTACCATCAGATTTCCTCTAGTACCCAAGGCTTGCTGGCCCTGACAATATCAACTTGCTAGCACATTTTCAGCTGGACTTTGCACTAGTTTCTTCTTGGTGATAAAACAAATCATCCCAAGTTTACTAATTCAAAACATTGAAAACTATGAATACTTTGTAGCCTTGAGGAGCAGAGGTTCAGAATGGACTAGAAGGTATTAGCAGGTTTGTGCTCATTTAGGATGCTTAAGGGTAGGAACCTTTCCTGGCTCACTGGAATGCTGGGAGAATTTAGTACCATGTGATTTGTGTCCTCTTTCCCATGCTTAGCTACTGTTTGGGTCTTTGCCTTAGCTTCTAGAAGCCTCACTCCTGACCTTACACATGGTGTTCACTAAAACAGTGGGTGTCAGAGCCTTCTCATGCTGGTGCCTCCAACCTCTTCCTCTACTTATGTTTTTTTACATGTAAGGGCTCTTGTAACAAGAATGAGCCCATTTACACCTGCATTTTCATATATTTACTGTGTGTATATATGTGTGCATATATATATGTATGTAATGAATACCACAACATGTGTGGAGGTCAGATGACAACTTGTAGTGGAGTCCGTTTTCTTCTTCTGTGTGGGTCTGGGATTGGTCCTGCCATTAGTTTTGATGGCGTTACCAGCTGAGCTGTCTTGTTGGCCTGGAAGCATCTGTAAAGCAGTTAGTCTCTGTATTATCTATTACACTGACCAGTGATTATAATTCCATCTGTGATTTTAAATTTCCGCTATAATTGTAGGGTCTGGATATTAGGAGGCAGCTAGCTGGTGAGGGGGGACTTACTCTGCCATTCACAGCCTCTTGCTGTGGCTATTGCTCTTCTACTCTGTGCTGAGTTTTCACAATAAATCGCTTCCACAAGAATCTTTGTTTCGGCGTCTGTTTTCAGGACAATGATGAATACTGAGTTAAAAGATTCCTCTTGGTTCCTGTGTTGGGTAGGGTAGGCGGAGCGCACAGGCCAGAACAGTCAGTCTAGGCTAACAGCGGCCTCCACTGAGTGCGTGCACATCCTTGCTGGGCTCATTGCTCCTGTGGCAGACAAACAGGAAGAATGGAGAGACCTCGCTAATGAGATTCTCCCCGCTCACCTGAAACCCTCCCCAGTAGCCTTGCCTACCAGCATGTCGCTGTGTACAGCATTTATAAACACAAACGCATGAGGCTCTGAAACTGTCAAAGGGGGCTCCTTGTTACTTAGTACGGATATGAGTCAAGGCTGTTGATCCCGTGGTGCTGTGTGATGAGGCAGAGGAAACCGACATGCTACCTTCAGGGTCAATATGCAAAACAGGAAGGGGAGAATGGAAGCTTGACAGACTGTCAGGATTATTATTAGCTGTCTCCCCGAGTCTGGAGGTGCAGCCTTCATGCACATCCTTAACCAGCTTTAAAACTTGCGTTCATGTTCCTATTGCTGTAAACGTCTTTCGGTTCTGTCTCACCTTGTGCCATTCTCCTTGTTCTCTGTTGGTGCTGATGTTCCAGCTATTGCCACTGTGGCAGGGTTCCTGGTGATGGAGGTCCATATGCTTAAACCTAGGACATTTTCTGATGTGTGAGCCAGTGGATCACAGGCTCCGCCGGCTGATAAAGGAGGGAGGGGGCTCAAGCACAGCATGCTTTAGTCCTTGAAAGTCCCTCTTCAGAAGCTATTAGTTGGAGGGCTGTGACTGAAGGAGGCCTCAGTGTGAATGGCTGTGATATATGCCGCACACTTACTTCTCCTCTGCCTCCACTCCCTTTCTTCGGCCCCAAAGCTCCAATTTATACTTACACTTCCCTTTACAACATAATCCTCACCCCCTGAAATGCACACCTACATCCCGACTCCGCATGGCAGTAGCATTCACAATGCCTCTTATGAAAAGCCTTTTATGATCTTGAATTTTATACTTCTCAACAGTTTTTACCAGTACTTTCAAAATATACATTCCTAATATCCCAACAAAGGGGAGCGTGCATTAAAAGAGAAATACTATAAAATAATTTGGTGAAGAACTAATAAAAGATGCAATCAGTCAAGTGAGTGACAGAAGAAGTTTCTTTCAACATCAAATCTAATGGTTTCTTTTTGTAGTACAAAAGTGCTCCATTAACAGTGTGAGTCTTTTATTTAGGTAATTCACACGAGTGGTTGCCAGATGTAGTTTATTTTCAGAAGGGCACACTTACAGAAGCTGCACACTGAGCCAGAGACACAGTTATCTCTATCTATCGCATTCTCTGATGACCTTTCAGAGTGAAAATAGCACTGAAATTCTGAATCCGAAACCCTCAAAATCAGATCCAAGTAGCACTTCATGTTTGAAATGATGGTTGGATGTCAGTGCCAAGCTACAGAGAATGGCAGAGTGATTTCCTGCCTCTAGTCTCCAAAGATATAAGCCTTTCTTGGCCCAGCCCCCCCTCCCCCACCCCCATGCATGACTGTGGCTGGTTGCTATCCACCAGGACTGTGTTAGAATTCATGTTGATGCTAATCCCCACCCTGCAATCAGAGATCATCTATTCAAAGCCCTCATTCTCCTGCTTTCCCAGGAGGAGGTGAACCAATTCCTTCACATTCATTCTTATCGTCTCAGTGTTTACAGAGCGATACATTCCTACTCTAAGAGTTCATTGAATTGCCAGTGGTGGGCCAGGGAGTGTAGCTCAGTGGTGGAGTGCTTTCCACGAACGCCAGAGGCTTTCAGTTTAGTACTTATCACTGTGAAATAAAAGTTATATCACTTTGAAGACGATGCTTTTAATCAAGAAAGCAGCTAAAAACGATACCAAGTATACCAGGAAATCAATGTGCTTCTTTTCAAAGAGACTTGGTTAAAACCAAATTTGCTATGCCTTAACATGTGCCTTTGGATCTGTTGTGTGTCTCTCAGGATATGTTAGTCCTATTTTGATGAAAGTAGGACTACAGTGTAAAATTATGTTTTTCCCCCTCAACTATGTCTCACAATCCTACTTTGTATTGCAATATATACTACAAAGAAGACTCCTCGCCAAGAAAAAAGGTATTTAGAAACGAAATGGAAACTTCTCAGAAGACAGTTTGGAGTATGCTTATGTTTGTTCTCCTTCAGTCTGTGTTGTAATAGAGACGAAAATGGGGATGGCTTGGGCTGACATAAATCTAACTTGCTTCAGAAGATGTAGAGGACATTAAGAACTGATCCAAAGTAAAATGCAGTAGAGATTCCTGTCCTGGGAAGAGTCTAGCTAATGTTGAAATGATAAAGCAGTATCTTTTTATTATTATTATTATTCCCTCATACATCATCTCTGGACTGCAGTTTCCCCTCCTTCCATTCCTCCCATCTCCTATGTATCCTCTCTCCTAGATCTGTTTCCCTTCAGAGAAGAGCAGGCCTCCAGGGATATCAACTGAACAAGGCATAACAAGTTACATTAAGATTAGGCACAAACCCTCACAACAAGGCTAGACAAGGCACCCCAGTAGGAGGGAAAGGGTCCTAAGAGCACTGTGGTTACAAGTGTGCCTCATCATGCCTGGCTTTTATTAAGTTGGTTCTGGAAATTGAATTCAGCTCCTTATGCTTGCATAGCAAGTATTTTACAATCGGAGTGATTTTTACAGCCCCAAAGATGGCTTCTTAACAATGAACAGGAAGTGCCTTCTTAGATAAGTAACATAAGGAATACAAACTTTATACATAGAAACTTCAATTGTATATTCTAAGAAAAATATTTTCAGCCTCCATGCCTTACACTCCGTATTTATAAAGTGTGGGATACATCAGGATCTATATAAGATTCTTTGAAGGTTGGAAATTATTGCAAACCATATTCTCACAACACCCCATTTAAGGAGTCATCATGGTATAGGCTACATGTAGGTCAAGGCTTGATAAAACTCTTGCCACCACTCTATTTCCTTTAACACTTTATTTGCTGACTTTTCTCCCTTGATTTGTCTCTCATCCTTTTAAACCTCTTGCATTGCACAGGTCAGGCCTTGGGTAGAATTACTTAATAGAGCTCTTGTAAGAGAATGCCTCCTGAAACGATCAAGTACACTACTTTGTTAATAAAATGGAAAGTAGAGTAATCCAGACAAGTGGAAATCATGCCTTACAAGAATGGATATAGAAAGG
The DNA here is from genome assembly GCF_949786415.1 of Peromyscus eremicus. Lineage (NCBI taxonomy): Eukaryota > Metazoa > Chordata > Mammalia > Rodentia > Cricetidae > Peromyscus > Peromyscus eremicus. The sequence continues at coordinate 11,594,800 of NC_081421.1, read as the reverse complement.
CTTCTAAACCAACTGATAATTTTTGGATAGGGACAAAATATCATGGAATAAAGCTAAAGGGAAGAAATAATGTCAGAGTAAAGCCATATGGATTGTCCAATAGCCCCTAAGACGAAGAAAGCTCACACTGACTGTTCACCATCAACATCATATTTTGTCAAATGCCTTGTAAAACTTGAAGAATATATGAATATATACTTAGTCACTTGACAATATTAAGAGACTGAGGACTAGAAAATGTAATTATTACTCAATTACTTCACTAGGCAGGTCTGTTCCACAAAGCATGACAGTAAGACATGAACATGGGAGTATTTGCAGGGAGGGGAGTGTTGACAAGGATGAGATGGGAGTTAGAATAATTAGAATGCATAAAATTATCAAAGAACAAATATATATATATATATATATATATATATATATATATATATATATATATATATATATATTTAGAAAGTACTGCACTTCCAGGTCTTGAAAATATGGCTTTGGGCAGAAATGAGGTAAGTCCTACACGGTGGTCTCCATCAGACAGGCACCAAGAGAGTCAAAAGGAAGGTGAATTGAATTAGATAAAGAGGGACATTTTATTCTATTATTTTGTTTATTATGTACATGTATACGTGTGTGTGTGTGTGTGTGTGTGTGTGTGTGTGTGTGTATGCGTAGGTCAGAAGTTGATTACTAGTGTCTTCTTCAATCATTATCTATATTGTTTTCTTTCTATCATTCTCTGTGTTATCTTTCTGTGGCAGGGGGATAGCTTGCTTTATCTACTATTTGTATTAAAATAAAGGGAAACATGGAAAAATATTGTATGAACTTTTTTTTTCTGGAGCAAGTAGAAATGAGTAACCTGGGAAAAATGAGGTAACATGCACCTTTAAGCATGAAACTTTGTGTGTGTGCGCATGTGTGTGTGTGTGTGTGTGTGTGTGCCTATGTGTACATTTGTATACTTTTGTGTTCGTGTATGAATCTGTTATGAATTGTTGTATTTGTGTGTTTGAGAGTGAGAGAGAGAATAGTTGTGTGTGTATGTTAATAGTTGTCTCTGTGTGTGTATTGACATACATAGGTGTTCACGTGTGTTAGTGTCTATGTGTTCATGTATGCATGTCTATATTTGTGAGTGCTTGTTTGTGTGTGTACATATATACATAAATGCATAGTGCATGTGTATATGTTTGTATGTACGTGCAAGCATTTTTCCGTGCTTTGTCAACATGTGTGGATTACTCGCTGGAAGAGTGAGGTTTAAGCATTCACTGAATTTTGACTTGTTTGAAGAACTATCTTCTCTTACCTTATGCCATATTAAAAGGGTCTCCCAGCAGTCTCACAAAAATACAATAAGTACACAAACTTCATTGACCTTGAACTTCTCTGCACTCTCCATTTGCTTATTTAAAATTAATATACTCGAATAGAATAACCACCTATCTGTGGCACCAGTGGCTTTGAGCTATGTATAGTGCATATTAATGAAGCAGGAGAAAGTAATTGTTCCCTGCCCAACTCACTTTGTTTCTGTCCTCCTGATGGTGTTCTCCCTGTCAAAACCTTCTTAGATAATGAAAGGCAGCACAAGACATACAGTCATTTCTTCCCCCTCTCAGCCCTCTGCCCTGTCATCGCTGAGCCACAGAACCTTCCATTACTGTTCATTTTAATAAGCCAGTTGCTTTGGGTTGGAAGTGACAACATTTAAATTAGTGAGGAGCCATGCCAGTTTTTCAAAGTGGGACAACAACATGTTATCCTCTCACAATTAGTTTTAATTAGCAAAGTCATTGCAAATTTTAAGAGAATACAGCAGGGCACTTGCTCTTTTCCAATTTGGGTAATGTCCGGTTGATGATGGAACAGTATGTTTTATCAGGATGCTCCTAGATAAGGTCAAAAATGTCAACAAGTCAGGGAGTCAGCTCGAATCCCTCCTGTCCTTAGTGCAGATTTCCTCTCATTACAGCTCAGCTTATGGATGTGTCCCTTTTGTGTGACTCCATGGATACATAACAAGAAGACTTCATGAAGCTATTCTAATTCATCCCTCCTTTAATTATGGAAGAAGAATAAAGTTTGATACTAAGTTGGGCACAAATTACAGGGGAAAGACCCAGAAAGCTTGCTTAATGAAGAAAATCTGTCCATTAGCTAGAGGCTCAATAAGGACATTGGAATCCAGGCTGTTTGTTGGTGCACTGCTGGCCATCCAAGTTCTTCTGTAAAGTTGAGGGTGAATATGAGTGTTGAGAATGGTTCTTGTCCTCTGCAGTCTATGCAGCATTGAAGTACCCCACCGGCTTCAGATCACCCAGATGGTTGCACCAAACAAGCTATCCCTAACGAACTTTCCAAATCTTGTCCACAGTCTTACATCACACACAGAGTCTTTTGAATTAGATGGTTAGATGGAGCTATAGTGGTGGTCTGTATCAACTACCACCCTATTCCTTTCTAACGCTCAATTCAACCAATTACGGTAGGCTATAAACACCTAGAAAATGCAAATGTTGTTTTCCCAAACAACAATTGCAGGGGTTGTTTTCAATAGCACAGTCCTCTCAGGACCATCTCACAGTATCAGTCATAATGTGTAAGTAACTCCAATCTGGGCAAAATGAGCTATACCTGATTGCCGAGTACTCCCTGCCCGAGGCCCATGGAAGATCATGGGAAAGGGAATAGGGGTGGGGTGGGAACTAAAGAATGGGGAGGGTCATGATGTGGTGTTTTCTGATACAAGGTAGCCATTTCTATCTTGAACATGTAGCAACTGTGACTGCCTGCTTGGGGCTTGACAGAAAAGGAAAGGGGGAATATGTAGGTGGTGGACTGCTTGGGAGATGAGAATTGGTAAAAATGGGAATCAGGGGTGTGTGTGATTACTGCATTGGAGACACAATATGATATTGTAAAAAAATTAAATATGGTAAAAAGTTAAAATGCTATATATATTTAGACAAAACCTCTTTCCATATGCTATTTTCTGAAGGCGCGCGCGCGCGCGCACACACACACACACACACATACACACACGAAAACCTCGATGTGACATGCTTCTAGAAGATATGAAGTTATTTGCTATGTTGTATGTGAAAAAAAAGTTGAAGCTTAAATTTTGCATATAGCCCATCATTGTGAGTAACCGTAGTGGTGTCTAGTTCCATGAAAGAGAACTTCAAAAGTGCAAGGGACTACCCGTTACATAGTCCTGGGAGGATAAGGGAAGTATGTGTAACTGGAAATTATAGATTGGTTATGGCAAGAGAACACCATTTCCTACTGGTTTTCAATGACTTCTTTCTGGCTTAGAGTATAACAACTGTCACTGAGGTGAGTTTTGAAAATGAGCAAAACAGCTTGTGCATGTTAAGATCTAGCTGGAAAAGTGATGTTCTTTGCCTCTGTGTCATGGAGATGCTCAGCTTTGGAGAAATTTTGTCCACGTGATTATTTCCTAGTGAGAACCTCACTGGCTGGGTTCTGATGCAGTGTTTCAGTGCACTTAGGGGTAATAAATGCACACAGGAAAGGTGATTTGGACATGCTGGAAAAGAAAGTCAAAACAGATGGTTAGTTCATTGCATATGACCTCACTTTGACAGTGTTATTCAGCTGTTGCTGAGGACCCTAACTGACTCAGGTTCCATTGAAACACCTGTGTTATTTGGAACTTGTTTGTGGTTATTTTGCTTTCCAGGCCTATATGGTTGAAATATCAAATGCATATTTGTAAGTGATGCTGGCAACTTTTATACCCCTATCACTGCCAGTAGTTTTTCTCATGGTGAGAAGCCACATCTTGTTAGCCTTAAGGAAGGCTAACGTTTTTCACTGAATCTGACTAGAGCTTTGTCAGGAAAAAGTGTGTGGAATGCAGAAAGCAAACTGTATGTACTAATATGGCTTTCACACACAGCTCCTTTAAAGCCATGCAACTCATAAAACATAATGATATAATCTGTAAAGTGGGTACAAAATGTACCCTAGCAAGATAACACTGAAAACTGCTGTGGAGTTTATGAAAAGCAACAAGAAGGTATAAACATTGACTGTTATTTGAAGGATCAGAAACAGTGAAATAATATCCATCGACAGAGTTGGAAATGTCACAACTGTGTAGACAGAACTTAGCATCATCATATTTACCTGTTCATATTTAAGATCTCTGTGCCAATCAATGATAAAATTCAGCAAATTTTGAATAACTATTATTAGCAAATCAGTGTGTAAGATCCCTCAGGATTTAAAAAAATATGAACATGATATAAACCATGCTATTAAGAAATTGTATACTTGATAAGAGTAGGGTAGGCAAGCAAACAGTAATATATAAAGTGGGGGCATATAGCAGGCCATTAGACTCCACACAAGCATGTATTGATAGACATTGAATATTATCAATAAAAATTGAATTAAATTCAGGTGAACTAAACATCAAATTGAAAAGGCAAAGGCTCTGTTCTAAGTTATTTACTACAGTATGTACTAAACACATATAATTCATCTTATAAGGTTTTCAAATCACTGAACGTATTTCCATTGGGATGTTTGCTGACAACTGTTATAGGAAAAATATCACCGAAAAAACAAATTTCCTAAGTGGTCAATTGGATTGCCCCCAGTGAAGAATGTCTTTGGCCATGTGTTTCCAACATTCAAAGGATTATTAGTAAGTTTATTATGAAGAGGATAGTGCACTGAATACAGAGTCCAGGCCCCAATACAGAGTCAAAATATTCTTCTTGAATCTTTTGACACAAAGATAGGTCCAGGATTGAATGGATATAGACTAAACACTGTGACTACAACAATTATTGAGTACTCCCTGCCCGAGTCCCATGGAATATCATGGGAAAGGGAATGGGGGTGGGTGAGAACTAAAGAATGGGGAGGGTCATGGTGTGGTGTTTTCTGAAACAAGGTAGCCATTTCTATCTAGAACATGTAGCAACAGTTATTCCCCAACATTAGCTCAGGAGCACTTCTAGGTTCTAGTACATGGAAATCCTAAAATTGTTTGGTGCTTGGAACCATGAGTGCTTGAGCAATGGCTTCTCTTTGTGTGATTTCTATCATCATATCCTCTGATGTACCCCTAAAGTTCTACTATAGATGTGTGTCTCGAGGGGCACTGAGAGACATTTATGAAATAACCTGGATGCAATGGCTGATACTTTCATACTTGGACAGTAAGTAATACACATTTTTTGAGTGCAAAGGTAGTCTTTACAGTAGATATTCATGTCGACACAAAATATGAAAGGGACACTTTGTTCTAGATTTCTAGTATGAGGAATAATTCATACTTTGTTCCAGTTTTCTCCTTAACATTTTACTTATCAAGTGTTACTCATTAAATTGAATTAGTATTTTGTTACTGTGCAGCCAGCCAGCAGATATTATGTATTGAAAGGAATTGCAATATTGCATCAGACAAACATTGAAATGAATGAAGGTCTATTTTCTTCACACACTATATCCTGCCAAGCTCCTGAGAGGAGACCGTACAATGGTTTGGTGTGGCCTTGAATTAAAATTACAGAATTGAAACCTCGAAATATTAAAATATATGTGAAGCTGAATCAGGCTGTGCTTACAGCTGTGTAATAAATCACATTTTCCACTCATTTCTCTGATTTTAAAAACCAAAAACAGGAAACTAGAAGCATAAAAGATTAGGCTCAGAAGGAATTTTAAGGAATGGTGGAATGGTCGAGTTCAGTTTCTGCTATTGGCAATTTTTTTTTTTTTTTTGTGTGTGTGTGTGTGTGTGTGTGTGTGTGTGTCTAGACTCTTCCTTAGAGAGGAGACTCTTTCCTATCTGAACATAGCCTGCTGTGGCGGAAATTCTAGCATCCCTAGTAATATGATTATGATCAATTGAAACAACTTGTTTTCTTCCAGAATAAATAGTTTTCTAGCTATTTTGTTTTTGGCAATGTCCACTTCAGGATAATAAATTCCAGTGCAAAGCCATTTTTTTTTTAAGGTTTTAGTAGAACACATTAGATGGAGAGAAGTAGATATTCAATGGTAAAGAAAAAGTTTCTTCTTCCAGACCAAGGTTAATTCTAATAAGGAAAACAGAAAGCATGCCACCAATGCCTTTGCATTAAAGCTCACTTCCTCTTGAATGTTCTTGCATATTAATGCTACGCCAAAGGCTTTCATTACTCTCTGGTTTTGTTTTTTCCAATATTTTCCCCACATGTGATTTCTTCATGTATAAACTAAACAGATTTAAATGCATGTCTTTTCCTTTAATGAAGGTGCCCTTCAGTGCAAAGGGGCTGTTCAAGGGGTGGTTCAAAGACGGTTCACTCTCATTAATGCTCTTAAAATTCTACTTTTGATCAGAGTTGGCAGAGTAAGTATAGATCAAATAGAAACCAAATCTCCCCTTTGAGACCATTCAAGGTTCTTCACTCTCCTGGCTCTCCTGAGAGCTCACTGTTCTCATTTTCGGCACAGTGGGAAGGAGTCCTATACGGAGAAAGGTTTGGTGACCCTGCGAAGGCTAACTCGAGTCAGGCAGAGAAGAGCTGTTATTTAGTTGGTTGTATAATTTAAGCCATTTAACCACAGAAGTGTGGCAATACGTTGTAACTGCAAAGCAAACAAGTCACCCTTGTCAAAAAATGTACTTTTTTTTTTTAAGTTGTGAAATTAGCTATCAATTCATACGCAATCCTAGATCAAAAATGGAGGGTTCCCAGATGCACTAGTGCGTGAGAATGGAAGTAATTGTTTGTGGTTTTCATGAGAAGATTGCCAGTTTGCAGCATTTAAATTACATACGAACTGGTTTTCACGTCTCTAATTGTAGCTCTGTTGTTTTCAGGGAGGCTTGAACTGACATTGACAAACACAGACTTAGAAGGGATACAAAGGCATGAAAACAGCACTACATTTGCCCCCAAAATGATTCAGTGAATAGTGCTACAGTGTTTTATTTATTCCTTGCTATGCCAAACTCCCTTTTTCCTCTAAGGAGCAGTGCTGACTTCAGTAAGTTAATGAGAAATAGTTACTTCAGGGAGTTTGGGTAAATACAACACATGGCTTTTGTGAATTATTGTGTGCCTGCTTATTTATTTATTTTAGAAGTATTTGAATTTAATATAATCTCTTGTCTGTTTATTTTCTTTGAAATAAGAATATGCATTTACCTTCAGTGCTTAATTGACCAGACCAGTACTCATACAGATCTCTCCATGATAGCGTTTTGGGACTGGGGAAGATAAATACAGAGTCCTATAATAATATTCTATGCAGTACTTTTTGCTTTAATCCTTGACTTTTCTGTAAAATAAGGCCACTAACCTCTTAGGCCAGAAGAATGAAAAACTGGCTTTTAGAGAAACAAAACAGCGAAATAAAGGGGTAATTCCGATTTAGAGTTTGTAGAGCTAACTGAATGTGGCTGTTAATTCTGGTGTACAAACAACTGCCTCAAAAAAGATTGCCAAATTCCCTCCTATTCAGTATTTGTTTCCTTTGAAAAAATGCTTGTAATTCTTAAAGGGTCATACTGAGTTAAAGTGTAGTTGTGAAGATAAACAATGGCTTAGCAAGAAGGAATTTGAGTATGGAAAAGGCCATATTAAAAGCAGAAAACAAATGAAAAAAATTAAGAAAACGCTTTTGCATTTGGGCAAGTTTACAAAGGAAACTGCCTACATTTTGCTTGGCATAGCATTTTGAAAGCTCCCACAGTGAGAATAATTAACAGAAGCCATTTATGTGTATATTTCTAGAAGAGCTGGGCCCCATGTATACTTGCAGAGGACTGGGCAAGAAGAAGTTATTTTCCTGCAGAAACAAGGAGTCCTTTGGAGCATGGTGTTCAAAGGCTCTGAAGGAGGTAGTGGTGTGGGATACAGCAAGCTAACATTGGTGCTTTCTAAAGTTTGTTGCACACTCAGTGGCTTCTGTTGCTTTGTGTCTTACCTACAGTGTGGCTGAGAGACTCAGACCATTGGAGGGACAGGACTGAAAAGATTGTAAGATGGTAAGCTGCAGCTCACTAAAAGAGGAACTTCTCTTCTCGGTGGAACAGTTTAAAACTGGATTAAGCTGCTTTGGGAAATGTGCATGCAGTAGTATACGCAAAAAACAGGTTGGATGGTCAACTTCCAGGTTGGATGGTCAACTTCCAGGTTGGATGGTCAGCTACCAGGTTGGATGGTCAACTTCCAGGTTGGATGGTCAGCTACCAGGAGGCTTTATAAGAACATGAGAGGGAGGGAGTAAACCAGATGACCTATGAAGTTTTTTTTTTTTTCTGTCAAATATATCTTTATTTTACTTAGTTTTATCTCAAAGTTCATCCTCAGCTTTGCTGCCTTGGCTTTGGGTCAGCTACCTTTTCTTGTTCCCTAGGAGCTGTAGCTTGCTATGTGCTATGTGGTAGTAGAGGCCTATTACAACCTTTTCATTGTTACTGATCCTCTTTTTTCATGGGTGATGCTAACAGGAACAGAGTAGCCACTAAAGATGTACTGGTGCATTTGAAGTCAGTCATATTAAAGTCCCTGCAAACCAAGACTTTCCTTTACTTTTAATACATATCTCAAGTTGCCTGCACATCTCCCATATGGCTTAGCACAAATAAGAAGGGATTGAAAATTACTATACCATATCTTATTTTAGCAGAGATGCCACTAAGTTCTTATCATGACCTCTTTGGGTTACCGGAAAGCTCCCTCTGTGTTCCTCTAACAATGAGGTGTTTGAGGTAGTCTGTAACACAAACACAATGATTGTTCTACTAAACCTTGACTCAAACCTAGACAACCTCAATTTATTTTCCAGCAGAATTTCAAGCAGCCCATGTATTTCCTTGATATTATTTGGCATCTTTTTTTATGTGAGATGTTAAAGCTTAGTCACCTGAATCCTCTTGTCTTGGTTTCTTTGTGGCCATGAGCATGTGTGTCAGTGCATGCTGAAATATTAATGTCTGTTCTTTCACTTCTCCCCTTTTCTTCCCAAAGCTTTTCTCTAGTCAATCACAGATGTCAATGTTGCCTCTGGGGAGATGGAGGATTGTTTCATGGGACTGGAAGCAGCAAGAAGCAATCAGCCAGTGATCTCCTTAACCCCCAAACAGGCTTTTGAGAAACAAAAGGGAAAACTTGCGGGTTGGCAAAGTAGAGTCTGTTATATCATAGCAAGAGCGTTGGGAAAAATGGAGTTCTCTCTTCCCTCTCTGTGTGATAGAAGGATAGCTACAAAGAGGGGAAAAAAGGAAAATTGCTGTGGGATGGTCTGTATGGCAAATGTGTTGCTGATTAGTCAATAAATAAATCACTGATTGGCCAGTGGTCAGGCAGGAAGTATAGGCGGGACAAGGAGGAGAATAAAGCTGGGAAGTGGAAGGCTGAGTCAGAGAGACACTGTCAGCCACCATGATGACAAACAGCATGTGAAGATGCTGGTAAGCCATGAGCCATTTGGCAAGGTATAGATTTATAGAAATGGATTACTTTAAGATATAAGAACAGTTAGCAAGAAGCCTGCCACAGCCATACAGTTTGTAACCAATGTAAGTCTCTGTGTTTACTTGGTTGGGTCTGAGTGGCTGTGGGACTGGCGGATGATAGAGATTTGTCCTGACTGTGGGCCAGGCAGGAACACTCTAGCTACAAATGGCGTCCAACGTGTTGGCAAGAGTTTCCACCTAAAAACTGAGAAAAAAGATTTTAAAACAGATCTAAAAACAGCTTCCTAATTGTCTCTCTCAAATGAGCGGCAGCTGCCGGTTTGAGCTACTGGTGGGTTCCTAGAGTGCATGTGCGCTAGACCTGCAGTATGGCAGGAATGAGGCCTCTGCAAGTGGCACATTAAGCTGCATGGTGGATTTAGCCTTTATTAGTACAAAACAAAAAAAGAGGTTTCTGGCCTACACGCTGCTTGGCTAAAAGCATAGACCCACGATAGCTCCCAGAGCTGGTGGTAAACCACCTCCATGTTGGGAAGCTGAGGTGGGCAGAGCCAGCAGCCACAGCTGCTGCAGTTTAAAGCAATAGATTCACAATAAGATAGATTCAGATGTAATAGTTTACAATGTGTGTAAAATATACATAGGCTTGAAAGAGACAGAAAAGGTGATATATACAGGTATAGAAACAAATACATAGTTTTAAAAAAATAAAGTCTTTAAAGAGACAGTAAAATTAATATATAAAATAAGCCACATAAAGATGAATATTACACAGAGAATCTGGATTGTGTTGTCTTTGGGATTTTTAACTGCAGAAAAACATTTGATTGTAAAAGATGTTGAGTTAAACCAATATGTATATTTTAAAGATACCTTGACTTCAAAATTTGGATGTAAGGATGTGTTCTTTGGGAAGGAGACTCTGCTTTTGTTCCCACAGAAAGCCAAAGACTATGGATTTGTTCAAGATTAAGATACATCAGGTTTGACCAGCCAAGACCCCCCGAAAGGTCTCTGATGACACCATGGCCCAGATGATCCAACATCCAGAACGGTTTGAAGGCAACTGGCTCAGACGATACACCCTCATGGACTATTCCATGATTCTAAAATTTTCTTTGTGTCCCCATAAGATACAGTGCCTCCCTCCAGCAGGAAGTAGTAAGAAGAGCTACACCCAAATTCCCAAATTATATGTAATTTTACTTTGTTAAGGTTAAAACCTTCCTTTTTGAAAACAAAAAAAGGGGAAGTGCTGTGGGATGGTCTGTACGGCAAATGTGTTGCTGATTGGTCAATAAATAAATCACTGATTGGCCAGTGGCCAGGCAGGAAGTATAGGCGGGACAAGGAGGAGAATAAAGCTGGGAAGTGGAAGGCTGAGTCAGAGAGACACTGTCAGCTGCCATGATGACAAACAGCATGTGAAGATGCTGGTAAGCCATGAGCCATGTGGCAAGGTATAGATTTATAGAAATGGATTAATTTAAGATATAAGAACAGTTAGCAAGGAGCTTGCCACAGCCATACAGTTTGTAACCAATATAAGTCTCTGTGTTTACTTGGTTGGGTCTGAGTGGCTGTGGGACTGGCGGATGATAGAGATTTGTCCTGACTGTGGGCCAGGCAGGAACACTCTAGCTACAGAAAATGGCACAATATGGTTTGAGAGAAAGTCACATTGGGGATGGGAGTATGGAAGAAGACTTTTTGGAGACAAATAGCCCTAAGTGTAGAAGACTGTCAAGTGGCATAGATGGACATCCTGCAGGATATGGGAAAAAAAAACCCAAATAATCTCATAAATTTTTTCTTTTACAACAAAGAACCTTTCCCATGGAAGTTGTGTTATTTTCTGCCACTACTTAACAAAAACACAAAAACTTGATATCAGAGATTAAACTGTTTATTATCTCTCTTAGATTCTGTGATCAGTACTTATCAGGGATCGGTATTTTCTTTTCTTTTCTTTTTTTTTTTAAATTTTTATTTTGCAATACAATTCAGTTCTACATATCAGCCACAGATTCCCTTGTTCTCCCCCCTCCCGCCCCCCTCACCTTCCCCCCCAGCCCGCCCCTCATTCCAATCTCCTCCAGGGCAAAGCCTTCCCCACAGACTGAGATCAACCTGGTGGACTCAGTCCAGGTAGGTCCAGTCCCCTCCTCCCAGGCCGAGCCAAGGGACCCTGCATAGGCCCCAGGTTTCAAACAGCCGACTCATGCAATGAGCACAGGACCCGGTGCCACTGCCTGGATGCCTCCCAAACAGATCAGGCCAATCAACTGTCTCACCCACTCAGAGGGCCTGATCCAGTTGGTGACCCCTCAGCCATTGGTTCATATTTCATGTGTTTCCGTTTGTTTGGCTATTTGTCTCTGTGCTTTATCCGACCTTGGTCTCAACAATTCTCGCTCATATAAACCCTCCTCATTCTCGCTAATTGGACTCCCAGAGATCCACCTGGGGCCTAGTCATGGATCTCTGCATCCAGATCCCTCAGTAGTTGGATGAGGTTTCTAGCACGACAACTAGGGTGTTTGGCCATCCCATCACCAGAGTAGGTCAGTTCGGACTGTCTCTCGACCATTGCCAGCAGTCTGTTGTGGGGGTATCTTTGTGGATTTCTGTGGGCCTCTCTAGCACTTTGTTTCTTCCTATTCTCATGTGGTCTTCATTTACCATGGTCTCCTATTCCTTGTTCTCCCTCTCTGTTGTTGATCCAGCTGGGATCTCCCACTCACCCAAGCTCTCTTTCCCTCGACCCTCGCCCTTCACTACCCCCACTCATGTCCAGGCTGTTCATGTAGATCTCATTCCATTTCTCTGTCATTGGGTGATCCCTGTGTCTTTCTTGGGGTCCTGTTTTCCAGGTAGCCTGCCTGGTGATGTGAGTAGCAGTCCAGTCATCCTTGTTCCACATCTAGTATCCTGTTATGAGTGAGTACATACCATGTTTGTCTTTCTGAGTCTGGGATACCTCACTCAGGATGATTTTTTCTAGATCCATCCATTTGTCTGCAAACCTCATGATGTCATTGTTTTTCTCTGCTGAGTAGTATTCCATTGTGTATATGTACCACATTTTGTTTATCCATTCTTCAGTTGAAGGGCATCTAGGTTGTTTCCATGTTCTGGCTATTACAAACAATGCTGATATGAACATAGCTGAACAAGTGCTCTTGTGGTGTGGTTGAGCATTCCTTGGGTATATGCCCAAGAGTGGTATAGCTGGATCTTGGGGGAGATGGATTCCCAATTTTCTAAGAAATCGCCATATTGATTTCCAAAGTGGTTGTACAAGCTTGCATTCCCACCAGCAGTGGAGGAGAGTTCCCCTAGCTCCACATCCTCTCCAGCATAAGGTGTCTTCAGTGTTTTTGATCTTAGCCATTCTGACAGGCATAAGGTGGTATCTCAGAGTTGTTTTGATTTGCATTTCCCTGATGATTAGGGATGTTGAGCAATTCCTTAAATGTCTTTCAGCCATTTGAGTTTCCTCTGTTGAGAATTCTCTGTTTAGTTCTATAGCCCATTTCTTAATTGGACTGTTGGGCATTTTGATGTCTAATTTCTTGAGTTCCTTATATATTCTGGATATCAGTCCTCTGTCAGATGTGGGATTGGTGAATATCTTCTCCCATTCTGTAGGCTGTCGCTTTGCTTTGTTGACCGTATCCTTTGCCCTACAAAAGCTTCTCAGTTTCAAGAGGTCCCATTGATTGATTGTTTCTCTCAGTGTCTGTGCTACTGGTGTTCTATTTAGAAAGTGGTCTCCTATGCCAATGCGTTCAAGACTACTTCCTACTTTCTCTTCTAGCAGGTTCAGAGTAGCTGGATTTATGTTGAGGTCCTTGATCCACTTGGACTTAAGTTTTGTGCACGGTGATAGATATGGATCTATTTGCAGCCTTCTACATGTTGATATCCAGTTTTGCCAGCACCATTTGTTGAAGATGCTTTTCTTTTTCCATTGTGCACTTTTGGCTTCTTTGTCAAAAATTATTTGTTCATAGGTGTGCGGATTAATGTCAGGGTCTTCAATTCGATTCCATTGGTCCACATGTCGGTTTTTATGCCAGTACCAAGCTGTTTTTATTACTGTAGCTCTATAGTACAGCTTGAAGTCAGGGATCGTGATGCCTCCAGAGGTTGTTTTATTGTACAGGATTCTTTTGGCTATCCTGGGTTTTTTGTTTTTCCATATGAAGTTGAGTATTATTCTTTCCAGGTCTGTGAAAAATTGTGTTGGTATTTTGATGGGGATTGCATTGAATCTGTAGATTGCTTTTGGTAAGATTGCCATTTTTACTATGTTAGTTCTGCCTATCCATGAGCATGGGAGATCTTTCCATTTTCTGACATCTTCTTCAATTTCTTTTTTCAGGGACTTAAAGTTCTTGTCATATAGGTCCTTCACTTGCTTGGTTAGTGTTACCCCAAGGTATTTTATGTCATTTGTGGCTATAGTAAAGGGTGATGTATCTCTGATTTCCTTCTCCGCTTTTTTGTCCATTGTATATAGGAGGGCTACTGATTTTTTTGAGTTGATCTTGTATTCTGCTATGTTGCTGAAGGTGTTTATAAGTTGTATCAGTTCCTTGGTGGAATCTTTGGGGTTGCTCAAGTATACTATCATGTCATCTGCAAATAGGGAAAGCTTGACTTCTTCCTTTCCAATTTGTATCCCCTTAATCTCCTTATGTTGTCTTATTGCTCTGGCTAGAACTTCAAGTACTATATTGAATAAGTATGGGGAGAGCGGAGAGCCTTGCCTCGTTCCTGATTTTAGTGGAATTGCTTTGAGTTTCTCTCCATTTAATTTGATGTTGGCTGTTGGCTTGCTGTAAATTGCCTTTATTATGTTTAGGTATGTTCCCTGTATTCCTGATCGCTCCAAGACCTTTATCATGAAGGGGTGTTGGATTTTGTCAAATGCCTTTTCAGCATCTAGTGAGATGATCATGTGGTTTTTTTCTTTGAGTTTGTTTATATGGTGTATCACATTGACAGACTTTCGTATGTTGAACCATCCTTGCAAGGGATCGGTATTTTCAAGTCCATATAGTATCTGCATCCTCAAGTGGAAGATGCAGAAGTTGCTTGAATTGTGTTGGACCAGAATATTTTGTTAAACAGAAGGTTTTAGTTACTTTTAGAGCATGTATACATGCCAAAAATATTACTATGAAATTATAGATACCACTCTCTTAGTTCCCTCAGGCAGGCACCCCACTGCCCAAACACAGACCAGGCCTGCCAGAAGATCAGGTAGGCTGCCTGCTTGCAGACCTCATCCACCCTCTTAGTGCCCCTCTCCATCCCCAAACACTATCCCTAATACCCCTCCTCTCCTTATTTATGAGAACCAGCCTCCAACTTGGGTGGAGCAGGCCACCAGAACTCCAGGTAGGCCACCCACCTGCAGAGCTCCTCCAACTTCTTGGTTTCCCTCAACACTATTCCCAATCTCCTTTCTCCTCCTTCTCACCGTGTCCCAGGCCCCAACTTGGGTGGAGAAACCCTGCTCAACGAGAGGCCACCAGAAGTCCAGCCCCCAACTTTGGCTGAAACCCTCTGCTCAACCAGAGACCACAAAGGCCAGAAGACCAGAGAGGAAACAGAAACCAGGGAACAAACCACCTATTCAACAAAGACAAATCCAGAAACCAGCACCTAGATCTATAATCACCCCAAACCCAGATTTCTGGACACCAGCAACACAATCAACAACATAATCAACCACAGCCAGGGTGGTATATCACCACCAGAATCCAGATATTCTCCTACAGCAAGTCCTGGTCATTCCAACATAGTTTAAAAACAAGAAAAAGACCTTAAAACCCAATTTATGAAGATGATAGAAGTCCTTAAGAAGAAGTTAATAAATCCCTTAAAGAAATTGAGGAAAAGACAAAAAAAATTGGAGGAGGGAATGACTAAATTTCTTAAAGAAAGCCAAGAAAAGCAAATAGTTGAAGGAAACAAATAAAATTGTTCAAGATTTGAAAACAGAAACAGAAGCAATAAAGAAAACAAAAACTGAGGGAATTTTGGAAATGGAAAATCTAGGTGATTGAACAAGAATTACAGATGCAAGCATCAGCAACAAAGTACAAGAAGTGGAAGAGAGAATCTCAGGTGTTGATGATACGTTAGAAGAAATAGACATATCAGTCAAAGAAAATGTTAAAGCTAAAATATTCCTGATGTAAAACATCCAGGAAATCTGGGACACTATGAAAACACCAAAACCTAAGAGTAATAAGAATAGAAGAAGGAGAAGAATGCCAGCTCATAGGCACAGATAGTATTTTCACCAAAATCATTGAATAAAATTTTTCTAACCTAAAGAAGGTTCTTGTACCTATAAAGGTACAAGAAGCATACAGAACACCAAATAGACTGGAACAGAAAAGAGAGTCCCCTTATCATATAATAATCAAAACATTAAATACACCAAACAAAAAAAGAACATTAAAAGCTGTCAGGGGAAAAAAAGCAAATAATATATAAATGTAGACCTATTAGAATTACACCTGACTTCTCAATGGAAACTCAAAAAACCAGAAGAGCCTGCACAGATATGTTACAAACTCTTTTTTTTTTCAAGACAAGGTTTTTCTGTGTAGCTTTGTGCCTTTCCTGAATCTCGCTCTGTAGACCAAGCTGGCCTCAAACTCACAAAGATCTGCCTGCCTCTGCCTCCCGAGTGCTGGGATTAAAGGCATGTGCCACCACTGCCCGGCTTGTTGCAAACTCTTAAGAGATCACAAATCTCAACTCAGACTACTTTATCCAGCAAAACTTTCAATTACCATAAAGTGGAGAAAACAAGGCATTAAAGTTAAATTTAAACAATATCTATTGACAAATCCAGCTCTACAAAGACAGTACAAAGAAAACTCCAACCCATGAAAACACAAGTAATAACCTTACACCAGCACAACCAAAAGAAGTAAAACACACACACACACACACACACACACACACACACACACACACACACTACTACCACCACTACCACCACCAAAAAAAATAACAGGAATTAAGAATCATTGGTCATTAATATCATTCAATATAGTTGGACTCAATTCCCCAATAAAAAGACACAGACTAACAAAATGGATGTGAAAGTGGGATCTATCTCTTTCTGCTGCATATAAGAAACACACCTTAACATAAGATAGACATTACCTCAGAATAAAGGTTTGGAAAAAGATTTTCCAAGTAAATAGACCTAAGAAGCATGCTAATGTAGCCATTCTAGTATCTAACAAACAGACTTCAAACCAAAATTAATTAAAAGAGACAGGGAAGGAAACTTTATACTTATGAGAGGAAAAAAAATCCACCAAGATGATCTTTCAATTCTTAACATCTATGACCCAAAGGAAACCCACATTTGTAAAAGAAATATTACTAAAGCTTACACATAGACACTTACACATTGATGGTGGAAGACTTCAACACCCTACGGTCACCAATGGATAGATCAATGAAACAGAAGCTAAACAGAGAAATAATGGAGCTAACAGACATGATGAATCAAATGGACCTAACATATACTTACAGAACATTTTGCCCAAACACAAAAGAATGTATTTTCTCCTCAGCACCTCATGGAACATTCTCCAAAATTGACCATATACTTGGTCATAAAACAAGTCTCAACAGATATAAGAAAATTGAAATAACTCCCTGTATTTTATCAGATCACTATGGATTAAAGCTAGATTTCAACAACAACAGAAACAACAGCAAGCCTACAAACTCACGGGAACTGAACAACTCTCTTCTGAATGACTACTGGGTCAAGAAATAAATAGAGAAAGAAATTAAATACTTCCTAGAATTCAATTAGAATGAATGCACAACATACCCAAATTTATAGGGCACAATGAAAGTGATGCTAAAATAAAGTTCATAGCATTACATGCCTACATATAAAAACATTGCAGAGCTCTCATACTAGCAGGTTAACAGCACATCTCAAAGCTCTAGAACAAAAAGAAGTAAACACACCCAAGAGGAGTAGACAGAAGGAAATAATCATGCTGGGGTCTAAAACCAAACAGAAACCATGAAAACAATACAAAGAATCAATGAAACAAATAGTTGGTAGAGTTGGTTCTTTGAGAAAATCAACAAGGTAAACAAACCCTTATCCAAACTAACTAAAGGACAGAGAAAGAATATTCAAATTAACAAAATCAGACATAAAAAGGCAGACATGACAACAGACACTGAGGAAACCCAAAGAATCATAAGGTCATACTTTAAAAACCTGTACTACACAAAATTGGAAAATCTAAATAAATAATTTTCTCAATAGATACCACTTACCAAAGTTAATCAAGTTCAGATAAACAATTTAAATGTACCTATAACCCCAAAGGAAATAGAAGCAGCCATTTAAAGTCTCCCAGCCAAACAATATGGGGCCAGATGGTTTTAACACAGAATTATACTGGATGTTCGAAGAAAAGTTAATGCCAACACTCCTCAATTTATTTCACAAAGTAGAAACAGAAGGAGCGTTGCCAGATTCATTTTATGTGGCCACAGTCACCCTGATAATCAAACCACACAAAGATTCAATAAAGAGAATTACAGACCAATTTCCCTTATAAACATAGATGCAAAAATACTCAACAAAGTATTCACAAACTGAATCCATGAACACATCAAAAAGATCATCCACCATGGTGAAGTAGGCTTCATCCCAAAGATGTAGGGATGGTTCAACATATGATAATCAGTCAATGTAAACTATCATATAAACACAATGAAAGAGAAGAAAAAAAAAATGATCATTTCATTAGATTCCGAAAAAGCCTTCATGATAAACCCTTCATGATAAAAGTCTTGGAGAAATTAGGGATACAAAGATATAACTAAACAAAATAAATGCAATTTGCAGCAAGCTTGTAGGAAACATTAAATTAGATGGAGAGAAACTCAAAGCAATTCTAGTAAAATCAGGAACAAGGTAAGGCTGTCTGCTCTCTCCATATGTGTTCTATATAGTACTTTACGTTCTAGTAAGAGCAGTAAGACAACTGAAGGAGATTAAGGGATTATAAATTGGAAAGAAAGAAGTCAAAGTATTGATATTTGTAGATATTATGATAGCATACATAAAAGACACCAAAAACTCTACCAGAGAACTCCTACAGCTTATAAACACTGTCACCAAGGTGGCTGGATAGAATAGTAACTCCCTCCTATATACAAATGACAAATGGACTGAGAAAGAAATCAGGGGAACAAAACACTTCATAATAGCCACAAATAATACAAAGTATCTTGGGTTTACCCTAACCAAGCAAGTGAAAGACCTATATGAGAAAAACTTCAAGTCTTTGAAGAAAAAAACTGAAGAAGATATCAGAAGATGGAAGGATCTCTCTCATGGATTGGTAGAGTTAACATAGTAAAAATGACCATCCTATCAAAAGTTATCTACAGATTCAACACAAACCCCATCAAAATTCCAACATAATTCTTTACAGACCTTGAAAAGACGGTACTCAATTTCATACAGAAAAGCAGAAAACCCAGCATAGCTAAGACAATCCTGAGCAATGAAAGAACTGCTGGAGGTATCACTATCCCTGATTTCAAATTGTACTGCAAAGCTATAGTAATAAAAACCACATGGAACTGGCATAAAAACAGACACATTGATCAATGGAATCAAATAGAAAGCCACACACAAACCCACACACCTATGGACACCTGATTTTTTTTTTTTATAAAGAAACCAGAAATTCACTATGGAACAAAGAAAGCATCTCCAATAAATGGTGCTGGTTTAATTGGATGTTTGGACATAGAAGAATACAAATAGATCCATATTTACCACCCTACATAAAACTCAGGTCCAAGTGGATCAAAGACTTCAACATAAAACCAGATACATTGAATATGATAGAAGTGAAAAGTGAGAAATACCCCTGAACACATTGGCACAGGAGAGAAGTTCCTGAACAGAACATCAATAGCCTAGTAACTAAGATGAAAACAAAAACAAACAAACAAACAAAAAAAACTAATAAATGAGACCTCATGAAACTGAAAAGCTTCTACAAGGCAAAGGACACTGTCAATAGGACAAATGTCAGCCTGCAGAATGGGAAAAGAGTTTCACCAACTCTAAATCTGATAGAGGGCTACTATCCAAAATATACAAATAATTCAACAAACTAGAGATCAACAAACAAAATAATCCAATTTAAAAATGGGGTACAGATCTAAATAAGTAATTCTTAATAAAGGAATCTCAAATGGCTAAGAAACTCTTAAAGAAATTTTCAACATTCTTAGCCATCAGGGAAATGCAAACCAAAACTACTTTGAGATTCCATCTTACATACACCTGTCAGAATGGCAAAAATCAATAACACAAATGACAGCTCATGTTGTCAAGGATGTGGAACAAGGGGATCACTCCTCAATTGCTGATGGGAATACAAACTTGTACAGCACTATGAAAATCAATATGGTGTTTCCTCAAATAATAGGGAATTGATCTACCTCAAGACTCAGATATACTACTCTTGGGCAGATACCCAAATCTACCACAAGGACACCTGTTCAACAATGTTCACAGTGGCTTCATTCATAATAGCCAGAAACTGGAGACAACCTAAATGTCCTTCAACCAAAGAATGGATAAAGAGAATGTGGTACATTTACAAGATGGAGTATTATTCATCTGTTTAAAAAAATTGAAACCATGAAATTTTAGGTAAGTGGATGGAACTAGAAAAAAATCATCTCAGACCCTGAAAGACAAACATGGTATGTATTCACTTATAAGTGGATATTAGCTCTTTAAGTAAAGAATAATCACATTACAATCCATAGACCCAGAGAGGCCAAGTAACAAGGAGGATTCTAGGGGAGACACGTGGATCTCCCTGGAAATTGGAATAGAATAGACTTTGTATGTGAACTGGGGATAGGTGGGAATAGGAACAGGAGGGATGGAGAGAGAGTACTGGGAGAGACAACTGGAACTGGGGAGCTTTTTTGGGGCATGTGGAAATCTAGTGTTGTGGAAACTTCCCAGAACCTATGAGGAAGGTCCTAATGAGGACTCCTAGTAATGGAGGATATGGAACCTGAATTGGCCATCTTCTGTAACAAGACAAGGCGTTCGTTAATGGTGGGAATGGGACACCATCCCAGTCACAAAACCTTTGCCTACAAGTTGTGCTGGAGCAATGGTTGTGCAGAGATTGTGGGAGTGGCCAACCAATGATTGGTCTAACTTGAGGTCCATGCTATGGAAGAAGCCCATGTCTGACACTGGCAGGATGGCCAGGAATTGCAGGATGGATAGCCCAGAGATCTAGGGTAGAACCAAACATGAATGGCAAAAAAAAAAAAAAAGTTTCCTAATGATACTCTGCTATACTCATAGATTGGTGCCTAGCTCAATCATCATCAGAGAGGCAGGCTTCCTCCAGCAGCATATGGGAGCAGATGCAGAGACCGAGAGGTAAAAATTAAGCAGAACTCAGGGAACCTGGCAGAAGAGGAGGAGGAAGGAGTGTAGGAGGCAGAGGGCTGAGAACATGGCCTACAATAATTAACTAAGCAGGGCTCATAAGGGCTCACAGAGACTGAAGCAGCAATCATGGAGCCTGCATGGGTCTTTGCTAGGTCCTCTGCATATATGTCTTGGTTGTTTAGTTTGGGGTTTTTGTGAGACACCTATCAATGGGAGTGGGAGTGTCTCTGACTCTTTTGCCTGCTCTTGGGACACTTTACCCCTTATTTGGTTGCCTTGACCAGCTTTGATATGAGGGTTTGTGTCTCGTCTTATTGCATCCTGATATGCCATGTTTGGTTGATATCCCTGGGAAACCTCTTTTCGGAAGGGAAATGGAGGAGTAGTGGATCTGAAGGAGAGGGGAGGTATGGGAGGCGGAAACTACAAGGAGTAGAGAGAGGGAAGGCTGTGGTTTTGATGTATTATATGAGAGAAGAAAGAATAAAAAGAAAAAAGTAGATACACTAATATATATTATACATTATAATGATTTTACTATATGTGTCAAATATCATGTGTGTGACTTAAATATATACTATTAAATCCTTTGAATATGATGGAATCATCCTAAGGCTTATTTACCTGCAAATTTGGTGGTACACACTGACTCTTGGCTGTGAGCCCAATCAACTCTTAGCTTGACCACTCACGTCTGTCTTCCTCCTGCTGCCTTAACTTCCTTTCAACATGGTTGGATTTCAAAGGCAACTATTTCTATATGACAGGAAAGTAAGTCAGATGCTGCAGTGAAGTTATGGGCTACCCATCAAAGGGAAGCTCTATCATTTCTGGTGAATCCTATCTGTTAGGCACTTACAAAGCTTCCCTCAGACTTAAGGGTAAGAAGAGCAGGTTCTGCCTCTTCCTGGGGTATTGCCGATAGCACATTGTTAAGGCACAGAGAGTGGGATAATATTGGTACAAGCTCCTGACACAGTTGAGGACTGTAACAAGAGCGTATGGGCAATGTGCAGATTTCAGAAAAAAGACAATTCAGAACTGTTCATTGGTTTATTATCAACTCCTTAGATGAAGTGACGTTCTCTGGAAAGAAAGAGGGAGTTTCATCAAAATTGACTTTCAATTTCATAGATGCGTAATTAATTTGTCTTGGAGTGTAATGGAGATATTACACATTGTCATGATTTATATCCACCAACTTCATCTCAAGATGGTTTGTCAGATTTTCCTACTTTTCCTATTTTCACATTTAAAATAATACTTTTTTGATGCCTAGAGTAAGAGCATGTGCTCAAACTTTTAAATAAGATTCTTTGGCTATAAACCCAGAGTCATATTTTACATACTTATGTAAACTCTCTCTGTCTCTGGCTCTTTCTCTCTCTCTCATTCTTTCTCTCTCTCCTCTCCCTTCCCTGATCTTTCTTTCTTTCTCCCTCTCCCACTTTCCTTCTCTTTTACTGCTTTAAGCTGTGACCTCCCATGGGCTCAACCATTGTATTTCCAGATGTTGGCTCTGCTTTTCTGTGGCCCTTTAGTTGCTTGTCTTCGTGGCTTTGCCTGTAAGCTCAGCCCCTGAGTGTATTGTTGCAGAGCTGACGGCATCTATCACAGTGGGAAGCACCAAGAGCCTGTTTCTTCTGATAGTGCTTCCTTAGGAACGGGAAACTTGCAGATGCTCTCCTGCCTCTTGGCTTCAAACTGGACGATGTGCCCATCAGAAAGAACTTGGCAGTCAAAGAACAGGACTGTCCTCGCGTCTTTCTACCAAAGGATTAACACCAAGGGTCTGGAAAGTGTTTCGCTTCTAAGAACTCTGTGAACCCTAGCCCGAGGGTCAGACCTAGATATCTATTTTTGTAAAAATGGATTTTTAGGTCACAGCCAAACCCATTTATTTCCACATTGTTGAATGACGCATTTACATTAAAACTGCAGAGATGTATAGCTGTAACAGAGACCAGGACAACTGTAAGGCTCTAAAAATAGTGTGTGCCCCTTCATAGAGAGAGATTCTGACTCTTATAGAAAATCATAGAACAAAATTGAGGCCCTACAGTCAGGAATAGAAGTGGAAAATATCTTATAGGCAACAGTGACTATAAAAGGTCCCATTTAATTCCCCCCTGAAGTAGCATATGCCAATTTCCACAAAACATATGGGTTATTACATTCATATAGACATCTTTTGTTGTCATTTATAGCATATATTCTGTTAGTTATAAGTTATGGTGTAGTTGTTCACAATTCCATGATTTTTCTGTTCTCTGGCTTTCATGCTATAGTTTATTGTCATGGATTAAGGCTATCTTTTCCTTTGCTTTACAGAGTGGAGCCGAGCTGACCTCTAATTGTATTAGCAGCCGTATCACGTTTTCCTATGCAATGCTTGACTTGGCCAAAATTTACAGAATGAATTAGCTAGAATGAAACTTTATGAAGGACTTATTCTATTTAAATATTAATGAGGTTTTTTTAAATTTTTATTCAGGGCAATTTCAATCTAAGAAGAGACCAGTGCAGCTGAATTGTAACTATTCCCCGAAGGAGCAGAGGATGTGTGGGCATGTGTGGTGTCCAATGTTGGTATTGCAAGTAGAAGGGTGTCAGCTGAGCCATATGGTCCAGTCTGGACTTTTAAAACCCACATTCTGCTTATGATAAACCAGTCATAAGTAATATAGAGTACCTACTCTTTAAGTAGTTATGGCCTTGAACACATTTGCTCAGAAGTTTAGGAGAATCAATAGTGGTTGAAGGCTATAGAAGACATGCACTCTATTTAGATACTGCTCTAAGACCTAAGGTTTAAAATTAAACCTTTCACTCAAGCAAAGTTTCACAGGAACTATATGCTTTAGTCATATTGCTTTGACTCTTATAGTTGTCATCAACATTTCTCTATCATTATACCCTCATTTAATATCAAGAAATGCCGTAAGAAACAGTCATGTGCAGTCATATATTTCACAAATTGTACAGCTGTTATAGACTGTAGCATAGGCTCTACCATGTAAAGGGTGGTATTGTTTTTGGTATCAAAGATGTACTTTTCCAGATTACCTGGGATGTTTTTAAACTTGTCATTGATGATAATGTCTTTTTCCAGTATATCTTCAAGTATAACAACATACAGACTTTCTATAAACAATGGTAGAGAAAAGGGAACCTCTGGTGGAGACCATGACTAGACTGGATGTGACACCCAGCAATGGCTTCCTGAACAACAAGCACACAAGCCAATACTTTGGCAGTAGGTTTTTGCAAAAAGAAAAATTGTTTTCGTTTTGAGACAATCATTAAGGTACTAGAAGATCAAACTCACATGTTTCTTTCAAATAGTTGATAGCTGAAGATTTATAGGAAGGGAGGGGGAGAAACTGATTGTTGATTGGATGGTGAGAAGGGGAGGTGTTGGCTTCTGTTGTTTGGGCATAAATGGTAGTTAGACATTTTGCAGGTCCTGTGATATTTGAGTTGGGGGAATTATCACATTCTGGAGAGGAATTTTGAGTTTGTGAGGATGTCCTTCAAAAGAGCCTGCTTCTTCTGCACATGTCCTTTATTGAAGAACCAGTTCTGGAAGCTTTTCAGCAACATATGTGCTGTCATGGAATCAACCGTATGTCTGGAGTCCATGTCTGAGCCTGTTTCTGTTCAGCCACTGGGTCTGTGTAGCGTCCCCAGAGCTTAGGGGGACATCCCAGGCTCTGGGAAATCACCTTCCACACTCAGGCCTGCTGCTTTCCCACTTGACGGTGCTTGCCAGAAAGCCTAGGGTCAAGTTCACCATCTAGCTATAAACCAACTTTGTTGTACTTCATGATTCAGGTCTCATTTTCTCTTTCTCCAAATTTTCTGTCTTTAACAGCAATAGCAACATTACTAAGAAAAGGATTATATTTTTATAAAAAGCTTTAAACTCTTTTTTAGGATAGGTAAGGTACAATTTGATAATTATAAATATTTCTAAGATTCTGACTAAGAATTTTACTAGAGTCTATAATAAGCTTATACAATTGGTTTATGTAGCATAATAAGCCCTTTGCCAGATTCTTCCTGTGGGGTTCAAGCCCCAGGTAAACACATAGATTAGCACCTATATTTTAAATATATTCTGCAGCCCTGCCATGTAAATACTCATACATGGGGCCTCACCTTACAAAATTGTTCTTATTTCTTGCATGGATTTTTTTCCCCTTGAGATCCAAAAATTGTATTCAACCGGGCTCCTTCATTCTCAGGAAGCTCCTAGAATCCTGGCTGGTACCAGCTCTCCATCGTCCTCTGTTAGCTTTTATCACAGCAGAATAGCAGACTTTTCAAGGAGCTTTTGAGCAAGCTCTCTGGGATTTTTCTCCTGCTCTTCTAAAGACTCTTGACTTTTGTGTAAGCATTCAGAAC
This sequence comes from Peromyscus eremicus, assembly GCF_949786415.1. Lineage (NCBI taxonomy): Eukaryota > Metazoa > Chordata > Mammalia > Rodentia > Cricetidae > Peromyscus > Peromyscus eremicus. Next base: position 11,569,418 of record NC_081421.1, on the reverse strand, counting down.
CTTCACCATGTGAACCACCTGACACATAGTCTTTGACACTTTTCTATGTGGTATTTCTATAATGCTTACATCTGTGAAAACCCAGGTCTCTTAGGAAACAGATGAAAATGTTAAAAAAAATTGAAAAATTTTAGAAGAAATAGTATGTAGATATCTTAGCAAAGCCAGATGTTTCTTTTATAGGTAGCAGGGGAGGCACAGGTATCTCTGAGTGACAGGTAGAATGAAGTAATATATGTGGAGGTGGGTGTCTCTGGGCATCTATTCCTCTTTCAGACCCTCGCTCCTCTTATCTGGACAACCAGGCATTTCTGCTTGGGCACAGGAACTTTCCACATTCTGGCAGCATTACCTCCTCTTCAGCATGTATTCCTCATGGCTTACACATTTCTGGGTGTGTAAATGGGATAATGAAAATAGACTCCTCATTCTTATGTTTCCTATTCACTCTAATTGAACAGCTGTATTCACAGAGTGACATTTAATAGATAGATCGAACCTGGACCAGAAGATAATATGAAAGATAATAGAATTTGGATCACTTTCATTTCAACACACTCCCAGAATAGCTACACCACATGAATAAAAAATAGTGGTGGGATTAGTTGCCTTAGTAGAGGCAGTGATAAACCTGAACATGTCTAAGGAATCAGGTCCATGATAGGGAAGGATGTCAGAGAAGAAAGGGCATGTGAAAATATGTGAAGAAAAATATTTGCTCAGAGAAGAAAGGAAAATGCATGTGTATACATGTGAGTATGTGGTGTGTGTGTGCGTGTGTGTGTTTGTGTGTGTGTGTGTGTGTGCGTGATAAAGGGAGGAGTGTTAAGGCTATCATGAAAAGTAAATAGAAAGGTGTTAGATGCAAACTAAGCTATCTGTGGTTTAAATGGCTGCAAAGTATAAAGTGGTTTAGTCTAGTAATTAATGGTAACAGCCTGGATTCGTCATGTTTGTTGGGTTTCTCATTGTTGTGAGAAGTTTCTTTTTTATATTTTTATTTAAAATATTTCAAATTATATTCTTATTTATTTGTTTTGTACATACATACATACATACACACACACACACACACACACACACATACACACACGCACACACACTCTCCTGTGTTTGTCAGAGGACGACTTGTGGAAGTTGGCTCTCTCCTTCCGCTGTGTGTCCCAGGAATCAACTTAGGTAGTCAGGTGTGATGGCAAGTGCCCTCACCTGCTGAACATCTGTTAGAGTTTTCTTAGAGTTGCTATGGAGAACGTCTGTGTAGTTTGATTTAGAAAACTTGTATCAAAAACTGGCTCCTCAGAGCCCTCAGCATACTCTGACTTTTGTTTCAGCTGGTGTTTTGTTCCTGATTTTAGCAAACTCCAGCTGCGTGGCTCCCCACATAGGCAGGCTGTGATTTCCTTCTACGAGTGCTCTCAGCTTTTGGGTCAGGACGGTTGGTGAACTTCTTGGTGATCATAGGAGTTTCAGACATCCAGATATGTCATTACCCAGAAAAGAAAAGCTAAATACTGATACTTGTGTTACGTCTTTCAAGATAATGGGTGGTGTGTTCATCCCATGGCTAATTCTGGCATTTGCCTGTATGTTCTCAACCATGATGTAAGTGCAGCTTCCTTGGGTCTGTAGAGAATTAACCTTTTCCCTAACATGTAAGTCACTTCTGGTGTGGTATTTCAGTGGTCAGAAAATGGATTCCACAAATGGGAGAGAGAGGGGGTGGAGAGGGAGGGAGGGAGGGAGAGAGAAAGAGAGAGAATGAGAATGAATATGTATGGCATCTCTCTCTCTCTCTCTTTCTCCCCCCCCCCCCCCCCCCCCCCCCCGTGTGCATCGGATACCTTGGAGCTGGTGTTACAGGTGTTTGTAAGCTATCCAACATAAATGCTTGAATCTGAACTATGGTCTTCATAATAGAGTATCACCAACCTTAACCACAGAACTATCTCTCCAATGAATTCTTTTTTATTATTAAGAAATTTTTTATTCATTTTACGTATCAATCACAGATCCTCCTCTTCCCTCCTCCTGCCCCTCCAGCCTTTAGCCCCAACCTACCTACCCCTCATTCCCTCTGATAAGAAGGTAAGGCCTCCCATGGGGAGTCAGCAGATCCTGGTACATTCAGTAGAGGCAGGTCCAAGCCCCTCTCCCTGCCTCAAGACTGTGCAAGTTTTCCCACCATAGGTAGTGGGCTCCAAAAAGCCAGCTCATGCACCAGGAATAGATCCTGATCCTACTGCCAGGGGCCCCTTAGGCAGATCAAGCTACACAACTGTCTTTGTTTATGCAGAGGGCCACAGACTGGACTAGACCCTCCAATGAATTCTTTTTTCCCCCCTTCATTGTTGACATCTTTTTTTCCTTTTATAATTTAATTTAATTTTACATATCAGCCACGGATTCCCCTGTCTTCCCTCCTCCCGCTCCCCCTCCCCCGCCCTTCCTCCAGCCCACCCCCCATTCCTGTCTCCTCCAGGGCAAGGACTAATTCTTAATATAAATGTAATTAACAATTGCTTAGAACTTCTGGTAATTTCTTCACTTTTCTTCTGTCGAGACACATGTTTCTTAAGAAAAATGTGCTGAAAGGCAAATTGCAGACAACTGTATACTCTTTATTACTTAGGATACCAATTTTTGTCTAAGAGTCTGGGTCTAACATGACAATTCATATTAGCGCCATTCACAGAAAGTTTGCTAGAGGTACAGATCACACGGGTCTGAGAAGTTACAACAGAAAGCCACACAGATTGTTACATAGTTAGGGACAGTGCACTGCATCTTACACCTCTAGGCTTGAAGGAGGAGCCAGACTGCTGTGGCTGCCACCTGAAAGGAGGTGTTCCTATGTTGTTGGCTTTCCTTGGAGGAGGTATGATGTCAAGATACTTCTCAGAGCCAGGAGCACTCATCTACACATATCACTATCTTGGTGGGTCTCTTCCCTCATGGATCACGTAAGTGTCTTCATTCTCTTGTTTTGGCCTTGGGAGGGTTTTCTCTTCTTTTAACCTTCTTACTTCACCACCACTGTTGCTCTCCACAGTCTCCTTTCAGTGTCCATATGCTTCTGCTCCTTGGACAAAGCAGACCCTAGAGAAGTTTGGACTGGGTGTCTGAAAGTGAAAAGAGCAGATTTCAGGCCCCACTTCCCTTCCTCTGGAGCACAGGTGGAATCCTGGAGGCATCTTGATAACACCTTTCCTTTTTCTCAGCCTGTAGCATGCTACTCTGCAGCCCGCCTCCTTGGTTGGCTGCTGGCTTTGTCCTCTGAGATGGTATTACCTGAGGAATACAAAGATAAGAACTGGGTGGGGAAGGGTAGATCTGTGTCTCACTGTTTTCTCACTGAGGGTGCACAGTGGCCTCAGTAGCACCTTTATTTCCTTTCTGTCATGTACAGCGACAGCTTCACTTCTCACAGGGATGAAGTAGAAAGCCTTCCCTTCACTTTCCTTGAGAAGAGGATGGTGAACGTCACTGGTCAGAATTCACAGACACCCCAAAATTCTTTGAGGGACTGACTGTCCCTAGGCTGCACTAAGAGAAGTTTCAAAGCAAGGATCCCACACTTCTTCTCCTGCCCCTTCGATGGGACCTTGCTCTGTGGGAGATGAACTTGTCATAGCTGTTGCCTTTCCTGTTCTCATTAGGGAATAGGCATCTTTAAGAGGTCTTGGTGAACATAGCTACTTCTGTTGGATATCATGTCCCGTGAGAAAGAGACGAATGTCAAACGTTTGATATCACAGCCTGTGTTTGACATTCGTCTCTTTCTCACAGGACATTCAGCTCAGCTAGCCCAGGATAAGAATTGGTCTGGAAAGTCATTGAAGAGTTTAAACATATACATACGTCTTTAGCATATTTTTTTTCTTGGTAGAACTAAGAGAACTTGTATCTGATTAAAAAGAAACCTGATGGAAATTGTTCAATAAACAGAAAGGGAAGTGGCAGTCTGGGTGAGATGTTTAGGAAAAACACAAAACTATTGGTGTGATTCACGTTTGCTCCACTCTTCCTATTCTCTGGTGACTGCCTAGTTCAGCCGGAAGAGCTTGGTCCTGAGCACGGCTCTGTCATCATCTTGGTCTGGGCAGAGGTAGTTGAGGAAGTCACAATCTGTGTGCATCCAGGTGCATGTTACTGGGATGTTACGGGGAGCTGGGTGAGGTTATATAGCACAATGTGATACAGAAACTTAGTCATGCATGATTTCATAGCTAAAAAATTTAAACATGTCTCTGTTGGGTTAATTTTCTACTTTTTAACCCAGATCTGAATCGCAACACTTTTTATACGAGGGACTAGATAGTAAATATTTCATGCTTTGCTATGCAGATGGCCTGTCACAACTACTCAGTTCTGTCATTGTCGCTTCAAAGCCACTGAACAAGGGAACGGGCATAGCTATGTTGTCTTTAAACCATATTGACAAAAAAAGACATAAGCTGGACTTGATTTGCAGGCTATAATTTATGGACCCATGATCTATACTTAAACTTTTTCTGTTTACCATTTATATTATAAATAACATTGATAAAATTGGGCAAAGTATAGAACCTTTAGAAGAGACTCAGTAAAGTAGGCATCAAGAATGTCTGTATTCTTATAAGTTTTGCTTTAAACTCTTACATGCAACATGTTTAAATATATTTTGTCTAATTAAAACTGTGAGACATTAAATAGACATTAATATTATTAGGAGCTTAGTCATATCCATAACAATGACCACCAAGAGAGGATGATTGCCAAGTAGGTACCATGGAACATCAGATGTTTTTGTGGCATCAAAACAAAATTTCTCTTGCCAAATAATGGGCTCAGGAGAGCCAGTCATTCAGCATGGAGAGACATGAACTTATTCATATTTGGAATCTGTCAAAGAACCAAAAAGTTATACTAAATATGAATAGGACAAATTTTCTTCTAATTTGAGAAGAATGGCTTGGGTTAATCATGGATGGAAACTAAACTGTGATTTTTCTCCAGTTACTGAATCAATTTTTCTCTCTTTCTCTCTCCATCCTCCCTCTCTTTGATGCTTAGTTTTAATTGTCAAATTGATACAACCTAGAATCACCTGATGCAGAGAGTCCCAGTAATGGAGATTTTATATTGGTTGGCCTTTGTGCTTGTCTATGCTGGATTGTCTTGATTACAATAATTGAAGTGGGCAGACTTATCTGAGTGGATAGCACTATGCTCTGGTTTGGGGTTCTAGACTACATAAAAAAGGGGAGAATGAACTAAGCAGAGGCATACATACATGAATTCATTGCTCTTTCCTCTTGACTATGGATGTCATGTGACCACCTGCTCCAACTTGTTATCGTCTTGACTTTTCTACCAAGATGGAATGGAACCTGGAATTGTGAGCAAAAGAAGCTCTTTCTTTCATAAGTGTAGTTTTTTTTCTTTTTCCATTTTGGGGGGCCTGTGACCCAACTCCCAAATAAGTACACATGGACACTTATTATTACTTATAAATGCCTAGCCTTAGCTTGGCTTGTTTCTAGCCAGCTTTTTTTTAAAGAGAGAGTTTCTCTGTGTTATAGCTCTGTCTTAGAACTCACTTTGTAGACCAGACTGGCCTTGATCTCATAGAGATCCACCTGTCTCTACCTCCTGAGTGCTGGGATTAAAGGCATGCACCACCACCATACTAGCAAGATTTTCTTAATTTAAATTGTCCTGTTTCTCTACTGAATGTACCAGGCTTAGCTGACTCCCTATGGGAAGCTTTACCTTTTCAGAGGAGGAGTTGGGGGGTGAGTTGGGGAGGAAGGTAGTAGGGGCCAGAAACTGGAGGAGGAATGAGAGGGAGATCTGTTGTTGGTATATAAAATGAATAAAAAATTTCTTAATAAAGAAAAAAAAGAAAATGCCATAAGAAAAAAAATTGTCCCATCTACCTTTCGCCTCCGGGCTTTTATCTTTCTCTATTCTACATTCATTTCTTTACTTCATACTCCATGACTTGCTGTGTAGCTGGGTGGCTGGCCCCTGATGTCCTCCTCTCCTCCTCCTTTTTTCGTTCCTTGATCTTCTTTCCCAGATTTCTCCTCCTCTTTATTCTCTCTGCCTGCCAGCCTTGCCTATCCTTTCTCCTGCCTAGCTATTGGCTGTTCAGCTCTTTATTGGACCAATCAGGTGTTTTAGACAGGCAAAGTAACAAAGCTCCACAGAGTTAAACAAATGCAACATAAAAGAATGCAACACATCTTTGCATCATTAAAAAATGTTCCACAACATAAACAAATGTAGCATATCTTCAACTAATATTTCACAGCACATGATTTTTTCCCCTTTTTCTTTTGGTCAGGATGTTTAATTACAGGAATGGAAATAGAATTAAAATACCCTCTTTCTCCTTTGAACATGTTGTATGTGTTACCAACTGATGTATTTGTTATTAAAAGGAAACAGGCAGACAGGCAGACAGATAGACTTGATGGGTACTGGACTGATTAAATGGACTTAAAACTCTCCTTATTGACTGAACTTTACATAAAGTTATTCCTGAGTCTAGGCACTTGGCTTTCATTGTTTAAAAGCATCTCAGAAAACTTGTTATTTTAAGACCTTTCTCTACCATTTTGAGGAGTAAATCTTGTGTCAGTGTTGGTAGATTTATAACCAAGAAAGCCCTTTCTCAAGAACATGTGAGGCATTTCTTCAGAATGTAGATCCAGAGAAGACAGGAAAGTTACCCATCACTTCCAGTCTTCCATGTAAGTAGGTGGTTAACTTTTATCAGCACCAACTATCTAATACAAATAGAGTAGTAACACCAATTGACCTCTTCTCATGAGGCCCTCCAGTCTCCTTTCACTCCTTTACCATAGCATTTAAAATCTCTCCTGCCTCCAATGTAACCAGATGGCATTCAGCAGCTTTCTCCGCTACCATGGTCTTGAATGAGATGGTCCTTGCCTATTTTAACTTCATCTAGTATGATTTTTTTTTTGCCTTGATAGCATCTATGAGTCACTTTGGTTGCAGTGAGTTGGAACTTAGAACATAAGCTTAGTGGTATTTTGGTAACAGTCTTTCTTAGACATTTAGTGGGAGATTAGGCTGAGGAAATTAGGATGGAAATCCAGTGAACAATCACTCAGTTCATCTACTTTCATGGAGAACACACCAGCATGAAGAGGAAGCTGACCTGGAAGAAGTCACTCAATGAATGAGGAGACACTGTGCCTTGAGTTGCTTAGTAGATTTGTCTTTACTCAGTTGTCATGATCTCAGTGATTCTTTCTGATGTTGGTGTTCTCTAAGCTTCTGTTTCTGAGAGAACAACATGTTCCAACTGAGCATCAGACTAACTTTTAGTAACTGTGTGTCCTGACTGGAAGGACATATCATTGCTCACATGCCAGGGATGCTTTATGCTTTTCCTGTCTCACTTTCTTATTGAAAAAAGGAAAATGAAACCATTGCTGCAAATGTGAGATTTTTAAAGGCTTAAGGGAAAGGCAGTGGTTTTGGAATTCCTATTTCCAGAAGATTAAAAGTGTCCATTCGGTCATACATGAACACACGTATTCTCTTTCATTCTCACTGGACTACCTACATGTGATCATTCTTGATCTTGGTGAGCTAAGGAGAAGCTTTGCCTTAAGTAGTAGTGTGGTGATACTGTGCTCCTCAATATATTGTGCACCCTAATAAACTTATCTTGGGTCAGAGAACAGAACAGCCACTAGATATAGAGGCCAGAAAATGGTGGCACACACACCTTTAATCCTAGCATTCTGGAGACAGAGATCCATTAGGGTCTCTGTGAGTTCAAAGCCGCACTGGAAACATCCAGGCATGGTGATACATGCCTTTAATCCAGAAAGTGATGGCAGGAAGCAGAAAGGTATATAAGGTGTGAAAACTAGGAACTAGAGCCTGGTTAAGCTTTTAGGCTTTTAGCAGCAGTTCAACTGAGATTCATTCCAGATGAGGACTCAGAGGCTTCCAGTTTGAGGAAACAAGATCGACTGAGAAGTTGGCAAGGTGAGATTAGCTGTGGCCTGTTCTGTTTCTCTGATCTTTCAGCATTTACCCCAATACCTAGCTCCAGTTTGTTTTATTAATAAGACCTTTTAAGATTCATGCTACATAGTGGAGTGAATAATAAGCCATGAAGATACATGATCAAGGATATTGTATTTGTGCCCATATCATACGCCCACAATCAATCAGTGTTTTTTGAAGATTACAATTTGCAATTTCCAGTTCTTTGTTACCTTGGAATGAAGCTGTTTTGAAAAATACCCCAGATCTCTTCGTTCTTTGGAGTCAAACAGTTATTCTCGTTAATACGGTGTTTCTTTACTGGAGATGGAAGAAACTACTTTTGGTTGAGTAAAGTTTCAGAAAGTAAGACTGTCAGTTGTCCACCCTGGACCTACAAAGCCTGTTCTTGTTTAATTGAATGAGAAATTACTTAGCTGTTATTTTCAGGTTAACTTTGATCTTGGTAGAATATTTCCTCAGCTCTCTGGACCGTCAATCTGGTGAGTAACAGACACTGTATATCCCTGTATTCATCCCAAATTACTGAGCACCTCTTAGAGCACAAACTACCCTAGATACTGAATAAACAAAAAGTGACCCAAAAGACTTGTAGATTTCAGTATCCATGGAGACAGATATATTGACAAACAATGTGGCAAGAATTACGGATGAAAATAACAGATTTAAGTTGTAGATAATCACGGGAAAGAGGCGTATGGAATCAGACATCTCTAGATTGCTGGATTTGGACTGAGACCCTAAGGTTGAGATGATATGAGTCATGCAAAGGCTTGAATGAAAATGAATCCTTTTCTTGGATCCCCATAATTGTTCCATCCATGTGGATTTAATTAATGCCATTGTTTAGCTTTATTTAGACAACATTTGCTTGCTTGGCTGAGTCTTCAACCTTCATTAAATTTTGTTCCTTTCCATTACACTCACATTTTTGCCACAGAGCCACTGCTACTTGACCCATAATCTTTCACGAACACACATTGTCTTTCTTTTATGGAGGCAACTTACCATTCTTCTGGAGTTCACTTAGTTTTCTATTATGTGGACAGAAGATTTCTTTTCATAAATTTCTGATAGCGGCAGGCTTGTGCTTGTAGGTCTGATGCATATGTTTAAAACTAACAGCTCGTCACAGTTTTATAGAGATCAATATGCTTGGGAAAACATGGCCCATGACGTTTTCATCAGTTCAACTCTTTTTCTCATTTTCCAATGTCCATTAGGATGTATGTATCGATGGAGTTCAGGGAAGGAAGGAAGGAAAGAGAAAGGAAGGAGAGAGGGAGGGAGAAGGAGAGAGAGGAAAAGGGAGAACAAGAGAAAGAGCACGAGAGAGAGAGTGGAGTGGCTGTCCCTTCCTTATTGTCTCCTCTGAATTCTTTTCTCTTGTAGACTCTGAAATTATCACCCTTCATTTCCTTCTGATTCTCAATCTCTGCGAAGGTTCTCTCTAGACAGTCACAGAGTCTGTTCTTTCAGTCTGCCTTTGCTTTCTTCTCTCTAGCTTCGTAAATGTCTTCCATCTTGAGTACCTATTGCTCTGGCTCTGGCTCTGTGCTTTTGGATACTACAGTCAATGGCCACATGTGGCTATTTAGATTTAAATCCAGTAAATTCAAAGGCCCGAGGCCTGTGTTTTACTTGCTAGATGGTATATTCCCAGTCCTTGAAAGAGAAAGCTTATGCCAACATCATGCAGAGCAGAACAGAATATCACTGTTACGGTAGAGAGCTCTGTTGAACAGTGATGTCCCAGGTGAATTCAACAACCTCCCCATCCCCAAGCACTGTGTGTTTCCAACACTGCCAAACTCATCACAGCCTACTCCTTGCTTCAAACATTAATTTTTTCAAAAGGCTGATCTAGATATTTGTTCCCTTGATCAAAAATCTTTTATGGGTTTCTCATTATCTTCAGAATTAAATTGAAACTCTTGGCCTTGATATCCATGATACTGTAAAATCTAATCTCATTTTCCACTCACACAATTAGCAAATACTTCTTCTAATGATTATACTTAGTTCTGGCAAGGGAAATGGCGAGACTGGTTCTCTCCCATGCTGCTGGCAAATTGACATCTTTCTAGAAATAAATATGGCAAATGTAGTAAGATACTTAAAATAACTATGCCATTTACTTCAGTAATTCAATTTTTAGTAATCTAATCTTGGAATCTCACTAGGGATGTCCTGTAAAATGTAGGCTGAAAGGGGTTCATCCCAGATTAATAGTTGAAAGAAACTGAAAGCCTACTAAATGCCCAACCAGCAGAGAAATGCTTAAGTGCATTGTTCTATGCCCATGCTAGTGAATCTCAGCATGGCAACCGTGACTCCACAGAGCATCTTCAGTGTTGCTTCTTTCTGCTCCTTGTTCTTCCATTGCTCCTTTACTCCAGGCACATCAGGTTCTGCAAACGGAGACTCCACCTTTTACACAGGTTGTTTTGCACTGGTTTTCCCACTGTGGATCCTGAAATGCCCACTGATGCTTTAACGGGAGCTCAGATCATACCTCCTCTGTGAATTTGTCTTGGACTTCCCACGCAGAGTGCACAGCTCTTTTCTTCACGCTCCATGGTACCTGTGCAGCATCTATCACATCATACTTGCAGTTTAGAGCTTTTGCTCACAGTATACAAATCTCAAAGGCTTCTACGTTTTTTTATCATTGTGTTTCAGTGTGTGACACAGTACCTAGACTATTTTTAATAAAGCATATTTCTGAGTAAGTGAATGCGTAAAGGAAAAAATTACAACCATAATCACAAATGCCTAAATGATTTCTGTAATCCTTTTTTCTTTGTCTTTTACTTCTTTTTGAAATGATAGAGTTGGGGAAATTGATAGGGAAAGAGGAGACAAGCACAGAAATGAACTGGAGGAATGTCAAAGGTTTAATTTTGTGTTATTGTTGATGCTAATCCTCTCCAGGCTGTGCAAACTTTGTTCAGTTAAGTAAATACTCCCGAAGACAAAGATTTTATATTTACTGGGAAATTCATAGTTGCAAGTGCCCATGTGTTTTTAGTGTCCTTAGGAACCTTAGCAAATAACTAACAGATTTGCATTTCCTTTCCACCTACAGCAAAAGGTCTCCAGGTCCCTCATTGAACAATGACATTAAATAAATACTCGGAAAATGGGACCTGAGTTGGTAGAAGGGATTTGAGCTGATCTTTGATTTTTGGAGTGGATTATTCACTGCTACTGTAACCCAGTAAAGAGAATAGAATTAAAATTACACTTATAATTATATCTGTACTCACTCCACATGCACTGTTAGCATAAAGTTTTCAAAATCATGACTTTTATATACCAGACAGATCAGGTAATTTTGAAACAAATACTTAATTTCTAGTGAAGCTAATTCTTGTAGCTGTAGAGAAAAAAAAAATCAGATCCTGATTCAACACTGGTACCTTTAAAAAATACATTTAAAAATCCATACGTAGTATTTTACCACCAAATCGCCCAATATTATAGCATATGTTTAAGGAATAGGAACACTAAATTCATCAAACTTATCTAATTTTGTATGCTCCATAAATAAATAATGACAGAAAAGTCAATAAATCTAAATCTCCACTCTACATATTTGTTTATATAAACTTCTATTTCCAAGGATTTACATAATCACTTATGTGGAGCAGGCTCTGCTGGGGATTTTGTCATCGGTCCTTGTCAGAACACTTTGACTTTACCCAAATTTATGACTTTTGTTTTACATATGGTAGGAACGGGTACAGGAAGATGGTGACTTCCTGAAAGTGACAAATCAAGATGCTGGGAAAAATATCTTTAGATTCCATCTGAAAACGGGAGATTTGAATATCAGTGTTATTGGAAGCCAGAAGCATTAGCAATGAGACATGTTCAGAGAAGGGAGCTGGCAAGGTCTTGGGATGCTGCAGAGTATGAGCCAAGACTAATGACAAGGTTCACTGACTTTCTTGATAATCACAGCCCAAGGAGAAAGATTTATCTACCAATGCCTGGTTTTTATTTAGGTGCTGGTTACTTAATAATTTTAAATGTGTATGATTTTTGTTATAATGTCTGAGTATTCAAGTTCTGGTTTCTCTCATTTCTTAAAATAGAGTACCCTGTCTTGGAGTATCAAATCCACCCCTCTTTTCTGTTCCCAAATAACTGGCACATGCATGGTACCAGCAAAATCTGAAGCAGGAAGCAAGGCTCTTGACTGGGTCTTAAAAGCCTGGTAAAGAAGTAGATTCAGCTTCAAACATAGTGGGAGCAAGAATGACCCAGTGGGCCCCTGCAGAGTACTTGTCCCAGTTATACAAGGAGTGGAAGACCAGGAGGTCTTTGAAATTCTCTTCAGATGCACCATGCAGGCGCAGTGGTTCTTCTACTGGGGGAGGCATCCTCAGTGCTGAGAAACTGCTTCCCAGTTGCCTAGAGTAAATTCAGTGACTGCACTCTCCAGGGTGCTTTTCTCCCAGAGGCATTGTGATTCTCTCTGAGAGTGAGCCCACTGGGCTCTTTGGAGAGTTCTTAGAGCATTTCAGAATTTTCCAGTGAATTTGTGTTATACAGTTCTGGCCCACTTTAGAAAATAATACAGTATATATATATATTTTTTTTTACCTCTAAATACATTTGATTTTCATTACATTCTCTCGGCCTGGATCCTGGAACTGGGTGACAATTTGCCTCAGCGAGAGTCCTCTGTCTCTTTATGCATTGCTTCTTTGGAAAGAGGAGAAATTATTTTGCTGACAAAGTCATTTCTAAGCCTTGTCTAAACTGCATTCATTGAGGTAACCAGGTTATTCTCTTCTCTAAATTCTCCACAAATTTTACTCCTTGTATTGAATTATTTCTTTCCTCTATAACGATTATCTAGTCAGCTTGGTTTATATTATCTTCATTCATTCCTGATGGTCTGTTTTATTTCAAGCAGAAACAAGCCTCTTCCTTTTGATCTTTCTGCCTGGTCACTTCAACTTGAACTAAAGGACTTTGCTCTGTGTAAACCCTAAGTGAGAGTATCTCTATAGATAATAGTCCTCCAAGAAGTCTGGCTTCATTAGTTGGAGCAGATAAAAACCTGCATTCTATCAAATTTGGCTCAAAACCAAAACCAGTTTCTACGTATGACCCTCTCTGAACTTAGAAAATATTTTCATACATGTTTCTTAGGGCATAGATTTTTCGTATTGGAGCATAAGCTTCATCCTATACCTGTGAGAGTAGAAGAATAGATATGCTATTTGAGTTAGTAGGTGCACTGGCCATGAACACCAGGGAAGTCATATGTTGATCTATCTATTAATTAACTGTAGACTGGGCTGAAGAAGCAGGTCTCCGTGGCACTTTTCAGAACGACCCTACCTCCTGAGAATCTGAGTCCTTCAGTACCAGGTCTGAATGCTTCCCACAGGGTTTTTCAGAGTGGGTTGGAAAATGTAGCACTTAGGAATTTCCACCTCCCTTTATGGTTGCTAACCTCTTTTATTTTCTGTTTTACTGTTCCTGTCTTCTGAGGTACAGGTTGTTTGTGATTCAAAGTCATTGTATTCCTTCACAGATGACCCTAGGTGTATGTTAGGGTTGGGGGGTGAGTGATGGATCAGTTCAAAGAGTAGATCATGGAAGTTCCCTGTTCCAAACCATATTATGTTTTCTGTGATGGAGACAATGAAATGGAGTCTTTACCATAGTACATAAGGATACCTATCTTTGTATCTCTGTCTGTCTATCTATCTATCTATCTATCTATCTATCTATCTATCTATCTATCTATCTATACCATTATACCATTCATCCCCATATGTCCCTCACTTCTTGTACACTCTTGATTCCAACTTTGCATCCTTGAGTACTTCCCTCTGTTTCTCTTAGTCCAGTTACTGTTCATGGAGTGCATCAGCTGTGACCTGTCTTAGAATCCTTCTACTTGTCTTCTTGCTTGGGATATCCTTCTTCCAAATATTTACTTATCCCCAGTCTGCTGCTACCCCTAAAGGAGGCATTGCTGACCATTTCAGATGTCATGGCCATTTCAGCTTTTATATTCCCATGTTTCTTATCAGCAGCTGAAATCATCAACTCTGTGATACTTCCATTGCCATATTCCCTACCCTCAAGAGTGTTGCCATCTCACAGAAATCAGGCAAAAATATTAGTCAATTTTACATTTGCTAGTGGGTCACTGCTGTGGGATGTTCTGTGTGGCAAATGTGTTGTTCTGATTGGTTGGTAAATAAAACACTGATTAGCCAGTAGTGAGACAGGAGAAATTGTGGGCGGGACAAGGAGGAGAATAAAGCTGGGAAGTGGAAGGCTGAGTCAGAGACACTGCCAACCACCACGATGAGAAACAGCATGTGAAGATGCCGGTAAGCCACGAGCCACGAGCCACGTGGCAAGGTATAGATTAATAGAAATGGATTAATTTAAGCTGTAAGAACAGTTAGCAAGAAGCCTGCCACGGCCATACAGTTTGTAAGCAATATAAGTCTCTGTGTTTACTTGGTTGGGTCTGAGCAGCTGTGGGACTGGTAGGTGAAAGAGATTTGCCCTGACCATGGGCCAGGCAGAAAACCTCTAGCTACAAATGGCGCCCAACATGTTGGCAAGAGTTTCCACCTAAAACCTGAGAAAAGATTCTAAAACGGAGCTAAAAACAGCTTCCTAATTGTCTCTCTCAAATGAGTGGCAGCTGCCGGTTTGAGCTACTTGTGGGTTCCTAGCATGTGCACTCGACCTGCCCTATGGCGGGAATGAGGCCTCTGCAAGTGACACATTAAGCTGCATGGTGGATTTAGCTTTTGCTAGTACAAAACAAAAAAAGAGGTTTCTGGACTACATGCTGCTTGGATAAAAGCATAGAGACCCATGATAGCTCCCATAGCTGGTAGAAAACATACCACCTTCATGTTGGGAAGCTGAGGTGGGCGGAGCCAGCAGCTACAGCTGCTGTAGTTTAAAGTGATAGATTCACAGTAAGACAGATTTCAGATGTAATAGTTTACAATGTGTGTAAAATATACATAGGCTTGAAAGAGACAAAAAAGGTGATATATACAGTTATATAAACAAATACATAGTTTTAAAAAATAAAGTCTTTAAAGAGACAGTAAAATTAATATAAAAAATAAGCCACGTAAACATGAATATTACACAGAGAATCTGGATTGTGTTGTCTTTGGGATTTTTAACTGCAGAAAAACATTTGATCGTAAAAGATGTTGAGTTAAACCAATATGTATATTTTAAAGATATCTTGACTTCAAAATTTGGATGTAAGGATGTGTTCTTTGGAAAGGAGACTCTGCTTTTGTTCCCACAGAAAGCCAAAGGCTATGGATTTGTTCCAGATTAAGATAACATCAGGTTTGACCAGCCAAGACCCCCTGGAAGGTCTCTGATGACACCATGGCTCAGATGATCCAACATCCAGAATGGTTTGAAGGCAACTAGCTCAGACAATACAGCCTCATGGACTAGTCCATAATCCTAAAATTTTCTTTGTGTCCCCATAAGATACAGCGTCCCCCTCCAGCAGGAAGTAGTAAGAGAAGCTACGCCCAAATTCCCAAATTATATGTAATTTTACTTTGTTAAGGTTAAAACCTTCCTTTTTGAAAAAAAAAAAAAAACAAAAAAGAAAAGAGGAAGTGCTGTGGGATGTTCTGTGTGGCAAACGTGTTGTTCTGATTGGTTGGTAAATAAAACACTGATTGGCCAGTAGTGAGGCAGGAGGAATTGTGGGCGGGACAAGGAGGAGAATAAAGCTGGGAAGTGGAAGGCTGAGTCAGAGAGCAGCTGTGGGACTGGCAGGTGAGAGAGATTTGCCCTGACCATGGGCCAGGCAGGAAAACTCTAGCTACAGGTCACTATATTGACTACAACTGTATCTCACAAATTGGCTATATTTGCAATAGGTATTACCTCTGAAATGTCACCTCATGCTTGATGGGAGTGATAAACTGGATGTCTATGGAGGATATGAAGAATGGATTTTTACTATAGTGCAGTTCTTAAAGCCTATGATGATGAAAAATATTAAGAGAAACTGACTCAGGGATTAGTTCATTCAGGGAATATTAAGGAGACTCATTTGGTTATTTATGACCTGTGTAGTAAGTTAGCAATGCTAAGTAATGTTAACAACAAAGTTTTCAGAGACATGAACATAACCTCTTCCATCCAGAAAGAAATGATTCACGGGTTAAATATTTTTCCATATAGTGCTGTGGTTGGGGGATTTGTTTATGGTTTAGGGGGTCCATGCCTGGATATCCCTTGCAGATCCAAAAGTTAGTAACTATGGAAAGTGTTCCAAGTAATGAAGTTTAAAAAGTACAAGATCATTGACTCTTATACTTAAATGGATCTCCAATGAGAGAAACTCAGTAACATTTATATAAACATTGTCAGACAAGTCTGTATTAAAAATGAGCTGGTAAAGTTGGTACCTGGTCTCTCTCATTGCATGCACACAATGGCTTCCCTTTTATTCTTTGTTGGAAGAGTAGACTAGATGCGTATTAGCATCTGCTCTGTGAAGATAGATGTAGAGATAGATAGATGATAGATAGATAGATAGACAGACAGATGATAGATATAGATAGGTTGATAGATAGATAGATAGATAGATATCCAAGGAGAGAAAGAGACAGAGTCAAGGAAGAGGAGTAGGAGTAGGACAAAAAGTCTTGATGATAGATGACTGATAGATGATAGATAGATAGGTAAGTAGGTAGGTAGGCAGGTAGACAGACAGACAGACAGATAGACAGATAGAGAGATAGACAGATAGATAGAGATAGACAGAGATAGAGGCTGGATGCTGTGAGAATCACATCTTTCCAAAGCAGAAAGAATATTTGTAGATGTAACCAACCCCTCTGGGACTGGCGGGACTTGGTGGCTGGAGCTGGAGAGAAATTCTCCAGCTACAAATATTCCCACTAGTGGTGGTTCTGGGAGCTGCTTTCACTAGACTGCCCTTCTGGTCTTTTTCCTTGCTTGAGCTGTAAGGTCCTATGTCCTTTGTAACACCCTGACCATGCTCTCACAAAGACAGTGAGTAGAAATAATAACAATTAAAAAAACTATCTCCACAAAACTTTCCAGATTCAGTCATACCAGATTTCTTTTGAGATGTGAACACACATTTAATTTAGTTAAACATGAATTATAAATACTATAACAAATTTGAAAAGAAATATTGTACCATGTTTTTCTTTCCATTGTAACATATTTTATCTTTGGCCATGAACTTCATCTCAATAACAACATTAAACTACCATGTGTAGAATTTAATTAGATCCCAATTTTGACTATAAGTATGGTTTTTATGTATTTAGTTTTTTTTTTTAAATCCACTAAAACACCCAATGCTTTCATTTGGTGAATTACAATCCCACTGCCTCCCAGCAGGTCCAACAAGGCTTTGGTCTTTTTTCATCACTTGTAGCTGTAATCTATATTCTAAAGGCTAGGAACACAAAGCCTGCAATCAGCTCATTAGTGGATTTGGCCATTATGCTGAAATTATACATTAATTTCACCTGAATTGCTTGGTGCTAAGTAACAAAAAAAATCTGTTCTGATATCTGCTGCCTTAAAGGTTATTGAATTCAATCACATTGAGATAATAGCTTTAAATGAACATTCATATTGAATTTTATAGATATGCAGTTCTTGCATTATTAAAACTGGTTACTCAGATCATAGGCACGGCATCCCAACTGCTCTTCTTGTCTCTAGTCTTTCTTGTCTCTCTCTCACTCATTATCTTGTCACTGGAGTTGCATCTCTAAGTCAGATTGGGTTATGAGTCTCTCTGCTTGGATACTGGCAATGACTCCTTATAGAATTAAGTCCAAACTCATTTTCTTAGTGTCTAGGCTGTTTTTAATTTCATCTCGCTATCTTGCTAACCTCATCTCCTGTATCTGATAAGCTACTCACACCTTCCTTCTGCATACTGACTTTAACAAACAAGCCATCATTTTATGGGCATGCACATAGCTTTGTGTTCTGTAGGTAGGCTCATGTATGTAGCTTCATGTCTCTGTATAAAGGCTCATGAGTACATCTCCATGTCTTGTGTGCAGGCTCATGCATATAGATCCATGTCTCTGTATGAAGGCTCATGGGCATAACTTCATGTCTTTGTGTGAAGACACTCATGCACATAGCTCCATGTCTGTATACAGGCCTATGCACATAGCTCTATTACAATGGAGTGATTTTAGGGACTTAGGGAAAGCTTTCCAAAGGAAGGTTGAATCAACTTGAGCATTGCGGTAAGAACTGGTATTAGGAGTTACTTGGAGAAAAAGAGAGGCGAGAGGAAGGAGTAACTCTTAGGGAGACAGAGTGAATGAAAACCTGAGTGGTAAAAGACACAGATTGTGTCCTTGTGTATGATTGTGGGGGTGTGGACATACATGGTGGCGGTATTCACTGGTAAGCCAATAGGAAGCAAAGAGGGGACAAACTTTCTAAGGAAGTTCTATTCAGCAACTACAAACCTAAAAACCCAGTTTTTAAACATCATTTTCTTTACCCATTGTTTTAGAGTTCTCTCAAACAACTAACATGCCTACTATGTGCAGCACAGTGTGCTGAATAATTTTAAAATCTTAGATGAGGATAGATATGAGCTGCATACAGATAACTCTGATGCAAAGTAGAACATGCTATATGAGAACACAAAAATAAAGTTGCTACAGGAATCAGAGGAGGAAATTCACACATTGGTGAGTGGCTGATCCAGTTTTACCAACACTATTATGATCTTGGCTCTGAAGCTCAGCTCTACCATAGTGATGCTAATTTTGTGACTATGTTGACCCCCTGGAGGGACATCCCTTGGAAAAACATCTTGTTTTCAGACAAACTTGGTCTAAGCAGTGTGTAGGCTGACTACTAGACTGGGATGAAAGCCTGTGAGTTTCAGTGTTTAGTTGTAAATGAACAGAAGAAAGAGAAATGGAGGCTTCCCAATAACCAGACTTGGGGTCTGTGTCTTACAAGCATGCTAGAGTAGTTTCAGTTGTTAGATGTGAGCAGGAAGGAAACATTAAGGTGAAAGTAGTAAGTATCAACATTCAAACACTAGAAGTTTGTTCTGGGCACAGTTGCTAAAGCTCTGTTTGTGGGAGATTAAGCTTATTTGTGGAAATGCACTCATTCTTTCCTCAAGGTCAGTCTTAACTCTGCCCCCCACTGTAGTGGGTAGCCATTCCAGCTTTGGTCTGGAAGTTCCAACCCCCACTGAGGATTCGGTAACTATCATGCCTACAAGGCGGGGCCAAGAGAGGTCCCTGAAGACCCGAGATCCAGATGCGCCGCCCTCTCTTGGTTCCTGCACCCTGGACGCTAGAGGTAGACCGAACAGAGTTCTCCAGAGAACACAGCCGGACTGCGCTATGTCTTCCCCAGACCCTATAACCTATCCCTTTATTTTTGAGTTACCCCCAAAATAAACCTCCCTTTTAACTACGTGGAGTGGCCTGAATAATTTCACCAATACCCCACCCCCAGTCGATTCAGCAAACCAGAGGGACTCTACCCGAATGATAAGCCCCATATGCAGTTGGTAGGGGTTAGCCTCTGCTCTCTTAGGAATCTGTAGGTTCAGCTACATACGTCAGCGAGCTCAAATTCACCAGGCCTAGTAATTGGGCATTTCAGTGTAGCTGCTGAAAAAATTAGAATTTGTTCCATTTCATGTTCACCTTTGTGTTCACTGATCTGTGCTCCACCCCCCTAACTTTTCCTTCCCTAAATCTTGCTGAAGTTACCTGGCATAGAAGACTGGTGTTTTCCTTCTCCCATCTTTGAACAATAGTAGTTCTTTTCCATCCCCTTGAAATATTGGTGGCCAGAGCCAATGTCTTATATTTATAATCTCATTCCTCAAGCAAACATTTCTAAAAGGCCAATAGAGCAAACTCAACCTGGTGGAGAGGATCCGAACTCTGCGTCTGGTTTCCCACTCGCTAACTCAGAAATCACATCACCGGGATAGGCTGCTGTATCTCTGTGAGTCTCGTCAGACACTGGCGGAATAGATGGCCGTGGCATGTCCTGTGGCCAGGGAAGGAATCAGTGAGGGATGATCAACAGCATCTAGGTAGTTGGAAATGGTTTAGCATTTCGTTCAGACTTGCTCATATGAGCATTCAGTCGGTAGATTGAGGTGGAAATCCCTTTCTTCTGGATGTACATTTCAAGACACTTCCAAAAAGTGCAGAAAGTATGATTTTACCTGACTACTCCAGGTCATGTCCATGCAACTTCTTAAGGAAGCATACATACACTTGGTAAAATTTAGTCTGATTAAAAAAATGTACTGTATATTCATTAATTTTCATTGTGTATATAAGACACAGTTTCTCAAGGTAGACCAGGCTGTCCTGGAACTGACTTTGTAGTTCAGGTTGGCCTGGAATCCACAACGATCTTCCTGCATTAACCACCCAACTACTGGGATTATAGGTATAAGTTGCAGGCTTCTTATTTTCCTTTTCGTCAACTTTATTTTCATACATTTCACGTAGAATACGGTTATTTATGTGAAAGAACATTGCAGAAAAAAGGAAAAAGAACAGGATAGTAATTACAGCCCAACTTTCCTTACACTGACAGCAGCCAGCTCATTTATTAAGTCAATGTAACACAGCAACATCACACTTGATTGAAATCTTGGCCAAGTCTGACAGATGTTCTCTACCCACTGTCAATCTCAAGTATGTTTTAATGAGTTTCAAGTGGCTGGAGCGCCCCTCCGCAGATGCCACTGTTGCGGAGATTGTGAGCAGAATCTTCAGGGCAATGGGTTTTGTATTTAATAAGCGGTGCATGGTAGGTAACGGGTAGAAATCATTGCTGGAAACGCAATCACAGCTCTGGAAACAGCCGCTTTCAGCCTGCAGTTGATGAGCCTCCTTCCAATCAGTTAAATTCAGAACGGTGCCCCAAAGCCAGGCTGTGTGTTGAATGTCTGCAGTCTTAGAAGCTGATAAGAGTATTTGAAAACCCCAATCTTTTTGGAGATTTCAGAAGATGCCTACTTCAGGAGACTCGCTAGAAAATGTTTAAAATTGGCTCAGTATGTTTTTGCTATTGTTTCTCAATGAAATTGCAATGGAGAGAGAGAGAGAGAGAGAGAGAGAGAGAGAGAGAGAGAGAGAGAGAGAGAGAGAGAGAGAGAAAATGAATTTACAAAGCTAGTCCTACTTATTATTTGTATGCATTTCCAGTAAGTTCACTCTAAGATTTTATGTGGTTACTTCTTAGTTTTCAGATAGACGGTTTGAGATTTCTACTGGTTTATAGACTTGTTTTTTTTTTACTTTAAAATTATTACTTGTGTAGAGAAAAGCCATGAGGATGGTATTTCTTTTGATCAGTCTCTATCTCAAACAAAATGGTTTATATGTTTTGTATATTATGCCATAAAAACAAATATTGCTTAGCTGCTGTGGTGCATTAGTTTTTTTCTTTGCCAGGATAAATCTATTTCCAGTTCCTAGACTATCTCTTTAGTTTAAATGCAATAGCACACCTCTGTTCTTTCTCTGTCTTTATAAATCATTTGGGAACCTTTAATGATCTGAAGTATTTCTGCAGAATGGCTCTGAGTTGAACAAGAGTTCCTACTACATTCCCCTGGTCTTATGATGCAAAAGTTGCTTAAGAGCAGAGAGCTTTTTGAGGAAGGAGATATTGCTTGGTATAATCCGAGGAGGAGTGTCAAGTCCTAGTTTTACTATGCAATATGTTCTCTGAAGTAATTGAAACTTGCAAACACTGGGATGCTTTGTCAGACTATTGATATTTATAACTTCTCCTGCTCTGAGTTTGATTTAAAACCCAAAGCCTGTCAGGAAGCCAGATGGTAAGTAAGGACATCTCATGTATAAACGCTTAGTTACCATGAGGTAGATAGGAAAGTGTGTGGTGGAGTCACATGCTACTGCCTCAAAGGCGTCTTTGGGTAATGCTGGGAATTTCATATGAGGTATTTTTTAATATTTATTTAGTCTTATCAGTTAGGCTGCCATAGCTTCATGCCCTTTGAGTCCCCAGAGCCTGGCTGCTGCATGCAGCAATTAGTTTGTGCCAGGGAGAAAATGAGTAGTGAGAGAATGCTCTGGGCTGAAATGCCATGTGACAAACAGTGGAGTGTGAAAGGGCTGTTTGTTAGTTAGAAATTAGTCATGGCTTAGCCCCAGGTGGGCTAGTAGTGACTTCACATTATTTATTCTCGTCTTTCTCAGGGCAGCCTTGCCCTTCTCTTCTGCATGGCTTGCTCTCTGGGGAGTTGTTAATGGCATTGCCGAAAGTATACAACATTTAAAAGGATCACCAACAGAGAGAAATGGATTGTTTGAGGCTTGGAAAGGCAATCATTGAGGTGGGCATGGCCGCTGCGAGGGGGTCTTTCTTCTCTCCCAAAGAGAAGGGCAGGAAGGGGTGAGGTTCCTCATTGTGGGCTGATTATAGAGTGCAAAGATGGTAGGCGACTGCAGGTGTGTAAATAGACCACTCTATTAATCCAGGAGCGTGTACTTGCGTGTGCTCCTTTGAGTATAAACCTGAAAGGTGGCCGGGATCAACTGCAGTGTTTAGTAATTGTTTACAGGAGCAGCTTTCCTGCATCCTCGGCATTCTTATGAGCTGTGGGCAGGATCCATGGGCTGAAGAATTCAAACTCTGAAAACGTGCAACTGAAGCTGTAAAAAGCCACCAACTGCCTTCACTGATTACATAGCAGTCTCTGTAGACCGCCAGTCTCTCTGCAGGCGTCGCTGCCTGTGTCTCCCTATTTATTTTTTACTGAAACTCTACCATGGATTTTTAACCTGAAAGAAAAAGTAAACATGCAGACATTTGTTTAAGAAGACTCTGGAACCTCTCTGGTTTGCTTTGAACACCAGTGCTGGGTTTACTCTCCACTGCCAGCTGTAACCACTTCAGCTGCAAAGCCCTTTATATTCTTATTTTTAAAGCAGTAATTGGTAAGTGTATTTTCTACTTGTAATCAATAGCTTTTATATTCCACGTAATATTTCTTTTTGTTTAGAAATATTTTGTGGAATATAAAAGCTATTGATTGCAGAGAGCTAAGTCTTTACCACATGCCACTCCACATGACTGACTCACACCGAAATTCTATTATGCTACCAACATGACAAATGCTGGTGGTGTTAATTGGTTCTCCAATTTTTAAGAACCAAGAAAGGAAATTTTTTCACTCTAATCTCCATGAAATGAAGGCTTTTATATAAAAAATAATGCCATGTGAAATGAACAAAACTATGCATTGAGATGTTTTTTCGGGTCACAAGTTTTTACGTACACATATGTATGTGTGTAAGTGTGTAGTATAGTATATATGTGCCTATATGATCCCTGATCTTCCCTGTGATTGAAATACATACAGATACACACATAGACTGATCTTTACTCAGTAATATTCTATCCTGGGATTTTCCATAACTGAGATTCATAGAACTTCCCCATCATAACTGTATCCTATATCTGTATATCTGTCGTCTCTGTCTATAGATCCAAACTATCTCTCTGATTATATCTATATCCATATTTTATATGAGTAGCTATCATCTATATCTACACCATATGTCTGCATACCATACCCCTTTGTTTTATGCACACACATACATATATACATTCAGATGTACACTGGTAGAGATTTGTAAAGCCTCATCTACTGTGTCACTCAACTCATGGGAAGCATTCCCAAAGTAGGTATTGATTTTAGTCAGTTATACATCTTCCCAGTTGACTTCAGCTATCTGTAAAGGTGAATGTACTTACATTACAATATTTATTTCTGAGTTTTCCTCATTGGCCAGTCCATAGAACTATGCAGTTGTGTTCAGTGCATGGCCATCTTGTTGAACTGGAATGTGGTATGCAGTCCACCTTTAGCTTACTGAGCTCAAGGCTGCCTGCAGCTGAGGAAATAACACATTCATTTAGTGTATGGAGGTATTAGCTGCTACCCAAAGCCTAACGGAGATGCAGACTTTTGCTGCTTTGCAAAGCATTGATTATGGACTGGCTGTGGCCTTGCTGCCACTATGACCTATGGCTTTTCCTAGGGCATTAGGCTCTAGTGATGCCATAATTATTTTTTAAAATATCTGGGGGCAATAATGAATGGGGAAAGTTGATTATTTTCATACGGAATAAAAGTGCAAAGGCATGAAATGTAGTTTGTGAAATGTATTTAATCCAGTATGAGTGAGAATTCAGCTATTACCAGAAATGGGAGTAATGAGGCAATTTTTGAATTAGAAACTTAAGTTGTAATGTTTGTCTTATATTATAGACCCCATTAGAACAATATTCCCACTGTTTAAGCAAAACCAAAACAATTCAGAAGTTTACTGCTTCAACTATGTGGGAGTCAGAGAGCTTACAGTGGAGATCGCCCTTTCTTGCAAGAGAGAGATCAAGGATATACTAACTACATTCTTGTAATAGCACACTGATAACATGTAAAGCCTAGTCTCCAGTCTTAATATGTAAGACAATGTGGAAAACCTAAGCAGATAACACCAGTCATGTACTGGTCTTCAGATGTAGACTCCTAAACTCAATAAAGGTCCCCATCAGGTGTTAATAGTGTGTGTGGCATGAGCTGGCCGTCAGGATATCTTCTCATGTGTAGGATCCTTATTTCAGGACCAAATAGAAAGACATCAAACAATCTCCCACCACTGAGAGCAGCTTCCCTTAGAAAGGAGCTGCAGAGGAGAGAAGACAGATCTTTGAATTTAGTTGGCATGTGAACAGAAGAACTCAGCTCCAAAAGAGACCACCTGCTACCCTTCATAGGTGCTAAGAAATACCAAAATTAAAAGTATGAGAAATAACGATACTCTAAATAGGGAAGAGAAAAGAATGGTAATGAACTTTCAGAATAGACATGTAGGCTGCACGGTTGCTATTAAAAATACACATCTACAGGCAGAGAAACATTTGCCCAAATTGTACAGGGATGCTTTGCAGCTCTAGGCTAACGCTCCTAATTTACAATGAGGCTTTACAAAAATATTCATTTTCTTCTGCATGTACCTGTGGATCTGTGGGTCTTCCTTCCAGGACAGACACTGCTTTTGTGTGTACGTGTGTACGTATATTGGGGGATATTTCTTTCATAGTGCTTAATTCCTCTGGGGAATCCACATAATAAGAGTTGTTTGATACATAGAAGTGTATGTTTACACAATATTAAATCTTGGAATTTACTATTTGCGGGGACAGAATCACATTTTGGTTAAGACCAGGTTATTGTTAGTGCATTCCATCCCCCCTTTTTTTTGTCAGAAATATCCTGTAGAGATCTCAAAGTAGCAATTCCCTCAAGTCACAGTGTGAGTAAATACCTTATTCACAGCAGAGAGACATTTATTTTCCCAAAATATGCTCTCCGCTATGGGATTGAACTGTAAATCTTCACTCCCAGAACTCAGCGATGGTATAAAGGGGAGTTGTTGATGTTGAGTAGAAGCACTGAGTAGAATGTGTTAAGGTTTTATTTTCAAATGTTACACTCTAAGGCTTGGCTTGCATAGTTTAAGACACAACTATTCATGGATCTAGACACTGATATAATGTACATATATGTAATAAATTATAAATTTCCTTATCATAGTAATCATAAACATACTTGCACTAGTGAATAAAAGGACAACCAATAAGGGTATTAAATAATGAACTGAAAAGATCCATAACTTGCATTTCCTTGGCCTAGCATGGTTACACCAACCACAGAAAACTCTAGATTTTAGTCTTATCCCAATCATATTACACAGAGCACATGTATTTTATATTTTCTACATTTCTGAAACCCTTAGTTTTTAAGCTTAACCTAGTAAAAAAGATACTGTCACTGATTAGGATATCCAGAAA
The DNA here is from genome assembly GCF_949786415.1 of Peromyscus eremicus. NCBI lineage: Eukaryota > Metazoa > Chordata > Mammalia > Rodentia > Cricetidae > Peromyscus > Peromyscus eremicus. Next base: position 11,543,447 of record NC_081421.1, on the reverse strand, counting down.
GCAAAGCTTTTGCCAGCACTTAATTTATTCCAAATCATCAGTTTTAGGTGAAAGTAGAATGGGATGGTTTAAAAACAAATGACAGTTTTGATTTGGATAAATATGTCCCTTCTAATGCAATCTTGCAATAATTTTCCCCATGACATCCTGATTATGATAGCCTGGGACACTGCATTGCAAGATGAAACCTTCTGACACATTATTTGTGTTTTATATGAAGATTATGCTTCTTTTGCTCTGCCTTATTTAAAAATGGAGTCCCAGATAACGAGACCAAGCAATTTTACATGTTACACACTGAAGTCTTAATGTTTCTTGTACTATGACCCCTTTTTAAAGCTAGCAACCTGCTTTGCATCTGAATGCAGAAGTTACCTTATATATTCTGGTGTTAGAAATGAGAATTAATGTTTTTTATAAGCTCAGTGGAGAGATTATTTTATCAAAACGGTTGAAAACTCAGCCTAATAAGAGAAAACGATGCAGTTTGTGAGGTTTTTTTTTTTTATGTGTTCTCCACGTCATTCTGCAGGCTTTCATATAAAAGGTGGGATGATAGACAGCAGATGGGTCTATCTTTTTACTTAGCTGCAAAACTACAAATCAGATGCATATAAACAGATCTTTCAGCCAAATATAGTGTGGCAGTGATTCTATCAGATTCATCAAGTTAAGGGAAGTGATTATGTCTGATGACATGAAATAATATAAAAGTGGGATGTAACACATCATCTCTATATAATAGACCAGAGAATCCATTCAGTATGACCTTACAAAAAGAAATAAAAACACATTGCTTTATGCACTAAATAATTTCAGTATTCATTTACATTTCAAAAGAAGTCGAATTTATACCTTTCCTATTTTTAAGAACTCAGAATCATCTAAATAACTGATTGAAAGTATTTTCAGGTTACAGGCGATCTAAATGTCTTCAAAGTTTTACAAGTGTTGGAATCATCATGAGGTTTTAATAGTATTTTTTTTAGTAGATTTATGTGTATACATTGAAAGTTCTATAGGATTTAAGTAATTGAGTTTCTGATAAGGGAAGAAATGAGATAATGCACATAAAATACTTAATCAATTGTGGGTTAAAATCTCTTTTATTTCTCTGTAACAATCAGAGGCAGACCCAAACCAACCACAGAGCAGCGATGGAGAGGGATTCTATGCATTAACAGGAGGGTCTTCAGTGACATTTCATTCTGATAAAATGATATTTGGCCAACATTCTAAGATGAAATTTTCAATAAACGCTAGCAACTAACACAATTCATTATAGTTCCCCCTGGTAAAGGATGTGGGCAAAAATTGCCTTGGCTCTAAAAAAGCTTTCATGTCATTATGAGCCTGGATCAATCACCATCAAGTAGAAGACACTCATTGGGCTATTTCTCCTCAGCCATTTCACACTTCGTTATCAGGGCCTGTTGAAGACACTAAGATTGTTTTTATTAGGCAGGCATTATTGCTAGGCTCTCTAAGCTAAGTGTGTTTAATGGTATTTCTCTGGTAAAAAGATGGACCGATCTGTTTCAGCTGAGCCCGAGGTGAGATCACCTGCGCACCCCCATAAACGCCATGCCACTTAGATGTCATTTTGCTGTGTTTGTGCACAGAAAGAAATGATAACATACATTTTCCCATTAACTCAAGAGAAGGAAGCCCAGTCACTTGATGAGCACTGTGCACTGGAGATAAATGGATAGGTGAAGGTTCATACCCCATTACTCCCTGCAGTACTTCTTAACCTCTCTGTGTAAGGAGGGCTTAATTGCTGCTTCAGACGCATCATCAAGAACTGAAGCTGGAAACCGTACTTACCAGCTTCATCGTTTCACATCTTCATTGATTTTGTGTCTGCTTTTATGAGACCAGACAAGGGAAGAATAAGACAACGTTAAAAAAAAACTCATTGGAATAAAGCTTTTCTGACATTGAATGAGTTTTAATAACTACCTTACCAACAGGCTACTTTCTATGCAGTATTTTGCACATTTCACACTTGTGGTTTTGAATATTCTATAATATATTGTTTCAGATTCCTTTGGATAAGCTCTATCTAAAATTTTAGCTGCTTTTCTTTCTCCTAAGTCCTCTAGGAGGGAAAAAAATCTTGCAGAATCTTACGTTGTTCAGGGTGTCTCTTAAGAAGTTTAGAGTTGTTCTGTCAGAGAAATGTTCAAAAGATCACCTATCATCTCATAGGTAATTTATGGAAAGCAGACAAAATAAAATCTATATACATGCACAGAGTGTAGTGCTTGTTAAAGAAGAGTGAATTATTACAAATGAAAGGGAGTTTGATGGAGTGGAGAGATGGGTCAGTGGTTAAGAGCACTGCTCGATCTTCCAGAGGACCTGGGTTCGATTCCTAGCATCCAGGTGATGGCTCATAACTGTCTATAACTCCAGTTCCAGGGGATCTGATGCCCTCTTCTGGCTTTCATGGGCACAAGGCATGCAGGCACTGTATAGACATACATGCAGGCAAAACACCCTCTCCCTTAAAAAAAAGTAGGGAAAAGAGAGGGAGTTTGAGAATAATTAAGTGGTAATTAATGATTGAGAATGACAACTGGCTGAAAAATTCCAAAATTGAGCTTGTGACTCATTTGAAATATTCATCATGAGAGATTTTTTCTTCCACATCTCCACAGTTGTGCGAAATAAAAGGTGGGACTTGCCTTTAGTTGTCAAGTTGCCTAATTTTCACAACCATTGAAACACAGAGGCTCTCTGTTCACCTTTCTTCAAGATACTTGGTAGAACAGTAAATTATTGGCTAGAGTATAAAGCTGGAAAACTTCTTTGAAAGACTAATTCTCAGCTCTACCACAGCATCACAGTAGCACTACATAAAAGACATAGCTCATTCAGTGGCAGAGTGCTTGCCGAGGGTGTATGAGGTCCCAGGTTCAATCTCCAGTACTGTCTCTTCTCAAAATCTCTTATCAGAAAATATATCTTGATAAATTAATTAGTTTCTTTATGGATACTAACTGGAATAGGATTTTGCTTCCGTGTTAGTATAAACAAATACCGATTTTGTTGACCTCACTGTTACTCTGAAAAATTAATTAATGCCATTAATAAACGCCTCTGACATTTTTATAAATGGCTAAGGAAGAGAAAAAAAGTAGGCAAGTGGGCTCACACATTTTTAGCAATTCATGTAATTCTGGTTGCTACAACAGCTGAACTTCAGTGGCTTAATGGCTCAGTAATTTAGGGGAAAGCTAAGCATTGTGGCACATCTATAATCCCAGCACTTGAGAGGCAGAGGCAGGAGAACCCTGAATTCAAGGCCATCTTAGGCTATACATTAAGACCTGGTTTCAAGAAGAAATAAACAAAAATTATGTTCTGTTCAAGGACATTGAGTTGCTTCTCTCTGCACAACTATTCACAGACCCATTGAGGCAGATTATGCCACGATCAGCTCTGAAGAATGTATATTGTCCTGTTAACACCACACAAGAAAGGACAAGATGTTCCATATAATTGACCCTCTACTGTGGCCCAGAGAAGTCAAAAGATTGTATACCTCTAGCTGAGACCTAGAAGAGATGAGCTTTAGTCTTAGTCTTACTCTGATGCCTAGAACTTAATCACTCAGGGTAGTAAGTAAGGTTGGGATCCACAGCCTACATGGATGCAAAGAAAAAAAAAAGCAATGAACATCTGTTTCATCCAGAAATGTTGTACTCTATTCGGAAGAGCATCAGAAAACACAACAGAACTTTATTCACTGGGATGCTACAGAATGTTATATCAGATGGGGTCGTAGGCTTCTGAGGCTGCATCTTCTGGACTGGGATGAGAAAATGGAATTTGTTGTGAATTAAAAACTGATTAAGCCAAGTTCCACTGGACACCAGCCACAGAGTCTTCTCACTCTCCCACTGCATTCTGCTTCTTTTAAAAATTATACATAATATCACAGGCTATAAATACTTTTGTGTTTGATTCACCTAGTGTTTAGGGGCTGTTAGCAATGGTATTTAAACTTCTGAAAACATTTATATACCCTATATACAAGTACAGAGCCCCTTATTAACACTGAAATATTAGGAAAACCACAAGTTGTAAAACATGAAAAATAGGATCTGTTCTGTCCAGAGATCTGTAGACACCTGGACCCTCTTCTACTCAACTTGACCTTATCTCTCCTACCCTAAGGTTTGTGACCATAGCCTCTAATACACAGGATAAAGGAGCCATTTTTCACAGCCACATTTTGTATTCACACTCCACATTTCAGCTGCTCCTGTGTTCACAAGTTTTTTGGTCGTTGGGGGTCATTCTACTGTGTAATCACCTTCACCTATGGTTTGCTGAAACAATATTTCCAAAGAGTTTCAGACAGAATCCATTTCTTCTAATCAGCTCATTTCCAATTTGTTGAATCTGATAAATTCTCCATTGGTCTTTTTCATTTATAATCTTTTCCATTTCCATTTCTATTCTGTGTTAATCCAAATGGGTAATACAGCATCCATGCCATCATTTCACCTTCAAATTAACAGAAGACATTCATGTGAATAGACTTTTATGAAGGTAAAGGTCATTATGGAATAAGGTTTCATGTTTTATCAGAGCACAGTGGAGAGACAGTTTATTGTTAACTATCTCTGTTTTCAAACAAGGCCAGACCAACACCATCAGCGGCCATTCTTCCTCTTCAATTTTCTACAATTTTGCTAGTGTATTCTCCCCACTCTTCCCATCCCCTCCTTTCCCCCAGGTTCCATGACAATTGTTAGCATTTCTCCACAAGGCTTCCACTGAAAACTTGAGTGTATTCTTATGTTAAGGAGTTTTAGGTAACTCACAGTATGTTCTGATCATACAAAAGAAACTATTTTTACAGCCTTTCAAGGCTGTGTACTGACCTACACATTTCCTTACCTAAGGAATGGTTTTACCAGATTTTTTTTTTTTTTTTGGTTTTTTGAGACAGGGTTTCTCTGTGTAGCTTTGCGCCTCTCCTGGAACTCACTTGGTAGCTCAGGCTGGCCTCGAACTCACAGAGATCCGCCTGGCTCTGCCTCCTGAGTGCTGGGATTAAAGGCGTGCGCCACCACTGCCCGGCCGGTTTTACCAGATTTTAATGGAACATGCTCCTCTCCTCTCCCTTTCTCCTCCTTCCCTTCCCCATCTTGTCCTCTCTTACCACCATCCTTCTATTAACCTGAGGCTTAAACAAAAATAAGCTTTTAGATATGGCCTCTCTGTTCCTGGAACTCAAGATTACAGACATTTTCTTGGAATGAACACACAGTAGGATCTGTATACATACAGAAAAACCACAACGATGGTAAGACAATGGTGATCATAGCTGGAACAGGTAGAGATAACACGTTTATATTAGTATAAGCTCACACCTTCCTCCGCATCCCATCAGGCACACTGTGTTATGTTTCTAATATTTCTGCATTATTATACTTTGTGAGTAGTAGCAGGTTGTGGTAAATAGGGGTTGGGTGGGTGGGTCCTCAAATATGCTGAGCAGGAAACAACCAGACTGTTTAAGAAGAAAGCCTTTCTGATATCTAACACTTAGGATTTTTATGATGGCACTGCATTCACATTGCTTACCCCCGTTATTGCTCTCTGGGTGCTCCATCTGATTTCCATAATGTATGTTCATAGTGCTCGTGTTTATTGCAACAGATTGCTAAGTTAACTTATCATGGCTTTTCTGCATTTATATTTTCTCCCAATTTAAAGTTTTTAAGAGACACCAAGGCAATTTTGACAGTTACCTAATAAAGCTGAAATTCTGTCTACAACGGGAGTACCCTGGGACCCTGACTGCCTTTGGCTCTATAAAAGCATGGTATATACTAGTGTTGCATTGATCAGAGTGAGTCTGCCTGCAGTGAGCCCTGGGCATGCTCTGGGCTGTGAAGCTTAAGGGGAGCAAGGGACGGTGTAATCATTGTGAGAGCAGCTTAGATCGATGCTCACGGCACCAGCGATGAACCCTTCTCTAGAGGGGCATATTGCAGCTGTGAAGTCAAGCAAGGATAAGTGTGATGGGCTGGAACTTCAATTTTTCTCCCAGTAAAGAAACTCATCCAGCAGTCACAGCTGATGGATGATGAGCACCTCCCTTCTTTGGGATGTCTGGTGAGATGAGCTAATATTCAATAAACTGAACTGGTAATCATATAAATGTTTCCTTTAATTATAAGTATACCCCTCTGCTTTGGGCCACTATGGAAAGAGACCTGTCCTGCTACCACCAAATATTGGGAACAACTTCACTCAGAACTCTCATGAAAGTGAAAGCCTGGTGGTCTGATGGGCTTGAGGTAAAAGAAACATGATCTATGCAGGGGATGCCCCAATGAGTGTCTCTCTACTTCTTTGGGGACAGTGGCATTTCATTTATTTGGGAATTTTATTTGGCTGAAATTTCTCTTCCTGTTAGTTATAGCACTTAGTCTGAGTTTGAATGTGTACAGCCATTCTACAGCTGTCCTTTTTTTCAGAAGTCTTTTGAGTATTTGAACATAGTTTTTGTCTTTCTATGTATACATTTTGACTCTCTCTCTCTCTCTCTCTCTCTCCCTCTCTCTCTCTCTCTCTCTCTCTCTCTCTCTCTCTCTCTCTCTCTCTCTCTCTCTCTGTGCATGTGTGTACACAAGTGAGCATGTGCATGCTACTACAAATGTGAGAACAGAGGAAGCTATTGTATAGCCTGCTCTGTTAGTCTCCTCCTTACTCTTGGAGTCAGGGTCTATTAGTGATTTTGGAACTAGCTGGTATCCAGCAAAAGCATCAGGATTCCTCCTGCCCCTGTGCTGCTGCCCCCTGACTCCCACCCGAGTGCTGGGAACTCTCTCTCTCTCTCTCTCTCTCTCTCTCTCTCTCTCTCTCTCTCTCTCTCTCTCTCTCTCTCTCTCTCTCAATGGGTCTGCTTGGGGATTTGAACTCAGGTCCTCATGCTCTCACAGCAAGCACTCTTGCACACAGATCCACCAAACTCTCCTTGAACATGCTCTCTATTTTCCTGCTATGCTTTCACTTTGGCCATCTCTGTAATTCTAATTTTCCTCAAACGACCTACCTTGTTTCTGTTGCTGTCCCATGAGCGAGTAAAAGCATGGCAGTGTCTTTGAAAAATTCAGGTGTCAGAACAAACTGTAGTAATCTAGATTTGGGGAGGTAAATTTTGTGGTGGGAAAAACAGCCTTTTTTGATATTGATATTTATCCATAACCTAAGACATGCTAGCTGTTTTATCAGGTGCATAGACAATGTGATTTTCTTGTGATGGTTCTTTTAAAAAGTAAGACCTGATCTTATAGCTGGTCCCTCTCATCCTTAAAGTATATGATTGATTTTAGAATGATTATTCATGTGTCATAGTTGTTCCCATCTACTTACACGTTGTTAGATCTACTGTTGTAAGCCAACACAAATGCTTAACAGTTACTGTTAATAAATGGATCTATTTTATCTTAAACTCATCTATATATTTAAAAAATAGTCTATCCACTTACCAAAATTCCTTCTGTTGCTTTGTTAAGTCACTGATTGAAAATCAGAATGAGGCAATGTGAAGAATGCCTTCAGCTAGCATCCTGCCTCGAGCTGCTGGCACATCATTTCATTGTTTTGTTAATCCCTTGAAGTCCACTCTCACCTAGTCTTCATATCTCCTATGAATCATGGGAGAATCCGTTACATTTACTGCTGGATTTCATATGTACTTTGCTTAGACTGTTCATCTTTGCTAATGTGTGGATTCTATTGTGAAAGACGTATGGTTGGCACCATCTGTCCTCTGTGGAGCCATTGTAGGTGCTAGTAATTACTGTTTTATCTGAAAGCAGGCCACAATGCATCCATTACAAATCATTCTCAAATGGTGCAAGAGATGAATATAAAATTATCAGAACATTTGGAGTAGGCAGAGACACAGGCACTTAGCACCAAGGACCGTGAGTACTTGGATATACATAAAGGGCTCAATACTAATTCTCCTTCCTAGGACACGATTAATGTCTATCTTCTCTCAATATGATTGGTTGTGGAAGGACCTGACTTTGATGAATTTGCAGGGAAGGTCATTTCTGAGGGCAAGTATAACAAAAGGCTGAGTAGGAGATGGAGGAAAAGTTGGCAGGGCATTAAACACTGTGATTTTCAGACTTCAGCTTCTTTCACTTATGAAAATTGGGCACAATTTTTACTATTTTTGATTTTTCTAACTCTTCTCTTCTTGTCTAGACATTGCCACCAACCATTCCACAATTAAACTTGGGCTTCCTTCCAACCATCTTTGAGTGTCTTTCATTTGTGTGGGGTGACATAAAGATAATTTTGAACGAGATGGGATTCGTCATTTCCTTGTTTACTTTGCGTTACGATACCAGCTTCTGCATCATTTTGACATGAGTCTCACTTTCCTTAATGAAGAAATAGAAGCAAAATAGAGCTGCTCTTCTTTCTCTCTATCCTGCTTCTCACTGTAGGATGCACCTCAGACTCCGGCTGTGCCTTCTCCTTTTTCCGGGCTCTTCAACGAAGCAAACATTTCTCATGCTTTGTGTCTATCCAGTACAGAATTCAGTGTTTCATTTGTAGCGTCCTCTCCCATCCTCAAAGCTACACATTGGCTCAATATTGCTACCCCCACTTGGCAAATGTAGAAAACTTAAGCCAGGGAAAGTTGGTAATTTTTTTTTAAGAAGCAGCAAATTCAGACTAAGAATCTGCTCCGTCTGTGTTAAAATTCTCCTCTAAGCAAGTTTTCCTGTGATGTTATTTCTGAAAACTTAGCACTGTGTTCCAAAGCCTCAGTGTAGTTTTTTTTTCACCCAATCCTAATTCTATTCTCTTCCCACTGGGGTGGTGACCCTGGGTTTGCCTGGTTTGGTTTTCTCTCTCCTTCCTCCTTTCAAACATGCCTTTAAAAACTCCAAGTTGCTTGTGTTGATCTGGTGACAGCTTTTTTCCCCCCCTTTCATTCATCATTCCTAGAAACTGTATGTTCCAGATAGTTTTTGAAATCAGTTACCCCAGATTAGCTATATTTCTATACTTTATGAATCGACAACCCTTGTGAATGGGTTTAGGGCATCAAAGCATGTCTGCAGTCACATGGAGCAGATCCCCACCCCCACCTCCAGCCCTTCTCACAGTTTGTACATGGATCTCTGCACAGGGTGGAGGCAAAAGTATGGGAAGCTGTGCAGGCAGGCTTCTGACCAGGTGCCCTACAGACTGCAGACCACACTCACTGTAGCACGCAGCATGAGACACAGATGAATGCTGCTTTGCAGGATCAGCTCCTTCAGGGTGTAGGCTGAGCTGGCCTCCACAGAGCCTGGTTGAGTGGAGTGATGGTTACCTGACTGCCCCGCAGCTGTGACTTTATCATAGAGGGCAGAAGGGTCAGGAGCAGGTAAGATGTTTTAGCTGTGGTTTAGCATCACAGATGATCACCCTGTTATTTCCAGATTTACCTGATAACTTTGCATAGGCAGATTTCAGATTTCCTGGGAATCTGACACCAGATTTTATGAACTGAAAAAAATCTGTATTTCCATTTTAAGGGTATCCTAACACTCGGAATTATGTTTTTATGTATGTATTAGTTTACTGATGGAAGAATATAATTTTATAGTTATTATCTAACTTTAGTATATCTGTATTTAGAGTTTTTGACATTTCATTTGTTAAAATATCAACCATGAGACCAAAAAATACATAGTTTTCCATTTTTTCCAGCATCATTTGGATAACAACTCTTTGGGAACTTTACATAATTACAAGTGGCCTTTACAAACACTGAATGTGTAGCACTTTGATTCTTCTATATTGAGTATGATATACAGGTCTGTATTTATGTCCTTAACTATAGATACATGATTTAAGCTACTGAAGCAGGCCCGACTTGACACTTCTACGTAGGCAGGCATGTCCCACCTGACTCTAAACTGTCCATCAGGAATAGTCATGCTACCTGCTTCAAACCATTTCCGTGAGGAACACATAAAACCTCTCCACAGACGACAATACTATAAAGATGTTTGTTATCTAATGTTTGGCTTTGGCCCCTGTGCCCTCCTGGTCGCCACTCTAGTCTTTCTCACAGCTCACATCCAATGTCTGCAAATCCCCTGCTCTGATGGGATTCAGCCAAGAGCCTCATCTTCTCAGCCAGGTATAGGAAGGCAGCTGCTAAGGAGCTCCTCACTGGAAGCGTGCATCTCCTATGTAAATCAGTGCATCTTGTTCATTAACACAGCTTGGGGATAATCAGGCCACAGAGCCAAGAGCATGTTGGAAGAGGTCCAGACGGCTCCAAGCCCAGCTAGATGGAGACAGATTGGGATATGTCTGGAAACCAGAATCTGCCTGCTAAATACTACCTGGTATTCCTGCAATCACTGATTAGAAAAAAAGTAAATGTATATGAAGCACCTCAACCCTGAAGAATTCTCAGATGGATGCAGACGGATGGAGACCCTGCATGCTTTATACAGATCTCAAGAGCATTTTTAAATACCCAGTGCTGCGTGTGATTCATCTGCTCTCACCTCTGTTCTTCTGAATGACACCACTTGGCAGGAGGTTTTGCCACTTTGAGAAGGTTCAGGGCCTGAGTGGGTTGCAGGCTGCCTCAGTGGAGATTTATCTTGTAGAATAATTCATTGAGCCATATGTTCCAATGAATATATACAGAACATTGTAAATACATCCACGGAGTTTCTCATTTGCTACCAGAGGGAATGCATCTCTCATGCTCTCCAGCAGAGCATTTGACTGCAGATGTTGGAAAATATTTTGCTTTAAGTTTTGTTCTGACTGTTCCCTCTGGTATGATTTACCTGGTTTTTATTTTCTGCTAAAGTCTGAGCTCTGGGTGGGTATTTCATTTAGAAATGCCAGGAGCACCCTTGGGTATTCTTGGCCTGATTATTTTCCCCAGAATAATCTCTCCTGGCATTTGCCTAGCGTAGCAGAGTGAGGATGTCTCATATGCCACCTGTTTAGGCACCCGCTCCCATGTGATGCAGAAGAGCATTGGATTACAGCCCTGAATCCCAGCAGCATAGCAAGTGGCTGGCCTAATTGAGGTCTTGATAAAGATCTGGTTTGTTCAGCCAGTCCAGGCCATGTGGTCATTCTGTCCCCACCTTCTAAGACACACCTATGACCATCATCTCTGACATTAGTATCACCACTTTAGCTATGCTCACTATAAGCTGAAGTTATCCAGGGTTTAAACTTTTATGAGAGTCCAGTGGCCGTTAACGGGGGCATGGACATTATAAATCAGTTTGGCTTTGATAGAATCCATAGTTTGGGGGCAAATAAAACAGTCTGGATCAGGGGATAAATCGAGACAAGAAGAGACTAGAGAAATAGTTGTATCTGTTGTACATTTTCTAAAGGATCTTGTTCATTTTTGCAGTACTTAGAATCAGACACAGATCCTGGTAAACGGTAGGTGAGTTGTGCTCTTACCCCAGGGACCCCAAAAATGTTCTGTGAACACCGCTTCCTATGTCTTTACCATGTGTGTTAGTGTTAGGTGCCAAACATGACTTAGGGTGTCAATCTTATAAGACCTAGAAGGACACAAAATCATTCAGCTTCGTCAGTGGCTTTTGTAGTCTAATGTTAGCCTGCATCGTTTATGAAGAGTACTCTGTTCTCTATTCAGGATAGAACAAGATAAACAGAAAAAGATGAGATTATAGAACAAGAAGACAAGTGTGGCTCGCCACAGACAAGAAACTGATGATTACTGAGGAGAAAATAATGCAATTCTCTTCTTTTTTTTTTAATTCTTATTGGGAATGTCTGAGGTCTCTTAAAGTGTGTTATACATCTACAGATGCCAAGAGCCACTACTGCTGTGGAGATTCTTGGATTTCTATTCTAAGTAAAGACCAAGGAACAGTGGAAGTGGTGTATGAGTTGGTTGTGGTTGGAAGAATGATGCCTGTTTGTCTGAGAAACTTTATCTTCACCTGTATTTGGGTATTCATACTTAATCTCCACCTATAATCATATACTAAACCCCCCCAAAAAGAGTTGGGGACAAAATTTCTCTCGAGTAGGCATTGGTGTTCATCTCTCAGTGTAGATATAAGGCATACATTTAAACATTTTTACTCTCCTTGATTCCCTCAGTCGCTAATAAAGAAACATTTCCTTTGGTTTCTGTGTCTCTTGTAGTGATCTGGTAATAGTCCAGGGGGAAATGCTTGACCTTGGCTGACTCTGATGGTGTAAAAGAAGCTGGTGACAGCAGACACAGCTGCTACCAAAACAAAATACATGTTGCTGTCAGGCTGACAGCTGTTGACTGTTTGAGTGTTTAAGTACCTGGGCCCAGAGTGCCCCGCGGTAACTGTATAGGAGTACTGGAAACACTCCAACTTTAAGATGCCGCAGTTGTGACAGTCTTGATGGCCTGCATCTTCTCTTACCAAATGTCATTTTATCTTATCAAGTTTGTGTACTTTCTGAAAGCAGGAAAGAATATGCCTTCCAGAAAATCAAGTTCAAAATGGTGCCTGCCCTCTACCATGATTGCCTCTGCCATGATAAAGTTAAGTTGCAATTAACAACACAAGATCAGAAACTTGGATCTCATTTTGTAATCCTCCTGCAGCTATCTAAATGGATATTAAATATGCTTTCAACTCCATCTTGAAGTTTCACAGAGTAAAAATCAAGTCAAAACCACAGTCAAGGTTGTTTTTAATTTAGAATTCCATAAATCTTTGTGGTGCACTCAAATTATACCCAAACTGCTTTAGTATTTGGGACATACAATTAGGACTTGGTAGGCAATATCTGTAGCTTGTCGATACTAAAATAGAGTGATTGGAAATTACTGAATCTGGTTTACCAACCCTTTATCATAAGCTGATAAATGAATGCTTCTGCTAGACATTGCTTAAATAAATGCTTTATCCTGATTCTGCATCATTCTTTATTTTTCTTTGTTGCATCCAAAGCTAAAATGGATCAAGTCTTTTGCATGTTATGCTGGTCTCTTTCTTGAATAACAGAGTACTTCACTAATTGAGAATAATTTTTAGTTTATTTGCATGTGGTTGGTTAATGCTCAGCCTGTATGATGCAGCCACTTCCCTGCAGTAGCTATTTCTGTGTCTATTTGTCACCACACATAATTGCACAATGCTGGAGCGACAGTTCATTATGTGCTCTTCAAAATACATGTAAATGCCTCCAGAAAAGAGGGTTTTCTGCATCTGTGGTGGGAGGAATTTTCCTGCAGCCTCCCTGATGTTAGAAGAAAATAAGAGTAACTTCTGACTAGATTCCCACCTGGGAGACTTTACTTATTATCCAGGAGCCTTGTGCCTTTGATTGTTTCTATAATCTACATCACGCCACCTCTGTGTGTAGGACTTTGAGTGTTGCAGCTGCAGAGTTTCAGTGCATAACTTCATCTTTGTTGCATACACATTATTCAGGCACTGATGTGGAACCCAAGAACTAGTCTTAAGGAATTAAAAACCAAAGAGCTTGGAGTCTTATAAAGAAAAATTGTAAGTCCATGAATTCCCTCTAGTCAAAACTCATAGGAGGTAGGTGTGGAATATAACTGTTAGATTATGATTAGTCCATTTTAGTCCTACCTGGACTGTGTGCTTGACAGATACAGAAAGAGTAAAAGGTTGGATGCTCGAGACTTGTGTCACAAAGACCTTAATTTTGAACTTCATTGAATAACTTGGGGAAATCATTTGGTGGAGTGTAAGTGGTTAATCTGAACAAGAGAAGGTTGCTGCGGTGTTAGTGCTGTGTGTAAAACAGCAGAGATATAATGAGTTAGTGGTGTGTGTAAAATAGTGGAGACAGGACAGAGCAGGGGATGAAGGCAGGAGGAGCAGTGTGGGCAGAGTGACTGCTCATCTGAACTGCTCATGGCTTTGATAGTTAAGCACAGGGCATTCTGCATGGGGTTAGGTCTCCTTGTTTATTCAGTACCTGGGTGAGTCACGGGCCAGTAAGTCAGCCCACATGGAACGTAGACCCCAATAGGCTGGATTCAACGACTTTATGAAATTAAAAAAGAATCATGACAGCAATTTCACTGGTATTTAAGAATTCAAGCCCAATTGTTTTGTACTGCATGTGGTTTTAAAATGAAGAGAATTCTGCTTGAATTATTACTAGGACAGGCTTATTTTGTTTTAAATAAATCACGTGGCTTTAGACAAACTTTTCAAATATTTATTTAACACAGTCATGTAGAACTGGGCTATATTTAACTGTTACACTTGATGAATTAAAAATACTTTTCAGTTTGTCAAATAAGAGAAAACTTGAAAATTGAAAAAAAGATTAAGTGTATGATAACTGTGATACATTTATTGTGTATGATAATTTAATTCTCCATAATTGTTGAAAAACATGAGATAGGTTTTTAAAAATAATCTTTCAGGTATTTAAAAATCAGTATTTACTTAAAACATAACTTATACCATGTTTTGTGACAAGGCATTGTTGAGCTTGATTTAAGGGGAAGAATCTAACAATGTGTGCTTTTTATTTCAAGAGAGGTAGGCATCTTTTTTTTTATGTTTTTAAATACCTGACTTTGCAAAGCTACTATTATAGAAGTAAAATTCAAATATAACTTTTCCAACTAAATGACTGGCATTAAATACAAACCAGACATGAATTTCTGTATTTAGCCACTGAACTAAATCAAGACAGGAGTCATCATAACACAAAGAAAACAAAACAGGAAAATAAATGAAGAGGAAAACCTTCCTTATCCTGAATCTTTATTTGTATCTTTTTTGAAACTTAAAAAAGAACCCCCAAGCTTTTTGAAGTTAATGCTTTGGCTCACTTTACTCCTTAAGCAAGTGTCTTTGAGATGAACATTTGTGCCGAGAGTCAAAACCAAGTGCAACATTGATATGTGGTACCTTATGTAAGCTCTATGCCTCTGCAGTCCATGTGTCGGGTGTCTGCTCTTGTCTCTTGGCATATGCTCAGCAACCTGCTTATACTTAGGTGGCAGTTCTAAGTTAACTGCCTTAGAGAAGTTCTGATTGCTACAGAGAGGAAGCACCGACAATTGTGTATGTAACAGTCTCCTCAAAGGCTCCAAACTGGAGTTTCATTCTGTATTAGTTTCTTTTTCTATTTCTGTGATAAAAATACTCTGACAAAAGCAGTTTAAGGGAGAAAGGTTTTATTGTGGCTCACAGTTCAAGTCCATCATGGTGGTGGAGTCAAGGTGTCAGGGGCTTGAGGCAGCTCATCATAGTACATCAGAGCCAGAAGCAGAGAGTGATCCATGACTGCATGCTGCTTCTCAGCTCCCTTCTTCCACTAGTCAGGATCCCAGCTAGGGGATGGCACTACCCACAGTGGGCAGGCTTTTCCACCCCAGCTAATGCAATCAACACAATACCCCCAAGGCATGCCCACAGGTCTGTTTCCTGGGTGATTCTAGGTTCTATTAAGTTAACCATTAATGCTGACCATCACATACTATGTGGCTTGAGAAATTTCAGAGATTGGTGCCCATGTTGATGATATTCTCCCTCCTACATGGGTTAATTTGACTGTGTTCTTTCTTAGCTTGCTTGTCTAAATCACTATGAAAGTAGAAATCCAGCAGCTCTAAAAAAATTTGTTCTCCACACGAGTCAATCTGTGATTGTACACAAAGGTTATCATGGGCTTTGCACATACGTTCTTGTAAGAAAAGCTCTATTTTAATCAGGATTACCGGTCAGTTAGCTCACCAAATATGGGGAATAGCTGACCTTTTATTTTTCTATGGTAATATCTTTGACTAGAAGCTTTTAAAACACTGTACAAAGATGGTAATGATAATGTAGTTAGCCTGGATTTTGATTAATGCCATTTTAGTTTTTTTCTAAAGTTTTTTTGTGCATACCTTTAGTCTCTCTCTCTGTGTCTCTGTCTCTCCCTCTCCCTCTCCCTTTTCTCCCCTCCCTCTCCTCTATCTGTGTATGTATGTGAGCCTTATTTTAGTTTTTGTTTCATTTAAAAAAATGACTATTTGCCATTTTATCCTCATCTGTAGGTGAAACAGCCATAACAATCATATAAAATTTCAATGCATTTCATGTATTTGCCATTGTAAGGGAGGAGCAGTATATACTTCCTGCTTCAGAAACCATCAAGATTCGCTATATGCAATACAGAGAGTTATGTTTTATAAACTGAAAAACTTTCCATTCTTTCTATACTCATAGGAAATGGACCTGGGTAGAAAATACAGTATTACACACTTACAAACTACTAATATTACATTTACATTATTATTTGTATTATATATATAATATATATTATGTTATATTATATTCACATATTATTGACTTGTCAATATTTAAAATAATACTAGTTCAGCAAGATTTGAATTGCAAATATCAGTAGTAAGATAGAAAAAAATTAACTATTTTTGTAATGCAGTATGATTAAGTTTTCAGATTTGTTCTCATATTCATGTTAGCAAGGTTGATTATGAAATAAATCAAATATCAGGCTTTATAATGTGAATCATTCAGCATAATCTGTTGGGTCTGTGGCAAAATGTTTGCATTAGTTTCTCTTTTTTATTTAGGTTGAAAAATTCCCTAGGCCACCAGGTATCTAAACTTGGCTTTCCTGGCAACAGGGCATGCTCTGTGAAGTGGAGCTTAGGTGGTAGTGTAGGGGTTTTATTTAGGGAGCCACCTGAGAAGTCAGAGGGTGGGCAAGGGTGAACTGTAGAAAGGGCTAGCACAAGGATGCACCTTGTGCACACACACTCCAGCTCTGGAGGGCAGCCCTGCTCTTACTCAGAGGGCTTTGTGGAGGTCTTTTCTCAGAGAGCCTGCTCAGGGGAACAGAAGGAAAATATTTACCTCCTGGGTCCTCATCTTCAATAGTCACAGGTGAGCTCCTCAGCAGTCTGATTCCTCTGCTCGTTTAGTCGAAGTGTGTGGAGTTCCAGTGGCTTCCCACAGGCCAGTCTGCACTGGGGTGTGGAGCAAGTGGTGCGTGCCATGCCAGGTGAGTACTGTCAGCTTCTCTGTAAGGAAGCTTCTTGAATCCTTTCCAGAACTATTGTCTAAGCAAGGTCTGGAGACAGAGGTAAAGCTTAAATGATGTTTAAAGGGGGTGGAAAGGAAATCTCTATGGTAATTAAGATCCTATAATTGATATAAGGTTATCAATACCTGTTTGAGCTTCATGCATGAAGTTCTAATGTAATGTACATGCAAACAATGTCGGTGTAGCTTTACAAACTGTCTGTTGCATCCTTCCTAGCAATGGACAGTTTCTGTTCTTTACCATCCTTCCTCCAATTTGTCTGTGTTGAGGCCTGACTATAAAGCTGGGAATCATCGTCTGTCTTTTCTTCAGTGTCTATTTCCAACAATTTCCCAAGTCTTAAAAACAGAGTATGAAAATTACCCAAACCTGTCCTTTCCAAGCTACTTCTGTTATTATGGCTCTTGTTAGTAGATGTTTATGGGATATCTTTTTTTATTTGTCTGTGATGGTCTTGGGTAATCGGCCATATAAACCATTTACAGTATCTTAACAGTCCTAGGGGACTTAACCACCATTAGCTTGGGAAGGAACAATTGTGGAGATTCAAGTTAACAATGTAACTGCTAGAAGACAAAGTAATCTGCTGGGGCGTGGTAGGGAAGCAAGAGTGTTGAAGGAAGCTAGACAAAGAACATAAACACAATCCATGTCATGGCATTGAAAACCAAGGAGGTCACTCATGATGGTGCTCCATAGGGGCCCACAGATTCACCACGTGCAAAGATTTCCTCTTAGTATATTGGTTACCATCCAAATGTTGATAAATGGTATGGAGAAACCAACATAAAAGTTATTTTTTTATTACTGTAACCTATTTACTAAAAAGTATAGATACTAAGAATGTGAAATATATTTTAGTGGGTATGCAGGAAAAATTTGATTATATAATTATAATTTTAGTGAATTCAATACTTAAACTATGCCTACTGATTGCATTTAAACCAATCACAGGGAAATATGTATAGCATTCTTAAAATGTTTCTATTTATTTATTTATTTTTGTGTGTGTGTATAGCTGAGTGTACTTATGTGTAGGAGAGTGTACTTGTGCCTGGAGGCCATAAGAGGTTTTCAGATGCCTTAGAGCTGGAGTTAGAGACTGTTGTGAGCTGTCTGATATGTTCTAGGAACTGAACCTGAATCTTCTGCAGTAAAAGGGTCCCTTTGCTGTTGAGCCATCTCTCCAGCCTCTGTGTAACATTTGTAAAGATAATCTGCATGCACTGTGGTGGTGAACTAGTACTCATTTCATAGACTTGTTCTGGAAACTAAAGGAGTGAGTTAGCACATGCAGACTCATGCTTTTGAACCACTTTTTTTGGTACAGAATTCACATTCAATAAATATATATTCTTGTTATTATCATTGTTATAATTGCATTTGCCACTGTAAGATTTTTCCAAGTTTTATTTCATTAGTGAAAAACATAGATAACTGTGGGAATTTTGAAATAATTTTTTCATTCACTTTGTGTGTGTGTGTGTGTGTGTGTGTGTGTGTGTGTGTGTGTGTGTAGAAGTGAATGTGCTTAGAATAATAATGATAGAGCCCAATCCACTATGACCATCCTAATGACCAAAGAATGAAACAAGGTTTTTATTGGCAGTTCATAGAGATTCTGTTTTTTCTTTAAAATGTTTTTTTCAATTAGAGTATTGTACACCAAAGTCATGATGAATTCTCTTTGTATTTTCTAGCTTGTTGAGATAATTGTTTCTTGATTATGTATAATGCTCTTAAAACAAACAGGTTAATTTTCAAGGAGCAGCATTCATACTCTGATTGCAGTAGCAGAAAGCCCACTATTGGAGCAGATGCTCTCCTGAAGAAGTTGAAGAACCTACTTGCCTTTTTGAATGGAAATTCACCATCTTTTCTATTTTAGGGGAGTTGATTCTGCTTACCACTGGCTAAATCTCAAAGACAGATGGATTTGTAACCTGCTTGTCAGTCAGTACCACTTCTGCAGCCTTTTCATTGACACAAGAACCTAGTACAATGGAAATGTCAATCAATGCACATCTCTGACCAAAGGGCTTCCCTTGCAAATCAAATAAGAGTGAATGCAGCCTTTTGACTTATGAACAAATGGCTTATGACTGTCACTATGGGTTTTGTAAACAAATAGCCTTGCCATCATAGTTCATGCAGGCAGTGACAAATTCTGAAGTGGGATTTAGCAGAAGCCATGTGAGACAGCACAAAAGATAGTCAGATGCTAAGGGTGGCTCTATGGAATAAACTGTACTACTTAGACATTGACTATTACCACCTCCTGCCTGTCCACTGAGCACACAAGTGCAAACAGACAAATTCCTACTAGCTAAAAGAAAGGAAATTCTGCTTATTTCCTTATTTCTATATGTAAGTTAAAAAAGAAGACTTGCAAGAAAGAAGCAAAATTGTTAGAGGACTTTTCTGATAATGATATTCAAGTAACGAATCTCAGAGTGACAGGAGTTCGTGGAATTTGACTGCACAGTGGTAACTACGATGTCTGCTTCTGTCTCGTTACCTTTAGCAAGGTGGTCCTCCACGTGAGCATTTTCTCATTCACCTCGTAGGACCTCACACACTGTGGACACCAGACATCACAGTGAAACAATATGAAGAGAAACTTAACATGAAGAAATCTATTTTGACAGGGATGTAACTTGGGACCAAAATAATCCTGGCTGTTGGCATGTACAGAGTCAAATGGACCCGGTCTGTTATATGGCTTGAATTTGACAACTGTTCCAGAAGAACAAAGAAGCAAAGGTTAGCTTAGAACAGCATTCTTAGCATTTAGGAGGAATTAGCACTATGTCCAAATTGAAATTTTTAAAATAAAATTCTATTACTATCCATCCCCTCAAAAGTAAAAGGAAGACAGCAAGAAGAAATCATTCTGAATTTGATGTGGGTTTGTTCTGAATTCATGATAAGAATTTTGAAGTTTATCTGAGTCATAAAAAATCTGCCACTTTTATTATTTACTGTATCAATATTTATTTTCAGGAAATTTTAATTCAAGCTTTACAATTCTTTCTTTTTATAAATTATCCAATACTTTCTTTTCATGATTTACAACTTTATTCAATTAAAAGGGCCCAACATTGGACCAGTTAATATTCTAGTAGTATCTACCTATCTACCCATTTATCTGCCTCTCCTCATAACTTTCTCTTTCCTGTCTCACTGTCTCTCTGTCTCTATCTGTCTCTGTCTCTGTGTTTATGTACATGCATGTGGAGGCCAAAGGTCAACATTGGAGTCTTCCTCCATCCTTTTCCACTTTATATTTTTGACAGGGTCTTTCAGTGATTTGGTAGACTGGATGGCCAAAGAGCCCAAGGGAATTCCTCTGCCTCTGCTCCCCACAATGTTAGGATTACAGATTCAAACTGCCACAGTCAAACTTTTTTTTTATTATTTATTTAATTTATTCTTCTATTATACATTATATCCCAACCACATTTTCCCCTCCCTTCGCTCCTCCCAGTCCCTCGACCCCACATCCACTTCTTCTCCATTTCCCTTCAGAAAAGATCAGACTTCCCAGAAATATCAACCTAACATGACATTGACAAGTTACAATAAGTCTAGGCACAAAACCCTCATATCAAGGCTGGACAAGGCAACCTAGTAGGAGGAAAAGCATCCTAAGAGCTTACAAAACAGTCAGAGACACCCTACTCTGGCTGTTAGGAGTCTCACAAGAACACCAATCTACACAACTGTAACGAATATGCAGTGCACCTAGCACAGACCATCCAGACTCTGCCACTTCAGTCTCTGTGAGCCTCTAAATGCCCTGCTTAGTTGATTATGTGGACCATGTTCTCCTGGTGTTCTTGACTCCGCTGGTTCCTATAGTCCTTCCTTGCCGCTCTTCTACTGGTTTTCCCCAAGCTCTGCCTAATATTTGGGTGTGAGTCTCTGAATTTGCTCCCATCAGCTGCCAGAGGAAGCCTCTCTGATGATGATTGGGCTATGCACCAATCTAAGAGTGTAGCTGAATATCATTATGAATTATTTCATTGGCTTTTTTTTCCCCTGTCATTTTGATTTTACACTAGGTCTCTGGGCTATCTAGCTTCCAGTTCCTGGCCACTCAGGTAATGTCACACACATGAGCTTCTTCTTATAGCATGGACCTCAAGTTAAATCAGTCATTGGTTGGCAACTCCCACAAGTTTTGAGCCACCATTGCCCCAGCGTACTTGCAGGCAGGCAGGTGTGGATTGAATGTTTTATGGCTGGGTTGGCATCCTGGTTCCACCATTGGGAGTCTTGCCAGGTTACTGAAGATGGCTCACTCAGGCTCTGTATCCTCAGTACTAGGAGTCCTTACTAGGTTCATCCTTAGCACAGTGGAAACTTCCATATCAAAGTGATTTAATGTAGGTTCTGGGGAGTCATCTTATTTCCTTGTGATGCTTTGCTCAGGAAATTATCACATCAGTCCAATCAGTTATTTTTATAAAAAAAATCTTATTGTATTGAATACATTCATATCAACAAAGTAATATCAAGTTTGTTAGTTTGGGGTTCATCAGTATGACTTAATATGGAATTGCTCCCCTTGTGGTTGTAATAGGATCAAGATGAGGTCTACCGTACTCGGGTTGGCCCTAATTCCAACCTTTGTAAGAGAGTTTTGGATACAGAGGTGCACACACAGAGGCTAGCATTGGAGAAAGAACAGTTTGCAGCTGTAATGATGTATTTAGAAGACTAGAAATGCCAAGAGCTGTACATACCCCTTAAAATTAGATGAGCACATGTCCTAATGTCTCTCTATTCTATCCAAAGAGGTCCCTACCCACTGACACTTGACTTGTGGATTCCTGTCTCCAGAACCCTGAGAGACTGAACTCTTGTTCTGATTTACCCAGTTGTGGTACTTTTCTTGGAGCCCAATTGTAACTAATATATAATTAGAATTTGCCACTCTGTGAGGGTGGTTTCTGCTTTCTTTCCCAATATGGACACATGTTAAGCAGTTCTGAATTTAAATTTAATTTACTCAGTGTGATTTTGACTGCTGATATGTTCTGGTGGGTTCTTTCTACTGAATTTTCTGGTGATCCCTGCCCTGAAAGTGTGAAGAGAACCCAACAATGCTTTTCATGGACTGTTATATAAGTGAGAAGTAGCCACCTCTAGTGCCAGAGATTGAAAATAATGCAAACCTCACAAGCTTATACTCTAACTTTGGAGGGAAGAGACACACACCCTATTCTCACCTCAAGGAATGCTCGTTGCCTCTCTCTGTATGGGTAAAGTGTAGGTGTTACTGTGTTAGTGAGACCAATGAGCCAATGGTTTTCATGCCATCAGTTCATGTAGCAAGTATGAACTCAAGAACAGAATATGGAAAACAACTTCATTTCAAAATTCTTTAGTATAGTCTATTAGCGAATATGCAACTGTACACAGGGTCTCTCAAAGTCATTTTCGCACAAACACACAGCATACTTAGACCATCTTCACCCCACTCTCTTTTGGCCTCCTTCCAATCTTGCTGATTTACTTACCATCCTAACCAACCCCTTTCTACTTTCATGCTTAGTTTTTCATGTCCCAGTGGGTTTGGTTATGGACGCCAGCAGGAACATGGGTGAGAGGGTCATTTACAGAAGCATGGGCCCCTTGACAGTAGTGACCACTCCGAAACAGACATCTCTTCCTCCCCTAGTAACCATGAACTACATATAACTCATCACTCCTCCCCACTCCTTGGCAGGATGCTGATAGGCCTTGGCAGGATGCTGGTAGGTCCAATCTTTTGCAGATCTTGTGCAGCCATTTGGGGTTTGAGTACCATGCTACTTCATGCCAAGAGGACAGCATTCCATGCTACCTCCCTCTTCCTCTGGCTTCCTTCTATTGATCTGGTCCCTGAGCTCCTCTCTCTCTCTCTCTCTCTCTCTCTCTCTCTCTCTCTCTCTCTCTCTCTCTCTGTGTGTGTGTGTGTGTGTGTGTGTAATGGTGGGGAGGTAAATATTTCTTCTATGGTTGAGCGTTCAACTGTCTCTGTCTATCTGTCTCCATCTCTGTCTCTGTATCTCTCTCTGTGTTTATGTACGTGCTTGTGGAGGCCAAATGTCAACAATGGAGTCTTTTAATTTTTAGTAACAAATACAGCAAAATCCAATTTTTCTTTTTATAAATTTTGGCTTTTGAAAGTATATGCCCTGAAAAAGGACATTGACTATAGCACAAATAGTGTTTTCCAATAATTACACCTATGCCCAGAACACATCTACATTATAAACACATTTGAGGCCATACTCTACAGCACAGCTGTTCTTCTTGCACTATATCTTCAGAGAACAGGACTTGATGAACTTTGTAACAGTTTTGACAGTTTAATTTTGTTGAAGGTGTGCATATTTTTCTCACAATTACAAGCCCATTTTATTTTTCTATTTATAAATTATTTATAACAAGTAATCCATTAAAAGAAAAATTCCACCTTCCTCTTCCCATTACATGTAGATCTTCAGCATTTGTGCTGCTACAAATTTAAGTTCATGAGAGATGACACAATACTGCTTTGTCTTATTTTAGTAGACAACACAGCCAAAGTTCTTATCCAGCACTATTACACAATGACGTCCTTTCCATTAAATGACTAAATGGATATATACTATGTTTATTTCCCCCTCTGTCCTTAAAAATATTTTTCACCCATCAATCTTAAGTCTGAGAAAATTCACATGGGATATTGCCATCCCAGGACTCATGGTCAAGACTTCACTTATTTCATCAATTCTACCATCATCATTTCAGTCTAGAATGTCACTGTTTGTCACTTTGCATTCATCTTCAGATTCATCTAATAATTGAGAGTTGCTATTCTTTGTCAATTTTCTTCTCTTTGACAGTAGGGGATGAAAATAAGATTTCTACATTCTTAACTATGTTCAGTAGAAGCTAAAAGCATTCTTAAAAAAAAAACCCACAATCTCCTTTGATTTATCTTTTTGAGTTAATGATTAATACTTTGGATAACTCAGAATAAAAACAGAAGAGTGGCACAATAATGAGGACTTACTTTACAGCTTTTTCATCCTTTTAGGCAATTCTATCATTTTTCTGTTTTCTTATTACTCATTCACTCCTAGCATTAGTGGAAATATTCAGTGACAACTAATTTTTTTTTCAGAATGATGAAATAGTAAATTATTTCAAGATAAAATTACTTTAGATTCACCTTGCAATTAGGTGATAGGGTGTGTTTTATTACATTTGAAAGTATAAATAAAATTTATCTTTGTTCTTTGTAAGACTATTAACAATTAATGACATGGAATCTGGAACAGCAATCTTTAAAAATAGAGAACTTATCAGCAAAGAAACCCAGAAACTGAAATTGAGTCTCTTAGATGTTACATCTGCACCAAACTGAGTGGACATAATGGGTCACAAGTCCCATTTCATGGGGGTGGTAGAATAAGGGTTAAATGTATTTCCATTAGAAATATGGACTTATTCCATTAAAAATTGTCCATAGTATGTTCTTATCCCATCATGCACTTCTCCTTTGGCACACTGCTCATGATGACTTCGTTGGCTAAGGATGTATACTCTACCACTCTATGAACTCTGTCAGAGCAGCAGCTTTCTCATCATGGGTTGCTGCTCATTCGCTCAACTGTGCATCACAGACCTGGTTCATAGAGGTTCTCTAGGAAGTACAGTCGCTGCATAAAAGGAGGACACCAGAGACCACTTCTTTCAGAGGATCACTGCATGCCTGCTCCTTCAAGAAAAGGAGCTTCGTTTTTTATTTCTCAAGATGACCTTTCATTTCTGAGCCCTCAGGCTGTTACTGAGTCAGGTGGTACATCCCTGGAGTTCTGGAGGTAAACTCTCAGGTTAACTCCTGAGGCTGACCATTCTAGTGAGACTTTAGATAAATTTTCCAGTGTAGCTTCTCCAGGCCTCAGGCTACTCAACTTTAAATTCTGGAAAAACATCAGTGCCTTCTTATGGATGTACTGTCATTAAGTGACATTTTATACCACAAACTACTGTGTCTGATACACAGTAGGCCTTGTTAAAAATTTGCTAATTTTTTAAGCCATCAGGATGTTTATTAGCATATTGACCTGAAATGTCACTACTTAGTACTTCTTATCACTGATTCCCATTCTCCTTTTGAAGTCTCCACAAGCCAATGGTCTCCCACCATTGAGAGTGTCAAAATAAGAGTCTAAGAAGTTGGGTAATAGATACTTCTCCTTTTCAAACTGAGTGTCTTCACTGTTTCTGTATTCTTCATAATATTATTTCTTCTCACCACCCAGATATGACTCATTTGTCTTATGAAACCTAGAGTCTGACACTGCACACAGTGCTCAGGGATGGTATGACCAGGCTAGCATGCCAGAGGCATGATCTGAACATTTCTTGTCCTTGACTAAAAGCCAGGGATTACTTTACCTGGATTGGAAGACAGAACCTAGTGTCTAATTTAGTAAAGTCATAGTAATATTAAACCCTTGAATTTTTCATGTGTAGTTTCTGAAACAAATTTCACATTCTAAATATCTCTAGTTATTTTTGTCAGCAGGTTACAGTTATGAAAAATGCTAAGCATAAATAATCATTTGAAAATATAGTGAGTGATCATTTACCCTAATTAGGGTGGTATTATTAAAAAGACAGAAACAACAAATGATGTGGAGAAAGGGGAACTTGTACATTGTTAGTGGGAATACAAATTAGTAGAGCTGTTATAGAAAACAATATGAAGGCTCCTCAAAAACCAACAAGAACTGAAAATAGGTCTCCCATGTGATCCAGAGACTCCACTACTGAATCCATCTGCACAGCAAATAAAATCAGTATGTCAATCATCTTCACTTATGTGTCCTGTAACACCAGTCATAATATCAGGGGTTAAGAATCAATCTACGTGTCTACCAAAGACGAATGTATGAAGAAAATTATATATGTGCATACATATGCACCATATACACACTGTATAGTACTATTCAATTGTAAAAAATAATTAGATCCTGTCACTGGTAGCAACATGAATGGACCCGGATGACTTTATATTAAGTGAAATAATCCAAGAACAGAAGGATGAATACCACTTGATTTTAGTCATATATGGGGTCTGAAAAACTTGATCTCATTGAATTTGAAAGAAGGTTTGCAGAGGTTTTGGAGAGCTGAATTGTGTTCAGGGATTGGTTGGTCACTGAGTGCAATGTTCTAACTAGACAGGAGGAAGAGTGATGTTCTGTTGTCCAACTTAAGCTTCTGAAACTATGAGTCACAGGTCACAACATAAAGGCTAAAAATTAATTCAAATTGAAACGTGTAGTGAGTCTGAGCTCTTTCTGGTAGCATTCACATGTGTTACATTCTGTGACTTCACATCAGCTTGGGTTCTGAACCTCAGACATGTGCACATGCATTGTGCACACCCTCACACCTCTTAGTGACAGTGAATGTTGCCCAAACACCTTGTTTCAAAATCAAGACCACTGCAAGTCGTCAATTCCAGTGCTTTTACCTCACCATGAAGTTTTCTGCTCTTACAGAAACATAATTGATTAAATTATGGAAGGACTTTTTTTTGGTGCTCATACAAAGGACAGTCTTATTAGCAAGCAAGAAAGAGCAAAAGAAAGGGAAAAAGAAGAGTTAAATACTTATTTTTGAATTTTAAGGGTCAGTGAGAACAAGCAACCATTTAAAAATTGTTCTATTCAATTAATGATCAATGATCAAGGAGAGATTAAGAATAAAGATAGATGATGCTCAGCTGGGTTCTCTCATCTTTCTGATCATTTGCAGATGGGTTTCTCAGACCTCATCTTCTAAGTCTCAGGTTTGAGGTTGCACCTTCTGAGAAACCCGCCTGGCTGATTCAGACTGGACTGAGTGTCCATATCATATGCTTTTATTACACTTTGCTTACCCATGGATAGGCACATAAATATGTCATTATTCATTATAACAAAAAATGGAATGATCTGTAGTGTCCAGTGTAGAGAGCTGCGTGCAGCCGTGCCTCCTAGATGGCGCTGGCTTCCGCCTTCCACCCTCCCGACGGTGAGCGCTCTCTGAAAAACAACTCTGAAAAACAACTCCTTATTTGGCTAAGGCTGGGATCTGGCTTGCTTCCGTGTAGTGTACCTGAACCTATCCGCAGTACCCACGTGGCAGACTGGGGTAGGCTACCCAGAGGCTATTTAAGTTGTAGGTTGGCTCTCCCCGGGGTCAGAAGATTGTTTCAAGGTACCTGAATAAACTGCTTGGAGAAGAACCAGGTGTTCTGTCTTCCTTGCTGGTCGAGGTGGACGCAGCAGTCCAGCAGAACACAGCATGAGAAATATTTGTGGTGAAATATAGTAATGAAAAGTTACAGTGCTAATGTGTATGAATATATAAATGACCAGGTGTCGATTCATGTTTGTGCTCCCAGCACTTGGTAAGTGAAAGTAGTTGTATCAGAAGTTCAAGGTCATAAGATAAGTTATAAATTCAAGGCCAGCCGGGGATATGCGAAACCTCAGACCCATGCAGGCTCGGTGATTGCTGCTTCAGTCTCTGTGAGCCCCTACGAGTCCTGCTTAGTTGATTCTGTGGGCTGTGTTCTCGTGGTGTCCTTGGCCCCTCTTGCTCCTACCATCATTTCTCTCCCTCTTCCTCAATGTTCCCTGAGCTCTGCCTAGTGTTTGGCTGTGGGTCTCTGCATCTGCTCCCATCAGTTGCTGGATGACACCTCTCTTGATTGGTGATGACTGGGCTAGGCTCCTAGTACTTTTTCACTGCTGTTCCTTACCATTGAAGTATCAAATTGGTTTATCTTTAGATTTCATTATGTTAGACAAACAAGTTCATTCATCTCATTAGTATACAAATTTGCCTTCACCTATAATAAATGATAAGATTATATGTATGTTACAGAATTGTTTTAAAATAGATTTATTTACTATCAACAATGTTTGATCTATATACCAATTTTATAAACCTCTATACGTGGGGTTGTCTAAAGATTTTTGGTTTGAAAAGTGGTAGTCTGTGAAAAGTTTCAGAAGCCCCACTCTATTAAACAGCAAGGTAATATACAGCTATACATACAGAATTATATAATATGTAACTATATATATAACATACAGGGTTGCATACAAAGTATACAGTGAACAGTAAAGCAGTGTGTTCATTAAATGGCTATAAAAGAAGTATTTGTATGTATTCAGCATGAGGAAATGATACAAGGTCAGACATACTAATACATTTATTTTATCATTCAATATATGCAAATATCAGAACTTCACTTTCTGCCCCACAAATATATACAATTATGTTAATCCTAATTTTTTAAATAAATGAAATATGAATGCTTTTGTCAAATATCATACATATAATACTAGCTTACAAGGTAAAGTACTGTATAGATTTAATGTTCAACCCATTTTTAGAAATTTGAATCACCTTTTAAAATATATTAAAAGAAACTATTGGGTAGAAATGACCATATTTTTATGCTGAAAATGAAGAAAGTAGAATTTAAACGGGTCAAAAATTTCACAAGTTGGCACAGCTAAGCAGGTAGTAGATTAGGTGGTCCTGGCTGTGTGATCTTACTTTCTTATCTGGTGGTCAACCTGTTTCTCTGCAAAGTGACTGTAGTCCACAGGTTAGATCTGGTTTTATCTGGAGGGACACAAACTTCTGGATGACTACAGTCTCTGCCTTCCATCTCAGGGTAAGAGTGCTGGGATTGTAATAGAGGGCCACCACGTCAGACTCTCTACATGTGCTCCCAGGCACCCTGGAAAATATGTTAATTTCTGGTTCGATTTCCCCATCTACTTATAAGAATTTTTTCTTTCTTTCTTTTTTTTTTTTTTTTTGTAAAACATAAATATGTTCTAAAAGCTTCATGCCCTCTGTCAGAAGGATTTCTTTGAGCTTTGAGAATAGTAACCTGTCTGAATTGGGAAACAAGGCAAAATAAATCAAGCCTGCTCTTGCTGAGCCCTAGCCCCCTTCCTAGAATCTCAGGCTGTTTTGTCAACTCCCTAGGGCATCTTTGGTGGTAACCAAGATTGTTTCTCTTGTCCCCTCACCCTCATAGGTCTGAAATGTGCAGATCCATTTCCTGACAAGCCAGCAGTAACAGTTGGTGCCCTTCAAGGCCTGACTTTTCAGTTTTCTAGAGGTTTCATGTGAACCACGCCCCCAAATCAAGAAACCATCCAGGCCAGAAGCCACAGGCTTGTTTAGATCTATGACTCAAATTATTTTTGATGGTGCTCTTTTGAAATGATTTCCACTCTGAGCTTATTCTCTCTGCAAGAGAAATCAGAAGTATAATATATAGTGAACATTTCTATAACTAAAAACTGAGTACTTCATTTGTATCAGGGATTATCTTTATATAGACAAATAAGATTCCCTTTCTGATTTCTCAATTGGTAAAAGTTTGGTATAATTTCTTTCTGTTGTCTTTCATGAGCTCACAAATTTTAGCATAGCACATACTGCTAGGTCCCACCAGACCTATCGTACAACCCTGAATAGGGGAGTGAGGAAAAACAAAAATGTAGATGTAAAAGAAAAAGACAGAGACACAGGATAGCTTTGGGAGGGCTCTGAGTCAATACCACAGCAGCCTTGAGTTTATTTCTCACAGCCTTTTTATACCCAAAGCAAGGGGAGCAAAAGACCTACTTGTCTCAAGGACACCATTGTTTATATACAAACCAGTGTAAATACCTTAATTCTCAAGATACCTGGTAACCGTGCCTTTAGCCAAACATCCTGTTATAAAGCCTCCTGGAGCAATGCAAACTCAGACTCTCTGACCTTGAGTCAAGATGAAACAAGCCACAAGCTGGAGTCATTGTGGGCTCGCACAACATACTTGGCGTTTTTTTTTTCTCTGTCTGTTATTCGTTAGGTCATCACCTATTTGATACTACTTCCTTTTTTAAAACTTATTTTTCTCATTCACAGGTCATAGGTTAAACTGTATTCTTATTTTATATTTTACCCTCCTTAAATCCAAACACATTTAATTAGCATTTGTACTTGTATTTTATGACTGTGGTAACCAATTACCACAAACTTTGTGACTTAAAGTGACACACATCATTTCAATGTCGCTTCTGTGGTTTAGAAGCCCAACTTGGGCTGCTCTGGCTTGGAGGTGAAGACTTGTCTTTTGCTTCTTCTTGGGGATTCTGGTGCTTTGACACTGTCTTCAGGCTTGGAGGTGAAGACTTGTCTTTTTTGTCTTCCGCTCCTTGTTCAGGATTCCAGTGCTTTGTTGCCATGGTCAGCACAACTGCAGCATGTTGAGGGGTCCTCACCCGGTGCCATGAGACTTTCTTCTGCAGTCACACTTCAAACACACTGACCCCCGCGAAAAGGTCTCTGCTCAGAGACTCAAGTGAGCCAGGGCTAGAGATGTATGCTTACAATCCTCATTTCCAGGGAACTCAAGGCAAGGCATGTGGACAGCAGAACAACTTCAAGGCTAGCTTGTATAACATAGCGAGCCCTTGTTTCAACCATAAAATAAGGGAAGGGGAGATGACTAAGTGAATAAAATGTTTACTACGTAAATGTAATGACCTCAGTTAAATCCCCAGACCTAGGTGAAAAGACAGGCATGGTAGACCTCACTTGTAGTCCCAGCACTGGGGAAACAGAGAGAAAGAATCCCTGAGGCTCACTGTCTGTCCTGCCTAATTATGTGGTGAGCTCCAGGTCCCAGAGAGACTCAGTCTCAAGAGTAAGGTTCAGGGTTCCTAAGGAATGATACCCAGTGTTGCCCCATGGCCTACACACACACACACACACACACACACACACACACACACACACACACACACTCATGAGAGAGAGAGAGAGAGAGAGAGAGAGAGAGAGAGAGAGAGAGAGAGAGCTATAAACACATGTAAACTCCCATATACATGTGAACATGTGCCACACAAGTGAACAAATAAAAAAATTTAAAGCTGTCTAGGGATGTAGCCTAGAGGTAGAACACTTGCCCAACAGTCACAAAGCCATGAGTTCAATCCTCAGTAGCTCAAACTTAAAAAAAAAAAAGTTTTCTTCTAGATTCTCAGTTCATACTGTGTGCATTATGTATTTTTAGTTCCACTTACAGACTTCTCAGAGAATCACATGATATTGCCTTGAGAAACTAATTCTCATAGCCTTTCCCCTTTAAACTAATTGGGAATATACAATTGCATGTATATACACATTTCTGAGAAGACGTGTGGAGTGGTAATGTATGCAGGGATAAGAAATGTATGTGGTATAGAGATATTGTTTGGATTTTTCTTTTTGTATGTGATGAAAGCTTTTGAATAGACATTCAACCATATTGTCAGTTTCCTAACAGTTTTCATACTGGCCTCAATTAACTGTCTCTTATTTAAAAGTTATGAACAAATGTCTTTGTGTAGAATGGATATTTGTTTACTCGTTATCTGCATATGCCATTAAATTCAGTATCTGTGCACATGTGCACACACACACACACAAACACACACATACACACTCATCATTAAATTGCACAACTCAAAGAAATTTTTCCTTGGAGTCTTTTCCTTTTAACACGTCCCTCCGATCTCATTTTCTATAGCACCTTGTCATATACCTTAAATTAGCCAGTATCTTTTTATATATTCACATCACATTTTTGCAAGATAGATAAAGGAAATTGCTCTCAAGTGGTAGGATTTTTTTTTTAACTTGCTGTGTTTCAGCTTAAAACACACTTTTCCCTCACAAAAACTAGTTTTATAAACATTTGCGAACAGGCTGCTTGAAGGAATCGCTGACACAGCTTAACTGCGTCTATAATCGTGCAGATGATCTGACTGCATGGGGAGCCCAAAGAAGAGAGGGGCAGAGAACGGGTGATCTTTTCAACTCAAGTTCCGGAAGAAAAGAAGAGACTAACGGCATTTAGATAACTAAATGATTTAGATAACTAAATAAATGATTTAGATAACTAAATCATTTGAAGTGTTTGGAATGTTTCTACTTTGTAGACACTTGGCCAGTGTTCTAAACAGAGACTTGTGGCCGTGTCAGTGGAGCTGTGCAGATTAAGGGTTTCTAATGATCTGAGAAGAGACAGAACATGCTGTGTCCTGGAAAATATATGTAACCTCCAGTTCTTTGTCTCTTCTCCCAGGCACAGAATCATACCAATCTCTCTCTTCCTCCTCCCTTTCTTTCTGTAGGGTTGAGGGTTAAACTCAGGGCCCTGTGCATAGTAAGTACTTCACCACTGAGGTGTACCCAAGGCCCAAGGTGTTTTCACTGTGGTTCCAGGGTTCAATATAATGTGTGCATATATTTCATAATGTATATGTATGCCCATTATATAATGTACATATGTGCACACTGAGCATATCTCACATATTTAAGACTCCAGGATCTTGACAGATCTTTTTATGAACAAAATAAATGGTCATGAACAATTTATGTAGCTCTAAATTTTCTTCTCTGTTTTGGCCATATCTTAATTAAGATCATTGTGTAGCTTTTTAATTAGCTTTATTTATTTAGTAAGATTCTATAGTAAAATATTCCTTTCTTTCTTTACAATCAGAAAAATACACATGAGATCTAGATAATTTTTGTTCTATCTATCTATCTATCTATCATCTATCTATCTACCTATCATCTATTTTCTATAATCTACTTATCATATATTTATCATCTCTATATAATCTATCTAGTCTCTCTCTCAATTACCAGTCAGCTATTCATCTATCATACCTTCTCATCTACTATCTATTTATCATCTACATATCATATATAATTATTATCTTGAACAGTAATAAATCACATATCCACCAAAACTTTTATCTATCTATCTATCTATCTATCTATCTATCTATCTATCTATATCTATCTATCTATCTATATCTATCTATCTATCCATCTACCTATCTATCATCTATCCATTCATCTGTCCATCCATCATCCATCTTATAAATTAAATTATATTAAAAAATAATTCTTGTCTAAAATCTACCTTTCTGTCAAATATATCATTCATTATCTATGTATCATCTACATATTGTCTATCTAATCTATCATCTCTCGACCATCAGTTAATATCCTACCCATCATCAACTTATCCATCCATCCATCCATCCATTCATCCATGCATGCATCTTATTATCATTCTCTCTCTATATATATCATCTATCACTGTTGTGTTTGGTTGGGTCAGCTGTCCCAATATTAGTTAGAATATCTACCTAACACGAGTAATAGATGTTTCTTTATATGTGGCTTATTTTCAACAGCCACTTACCATGTTATAAGCATTTTCAGATTCTCAAAGTAACACGATAATACAAAACTGTTTATAACTCAACTTCTAGTATCAATATGCCAACTTTCTAAGATACAAGTACAACAACACTAGTGTACTGAATCCTGTATTGTGTGCCAGGCACATGACAATGTACTTACATCTACAGCAGCCTTCAGTCCTTACTACAAGTATGAGGTGATTGTATGAGGTGTATGAGGCTATGTTGTTCTGTTCAAAGGTAAGTAATCAGGGCCCAGAAAAGCTTAGGAAGCAGCCTAGGGAACACAGTGTGCAACTGGCCTAGGTGGGCCCTGATTTCAGGAATCTGTCTGTTATAGTTGCTTAATAATCGTGTTTGTTTTTATTTTTATTTTACATTATATTTTTGTTTATAGCTACTCATTCTGTTTGAGCTATTCTTACACAGATTCTTTTTTTTTTTTTTTTTTTTGCTTTTTTTCAAGACAGAGTTTCTCTGTGTAGTTTTGGTGCCTGTCCTGGATCTCGCTCTGTAGACCAGACTGGCCTCAAACTCACAGAGATCTGCCTGGCTCTGCCTCCTGAGTGCTGGGATTAAAGGCGTATACCACCACCTCCTGGCATTCTTACACAAGTCTTGAAGCAGGTCATGTTGCTTTTGTCCCTGAGGGCATTTTCTTCTACCCCAAGTTTCTCCACGCTTCATGCTTGCCTTAGACTGAGACTTACTACTATGTTTTTTCCCACAAATAGAGGATGTATCAATTCCAAGAAGGGGAGGGCTGACCACTCTGAAACGTTCCCGTGTGTTGGGAATGGATCTACTTCCATGGGAACTCCCTACCTTGAAGCTTTTCTGTGCACAGATGACATATTCACTTTCTATGGAGCTCACTACTCGAATGATTTCCCACGTCTAGAAGGTATATTTACTTCCCGCTCGACTCTGACATGTTCAGCCCCAGAACCTTGCTTAGTGCCAACTCCTTCAATCATGATCTTATTCTAAAAATCTTGCAAAACTGTTTGACTTAACCATTCTTATTTTTCCAAATGTGTAGCCAGATACTCCTTGGGAAACAATTTTGAACTATTTGAACAAGCTGCTTTGAGATCATGTTTAAACAATTCATTTCAATGTAATTATAGTGTCTGTACCTTTTCCTTTCCGGTGCTTTTTATTTTTCCAGATGTTTCAGACTTTGTGAGAAAGGTCAGGTTGTTCTCTTCCTCTATTGCCATTAGGAAGAAAACTCACAAAAAGTTATTTGTTATACTATATTTAGGCAGATGCATTTATATACTCAAAAATCAAATCTACTTTGGGACAGCTATGGGTGAAATAATGGAGGCATTATTTAAACAGTGAAGGGAAAGCTCTTGACCCACAGTGGAAATAAAAGTTGAAGTGCTCCATTAACACTGTTTGTCCAGCTTTTGTTTTGGCCCTGTTCCTACTCCTCACATTGTCTGCCTCATTGTCAAGTACTCAGCTTTACAGGGATATCCTCAAAGCAGGGATTGTGTGCACCTAGAAGTATCCATTCCCCAGCACAGGACCCAGGATACCAAGGTGACTCATTCAGTGTTTATTGAAGAATGAATGAGTTTCCCTCATTTCAGTTAGTCACATTTAGTTTGCCACTAAACCACAGATATCATACCACAAGTGAGAAATCATGCAAAACATCCTCATAATCTCTTCATCAATGTGTGTTTACAGAAGTAAAACAAATGCATTGAGAAGGATGGTTGCATTGGAAAAGATACAAAACAAACAACACATAAAAGTTATTTAATAATACAAGCAATGTGCTTACAGATTTGGGTGAAGAAAACACGTATCTGCAGTGTAATTTTCTAAGAAATCAGAAAATGATGACTTGATTTTATATATGCCAAAGAGAGCTAAGGTTTGCCAAAAGAACTTTTGAGTTCCTCTAGCAGTTAGAGAAAAATTGATCTCCGAATACCTGTCGAGTCCTTGAGATGTATAGCTAAGCAATCAATACCAATTAACTCTGAAGACATGGTTCCAGTGAGTCTTCATAGGGATAAGTGA
Source organism: Peromyscus eremicus (assembly GCF_949786415.1). NCBI lineage: Eukaryota > Metazoa > Chordata > Mammalia > Rodentia > Cricetidae > Peromyscus > Peromyscus eremicus. The sequence goes on along the minus strand of NC_081421.1, from coordinate 11,507,994 downwards.
CATTTCAGCTGGTTGAAGGGATGATCCTTTGCTAACATATGTTCAACTTGGAATTTCTATGTATTTGATATAGTTTAATCAAATTAAACCAGAACCAGGTTTAATTAAGTTAATGTATATTAGCTCTCTACTGCAGTGCTACAAAAAGAAGGAACAGTTAAGTCAAGATTCAGATTTTTTACTTTTTCTTATGAATTTTTACTTAAATGTTTAAGTAGAGATAGATAGCTGGTATTCAATAGCCGGAATGATTAGCTGTTCTTTTGAAATAATTAATAGCTCAATGATTATTCAGAAAATGCATAAATATATTGGTAGTTATATAACAACTTCATGGCATCTTTGGAGGTATGAACTGTCCCAACCCATAGCTTATAACTTTATTTAGTGACATCATGTGCCCCAGTAATAAACAATGGGCTCTTTGAAGGCAAGATGGCCTTCATTTCTGGATCTCCTGTACAGAACATCTGTAATTCAAAATGCCCTGACATTGACATACTGGATCTCTGACATGACCCTCAAAATGTTTTACATGGATTTCTGGGTTTGTCACGCATAGCTACTGAAGTCTATGCAAGTATTCCAAAACCTGAAAAAGTCTGAAATCAGGAAGACTTCTAACTGCAGGCATTTCTGATAAGGGATATTCAGCACAGTGCCTGACTAATGGAAAGATGGAAGAGGAAGAAGGCAGGACCAGGATGTAGATCCTATTGACAAACTGTTTCAAGTCAAGTTTACCTTTTGTGAGACAGCTCTCATTGCTGATGCTAATTGGATGCAGATGTGACAGTGACTTTTGTGCACTCTCTACCTTGTGATGCTATTGAGATGCCCTCATGTCATTTCCTAGTGAAGCCCACCAGAATTAAAGACTTCTTAGTCTGGAATGGTCCAGACAAACCATTGATTACTGACCACTGATTCTTATAGCTGTGGAAATGTAATTATATTTGAAGGATTCTTGCCAAGTCACCTGGCATGTGTGGCTGTTCTTTAATCTTAATCAATATAGGAGTAAATTCCAGTTCATACATTATAGCTTCAAATTTATTCACTTTGGTACAAGTAAATTCTCTCAGTACTGTCATTTATAGTATTGCTGCTGCTACCAGTGCATTAACAATGCTAACACCTGAGCTGTTTCTCAGATGACTGTCTTTAGTGGATCTTAGTTTCTAGTCAAGGGTCACATAGATTCCCATTCATTTCTTTCCAGGAGCACTCATTCTCTATGAAATGTGCTAAGGGGACTTCTGCCATTAGAATTTTTAGGAGGGAAGATCAAAAAAGAGAACTTAGAAATAGAGCACGGTAAGAACTGGTTCTTTATTGTTAGTTTTTCAGTACCATTGTGTTAGGTTTCTTCTCTGTCCTGTCTTGCAAGGTTCAAATCTTGAGATACTCTTGCCAGCTCTCTTCGTGCAAATGTTCTACCAATGGCGTAGAGTTTTAGGAGATTGGGAGATTAAGTTGCTGCTTTGGATTCAATGATACAGTATTTGTTAGCACTTTTTGGAACTTTCTGGGAATTTCTGTAGTAGTAGAAAATATGGGTAATTCTGAACTCCGGTGGCATGGTTAGAAAAAGACCTCTTAGCATTTCCTATTCAGGTCCACAGGAGACAGTAGGTAGATGTTGATCTGGCCATATAGCATTTCCCAAATGGAGGAACAGGTACAGGCTCATGAGTTCTGGCCTGGAAGTGTTAACAGGCCTGACTTATCTCTTTTCTGTTTACATCTTCCAAAGCAATATACTTTATTAACTTTCCCATGCCAGATAGGCATTTCCAAAGCCTTAGGAATATGGTGATTTGTATTTTTAAAAAATATTTATTTATTTGATTTCATGTGTGTGAGTGTTTTGCCTGCATGTATGTATGTGTACCACACATGTGAACTCCAGTACACATGGAGTTCAGAAGAGAGTGTTAAATCCCCCACGTCTGTATTTATGGATGATTGTGAGCCACCATGTGTGTGTTGGGAACTGACTCCATGTCCCTTACAAGAACAATGCATATTCTTAACCACTGAGCCATCTCCCCAGTCTTGAATTGTATTTTCTTGATTAACTAGTCAAGCTTTTAGCTTTGTATTCATTAGGTAAAAATAATATTAGACACCAGTGTATGGAAAAATGTACAAAGACAAAGGATAAGCGTGTCAAGTGTTTGTTTATTTCTGAGACTGAATACTTACACCTTCTCTTGAGGTGTTCAAACAGAAGAACAACTGTGGTAGTTGTTGGTTTTCTTGGTGCTAATACCTAACCTTTGTCATTGAGGTGTGAACTTTGGGAGTTTGGAGAATGCCTTATTTATTTTTTTTTTGTATTCCCAGAAACTAACACAATGGATCAGTGATTCTGTTTCCATTTTCTAATAACTCTCAGACTTTAGTAGTCATTTCTGCTTACAGGGAGTTAATTACTACCTAAAATGGTTTGGTGCCTTCTCATTGACCATACAATAAATTCCCTAGTGTGGCTTACCAAGATCTTTAACTTTTGAGGACATTTCTAGCTTCAATTTTTCTTGCTGATCATAGCCTTCAACTTTTTTGCTCACTTGAGCACACCATCTTACAGTGCTACCAGACACATATGCCACTTCTCACTTTTGAGTATTTTAATACAGATAAATCTTATTAAATTTGTTTTGTATTTCCAACAGATACATGAAATATAAAAGTTGCTCACAGTACATACATACATTTTGCAGTGTTAAAATGAGATGGCCTGGGAAGGTAGCTCAGACAGTGCAATACTTCCCAGACAAGCATGAAAGCTTGTGGTTGATCTCCAGACCCACATACAGGTGCACAGGTACCTGCACACACACACACACACACACACACACACACACACACACACACACAGGCACATCTATTGTCCTTGTTGTTTATTGCCTCATTCTAGGGAAAATGTTCTCTTCTTCCTCAGTTCATCATTATTTTCCAAGATATTTATTCTTTAGTTTTAAATTGATTTTTATTGCTTTTATTGATTGATTTTGTGTGTGTGTGTGTGTGTATGTACATATGTATCTGAGCACACATGTTTGCTAAGCCCTGCATGTGAAGGCCAGAGGACAATGTGTGGGAATTGGTTCTCTCCTCTACCATGTGGAACTCATGGATCAAACTCAAGCCATCAGAGTGGAGGTGAGTGCTTTAATCTGCTGAGTCATCTCACTGGTTTTCACTTTTTATGGATTGTATTCCTCATACAAAGGGTTTCACCTGCCTTTGACATCTTTGTATGTAGCCATGATTTACTCTTTACTACCTTCTCATAGGACTCAGTGCATTACACTTCATATCTTTGATTAATTGCACAACAGCATGTCTAATGAGACTTTTCAATGCATGTATACATTTCTTGAGCTAAAGAACACAGGCACGTCGGCATCTTGATTATCTCAGACCTTGCATTTGAGCTTTGTACTCCTTTTTAACTCTTCTATAAATCTTACCATCATTGCCACCAACCCCTAACAGAACTATATAAAGGGGATTCTAGACATTCCAGAGGGCTTGTCTGACACAAGAAAGTCAATGAGAGGTGATATGCGATAGAACTAGAGGAAGAGCTTCAGAATAGTGTAACACTTTTGGGAGAGATAAAAAAGGAGAATCTTTCCTTCTCCGAGTCATTGAGAGGGTGTGATAGTTTTCTTGTGTGTGTCAGTGTGGCTGAGCCTTGGTACCCAGAAATATGGTGAGATACTTTGAGTGTTATTGTAAAGATGTTTGGGATAATATTACCATTCAAATCAGTGGACTTCAAGGAAACAAGTTGCCCTCTAGAAGGGTGAGCATCAACCAATCAGCTGAAGGCAGGAGCAGGACCATGGATAGAGCTCCTCCTAGTGGAAGGGATTCTGCTTGCAGACAACCTTCTGATTGGAAGGGTGGGATGAGCTCTTCTGGATCTCCAGCCAGCCAGCACACTGTGCAGATGTTGAAATCTCTGTAGTTAGTAGGTTTCCTTTCTAGAACCCAAACTGGTAAAATGAGCATTGACAGATTGTGTCTGCAAGCCAGGAGGATCCACGTTCCTCTCACCCTGTCCATACCTGCTAAGCTTCAGAGTAAGGGGGTCTGGAGAGAGAATGTCATATTGTTACTGGAGATTTGTGCTTTGACGAATAATAGACTAAGGCTTGCTAGTTTATTGGAACATACTCAAGGTAGAATTGAAGCGTGGACCTAATTAGTCTTATCAATAAAAACCAGGAGTCAGATATAGAGGTAATAACTTGCAAGACCAGAGAAGCAAAGGAGCAGCTACCAGTGACTTCTTACTTCTCCGGATCCTCCAACAGAAAGAGACCGAGATTATGTCTCCACTCTGCCTTATCCCTTCTTGTCTGTACCCTGAGTGCTAGGATTAAAGTTGTGAGTCACCACTGCTGAGCTTCTACGGTTAACTAGTGGCTAGCTCTGCCCTCTGAGCTTTGTCAGAACACAAACAAAATATCACACAACACAGAATGTTGTCTGGTGTTGCCCATTGTGGCAAAAGTGAGGAGACAGGACAAAGAGCTTGTTATGTGTGAGCAAAGTTTCTAAGATTTGTCTCAGAAGTCTGTGTCCTGTTGTATACTCAGAGTGAGTGGATCCAAGCAGCTGGAAATGGTATGTTATGCTGTCAATGTGCAGATCCACCTGTGAGTACTCAAGACCTACATCCAAGCAGCCCATGATGCCTACTATACAAGTTGCATGGCACAAGGTAGATGGCATCAGTGTCCAAAAAAGATCTCCCTTCTCTTTTCTTCCTGCTTCTAAGAGGTAAAGGAGCCAGCGTCAGTATGAAGAAAAGAGAAGGAAGGAGAAGATCCCTTACCCTGCAGTGGACTGTTTATTATGGCTGTAACACACCTTAGAACTGGAAGGGAAGGCCATAAAGAAAAAGGTGTTATAAAATGGGTTATATCACTGATCTACAAAGCCTACAAGCTATATCAACTTGCCTGCAGGATGTCCCTACTGATGTAGGAGTAGCATGACTGTTATTGGGGGTAATAACTCACTCTTAATTGGCTTTGAGACGCATTCCATAGGAGAGACTATACACTTGGCACTGTAACCCTTCTTAGAAACCCATGACTGGAGAAGTCATCAGCCCTGATAGGGATCCTACTACTGTTGTTTAGTAGAATTGGTTTAGCACCAAATTGCCTTTTAACTATTTATTTTATTCTCACAGAGGAAGGCTACTTTTAGTCTTTATCAGAGAAGCTTTTCTTTCCAGCAGAGGGCAGTGAATGTGGAGACTCATGGATGCTCAGATACTTAGAATAAATGGTACATTTATCTCACTCCCTTTAAGGCTCAAGGAACATTGCTGAAGAGGGAAATAATATAAGAGCCAGAAAATAGGGAGACTGGCTGTAAAATACTGTCTTCTGGTTATGACACAACCATTGCAAACACGATCTCACAGTCATGTTTGCAGAGGGCCGGATCAAGACTAGGTGTATCAACAGTTCATCATGGGTTGGGAAGAAGTTCATGAGACTACCCTTCTCTGCTTACTACTGATGACTGAGAACGATATAGTTACTATCTTTGGTTACATGCTAAATAGTAACCCTACCAGCTGCCAATGGATAGTTCTGCACCCATGGTCACACAGAAGACCCTGTGGTAAGTGACCAAGGGCAACCAACACATAAGGAAGACAAGGAGAAATCAATCCCACCAAGACCTGCATTGGAGAGACCTGTTAGTCTTTCTGTGGGTGACAAAAATATGTAGGCCTTACTTTTAAGAGAAAACAGCTTGTTGTACCCAATACTGCTTTCATATCTATTGTAATTTAAAATAGTTTGTGACCAGAGCCATGCAGTCAATAGCATGAGATTAATGTCTTAAAACCTTTGCAAAATGGTCGGGGTGGGGGTGCCCTGTTAAGTTTCTTTCAGGTCAGCTATAATTCAATACATGAGGAGCCACATCTAGCTGAGGAACTGATGATCGAAGCCTTCCGAGGGAAGGAGAGTCAGTTTTCTTCAGTGATGTGACACATTACAGGTTGTCCAGGCTCCACCGGAGGGTCCTGCACCCACACATGTACAGTCAGCACTAGTTGGACTCAATGGGTTATTAAGAAGGAAGATGAAAAAATTAAGGCTTAGCAGATGAAGAGTTACTTATCTTGGTAAAATCATCATATTTGTATAATATTTTGAAGTATCATACTGTACCATATGAATGTACATAAAAAACTGGTATGAATTAATGTTTTTCTCTCCTGCATTGATCAAGCAAGCTGTTATTTAAAATATATTTAAAAATTACAATTACTTAAACTGTTATTTAAATTGTTTAAAGAAAGAAATACATTCCCTTTAAAAAAAAAAGAAGGAAGATGACATAAATATTTGTGTGGGTCTGGGAAGAGTTGGAGGGGAGGAGTAAGGGTGTGTATGAATGTGATCTAAATACAATGTATTCATGTATGAAATTACCAAACAATTGTTAAGTATGTAAAGAGCTTTCCATTGCTTTTAATAATAATATATGATAATAGCTCAGGAAGTTTGAACAAAGGTTTTTTTTTTTACTAACATCTATGAATAATGTCTTTTTGAAAATAAAACTATTTCAAAACAGTTTTAGATTTATAGAAAGGTTGTGAAGAGAGTTTTATGTATGGCCCACAAGTTTTATCTCTTATTAATCTCTGAGATTGGTATGGTATATTTTTACAATAAATTAACTAATAGACATAGATATTAATTAAAATCCACCCATAAATTATTTATATTTCCTTAGTTTTGGCTCTATATTCCTTTTCAGTTTTCGAATCAAATCCAAGTTATCATATTGTGTTTAATCATCATATTCCTTTGGATTCCTATGGGCTATGACAAATCTTTTCTTTATTCTATTTTATTTTAATGGCCCTGACAGCTCTAAGGAGTGTGAACCAGCTACTGCATAGAGTGTCCTTCATGTGGGATTTATCTGTGTTCTCATGGTTAAACTGGAGGCATGCAGTTTTAGGAGAAACATAGGGCTAAAACACTAATTTTCTTTTATCACAGAGTATCAAGGATACATGCTATCAGCTATCAACATGACTATCAGCATTGACTGTGAGCACCTGGAAGCCGCTGTGCCATCAGCTCTTTCCAATACCATGCTACTCTCTGCAAGAAAGTCATTATACACAGTGCATGTCGAGGAGGCGAGTTTTATGCTCCATCTTCTCAAGGTTGGAGTTAACTACTTAAATAATTTGGGATTTTTCCATATGAGAGAATCATCTACTCTTTCTTTAATAATTTGTTGATGTAAGTATATATTCATGTATTGAATTGATATTACATTTTACATTACTTTCCATATGGCTTTATTGATTAGATTCTTTAAGCTATCCCAGTTTTGGCCCCTGGGAGACTGTTTTATTCCCATCTGTGTTCCTTTGACATGGCTTTTCTTGAGTATTTCCTTAATTTCTTCTAGTATAAGAACCACTAGGCTAATAGTATGTATTTCTTTCCTTACACATGGGATTAACCATTTATTCAAAACTCTGACTCCATTTATTGGAGAATGGTAGTAGAAAGCAAGAACTTTACTCTAAGGAGATGATGACTATTGGGCTGTCACTGATTTTAATCTCCCTTATATAGAAGATCAAGGAAATGTATATGTATATATACAAAATCCTGATTATAGAAATATCTGTAAATATTTCCTTATGTATTTATTTATACCTATATAAAGCTAGACATCTCTAATTCAAGCCGTCTTCCCCTGCTGATGGGAACTCCTACTCCAATAGTAAGAAACTGAACTCTGACCCTTGGCAATTAAATCACTTAATTGTCCAGTTCCAGTAGAGTGGTTTTGAAATTGCTAACCTGAACTCCTACAGGAAACAACTTCACTAATGAGATAGTGGATGGTATGAAAATTCCTTTGGTGTTTAACTTATCATCTCTATGCTTTTTCCAGAGTTAATGAAGGTTAACGCCTCCTTCTACTGCCCCTCTGGTGAGGTTATTTCCATGCACCTGTGAAAGAATAGATGCTTTATCAAAGTCCTTCTGACACACCAGGAACTCAGAAATGATATTTCCTCAAGTTCTTTATATTAAGGTTCACTCTTTGTGTGATAAGCTTTTGTGGGTCCTGACAAATGCACAGTATCATGCAGCCACCATTATCGCATCAAACAGAACAGTTTTTTTTTTTTTTTGCTGCCCTCACAAATACTATGAACATCACTGTTCAGCCCTACCTCTTCTCTATTCCTCATGATTACCAGCTTGATAGATTTGCTTTTCTTCAATTCCTAATAATGGAATATTACAATATGTAGCCTTTAAGAAGTGCTTTTCAAATCTAGCAATATAGATGTAAGAGTATGCCCCTTTTCTGAATTTTATTTTACATAATAGAACTCTTTGGATTTTCTACATCTATATTTTAGGAGAAGGTCTATGTTGGGTGTTCTGACTGTGGTGTGTAGTCTGTATCAGATATTTGTAGTTCAATTTTGCAAATCTAATTTCTGCATTCCTCAGCTATATGTCAGTCCTGGAAGGCTGACATGCATGCAGTCTGCCATGGCCTCCTTTGTCTTTTTGCCTTAGTTTCATTAAGCCAGTGGACAGCCCTGCAGGAAATGAGAGCATGGGGTTGCAAAGAGAGGAAGCGGGGTTCTGCTTTTACTCTCATACTCCCTTGTTGTTGTGTCCTGTTTCATTACTTAAACATGGAGTTTGCAGAGTTCCACAAGACCTCTCATTGGTTTCTGCTCTTCAGTCTGTCCTCTCCTCTGGCCCGTTGGTAACAGGATAGTGGCACCACCCCATCCCTAAACCATGCCTAACCCTTTATGAACAATTTTTCTATTAATCTTTTTCTGAATTATATTATTTTGAATGTGCCAGGACTTTCTTGTTGGAATCTTAGTGTATCTCCTGATTCTTTTCCACCCATGGTCACCCTGTTGGTTTAAGGACAGAAATCACAAGATCATCTCAATAGAGACAGAAAAATCATTTGACATAGTTCATCATGATTTCATGATAAAAGTCACAGAAATAGGAGTAGGAAGAATATATCTTAATACAATAAAAGGTAAGTATGCCAAACTTACAACAAATGTTATATGGAAAATATTAAAACATTTCCTCTAAAATCTAGAACAAGACAAAGATGAATACTCTCTCAATTTTTATTCAACATAATGATTTAAGTAGTTACTAGGACAAATATAAACAAGAAAACAAAAGGGAGACAGATAGGAATGGAAGTGTTTAAATTATTTATATATGCAGATGGCATGATCATATACTGAAAAGACCCTGTAGTCCACCAGAAAGCTCTTAATACTGATAAGCACTTTCAGTAAAGTAACAGGATGCAAAATTAATATATAAAACTCACAGCTGTTTACTAATAGCAAACTTTCTAAGAAAGAAATCAGGAAAAAAGATTCCTTTCACAATAGCTTAAAAAAATACACCTATCTGGATAGATCACTCAGTGGGTAAAGAGACTTACTGCCAAACCTGATAATATGAACTTGATTCCCAGGACCAAATGGTGTAAGGAGCAAACCAAATCCTGAAGTTGTTTTCTAACTGCTCACACACTACATGTGTGTATCCCCTCAAACATACACACATAAATAAAGAATGTAATTGTGCGTATATGATTATATGCATATACCAAGGAATAATGCTAACCAAGGAGATGAAAGACTTCTGTAATAAAGACACTGAAAAGCTACATTGAAGGATGTACTCAAAGGTGGAAAGGGCTCTCATGCTTATGGGTTGGCAGGATTAATATTGAGAAAATTGCTACATTACTAAGAGTGTTCCACAGGTATAATTCCAATTAAATTATTCACAAAACTAGAAAAATCATAAAGAGATAGAAAACATTCTGAATAACCACTTCTAAGTAAAGAAGAGCATTGCTGGAAGAATCAGGGTTTGATCTCAAATCATACTGTAGAAACAAAGTAACACACAGCATAATACCAGCACAGAATAGCATGTATAGACCAATGGAGTAGAACAGAGGGCCCACAAATAATCTCACACAGCTATAGCGATGCAATTTCTTGAGAAACATGTTAAAACACACATGGCAGAAATAACAGACTCTTCAACAAATGGCACCAGGGAAACTTGATATCTGCACATAGAAAAATGAAATTAGATACCCATCTCTCACCATGCACAAAAATTATTTCAAAAACAGATCAAAGACCTCCTTAACTTAATTTACGATCTGAAATGTGGAAACCTGTAAAGGAAAAGACAGTGAAAACACTTGACGGTCTTATCACAGACAAGAACTTTCTGAAAATACCTCCAATAGCACACAACTTCAAGAACTGACAAGTGGTATCATACGTGATCAAAAAGCTTGACACAACCAAGTCTCCAGAGTGGAGAGATGCCCTACAGAACAGGAGAAAATCCCCAGCTGTAGAGCAGAGAGGAGAGGACAGTAGACTGCATACATAGAATGGAGTAGAAGGGGAGTTGTTGGGTTTAGGGAGGAAAGGAGTCAGCAAGAGGTGATGAGGAGGCTGGGGAGAGAGAGGTGAGAAACTTTTGTATGAAAATGCCATAATGAATTTGTTTACTTAAGACATTAATTTTAAAATCACACGAGTATCTCTGGAGTGATACTCCAGTGGCATGTTCCTGGTGTCATCGCGGAAGTCTGTTGTGATTAGACTTGAAACCTTATCTGTTGCCTGTCTCCTATGGTTGAAGTCACTTAACTTAATGGAGTTAGGTTAAGTTAGCTCTTCTAAACTGCTGTTTCCCACCCTCCTTTGTAAGCCAGGGAGATTTAAAGCCCAGTTTTATGGCATTTTGCTTGAGCCCAGGAGTGGTGCATGAAAGCCCTCCATTAGCACCTTTCAGAGGAGACTTTGTTGAGGCCGCTGTTCTTCCTGCTAGCTTGGAAGTGAGTGTGAAAACTCAGAAGAAGCCAGAGCAGAGCTCAGCTAATTCTAATGTGGAAGTAGCTTGTTTTTTCTACAGAGTGAGTATTAGTGGTTATGGTTATGTATTACAGGCTGGTGGAAGCTTTTGTAAGTGCATTGGTTAGATCTCATATATAGTAATAAAACCATTGAAAGATGAATCACTCAAAAAGACTGCAGGAACAAGGAACTTTGTTTCCTTTTCTTCTCTTTTTACCATTTCTCTAAATTACATTAGCCATTTATTGCATGTTTCCTGTGCACCTGTTATTGTGCCAAAGCCTTTGCACAAACTGTCAGATCCTTCTGCAACACTGTAAAAGTGCCTCTGCTGTAGTGCCCTTGTGTGTAGGATGACATTGAGACAGACAAAGCAGAGTTTGCCTGAAGTTACAAAGTGAGGATGCCTGGGACTAAGGGAAATCACCACCCAGCTCGTGAAACACCAGTGGCTCCTGTTGAGCTGTGAAAGGTACAGGGGGTTCCTGATGATCTTCTTTACCTTTGGGGTTACTTTTACTTCAATGTAAGATAGATGTTTCTTGCCTGCAAGTGATGCGTGTGAATGATTCATATCTGTCTGTCTGTCTGTCTGTCTGTTTGTCTCTCTCTCTTTCTCCCTCCCTCCCTATCTATCTATGTATCTTCTATCTATCTATCTATCTATCTATCTATCTATCTATCTATCTATCCGTCCATCATCCATCCATCTATCTATCTATCTATCTATCTATCTATCTATCTATCTATCTTTCATCTATCTACCATCGACCTATGTATGTATCTTCTATCTATCCATCTATATCTATCATCCATCTATCTATCTATCTATCATCTATCATCATTCATCTAGATCATCTATCAATCTAATTTCTGTTTTAGTAAAGGATGCTACCTTGACTTGGCTTTCATACACTCTCCTCTTCAGGGTTCCTAATTTGCCTTGTCCCCCTAGATCTTGAACTTTCTTGTCTGTTATATGTTCTGCTTTCCATATGAAGATTTTTTCTCTCTAACTGCTTAATGAACTTGAGGACTCAATCCTTGCCCTTGACCCGCTGGAACACAGTCCACATTTGAACTGGTTCTGGTTGTGGCCTTCCTTAGAGGCTTTCTTTCATGCTTTCCAGATGTTTCCAGAACATTAATCTGTAACTGTCCCCTGTAATCTGATATTACCACAGGAAGAGCCGTCCCATTATTCCCAAACCACTTACTATGCAGCTACATTTTTGCAGCAACCTCTGAGCTTTGTGATAAATAATTCACACACATCCCTACTGTCTTTACAGTATTAGAGAAATGTCATTCTTTCAGGAATTCTGGGCATCTCAGAGTACAGAGAATTACATAGGAACAAGGCCTCCTGCATTGGAAAGGGTTGTCAAGTTTAACAAATAAAATATAGTACTCCATTAACTTTGAATTTCAGATAAATGACAGATTTTAAAAATATAAACTATGGGCAAAATATTGCTTGAGGTACACTTATGCTGAGAAATTGTTGTTTGTGTGAAATCTAAGCATAGCTGGAATTCTGTATTTTATTTAGGGATCTAACCACAGAATGATATCCCCTGTCACATTTATCACCAGAGACAACCACTTAGGTCTCTGTTACCTGATGGCATTTGAGAAATTGGCATCACCCCATAACTTATTCTAACTCTGGTCTTGACTTTCCATCTCCTTGGGGTGAAATGATCCTGGGGTGGCATTATATCTTGTCTTGTGTGAGACAGTCTCATTTTATTTCTGTTGTCTTGACATAATTGCTAACAATCTTTTTTCACTTTCAAAAGTGTCTAGGTTTAGGTGATAAATTATATGGTCATTGATGCCTCATTCCATCCTTGATTTCTTTCCGACCTTGTTAGTAAGTAAATTTTTAGCTTCCTTCCCTCAAAACCGTACTCTGAGATCAGTCACCATTTTGGCTGATCCTTACTTTTTGTCCTCTAAGCCTTGTGTCTCACCTCAGTGCTTAAAGTTGCATTCTCTCTCTCTCTCTCTCTCCTCAAAAACCATTACTAGTGTCTTTAACTTTCTCTTATTATGCAAAAGGGAAGCAACAATTAAGCATATGTTTGATGAATTTAGTAAAGCAATAAGTCCATAAAAGCCAGGGAAATACAGCAAATGGCACATGGTTAAAAATAATTTAGGAATTTTCACTTTAAGAAGAGACAATGATAATGGTTTCTATATAGACATCATTACTACTGTGAAAATTCCTAAATACACACATACATATAATATATATGCATACATTACAGATGAACCATTAATTAAACCAGATTTATAAATTGTGTGGAAGTAAAATGGTTTTCCTTATGTAGTTTTGGGCAGCTGTTTCCATTTTGAAATGGCTATCAGACACGGTTCCTGTGTTAAATGATGAAGCATAAGGTTATGACGTGTATTCCTGTGAAATATCAAATACCTTGAATGTTTGATTTCCCTTCCCCCAATTAACTACACATTAAAACACAAGTTCATGTGTTTATATGTTTATACATACAAAAAGGTTTATAGTGTGTTTGAGAAAGTGTCTTATGGGCATGAGTACAGCTTTCATATGCTATGAACAATGGGCAGGATGAGTTATGTGCTGATTCCATACTAACATATCCTTTTTATCACAAGGTTCTTCTAATTATTGATCATCAGAAAGAAGAAATTCCAACTCACCAGTCCACCAAACAAAAACCAAACCCAAACAAAAATGGTGTGTTAGAGAGAGAGAGAGAGGGAGAGAGAGAGAGAGAGAGAGAGAGAGAGAGAGAGAGAGAGAGAGAGAGAGAGAGAATAACCATCAGTAGCCCTGATTTTTAAAAGGCTTCTATAATTTTAATGTAAGCCAAAATACAACGGGTATTCAAAATAGAAGCAAGACCATTTTCAATAAAAGTTAAAATCGTTAGGCTATTCATTTTTAAATGTGTCATTAATTTAAGCATTACAAATTATTTAGAACTTACTGGAGGAAAACAAATATGTCATTTATTTCTTTTGTGTTAACTCATCCAAGCTAAATAAATGTAATGCTTTATTTTATCTTAGAAGTCATGATTAGATTTTATTTTTAGATAGTAAAATAATAGTTGTTAAATTTAAATAAAACACTGTTTTGGAAAGCTTAATTTGAAATATTGCTACTATTTTTCACCAGTATTTGAATGCCTTCAAGGAGAACTGTGGCTGTTTTAATGAGTATTTAGAAGTGATGACTATTCTGATGAGAAAAAATGGAAATAAAAAGTATAATGTTCCATAGTTGCTTCATTAGTATAAAGAAAACATCACCAAGAAAATTCCAGGTGAACGTAAAATGGTTATATGAAGGACAGATATTTCAATGACCTACAAGAAAGGGTTGTTCTGTCCCAAATCAAAACTACGTTACTTTCTAGAAGTGGAATTTCAAAGCAAATACATTTACCTAAAATTTTCAGAATAGAAGGAAATGAGGTTGTGTCAATTTGTTTCTTTGCAAATGTTTCTATGGATGAGCAGAATGTGGTAAGCATATTTTACTAAAGAAAAATGTACGAATACCAAGCAACAGAAGAAGAAACGTAATCCTATTAATCACTTTCTTATGTAGAATTAAATATTTACCCTAATTGAATTATATCAATCAGGAGTTGGCAAAGTAGAGCCACCAGCCAAAAATGGATAGACAGCTGTCGTTATAAATAACGTTTGATTGAAAAACTGCCTTGCTCGTTCACTTAGGTACTGCTTATTGGTACATATCTGTACACAGTGGCAGATAAAGCAATGGACCACATGGCCCACTCAAAGATAATATTTGTTTCCATGTTTTATTTTTTAATCTCTTTGCATGTTGGGGCAGGAACATAGCATAACATATTGTATGTATGCGGGTCAGAGGACAACTTTCAGGGGTTGGTTCCTTCATTCCACTGTGTATCTCCTGAGAATCAAACTCGTCAGAATGTGTGCTCAATAAGTGCTTTTACCCATTGGAGTATCTCAGCTGCTCTATCACATGGTTCTTTTAAAACTGTTTTATTATTGCTTTTAAAATTCTGTGTGTGTGTGTGTGTGTGTGTGTGTGTGTGTGTGTGTGTGTGTGTGTGCATTTGTGTGTTCATCTGGTTTCAGGTTCCTGCAGATACCAAAAGAGGGTGTTGGATCCCCTGGAGTTCTAGGTAGTTGTGAGCTGCTGGGTGAGTGCTGAGAACTGAACTTGACTCCTTTGCAAGAGCAGAACGCATTTTTAAGCCCTTAGCCATTTCTTCAGCACCACCACATGGTTTGTAGCAGACAGCATTATTAGGAACTGTAGATCATCGGCTAACTCCTCCGTTCTCTAGATGAAGTCTTTGTACCATCACTATAACTAATTCATGAAAACACGAATTAACATAAGATTGGATGACACTGAAATTTTTATTTTTCTAGATTCAGCTGTATCATTAATTAAATGTTTATAGGACTTACAATAGTCAGTTTATAAGACATAATCAATACAAAGACTATAATGCTGAGGTTTCATGAGGTCCTTGGGAGGGTGTTGTGTATGCAGATTATTAAAACATAGATGTATGTGTATGTATGTATTCACTTATCAAGCATTTCAGAGAAAATGCAGATATCAGATGCCAATGCAGACACTCATTGATGAATATAGACACACTATATATCCTTGTGAAATTTATGAAACATATAATAAGAGGAAATGAAGCAGCATATATTTACAAATTGTGACAAATGCCGTGAAAAAGTGAGCAAACTTCAGTGACGGGGATTAATGTGAGGGGGAGGTTTTTACACCAGTGGTGAGTTTCCCTGGGAAGTGGCTTCAGCTGCCTCCTGTCACAGGCAATGCATGCTATGGTTCAGTACCTTCAGGTAACCACAGTTACTTATCTTGTTCCCAAGTCTTCAGTTTCGGCATGGCTTGGCAAGATGGTTACTTTGCTGCAGAGTGTGTTGTGTAGAATGGTCCTAGGGTTAGAGGATCCCTTATTTATTGGCTCATTCACACCAGGGTATGTTTTTCTTGGGGTTGTATAGAAGTTGGCAGGAGCTTGGGGACCAGGTGGACTTCCTTGTGAATTAGTTGAGCTTCTTCCAGGATGGTGGCTGAGCTCCAAGAGTGAGTGATCCGAGAATTATGCAGACATGAAATTGCTTCTCATGGCCCAGCATCAGAAGCCATACAAGTTACATAGCATCACCATTTGCACTGAGGAAACAGGCTGATCCAGAAACAAGGGGAGGTAAAGACTCCATTTCATGATGGGAGAAATATCCAAGTCTTGTTGGAAGGAGATATTATTATTAGGCTGTAATGTAATGTGACCATCTTTGTGAAGTACATTTTGGCACAGACTATAACAATCTGTACCATTACATTAAAATCTAGAATAAAAAGAAGTAATTCATTCCAACAATGGGAAGAAAATTGTCAGCAAATGTGAATGCCCCAAGCAAGAGAGAGACTGACTTACATTAGAAATCTAGATGAAGCCAATGTGGTCAGCAAGGAGAAAATTGATCAATGCTACATGTGCAGAGTGTGGGTGTGTTTGATCATTGGAGCCACTTTAGTGCAAGGCGGAGCTTTCAAAGTTTATTTCCTAGATGAGCTAAGAAGGGCTTGAAACATTTCAACCTTGATAGGGACATGATTCAGTCTCCTTTTCTGAAACTTACTTGGACTCTGGTGAACAGTGGATAAAAAGGAGCTCAAAAGTCAAGCTGGTATAAGAGGTCATCACAGTGGTTCTAGTGAGGCTTTATTTTGTCTTAGATAACTGTGATTGTAGAAGAAAGAAATCAGACCAGACAGATGCTCTAGAGTGGAAGCTGTAGGTATGGTGAAGCAATTGAAGAGGTTGTGAGATGTGGGGAATGTGGAAGAACCACTTATAGACCCCTGTAACAAATAAATAAACATAATGGTAGCCTTCTTTGCATAAACTGGGACTCGCACTAGAAAAGAGGCACATTTCTAGGGAGTGTAATCAAGCGTTCACTTTGCAAGTGGGAAATCTGAGATCTCTTGGCAGCATCCAAACTGCAGGTTTGGAAGTCATCAGCATTCACGTGGTGCTTAACATTATGGGGTCATCTGGGACTATCTAGGGAAAGACCACAGAGAGAACGTAGGAAACCAGTGACAAATTCTCAGGGTGGTGCCTGGAAGAAGGAGAGATCATGGAGGCTTTGGAAGGTCCAACACTGTGCCGAGAAGAGAGAAGCAGGCAGATTGGGGGATTTCAAAACCCACAAGCCCTTCTGGAAATACTGGAAGATTAGTGTGTGATCCAAGAACCCTTCAGATTCAGCAATGTAGGGATCCTGGCATTCCTACTAGTACCGGAGCTGATACTTGTGTTTGGCTCGATCAAGTGATAGAGAATAGATCTGAGTAGGGGAGGTGGTGTGCACATATGAAATGTGACAAGCGTAGCGGATGCACAGCAGATGCGTTCAGGCAAAGGTCTACAGCCAATGAGATGGTTAAACCACTCGGGGGAACTAAAATGCTCTAACAATCCACACAGAATGGTTTTACCTGCTCACTGATATTCTAAGCTATGTTCAATTGAAACATTTTCGGGGGGCTTCTGCAATATTTTCTGAGCCTCCATCCACTTTCAAATGAAGACATGGAACACCATTCAGATTTGACTGACAGAACATCTCTTTTCTTTGACATCTTTAGGGCTTCACAAAATGTAGACCTTCAAACTGTCCTTAAAACAAGTTAAATGAATATGTTTTAGTTTTTCTCTGTGTCTGACAATGTGATGAGTACACAGACACAAACTAGATTCAAATTCAGGTTTGTCAGTCTCCATACATCTTCAAACATCACTAAAGAAGAACTAGACTTGCCGATTCAATCCATCCTTCTGATTACCTCTTAGACTAACAAAGCAGGGTAGCTAGCATCTATAAAATTCCTTCTTTTGTTAGCGGGTAGTGTTTTATGGACTTGGCATAAGTTATTATATTTAGTTACCACACCAATCACCTGAAATCCAGTCTGATTCCAGGGCTCTCTACTATAAGACACACACACACACACACACACACACACACATGCATGCACACACATGCACACACTCACACATGCACGCGCACACACACGTACACTCACATATGAGAGAGAGAGAGAGAGACAGAGACAGCATCAGAGACAGGGAGACAGACAGAGACAGGCTTTATTTTTGGAATTTCCTAAGTTGGGTGAGGTAAGGGAAGAGGGTGGAGAGGGAGGCAGCTGCTATTTCATCCATTAAGCTCTGTTCAGAGGCTTGGGTAAAAATCCAAGCCATGGAGGTGTCTTGACAGGTTCTGGGCAGCAACTGATGGGATGGGATTTGCCTCTGATGTATAGTTGGCATACAGCTTAAAAGAGAGCATCCCCTGAAGAGCACAGGCTTTATAACAACCACTGCAGATCTGGAGGCTCTCTCAGCTCTCACCTTTGTTCTTGTACTCTCTTATTGTACAACGTCTTGCCTGAAATGGTAACTGTGATTCTTTCCACATCCAGTATCTCCAAACAGTTAATAATGCTAATCAGAAACTTGAAGACAGAAAAAAGTCAAGTAAATCCCCAAATAAACTTGTCTGAGGTCTATTTTATTGAGGTCCGCTAAAGTTCTGCAAATACATACGTTCAGAGGCAACTCTTGTGGCCAAAACTTCCAAAATGTTGCTATTCAGTCTTTTTTTTTTCCATAAAGCCTACTTGACCCCACCCAGTAAGCAGTGCGGGCTCTGTGTTGTCTGTCGGCTATCTCCTCTGTGTGTGCTGCAGTCCAGAGCACTTGGGTCTTCTTCAGAGAATGCTGGAGCACTTTCAGTGTGGAGGTCGTTGCTCTAAGCATCTTGCATCAGATGCTAAGTGATTTCAGCACCTGTAACAAACCCTGAGTTACCTCAGGGACTCATAATTTTTCATTTGTCGTCTATCAAAAACCCCACATTGACTCTATGTGATGAAACCAAACTCTTTATTATTCTTACTCGATGCAAGTTTTGTTTGCATTTAATGTATTTTAACTTTCTATTCTTTAATGGTCAAATCTTTAATAAACTCACAGCCAAAATTCACAAAGAAAAGTTATAAATAAATGTATATTTTAAAAGGGCGAATCTTTCTTGACCTTTAAAATGAAAACAAAATCTTAAATTTGGAGAGTGAAAAATTAATATTGTATATCTCCTGTCAACTAACTGTCAAACAAACACTTCTACCCTTACAGAATTGGCTAAGAAGGAAACTACTCCCTTGGTTTGGTTTCTGTTGACTGCAGGGTGTAATTACATCTCTGACTGCAGGCTATGGCTGTCTGATTATAATACTTGCTCAGTTACAAAGGAGGCTTGTCTGCCTAGAAAATTAACTTGAAACATCCTGCATATATCTTCAGTCACTGGGTTTGACATTGTTCTTCAAAGGCAGGCTTAGCCAATGTTTATGGGTAAAAATAGAGAGAATGTGAAAATAGTTTTATAAATGGATATCAATGAGTAGAAGAATGGGTCTGTGGCTAGGCCAAGGCATCCCATCCTGAATATCTGGTGTAAAGGTTCAGAATGAACTGAGATGTGGCCCAGTTGTAACCTGGCCATTCATTCAGAAGTAGCTCCATGGAGACACACGTAAGGGCTGACACAAAGTTTAATCTTTTTAAAATTTTATTGTGCTTTTTTTTGTCTGGGAACCCCCTCTGTGTGAATGGAACTTAGCTTCACATGGGAAGTGTGGAGTGTTTGTTTCCACCCTAATCATTTACAGTAGAAGTTTAAATCAATTTCAATTTACATAGCTTTAACTCATGAATCCAATACTGTGATATATCTATATGATTATTAAGTTGTAGAATTAAATGTAAATTGTACAGACTTAAGTATAAAATTCTTTAGTGTGGTCATTTTATAAAAGTAAATAAGTGTTAATGGCAAGTCAAGCATAACCTTGAAATTACCAATTTTATACATTTTAATTTTGAAATTTTTAAATTTTGAAATTATATTTGTTTTATTTGCATGTGTTTGTGCTCATGCATGCATGTCTGTGTGTATGCATGTGTGTGTGTGTGTGTGTGTGTGTGTGTTTCACACTCCGTGTGGAGGCTAACGGACAACTTGCAGGATTCAGTTCTTCTCTTCCATAGCATGTGGGTCTCAGCAATTGTACTCAGGTTGTCAGGCATGATGGCAAGGGCTTTTATCTACTGAGCCATCCCAATGCTTCTGATCGAAACAGTTTTATATGGAAATAATTTTCATTTAAACTTCAAGTGCCTCCACAATATGAGATTTAGAAAAGACCAAGGAAGACTGTTATGCCTGTCTTCCATGGGGGTAGAGTACAGCACAGTGTGGTATTGAGAGTGGCTTATTATCAATACTGTAGTCCTAAGCCTGCTGTCCCCTGTTTGTCCCGTAGCTGACCAGGGGTTATCTGCATTCCTTTCTAGTTCTGTATTTTCTTTTTGTTAAGTCTCATTGTTTTCCTTTTAAAATAATAATTCTCCCTGAAGTCTAGGTACCAGAAGGCCAAAAATAAGAGTTTTACAAGAAAAATCCCCATCCACATAGGAGGGATGTGCTTGTTCCTCAGGGACCTGGGATGGTATTTCTTCTCCACTGTATTCTAAAGGATTCTGATGTTTAAAAGTCGGCTTCCTGGATAACCAGTGTATTATTAGTTAATGACAATTTGGTGGTCAATATTAAAGGCAGACATCCTACACACTGAGTCAATGTATGCTTGTGGCTTTAAGAGAAAGTCATTTTTTTTTTCTCTAACATCTTTATGATATTGGCTAGATGCTTCCAAGGGAGTAGAGAAAAAATGATACAGGTTTGGCAAATTGCTATGTGCAGTTTCATAAGCAATGAACAAAAAAAAACATAGGAATTTTCACCCATCTTTGGGCAGATGGTGAATGCAACAGCAGAGATTTCAAATATAGATGTAGCACATACATACTGCAAACAGCTGTAATAGCTAAAATACATGCCAGAAGACTTAGTCATCCTGGATTTTCCCCCAATACATGCTAGCATTCAAAAATAGACTTTTTTCTACAATTGCTATAGAATTATTTGGAATTGGCAAGTGAATTACGATAGAGCAACTTCGCTGTGTGCTGAGGAGGCTGAATTCTGAGTTCTCTGCCACAACTGGTTGATTATCAGAACTCTTATTTGTGATTTTGTGTGTGTAACTCATGGCCAAAAGTGACTTCTTGGTTTTTTTTTTATACTGAGTTATCTGAAGCAATTGTTTTGAGTCCTTGTGAACACCTAGTCAAATTATTACATAATTATTTGAAAATTTAAAAAATTCTAAGTAATGATTTTTTCTTTAAAATGTTTTTCATATGATCATTTCCCCCCCTTTTCCAACTCCTCTCAGAGTCCACCTCCCAACCCACCCAAATTTGTGTTCTCTCTCTTTAAAAAAAACACAAAATAAAACTTGATTTGATTGTCAAGTGGGATACATTCAAAAAATTCTCAGCCGAGTAAGGGGCATAAACACATATTACTTTCTGGGGAAATTCTGGGGAAACAATCTATGAACAAAACCTCTAATCAAATTCTTAGGCTCCAGGTATTAAGCTTGTTAGAGTTTTGCCAGTCAGCAAGAGGTCAGTTGAAATTACTCTGGTTCAGAGTATGTAGGGCGTGGGATCCCCACATCTGGCTTAGTCTTCACTGGCATGAATACACAGTGTGGCTTTCACCAGACCCTTTCTCAGTGAGTGGGCATTACATTTATTCTGTCCATTTTAGAACTAAACAAAGGGGGCAATATTGTCAAATGGACTTGGTGAACTTTCATGTGATATTTCAATGCTCGCTTATAAGGTGGGTCAAGGACACAGGCTCCCGCTATTCCCCACATTTCAGTTTGCTGACATTTCAACAAGCTTTCTTGCTGGAAACTTGAGAACTCCTCTTTCTTCCTGTTGCATATGACCTCTCTTCTGCCCACATTCTTTTCCCCATTGCACACTTCTCCTTGGAACCCAGACACTGCATGCACAGCATTTTCTTTTCCCACCTTCCCCATAACTTTCAAGACTCCAGGGAAACCTAAAGCAGTCCCCTGTCACCAAGAGTTTGAAGACACATTTCAGAGTGGCTGTAAAGCAGAGGGTCAAGCAGTAGTAAGATCAGTGCATTGATTGCTTTTCCCATTGCTGTGACCTAACCTGTGACAGGAAACAACTCATGGGAGTGAGAATTTATTTTGTCACATAGTTCAAGAAGGGACACACTCTGTCATGTTGGGTAATATGAAGTGTCAGGAGAAACTGTGCCAACACCCAGGAAGAGAATGATGGACACTGGTGTCCTGGTCACTTTTCTCCTCTTCGTTCTATCTTGGGCCCCAATTTATGACATAGTGTTATCCACACTAAAGCCAGTCCTCTCTCCTCAGCTAAATCTTTCTGGAAACATCCTCATAGACACACTCAGAGATGTGTATCCATGGTGATTCTAAATCTCATCAAGTTGACAGTGAAGATTAACTGTCGCAGATAGTTCTAAATGTGGCCTCCGAGGCCCCTATCTATATATCCTCATACAAATCAAGTTTTATGAGTTAATTATTATTATTTATATAGCACAAATTTATTAAATATTATCATCATAGATCTAAAGATGACTAGGTGATACAACCATTAAATGCATTAGGATTTTAAATGTCAAGTCATCTCATTCTTCCTTTAAAAACTTTGTTTTGTTGTTGTTTATTTTGTTTTTACATCCCAAAGTTTCCCCTCCCTCCCTCTTACCAATTCCTCCACTACCCCATCTACTTCTTCTGCACTGTTTCTCTTCAGATATAGGAGGGCCTTCCATGGTTATCAGCTAACCATGGTGTATCAAGCGGCAATGAGATTAGGCACCTCCTCTTCTTTTAAGCCTGAATAAGGCAATCCGGTGGGATGAATGAGTCCTCAAAGCAGGCCACCACAGTCAGAGACAGCCCCTTCTCTCACATCTCATTCTTAATATTTGCTTATTGACAAAAATTGCTACAAGAATTCAGTGCAAAAATTAGAGTTGAACTCAAATCCTAGTAAAGTCTCGAGAGAAACAGACTTAGTGGAAATATAAAATCCTATAGTTTTCAGTAGGTTTATAATAAATATATACAATGATATTACAGTAAACAGCTAACTATTACAATCTATTTTTAGAATACATACTAAGTTTGTTTGGTGTCAGGGAATGTGAAGCAGTATTTCCTACAGGATGCCTTGAGGAAGCAGGAGGAAGACATTCTTGTTTAAGGCAGGACTTTTGTCACCAGTGCTACCCACAGGTGGCTTCTCTTTTTGCCAGGAAATGGGAAAGGACTTGGGTGTTGCCGTTCTGTGTTAGTCAGGGTTCTTTAGAGGAATAAAACTTACAGACTGGACACACACACACACACACACACACACACACACACACACACACACACACATGACAGTCTATTAGAATGACTTATAGGCTGTGGTCCACCTTGCCCAACGATGGCTGTCTACCAACAGAAAGTCCAAGAATCCTGTAGTTGCTCAGTCCACAAGGCTGGATGCCTTTGCTGGTCTTCAGTATATATTGGAATCTCGAAGAAGTAGGCTCTAATGCCTGTGAAGAGATGGACTTGCCAGCAGAGTGAGAGCCAGCAGGCAAAGCAGACGGTGGATCTCCCCACCTCAAAGATCTGAATTAGAAGTGGGTCTAACAACTTCAAATCAATTGATTAAGAAAAACAAACAAACAAACAAAAACAAAAACCATAAACCCTCACACCAACAGTTAATTCCAGATGTAGTCAAGTAGGCAACTAAGAATAGCTGTTTCAGGCAGTGTTATCGTCAATATCCTCACCCCTAGCAGGTGCGCTGTAGTTTCCTGCAGAACTGCCGTGCGTCTCTTAATTTGGTTCTTCCTCCAACCTGGCCACTGAGTGCCCCATCCTGGAGCACCCCATCCTGGAGTCCCCCATCCTGGAGCGCCCCATCCTGGAGCCCCCCAGCACAGTCCACTTAGAGCTGCCATGCTCTCACTCTTTTTTGTTTTCCAAAAGCTTTATGATTTTAGCCTTCCTGCAGTACTTTTCTAAATTTTATCATATTTATATTGCTTATTAAATACTTAAACATTTTAAGATAAAAATTTAAAAATAGTAAAAATATGCTGTTAATGGGGTAATCTGTAATATTTTGTTATCTTGTTATAGTGTTTGAAACAGGTTAAACATGTCTGTATACCCAAGCATTTGTTGTTTCCTTATGATGGAAGCATTCAAAGTCATTTTTCCTAGCTTTTTAAATTACATAGTATGTAATATTACCTATAGTCATACCACTGTTTAGTAGCCTATTAAATACTCTTAATACAAAAGCTAGCAACACAAACTCCCATGAGAACTATAACTCCCATACAGAGCTCTTTATGTAGGGAAACTGACTGTGAACAAAGTAGGGTATAAGGAAGGCCTTCGTGTTTTCCTGCAGTCAATGTGTTCAAACAGGTAGCATTTTCCTCCTTCAGGATACCTGAAACAGAAAGCTGATATGGAAAGGAAGCATAGCAAGAAAAATAAGGAGTTAAGATGTCTTTCCCTTTTACAGTCTTTCTCCTTATTTATCTTCAGTGTTTTAACAAATCTAACCGTTGCACAGAGGCATTAAAACAGAGAAACAGCACCATTTTCTGAGTTACAATGTTCCCTGAGGCTGCATGAATCTGTTTCTGTTGAAAGTCCATGAATCATTTAAGGAATTGGACAAAAATAGTTTGTGTGATCACTCATTTACAACTTTCTTCTCTAACTAGATGATAAGATAAAACCCATATATATGTATTAATGGGAGGCAAGGATGTCAATATAGCTGAAAGTTCTATAGGGAGGTGTGTGCTCCTGCACTCCAACCATTCCCAGCCAACTCAAGAGAACAGAAAAAAACCAAGCAGAGCTTTGGATCCACATTTGACAATGAATTCTCATCTAGTTCACATTTGAGGAGTGGAGCACCCTGGGGAAGTTGTTTGAGAACCACTCAGTGATCTCCACAGTCCAGAATGCCCACAGAACATGCTCCTGAGAAAGTGCTATAGAGTATAGGACAGTAGATCTGGAATGAACTCCTGGGCTGGGGCTTAGTGGTGGACTGTGGTTCCTTCAGGCAGGAGAGCAGAGAGTGCAAATACCTTGGGTGATGACAAGCCTGAGTGAGATAGCAACTGCCCTGGGATCAGGTTGCTGTTTTAATCCTCAGAGTCCAAGATAGTGAGCTGTTTTCACTGTGGTGACTCATGTCCCTATTCGACGAACTTTTATAAAATATGATTTATTCTGTAGATACAGCTCCAAGCACTATGAGAAATGTTGGTCTCAAAGAAGAGTAATGACTTTAAATCATCTCTATTGCTTCCATCAAAATTTAGAAGATGGGAGAAGCCCAGTAAATAAAAATAAAGAAGACTCTAGAGATAAATGGAAACTATATAAAAATAAAAGTATCAAATGCATTCTATCTGCATTAACTGTTGGAATATTAGCACCTATCTTTGAGTAAAATAAATTCCGTTAGTCATATATGTTATGCTAAAATCAATATATATGCATGTGATATTATAAATTAACTATATTTTTCCCTTCCCTTTTATTGTTGTTGATTGTGATATGTTCCTGATAGGTTCGTATATTTGAGCATGTGGTCTCCAGGTGATGATGCTGGGGACACACTGGAAGAAATAGGGTGCTAGTGTTGGTCTTTGTTGTTTCAGAGCCTTTCTTTCTGATCTCTGCCTCCTGACTATGGATAAAAATGTGACCCGCTGCCTCTTGCCTTTGTTGCCATGATGGCCTTCCCATGCTACTTCAATCTCAAATCAAACTCTTCTTTCTTGAAGTAGATTTTCTTTGGTCAGGAACTTGGTCACAACAGCAAGAGAGATGACGTGGACATGAACTCAACATGATGAAGGTGGCAGCTCTTTCTTAGTCTTTGACAAATGGATTATATATGTCATGACTAATGTAGAAAGATGTTCACTTTTGTAGTAAGCCAAGGTGAGAGACAAGATGCAAATACAGCCTTTGCATATCACAAGAAGTATAGCATTTTCAGACCTTCCAAAAGGACGAATATTCTTGACTATGGGAGGCAGGACCGATGTTTCAACCCTCAAAGTGAGGAACTGCTCATGTTTGGTGCTGTCTACCAGACTTAGTAGACATTAGTGTACAGGATAACTTCAAGATTAACAGCTGAAATGGACATGTCCAATTCTACTTAGGAAAAAGGATTTGTATTCACCTAATTCACCTTGGCATACTATACTAATCAAATTTTGTAGCACAAATCTTAAATGGTCTTATTAATAAAAAAAACCTGGGACCAGGTATTGGGGTAAATCCTGAAAGATCAGAAAGACAGAACAAGCCACAGCCAACCTCACCTGGCCAGCTTCTCAGCCAATCCTGTTTCCTCAGACTGAAAGCCTCTGAGTCCTCATCTGAATGGATCTCAGCTGAACTGCTGCTAAAAGCCTAAAAGCTTAAAAGCCTCTATTTCCTGGTCCTCATGCCTTATATACCTTTCTGCTTCCTGGCATCACTTTCTGGGATTAAAGTCATGTGTCACCATGCCTGGCTGTTTCCAGTGTGGCTTTGAACTCACAGAGGTCTGGATGGATCTCTGCCTCTGGAATGCTAGAATGAAAGGCATGTGCTACCATTGCCTAACCTCTATGTTTAATATAGTGGCTGTTCTTTTCTGTGACCCCCAGGTAAGTTTATTGGGGTGCACAATATATCAACCACAAAATATTTTCTTGGACAGTTACTGTAATCTTCACATCTTTGAATTTGGTATAGTCAAATCTCTATGATGAGAAAATTATATTTAAAGGGGATCATATGGCCTAACATATTCCTTTCCACAAGGATGATGATTTAAAAGGCTACTTTCATGTTGCACAGTGACATAAAGGCAACCTAGTTTAACACTGGACTTCTTTGGATTTTTCATGAAAAGCATAGAAGAACAGTTCACATCAGGGAGCACAGGAAATGCAATGAAGAGGATACAGGAAGCAGGCAGAGTTATAAATGCCTCCTAAGGCTTTGATGACAGCAATATCTCCATTGTTTTGATGATGATGTTGCATTAGAAGAAGTTTCTTGTTCAGTCTAATTTTCCCACTGGCTATCAACAAAACTGACACAAACAGTTAGAAGCATTCCTGATGTTTTCTTGTTAAATCTTTATTTTTTAAGCACAGTTCCTAATATGTAAGTCCTTCTTATAAAATGTCTGAGATATAAGCTGGAGTTCCATACATGTCTATTTTATAGTGTCTATGATGAAATTATAGAATCCTTACAGTACTGAATTCTTTATTTCCTCAGCAGCATTCATTTGTCTGACTTTTGTCTTCCTCCCTTTAACCTATGAATACTTCTGTTACAATAGAAATTGTCTTCATATTGTCTCGTGAATTATCTGTAATCATTTTTCACCATACATAGTAAACTTTAGGATGTTCCCCAGTCATTGAAATGGCTACTATTGTATTTACCCTTTTATGATGGTTAGCTTTGTTGTTAACTTGATAGGATTAAGAGATGTTATATAGAACAGTACAGCCCATCCCTGGCTGTGTCTGAGAGGTCATTTCCAGGGACAATTAGATCATGAGAGCTCTGATTTAATACATTAAATAATGATGTACTCAATATCCTATGGCATTATTAGGGAGTGATGAGTAGAAATGAAATCATAAGGAGTCATAATGCACAGAGGGGTGCCCTTGGAGCTGCACATTGACCTGATCTCCTTCTGTCCCCTCTCTCCATTTTCTTCTCTCTACAATGTAAGCTGCTCTTTCATGCTTCCCTACCATGATAGGCTGAGCCTTCTGAAACCATGAGCTCAAAGAAATCCTCTTTCTTCATGGTAGGTATTTTGATCATGTAACATAAAAGCAAATGCTATGTTATTTTAAAACTTTCTGATTAACCGGATTCTTCTTAATGTGTTATAACTATATATAGTTGTCTTTGGGCCACCTATGGATTGTTTACAGCAATGCTTTTGTACTTGTCATTTTTTCTTTCTGTTCTCTGCTGTTGATAATGCACTTGAGGTTATCACAGCTGGCATCAGAACAGGGAAAGAGTTGATTGTCTCCACTTTGCCTTTATCATTACTCTATGACTCAAATGATTTATATCTAATTGTATTTACAAAATATTCTACCTACTGTGTACAAGATGCTGTTTATATGACAGGATGAATGTAAATGATGCTGTCTAGAATGGATAGAATTTATGGATGGGGGAGATAGCTCAGCAGTTAAGACCCCTAGCTGCTCATGCAGAGGTCCATTGTTCCCAGTATCCACACGTTGGTTTGCAATCATCTGTAAGTCCAGTTCCAAGGGATCCTATGCCCACTTCTTCCCCTACTGTCACTGCACACATATAATGTAGTACATCCATGAAAACAAAACATTTAGACATATAGAAATAAACAAACAAACAAAAAATGCTGTTTAGAACAGAATACAGTTTTATAACCGAAGTTACATAAGATATATTTTCTTTACAGGAGCTGAAAGGTTATTTTTTTTTTTATTTTTATTTTTATTTTTTTTGGTTTTTCGAGACAGGGTTTCTCTGTGTAGCTTTGCGCCTTTCCTGGAACTCACTTGGTAGCCCAGGCCGGCCTCGAACTCACAGAGATCTGCCTGGCTCTGCCTCCCGAGTGCTGGGATTAAAGGCATGCGCCACCACCGCCCGGCTTGTTGTATTTTTATTCCTTTTTGCGGGTATTCAAGCAATTCTGTTTGAATCCAAAATATTTTGATTTCAAAATACAATTATTCTGTACGTAAATACTTGTAATATATATATATATATATATATATATGTATATATATACATATATATGTATATATAAATATGAAGCTTAGCCCCACTCTAAGCTTCAACTTTGTAAAAATAACCATTTCTATAACTTATACTAAGATAAACCATTGCCACTAAATTCTTGTCAGATACTTTATAAAACAAGCAAAGATGAATGAAAGAAAACATGGAAATGTAAGCTCACACATTAAAATGTGTGATTTATATTAAGAAGTTACCACAAAGACTGAACTTGCTATTCAGGAATCATTCAATATTTTCATCCCAGAAGTAATTTACTCATTTTAAATATGAGAAGATATTTTAAATTAGAACCAAGCCTGAACATGTTTCTTTCTTTTTAAAAAAACTCACCACCATGCCCTGTAGCTAGAAGATGGGAAGACGGAAAGAGTAATTTCCATGATGTGTTTTCTGAAGTGCAGGTTGAATTGAGGTAACTTAATAACTGCACTTAATGTGGAGTTTTCTATACACATCCCGAATTTCCATTTTACCACTCTTAAGTAAAATTGCAATGGTAGAGAGTTATTGATAATAAAATATTAAAATGAGTTTCCTAGTTATGCTTCCTAAATATTTTACCATTGTATAGTTCATCTAATGAATACTTTATAGAAATGCTAATTTTAGATTAGACATTTCATAGCAATAATATGTTACATTCTTGGCTAGGGTTGGTCTATGTATAGGATAGAATAGACAACTAGGAAACATATACAGCTAT
Source organism: Peromyscus eremicus (assembly GCF_949786415.1). Classification (NCBI taxonomy): domain Eukaryota; kingdom Metazoa; phylum Chordata; class Mammalia; order Rodentia; family Cricetidae; genus Peromyscus; species Peromyscus eremicus. Next base: position 11,478,336 of record NC_081421.1, on the reverse strand, counting down.
TTCAATAGAAGATTTTAAGAGCAGATAATTATAACTCCTGAAGCAATAATAATCACATTGACTGTAGATCGATTATAGTTTGTTTACCACCCAGAAGTCTGATGGAATCCATGATTCCTCCCTGTAAGAAGTATGTTTTCAGTCTGGACCCAGGATCAAACAGCCCCTTTCTCCCTGTTCAAGGAAGAATAAGTAAGAAGCACTTCGTTAAGTGATAAGGGCTAGTATTGCAGAATGTTCTACCTAGACTAGGAAGGACACAAGATCACAGAGTTGAAGAAAAGCCAGCATAGGTCACCATAGCAGCTATTTTTGAGAGAAGAAAGAAACCAAAGTCACCTTGAAGATAAAATTGATAAAAACCAGAATCTGAAGTGAGATATAAGCAATTATCTCTTTAAAAGGGAAGTTTTAAAGCAATACATTCTCTAGTACAAGAAAATGACACACTAACTTAGATCAAGGCAGAACAAAAAATTGTGAACAAAGACTTAGTGTAAGTTGAAGAATCAAGACCAACTCAAACCAAGGCCATTCTTTAGTTAAATAAGGAGTTTTTCCCAGTCTCTATGAACAGAGGTAGTTTGATTTTTTTGTTTGTTTGGTTTTTGTTTTTTTTACAACTCCACTCTTTTCTTTTCATATTTAGTTTTATATAACTATGCAAAGATCAACCATTTTTAACAACACTTTTCATTGCATAGAGAGGTTTCAGTTATTCCCCAAACTTCATAAATCCTCAAGTGCAGTACCTGCCTTGAAGGGACAGAGCTACAGCTCAGGCATAGATCACTCATCTAGTAGATACAGGGTCTGGATTCAATCCTCACAATCTCCAAAAGTCAGTCGGTCAGTCAAAAAAACCTCTAGCCCAGTGGATGTGCAATGGGCCTACATATCTATAGCAATTTCTAACAAACCAGAATTAAATCTTAATTACCAAGATAACAGCTCTTAGTATTCAATTCTATTTATTGTTTCTTCCAGATGTATGGAGCTTTTCATTTAAATGTTTGACACTGAAGCCTCAAATCAAATATACAATGCAAATGTATTTATTGATCAAAATAAGATTTTGATCAATTTTATTTATTCATCAAAATCTGGAAGGATAGGTGGAGTTCTGCACTCCATAAATATGTTTCACTGTAGAAGTACAGTCAACACATTGAAATAAACTTGCCTTTGACCTTGTCTCTTTGAGATCATATTGTCATTTATGGTTTCCCTCATAATTTCCCAGGATAAACCGTAGAAGAGCAGAAAGGGGTCTTATGTTAGCTACCAATGGAACCTACCACATATTTGGTTTGTCTCAATCTGCTCAGCTACTTACCTAGAAATTGAATAAAATGTCAAATTGGGTTATTCATTTATCTATCCTTATTTAAAATGCTTAAGTCGTGTTTTCAATTTTTTACCTATTTTTGTCTCATGTTTTTACTTGATCTTAATCATGTTGATCTAATATGGACACCTGTATTGTCTCACACTTCCTTATTTCCATCACATCATTTCACCAAATCTGGAGACCTGAATCTTTTATATCCAGAGATAACCACTGTATTTATTTCCTTTGAGTTCTTTCTCAAAGAAAATACCTAATAAAAATCAGTTAAAAACATGAAGTGTCTGCCATGATGTTTGACTAACAAAATTATTTCATTCATTTTTCTGCCTAGACACTTTATATACAATGAGTAAATTTTACAAAATACAAAGAGGCACATGTTGAAAATATGTATTTATCCTATATCCATAATCCAGTTGTTTGTATGTCCTTCACAAGACAATTTTGTATTGTAGAATTATATGCCACTGTCTTAACTTCATGTATAATTTTCTGAAACTGTTTCTATTGTATACCTATCATCTATCAATCATCTATGTATCATCTATCTACCAATCTATCATCTACCTGTCTATCTTCTATCTATCTATCTGTCTATCTCTCTCTCTATCTCTCTGTCTATCTATGTATTTATCTATCTATCATCTATCTACCTACTATCTATCTATCTATCTATCTATCTATCTATCTATCTATCTATCATCTGTCTATCTCTATCATTTCTCTATCTACCTATACATCTAGTTATTAATCATCTACCATGTTTGAATCATCATCTATCATCTATATTTATCATCTATTTTTGATAATCATCTATCATCTATCTCTATAGCTATATCTATTTTCTATAATGTATCTCTCTTCCTCACCATGATAATGATTTCTATGGGCTGGTCTTGAACTTTCTTTTGTTCCTCTTAACATTGTATCTTAAAAGTTGTTCCTCATCAATTTATAGTGTCTATTTTTAAGTGCACATAGCATTTTCTTGTGAAGATATACTTTAGATTATTTATGGATTTCCTATTTCTCCTCACTTATGTTGCTGGAAATATTTTGCATTACAAATAATACAACATCGAATAATCTTTTTTTTTGTTGTTGTTTTTTCGAGACAGGGTTTCTCTGTGTAGCTTTGCACCTTTCCTGGGACTCACTTGGTAGCCCAATTTGGCCTCGAACTCACAGAGATCCGCCTGCCTCTGCCTCCTGAGTGCTAGGATTAAAGGTGTGCGTCACCACCACCCGGCCTTGAATATTCTTTCACAGGCGTCTCATGATTTTGGTACTCCAAACTACAAAATGGGAAATTACATTTATATTAGCTTCTACTTCATTTTCTCTTTTCCTTTCAGCTTTTGCTACTTAAAGATTTTCCACAAGCTCCCAGCGCCCATCTTGACTTCCCTTCTGAAGCACAGGTGAGTCCCCTAACTTGCCCCCAACCCCATCCCTGGGCACCAGCCACTCCGGGGAAGACCTGCCCAACTTGGCCCCAGGTTCTGGTCACAGGACAGGTGCCCTTCTAGCCCCACCGGGAAGGATCCCCTTCTCCAAGACCCCTGGCAGACCCTGCAGTCTCCACGCCCTGCCCCCACGCCCATCCGCCTGAGCCCCAAGCCTCTTCCTGAGACTTAGAGGCCGGCCCCCAGCTCCCATCTGGCCCCGGACTTCCCTTCTGAAGCACAGCCCCACCAGGAAGGATCCCCTTCTCCAAGACCCCTGGCAGACCCTGCAGTCTCCACGCCCTGCCCCCACCCCCATCCACCTGAGCCCCAAGCCTCTTCCTGAGACTTAGAGGCTGACCCCCAGCTCCCAGCTCCCATCTTGCCCCGGACTTCCCTTCTGAAGCACAGCCCCACCAGGAAGGATCCCCTTCTCTAAGACCCCTGGCAGACCCTGCAGTCTCCACGCCCTGCCCCCATGCCCATCCGCCTGAGCCCAAAGCCTCTTCCTGAGACTTAGAGGCCGGCCCCCAACTCCCATCTGGCCCTGGACTTCCCTTCTGAAGCACAGCACAGCACAGAGAGCTCCCATCTGGACAAGAGAGAAAGACTTCCTGAATCTGTCAGCTCTGTCTGAACCAAGTGTGCGGATAAGGCCAAGAACGAACCACAAGGAGATGGGCAGACATCAAGGCAGAAACACATACAACAAAATGAATAGCAATACACCATCACCAGGCCCTAGCCCTCCTCCAACACCTAGACCTGAACATCAGAAATTGGAAGAAGCAGAAGAAAATAGCCTTATGAATGTCATCATGAAGAAGCTAGAGGCTCGTGTAGAGGAAAAGACAAAAAAATGTGAAGAACGCTGTAAACAACTAGAGGAAAGGGCAAACAAATTAGAAGAAATCAAAAAAGTCCTGGAAGAGAACAGTAAAATACTGAAAGAAAATCAAGAAAAATCAATGAATCAAATGAAGGAAACAGTCCAAGACCTGAAAAGGGAAATAGAAAAAATGAAGAAGACACAAACAGAGGGAATGCTGGAAATAGAAAATCTGAGAAAACGATTGGGAACTTCAGATGCAAGTATAATCAACAGAATGCAAGAGATGGAAGAGAGAATCTCTAGCGTTGAAGATACAATAGAAGAAATAGATTCATCAGTCAAAGAAAACACTAAAGTCAACAAAGTCATGAACCAAAATGTCCAAGAAATTTGGGACACCATGAAAAGACCAAACCTACGAATAATAGGGGTAGAAGAAGGAGAAGAATACCAACTCAAGGGCACAGAAAATATATTCAACAAGATCATAGAAGAAAACTTTCCCAACTTAAAGAAGGAAATGCCTATGAAGATACAGGAAGCCTATAGAACACCAAACAGACTAGACCCCCAAAAAAAGTCCCCTCGCCACATAATAATTAGACAATTAAACGTACAGAATAAAGAAAGAATATTAAGAGCAGCAAAGGAAAAAGGCCAAGTGACATATAAAGGCAAACCTATCAGAATAACACCCGATTTCTCAATGGAGACTTTGAAAGCCAGAAGGTCCTGGACAGATGTAATGCAGACACTAAGAGACCATGGATGTCAGCCTAGACTAATATACCCAGCAAAACTTTCAATCATCATAGATGGAGTGAACAAGACATTCCATGACAAAGCCAGATTTAAACAATATTTATCCACAAACCCAGCCCGACAGAAAGCACTAGAAGGAAAATTCCAACCTAAGGAAGTCAGATACACCCTCGAAAACGCAGGCAATAGATAAAGCCACAGCAGTAAACCCCAACGAAGAAAAGTACACACACATCACCACCAAAAAATAACAGGAATGAACAATCACTGGACATTAATATCCCTCAATATCAATGGACTTAACTCACCTATAAAAAGACATAGGCTTACAGAATGGATACGAAAGCAGGACCCATCTTTCTGCTGCATACAAGAAACACATCTCAAATTCAAAGATAGACACTACCTAAAAATAAAAGGCTGGGAAAAGACTTTCCAATCAAACGGTCTTAAGAAACAAGCAGGTGTAGCCATCCTGATATCCAGCAAAATAGACTTCAAACTAAAATCAATCAAAAGAGATCAAGAAGGGCATTACATACTCATCACAGGAAAGATCCACCAAGATGAAGTCTCAATTCTGAACATTTATGCCCCAAACACAAGGGCACCCACATATGTAAAAGAAACATTATTAAAGCTTAAATCACATATAAAACCCCACACATTAATAGTGGGAGACCTCAACACCCCACTTTCACCACTGGACAGATCCCCCAAATCGAAACTTAACAGAGAAATAAAGGACTTAATTGATGTCATGACTCAAATGGACTTAATCGACATCTACAAAACATTCCATCCTAACAAAAAAGAATATACCTTCTTCTCAGCACCCCATGGAACCTTCTCTAAAATCGACCACATACTTGGTCACAAAACAAATCTAAACAGATACAAAACAATTGGAATAACCTCCTGTGTTCTATCAGACCACCATGGTCTAAAGTTGGATTTCAACAACAACAAAAACTACAGAAAACCTACAATCTCATGGAAACTGAACAATACCCACCTGAATCACCAATGGGTTAAGGAAGAAATAAAGAAAGAAATTAAAGACTTCCTAGAGATCAACGAAAATGAAGACACCACATATCCAAACCTATGGGACACTATGAAAGCAGTACTAAGAGGAAAATTCATAGCACTAAACGCCCACATAAATAAACTGGAGAAATCTCACACTAGTGACTTAACAGCACACCTGAAAGTTCTAGAACATGAAGAAGCAAAGTCTCCCAGGAAAAATAGATGTCAGGAAATTATAAAAGTGAGAGCTGAAATCAATAAAATAGAAACAAAGAGAACAATACAAAAAATTAATGAAACAAAGAGTTGGTTCTTTGAGAAAATCAACAAGATAGACAAGCCCTTATCCAAACTAACCAAAAGACAGAGAGAGAGCATCCAAATCAACAAAATCAGAAATGAAAAGGGGGACATAACAACAGACATTGAGGAAATCCAGAGAATCATCAGGTCATACTTCAAAAACCTCTATTCCACAAAACTGGAAAACCTAAAAGAAATGGATAATTTTCTGGATAGTTACCACATACCTAAATTAAATCAAGACCAGATAAACTATTTAAATAGTCCAATAACCCCTAACGAAATAGAAACAGTCATTAAAAGTCTCCCAACCAAAAAAAGCCCAGGACCAGATGGTTTCAGTGCAGAATTATAACAGATCTTCAAAGAAGAGTTAATACCAATACTCTCTAAATTGTTCCATACAATAGAAACAGAAGGAACATTACCAAACTCCTTCTATGAGGCTACAATTACCCTGATTCCCAAACCAAACAAGGATACAACAAAGAAAGAGAACTACAGACCGATCTCCCTCATGAACATTGATGCAAAAATACTCAATAAAATACTGGCAAACAGACTCCAAGAACACATCAAAACAATTATCCACCATGATCAAGTAGGATTCATTCCAGGGATGCAAGGATGGTTCAACATACGAAAGTCTGTCAATGTGATACACCATATAAACAAACTCAAAGAAAAAAACCACATGATCATCTCACTAGATGCTGAAAAGGCATTTGACAAAATCCAACACCCCTTCATGATAAAGGTCTTGGAGCGATCAGGAATACAGGGAACATACCTAAACATAATAAAGGCAATTTACAGCAAGCCAACAGCCAACATCAAATTAAATGGAGAGAAACTCAAAGCAATTCCACTAAAATCAGGAACGAGGCAAGGCTCTCCGCTCTCCCCATACTTATTCAATATAGTACTTGAAGTCCTAGCCAGAGCAATAAGACAACATAAGGAGATTAAGGGGATACAAATTGGAAAGGAAGAAGTCAAGCTTTCCTTATTTGCAGATGACATGATAGTATACTTGAGCAACCCCAAAGATTCCACCAAGGAACTGATACAACTTATAAACACCTTCAGCAACATAGCAGGATACAAGATCAACTCAAAAAAATCAGTAGCCCTCCTATATACAATGGACAAAAAAGCGGAGAAGGAAATCAGAGATACATCACCCTTTACTATAGCCACAAATGACATAAAATACCTTGGGGTAACACTAACCAAGCAAGTGAAGGACCTATATGACAAGAACTTTAAGTCCCTGAAAAAAGAAATTGAAGAAGATGTCAGAAAATGGAAAGATCTCCCATGCTCATGGATAGGCAGAACTAACATAGTAAAAATGGCAATCTTACCAAAAGCAATCTACAGATTCAATGCAATCCCCATCAAAATACCAACACAATTCTTCACAGACCTGGAAAGAATAATACTCAACTTCATATGGAAAAACAAAAAACCCAGAATAGCCAAAAGAATCCTGTACAATAAAACAACCTCTGGAGGCATCACGATCCCTGACTTCAAGCTGTACTATAGAGCTACAGTAATAAAAACAGCTTGGTACTGGCATAAAAACCGACATGTGGACCAATGGAATCGAATTGAAGACCCTGACATTAATCCGCACACCTATGAACAAATAATTTTTGACAAAGAAGCCAAAAGTGCACAATGGAAAAAAGAAAGCATCTTCAACAAATGGTGCTGGCAAAACTGGATATCAACATGTAGAAGGCTGCAAATAGATCCATATCTATCACCGTGCACAAAACTTAAGTCCAAGTGGATCAAGGACCTCAACATAAACCCAGCTACTCTGAACCTGCTAGAAGAGAAAGTAGGAAGTAGTCTTGAATGCATTGGCATAGGAGACCACTTTCTAAATAGAACACCAGTAGCACAGACACTGAGAGAAACAATCAATCAATGGGACCTCTTGAAACTGAGAAGCTTTTGTAGGGCAAAGGATACGGTCAACAAAGCAAAGCGACAGCCTTCAGAATGGGAAAAGATCTTCACCAATCCCACATCTGACAGAGGACTGATATCCAGAATATATAAGGAACTCAAGAAATTAGACATCAAAATGCCCAACAGTCCAATTAAGAAATGGGCTATAGAACTAAACAGAGAATTCTCAACAGAGGAAACTCAAATGGCTGAAAGACATTTAAGGAATTGCTCAACATCCCTAATCATCAGGGAAATGCAAATCAAAACAACTCTGAGATACCACCTTACGCCTGTCAGAATGGCTAAGATCAAAAACACTGAAGACACCTTATGCTGGAGAGGATGTGGAGCTAGGGGAACTCTCCTCCACTGCTGGTGGGAATGCAAGCTTGTACAACCACTTTGAAAATCAATATGGCGCTTTCTTAGAAAATTGGGAATCCATCTCCCCCAAGATCCAGCTATACCACTCTTGGGCATATACCCAAGGAATGCTCAACCACACCACAAGAGCACTTGTTCAGCTATGTTCATATCAGCATTGTTTGTAATAGCCAGAACATGGAAACAACCTAGATGCCCTTCAACTGAAGAATGGATAAACAAAATGTGGTACATATACACAATGGAATACTACTCAGCAGAGAAAAACAATGACATCATGAGGTTTGCAGACAAATGGATGGACCTAGAAAAAATCATCCTGAGTGAGGTATCCCAGACTCAGAAAGACAAACATGGTATGTACTCACTCATAACAGGATACTAGATGTGGAACAAGGATGACTGGACTGCTACTCACATCACCAGGAAGGCTACCTGGAAAACAGAACCCCAAGAAAGACACAGGGATCGCCCAATGACAGAGAAATGGAATGAGATCTACATGAACAGCCTGGACAGGAGTGGGGGTAGTGAAGGGCGAGGGTCGAGGGAAAGAGAGCTTGGGTGAGTGGGAGATTCCAGCTGGATCAACAACAGAGAGGGAGAACAAGGAATAGGAGACCATGGTAAATGAAGACCACATGAGAATAGGAAGAAACAAAGTGCTAGAGAGGCCCACAGAAATCCACAAAGATACCCCCACAACAGACTGCTGGCAATGGTCGAGAGACAGTCCGAATTTTCCTACTCTGGTGATGGGATGGCCAAACACCCTAATTGTCGTGCTAGAAACCTCATCCAACTACTGAGGGATCTGGATGCAGAGATCCATGACTAGGCCCCAGGTGGATCTCTGGGAGTCCAATTAGCGAGAATGAGGAGGGTTTATATGAGAGAGAATTGTTGAGACCAAGGTCGGATAAAGCACAGAGACAAATAGCCAAACAAACGGAAACACATGAAATATGAACCAATGGCTGAGGGGTCACCAACTGGATCAGGCCCTCTGAGTGGGTGAGACAGTTGATTGGCCTGATCTGTTTGGGAGGCATCCAGGCACTGGCACTGGGTCCTGTGCTCATTGCATGAGTCAGCTGTTTGAAACCTGGGGCCTATGCAGGGTCCCTTGGCTCGGCCTGGGAGGAGGGGACTGGACCTACCTGGACTGAGTCCACCAGGTTGATCTCAGTCTGTGAGGAAGGCTTTGCCCTGGAGGAGATTGGAATGGGGGGCGGGCTGGGGGGAAGGTGAGGGGGGCGGGAGGGGGGAGAACAAGGGAATCTGTGCCTGTATGTAGAACTTAATTGTATTGCAAAATAAAAATTAAAAAAAAAAAAAGATTTTCCACAAAAGGATTTATTGCTTTATATTCTTTTCTGTAATAATAATCCCTACATTTTCTAGTTTTAGATTTACATTTAAATAGGTTTAGTCTTCAACAGAGATCTCCGGCCATTGTTTGTCCCTTCACCCCTCAGTTAGCTGAAGTTGCTTCTTAATGTTTCCTTCAAAAGGTGTGGAAATGCTCACATCCAGTATTTGGGTTCTGATGTGAAATGTCCTCTGCAGGCTCGGTGTTGGAGCATTTGGTCCTCAGATGGTGGTGCTGTCTTACTGGTTTTGGAAGTTTTAGGAAGTGAGGCTCAGCTGGAAGAAGTGGGTATCAGTGGACCTTTAGAGGTTCATGTGTCAGTCCTGTTTCCTGTCCTCCATTTCTTTCCTTGTTCCTGGAGAAATGATAAGTCTTAGGCACAAGCTCCAGCCATTACGAGCACTCCCTCCATTATGGACCCTAGCCCCTCACAAAGTGACCCCCAAATAAACTTCTCCTCCCTTTAACTCCTTCTAGTCAGGTATTTGATCTTGCTGATGACTAAAGCAACTAACACTTTTAGTTTCATATGTCAATTTTACATTTGAACAATAGCATGGATGGTGGTTTAATTTTCAGATCACGTTCTGTCAATCTCTTTGAAGATTTTTTTCTTTTTTTTTTTTCTTTTTTTTTTTTTTTTTTTTTTGGTTTTTCGAGACAGGGTTTCTCTGTGTAGCTTTGCGCCTTTCCTGGAACTCACTTGGTAGTCCAGGCTGGCCTCGAACTCACAGAGATCCGCCTGGCTCTGCCTCCCGAGTGCTGGAATTAAAGGCGTGCGCCACCACCGCCCGGCCAATCTCTTTGAAGATTTAATTGGTACACTTGATTTTACTGTTGAACACTGTGATGGAGGAGTCCGAGGCTATTCTTAGGTTTTTTTTTTTTTTTTTTTTTCAGTTTAAGTGAATTGACATCTCATTCTGATAAATGAAATATTTCACTGTTTTTGGTGTCTAACAAATATGTGTGCCTTTTTTTGTTTTCAACCATTTCTTTGCTTGTTTATAGAAAAAGGGAGTAAATCTTTGAAATTGTAAGTTTAAAATCTTATTTGTTTCCAAATATGTTTTCTATATGTTTGGTTCTGTATATAACTCATCACTTTTGTTAGATACTTTAGCTATACAAATCTGGCATATCTTTTACTTTTCCACATTTTTAATCTTTATTATTCTAATTAATTCTTATTTTTTATTAATTGTTTACCTTTTGTGTCTTTTCACAAAGTTTTTATAGGTTCTGTCTTCAAAACGGCATCCAATCCCACTGTAAATTTAGCTTCTCTTTTCTATTCTAAATTGTGCCTGCCTGTATTCTTTTAAAAAAACAATTATTTACTTTATGATATATGTGAGTGCCTGAATGTGTGTATGAGTTCCGTGTGTACATGAACCTGTGGACATCAAAAGAGAATTTTGGATCCTTTGGAATTAGAGTTATAGGTGGTTTTGAGCCACCATGTGGGTGCTGGGAATTTAACCAGGTCCTCTAGATGAGCAGTAAGTGCTCTTACACACTCTTCACCACTGAGATATATTAACTAGTTAAACTAATAATATCTGTGAAGACTTGAAATGTGCAGGCCATACTCTAGGGGATGGTAATGGAGTAGAAAAGGAGAAAGAAACTTTTCTTCTCTGGTAGAGGGTACACTGGAGTTTGTTCATATGTCTCTACTATGATCTTGTTTTATAGCAGTGGTTACTTCATTTAATTTCTACATACTTGTTCCTGCATTTTATCTGAATAAAACTTTTAATTTAATTTTTTATTCAATTTACATACCAACCGCAGATTCCCTTCTCTTCCCTCCTCCTGTTCCCTCCCAGCCCTCCCCCATGCTTGGCCCAACCTCTATCCCCTCCTCCAAAAGGGTAAGGCCTCCCATCGGAGTCAGCAAAGCCTGGTACATTCAGTTAAGCCAGGACTAAGCCATATCCATCACCTAGCACAAAATTCAAGTCCCAGTGGATCAAAGACCTCATTATAAATTCAGTTACACTGAACCTGATAAAAGAAGAAGTAGGAAGTAACCTAGAACACATTGGCACAGGAGACCACTTCCTAAATATAATGCTAGTAGCACAAACACTGAGAGCAACAATTAATAAATGGGACTTTCTGAAACTGAGAAGCTTCTGTAAGGCAAAGGACATGGTAAATAGAACAAAAGGATAGCCTACAGAACGGGAAAAGATCTCCACCAACCCCTCATCTGACAGAGGGCTGATCTCCAAAATATATAAAGAACTCAAGAAACTAGACATCACAATACCAAAAAATCCAATTAAAAATGGGCTACAGATCTAAACAGAGAATTCTCAACAGAAGAATCTCAAATGGCCAAAAGACATTTAAGGAATTGCTCAACATCCTTAGTCATTAGAGAAATGCAAATCAAAATGACTCTGAGATACCATCTTACAACTGTCAGAATGGATAATATCAAAAACATTGTTAACAACTTATGTTGGAGAGGAGGTGGAGCAAGGGGAATACTCCTCCACTGTTGGTAAGAATGCAAACTTGTACAAACACTTTGGAAATCAGTCTTGAGACTTCTTAGAAAATTGGAAATCAATCTACCTCAAGACTCAATGATACCACTCTTGGGCATATACCCAAGGGATACACATTCATACCACATGGACACTTGCTCAACTATGTTCATGGCAGCATTATTCATAACAGCCAGAACCTGGAAACAACCTAGATATCCCTCAACCAAAGAATGGATTAAGAAAATGTGGTACATATACACAATGGAGTACTACTCAGCAGTAAAAATACAATGACAGCATGAAATTTGCAGGCAAATGGATAGAATTAGAAAATATCCTGAGTGAGGTAACCCAGACTCAGAAAGACAAACATGCATAGGCCCCAGGTTTCAAACAGCCAACTCATGCAATGAGCACAGGACCCGGTCCCACTGCCTGGATGCCTCCCAAACAGATCAAGCCAATCAACTATCTCACCCATTCAGAGGGCCTAATCCAGTTGGTGACCCCTCAGCCATTGGTTCATAGTTCATGTTATTCCATTCTTTTGGCTATTTGTCCCTGTGCTTTATCCAACCTTGGTTTCAACAATTCTCGCTCATATACACCCTCCTCTTTCTTGCTAATTAGACTCTCAGAGCTCCACCCGGGGCCTTGCCATGGATCTCTGCATCCAGATCCCTCAGTCTTTGGATGGGGCTTATGCAGGGTCGCTTGGCTCAGCCTGGGAGGAGGGGACTGGACCTGCCTGGACTGAGTCTACCAGGTTGATTTCAGTCCTCAGGGGAGGCTTTGCCCTGGAGGAGGTGGGAATGGGGGTGGGCTGGGGAGAAGGGGAGGGGGCGGGAGGGGGGAGAACAAGGGAATCCGTGGCTGATATGTAGAACCGAATTGTATTGTAAAATAAAATAAAAAAATAAATAAAATAAAAAAATAAAATAAAAAAAGAAAGACAAACATGGTATATACTCACTCATAAGTGGATACTAGATATAAAACAAAGGATAATCAGACTGAATAAAACTTTTAAAATAAGCTGTACTGTTCATTTGTAACATGTATTTTTCCACTTTAGTTTAGATAAAAATTTTATTTTTTATTTAAATAGAATGGTAATAAAGAAAAAATTTTTTGACAATCATTTTTCTGTTCTCTTTCTGTTTTTGGTAATATAATTATATAGAAACATCTATTAATATCCTTTTATTGGTCATCTTTTAAATATTTTGAAAAAAGTGTGTGTGTGTGTGTGTGTGTGTGTGTGTGTGTGTGTGTGTGTGTGTACTGTCTGTGAAGGTCAGGGGGGGCTTTAGATCCTTGTGAACTGCCCAGTGTGGGTGCTAGGAGCTGAACTTGGGTCCTCTTGACCATTGATTCTTCCCTCCAGCCCATACTGTCAATCTTCAAATGCAGCTAATTCTTCCTTACCTAGTCATTTCCATTTCCCAGGCTATTTTATCTAGTGAAATAAATAAATACTCTAGCCTTAGGTTAGCATATTGTAATTAGTATTTCTAACATAGCCCAAGGCCTCTATTTGTACAGCTTACATATTTGTTTTACATTTAAAAATGATCAGAAACAGGAAGGAGATGAATATAATAGCTGTAGAGATACTATGAGACCCACAAAGCTTAACATATTCACTCTCCAGTTCATTTTTTTATTAAAAATAGATTATTCTCTCATACAATACACCCAACCACAGTTTCTCTTCTCTCCACTTCTCTCAGTGTCCCCTTTCCTCTCCCCCAGATCCACTCCACCTCCATTTCCCTTTAGAAAAGAGCAGGCCTCTAAGAGACAGCAACCAAACATGACAAAACAAGATACTGTAAGACAAGGCCAAAGCCCTCATATCCAGACTGGACAAGGCAATCTAACAGGAGGAAAAGAGTCCCAAGAGCAGGTCTGAGTCAGGGACACACCGCTCCACTCTCAGAAGTCTGATTAGTGCTTTTGTGGCACTCTCCAGTTCTTCAAGAAATTTTTTTCTAACTACTTGCCCTAAGATCTAAAATAATATGTTAGTGGATTTGTTAGCATTTATCCATAGAGCTTAGTATTGTGAAGAGCTTAGTATTGTGAAGAATCTCCCACCAATCTCTCCCCTGTAGTTCACTTCAGAACTAGTCTGCTTGCTTCAAATGCATGCGGGGTGTGTGTGTGTATGTGTGTGTGTGTGTGTGTGTGTGTGTGTGTGTTTGAGTATGTGTGTATGAGTGTGAGTGTGTGTTGTGAGGAGGGGAAAATGGAGAGAGAGCTTGCTTAATTTTCTACTCCCTCCTTCTGAAGGCAATGCTAAATTAGCTCAGGAAAATGTCTTGCTACCAGATGTGTGCCATTTCTGCAAGGGAGAGATTGTTCATTTTATTCTGAAGTTCTGTTCCTGTTTGGGAGAATTGGGCTCTGATGATTTCTCTGAAGCCTGTGGCTATAGCATGCTCCGTGTACTCCTCCTGTTTCCATGTACTCCTCCTGCTCCGTGTACTCCTCCTGCACCATGTATTCCTCCTGTTCCATGTACTCCTCCTGTTCCGTGTACTCCTCCTGCACTGTGTACTCCTCCTGCACTGTGTACTCCTCCTGCACTGTGTACTCCTCCTGCACTGTGTACTCCTCCTGCACTGTGAACTCCTCCTGTTCCGTGTACTCCTCCTGCACTGTGTACTCCTCCTGCACTGTGTACTCCTCCTGCACTGTGAACTCCTCCTGTTCCATGTATTCCTCCTGCACTGTGTACTCCTCCTGCTCTGTGTACTCCTCCTGCACTGTGTACTCCTCCTGCACCATGTACTCCTCCTGCACCGTGTACTCCTCCTGCTCCGTGTACTCCTCCTGCTCCGTGTACTCCTCCTGCACTGTGTACTCTTCCAGCACCGTGTACTCCTCCTGTTCCATGTACTCCTCCTCCTCCTCCTTCTCCTCCTCCTCCTTCTCCTCCTCCTCTGTGTACTCCTCCTGCATTGTGTACTCCTCCTCCGTGTACTCTTCCTGTACCGTGTACTCCTCCTCCTCCATTTACTCCTCCTCCTCCATGTACTCCTCCTGCTCTGTGTACTCCTCCTTCTCCGTGTACTCTTCCTGCACCGTGTACTCCTTATGCTCTGTGTACTACTCCTGTACTGAGTTTTTACATTCACTATTCTCTTTTGCCAACTTTATTCAGATACTACCTGATTTACACTTACCAATGACTTGACTCATGTGTCCTCTAGTCCCACAAAGGTAGATACTGGACATCTATTCCTTGTTCTATTTATATTTATATTATTTTTCAAAAAGGAAGAAAACACTCACACTATTTCTTATACTCAAAAACAAAATATCTACTTTTCATAAACATGAGTAGGCCTTTATCTTGGAATATGCTGCCAGGAAACTTTCAGAAACATAGTGAAATGAAATAGTAAAGATGATAGAAATACAACATGTCATTACTGTGAATGAACAGCAGATTCTCATGAGACATCCTCATAAATATCTAAGTAGCACACAGTGTCACTGTGATTGCACTCCATGGAAAATCCACTGGAATCCTCTCTGCTTGACTAATTAAACTCCACATAATGACGGAAGCAATCATAAGGATAACTTAAGAACTATGTGAAGGACTTAAATTTTCCAAAGACTGTGGCTAAAGACATTTTTCAGTCATTTAACAAATCACCAATATCTGCTCCATGAAAGGCTCTACCTAATGTTAGGAAGAAGCTCATTTCTGGTTGGATCATTTACATTCTACCTACCAGAGATAGGAGGCATGGCTTCACCTACAGATGTAACTGATAGAAAATGAACCAGAGTGGGAGGTAAAAAGAAAAATCCCATCGATAGAAACCCTGGCTTTCTGAAGTAATGAGGACCACGCAGATTAATGAGATTGTGAAACTATTACAACTATTAATTTTTCTTTTTAGGTTCTTGACATGTAGAGTGAAAAATTAAGTGAGTTAGACAAGTCTATTTGAAAGTGTAAATGAATAAAGGATTAGATTAGGTTCACATTGGAGTGTGTTTTAGTTGTTCCTCACACATATTAACCTACATAGTGAAGCTAAAATTCTTTAAATTTCAGATTGTGCATCTCCCTTGAAATCTTCTGGGCTTAGTTTAATTTCCCACATTTTGCAGTTACAACATGTTTCCAATATAATTAAAAAATAAGTTTATTCTGTGTTCTCTCTCCCCTTCTCATTTTCATCCAGGACATGAACTCTTCTGAAAATTTGCATAGTAACATTTACTCTCTTTTCTGCTCTATGAAGAAATATAATTAAAAAGGTGAAAGACACTGAGTTGATGGCTCAGAATGCTCTAATTCATAATGGTGTATTAGCATTCTGATTAAAAGAAAATATCTAATGAAACCAGAAGAAAATCTCACGCTCACCCTTCTCATTATATGTATGGTGAGTTCTGAGACTCAGGCAATGTTGCTGCAGAAAGGCTATCATAAGTGAATGTTGCTTAGGAAGCTATTCAACGGGAGTTTTAAACAGCTGTTCCCCGGCTTCATTAAGACTCATTATGAGTTGTCATGTAATAGAGAACTTATATTTTTTGATGATCTCTGCATACCAGTGAAGATAAAAGTATGTCTTAAGGCAGAACTAAAAAGAACAGAAGTTGGTACATATTAAAAATAGATTACTAAAATGCCCTAGTTAGTTGGCACAGACCTTAAAAGCCCAGTACAATCATTCAGATTTAAAGGGAAAGATAAAAAGTGACTAAACTCACTGAGCTTTTAATACATCAATGGTTATATTTTAGAGGAAGAAAGCCCTCCACTCTTTTATATGAAAGGTACCTGAGGGCCCAAAGATTGATCTGTTCATCTTCTGATGGGATTCACAGAGTTGGTATGGCCATGGCCCTGAGGGGCATCCTGGTGGCTTTTCTAATTGTTCCTTGTCTTCAAGGGCAGGTGGAGTTACATCCACCCTCCATGTATCATGCCCCAGACACCTTCCTCCTACTGCACAGAGCAAAAGGCTATCTCAGCTCTTGGTCAAAGCTGAAGGTCATTGACATAGCTAGTTCTGTATCAACAGGGATCTTCAGAATTAATACTTACAGTAGAAAGGACTGTGGGAGTGTGTGTGGAGGAACAGAGGTCCATAGAACCAAGTTTTGGAGCTCCTTTTGCACAGTAAATTCATTGTTTAAAAAAATGTTAACTTAGATTATTATCACTAAATTTAGCAAGAACTTTAAATGGGTGCCTTTTTTAATTCTTTGTGAAGGATAAGAAAACATCTGAGGGAGGAAGAGATGGCTTAGCAGTTAAGAGTCCTTACTGCTTTATCAGAGGGTTAGAGTTCAGTTCTATCTAATACCCAAGTTTTGCAGTTCAAAACTACCTGTAACTCTAGATCCTAGGGATCTGACACTTTCTTCTGACCTTCATAGTCACCCAGAAATGTGTATACACACACACACACACACACACACACACACACACACACACACACATACTCTAAGATAAAATTTAAAAAGGAAAACATTACCAAGTACTCACATACAATATTACTCTTGCTATTACTTTTCAGTTGTGTGATGGATTGGGATTAATGGTGGTGCCATTAGCACTGCCAATAGCTGCCTCTCTCCTATCAAGTGTCACCACAACATGCTCGCCAGAAGCAACCTTGTGACTATCTTTGCATCTTTGTCTCCATTGCAGGTTCATTTATATCCTCATCCTCAAGCACATTCACTCTCACCTAGAACTCCGTATCTCTTGAAAAAAATTGAGAAAATGTGAGGTGACTATCCTCTTTCTACTGTATCCTTGTGAAAAGAACCAACATGCCAGGGACATTGCATATGTGCCAGTTGAAGGAAAGAGCAGATTACCGTAAAATTCATGACATCTCATAGAAAGCACCCTCCATGATGGGCTCCCAGGTGTGAATGTGGTAAAGGAAGAGTGCCTCAGGAGGCAACATATGAAATTCTATGAAGTAGCATAATTGCAGAAGGCTAAGGTCAACAGTCATGATCTAACAAAATATAGGCAGGGTAAAAAAAGCAAATATCCTCAAATGTGTACCAAATTGTAAGAAATGAATAATATCTCCTTTACATTAGATTAGTATGAAAGGAGAAGAGGTAATATTAGGTGATAAGATCTATTTCCATAAAAACAGCAAGGTGACTAAAACAAGATCCAGTCAGGGAAAAAATAGTATTTGGTCTTGCATTAGCCAGGTTTCTTCACAGAAACACAATCACTGGGATCTGTTTATGTAGATCCAGGTGCAGATTAAAATGTATAGACTTAAAGCTAGATGTAGTGATGCACACCTGTAATACCAGTGCTGGGGAGACAGGGGCAGAAGTTCCCTGGGGTTTGCTGGTCAGATAGTCATGCTGAGTCAGTGAACTCCAAGTTCAGAGAGTGACCATCTTTCAAAAATAAGATGGGCAGCAAGAAAGGAAGACACTTGACACTGATCTCTGGCCTCTACATGCACATACACACGTGCACATGTGCAAACATATACACATGCAAATGTCACACATACACAAACACCAATCCCCTTCAAATGTATAGGTTAATAGAAATGATTTAGTACAAGGCTGGATCCATATGACTAGGCAGCAAAGTCCTTTGCAAGCTGGAAACCAATGATTTAGCTGTAACCCAAGACTGTACACCAGTGACACCAATGGCATAAGTCCCAAGGACCAGGAATACTAAGTTGAAACCCTAACACAAAACAAAATGGATTTCCCAGTTCATGTTTTGCTACCTTTTGGGGCTGTTTTGGCCCTTGGTAGATTGGATGATGCCTATCTCCACAGGTGACAGCAATTGTCTCCCCATTAACTAATTCAGATATCAATCTCTTCTTGAAACACTTTCAAGAACACACCCAAAATTATGTTTACTAGCAATCAGGGCATCTATTATTCCAATCAAGATGACACATAATTTTAGTGAGTGCATCCCAATTTGTAGTCATTTTGAGTCCAAAAACTTTTATTCTAACTTAACTATTGAGTTTTACCATTCAGATGATGATTATTTGTCTTTCATATTTGATCATCTTTAGACCAATATCTTGATATTACTAGTAATAATTGTCAATAATTTGGTGACATAAAGATAATTAGCTAGTATTGGTTGTTTATTTAATGTTCCAAGGTACTATTCAGGTAGGATATTAATTTCCTATTTTAGCTTCTCTTATAAATGCTTACAGATGATAGAAGTAGCCAATAGTGGCATCATTATTTAGGTTTTATCTAATCCTTTGCAGGAAATCCAATGTTCTCTTTTACAACAGGTTTCTAGCTCTGTCTACCCTCTCATTACCAAAGAACTTTAGACAGTTTCAAAGGAAGCTTTTATAGCTGTTATTTTACAATCCTGAGAGGCATATGAGGCCAGAGTTACAACTCACATTTAATAGATGAGGATACAGGTCAAAGAGGCTACAGGAATTGGACAGTCAAAGCAACCAGTTAGTAGATGACCTAGGGCTTCAACAGAGGTGTTCTGAAATCTAATCTAGCAATCTTGTCTGCTCCGTGAGAATGCATTGCCACACACTTGTCTATAGAGCAAGTACTAGGAAGAAATTGAACTGATTTTGGTTAATCTGTTTCCAGGAAAGATTTGTGGGTTAAGATGGGGAATTATGATCCCTGAAAATGAAGCAGATATATCTCATAAATTTCTGCAGTCTTTTGTTTTTGTAATTACTTTAAAATAATTTTCATTTTAAAAAAGAGTGTTAAATATACAGTCCTTCTAAGAGTAAGAGAAAGTCTGTGACTAGCTCAGCATGTGAAAAGATGACAGGCAATTTAATTTTGCTGTGCAGACTCTAGTTCTATCTTGTAATGGATAGTACCACCTTAGTTCTATGCTGAATTTCTCTGTGTTTCTAAGGATTTAACAAAGTGTGAATGACCTGTTCTCCCTATGAAAGATGACAAGCATGCTGTGATGACAATACCATGCAATCAATTTTCAGAAAGGATTCTCTCTATTCCCCATGCAGCTACTAAAATAAGAATGGATTAAAACAGAAAGGGCTTGGCTAAGGTAAAATGGGACTGAGATGTTAGAGGTCATGGTCTTCCATTAAATACTTTTGCAATCATCATCCCTAAAATTTTATACGGAAATTTTGCTGCTTTAAATGAAATGAAATGGCTTGTCTTTCTTTTGTATCATGACCGTGGTTTCCCTGATGAAAGAGCAATTATTTTTCCTTCTGATTCTATTCAACTTTATTTCTCTGCATGACAAGTCTATCTTTTATTTCCAATGTAATTCAAACTTCCATTTGGATAATCCTTGAGGTCAAAAAGAAAAGGTATGAGATGCATGTTATTTGAATGTAGTCTATTATAAGCCATTCACTGGAGTATGTATCTTTTCCTCTCTGTATCACTTCACTCAGTATCAAAGTTACCATTTGTTACCTGTGTTTTCACTATAGTGTATTCTAAGTGTTACTTAGTATGTTAATTTTAAATTTGAGTACCACAGTGGATGAATTTAGTCTTAAAAATCACAGGTCAGATCAGAGTTTCGCCAGGGTGTATTCCATAGAACACTGCTTTTATACTCTAAAGAGACTGGGCAGGAGGAATAATATTGTGGAAAGGCTATAATGATTTCCTTTATAAATCACAATGCACCTGGGCATACTAATGGTCCCAGGAACTCTAAGGGTAGGTATTTTTCTTCTTTTTTTTATTATTTCCTTTATTTTTGAGATTATAATTATATCATTGCCCCCTTCCTTTTCTACCTTCCAAACACCCAATAACCCATCCATGCTCTTTCAAACTCATGGCTTCTTTTTTCATTAATTATTGCCACACACATATATGTAAATATATATACATATATATTCCTAAATATAACCTATTCAGTCTATGTAATGCTACTCACATGTATATTATAAGGTTGACCATTTTGTTTTAGATGACTAATTTGTGTGATCTTCCCTGGGGAAGACTATTTCTCTCACTCTCAGCATTCCTTAGTTTCCTGTATTTCTTTGTGTAGGGTTGAGGCCTTGTGGTCTTTACCCCATCCACCTTGTAATGTCTATTGTTGTCCTTGTTTAGTTTATTTAGTGGGACTTAATAGAAGATACTTCTGACAGTCCTAGGAGACATAATTTCTCAGCAAACTCCATGATCTCCCAGCTCTTATACTTTTTCTGCCTCCTCTTCTTCAATGTTTCCCGAGCTTTAGGTGCAGCTATGGTTTTGTAGATGTATATATTGGGACTGGGCTGACCAACTCTGCATTTTGATTGATTATGGTTTTCTCTAATAGTCTCTGTTTATTGCAAGAAGATATTTCCTTGATGATGGGTAACTCTATGTGTAAATATACAAATATAGTTTAATTGAAATTTTCTCACCTGGCTTGAAAGTGCTCTCTCTGAGAGTCAAAGACCATCTAACAAAACCCCGATAGCAGGCATGAGATGCCCTCTTTTGAGTTGTTGATTAGTGTTGTCACAGACATTGTTAAAACATTGAGGCTATTACTATTGCCCTCGATTGTCCCCTAGAGGTGTAAGGTGAGTCCCCATTGCTGAAGACACCATGCACTTCAGATGCAGAGGCTCCTCAGCTGCAACTGACATGAATGCCTCCTCTCTGAGGACTACTTTCCATGGTACCAGAAGGCACCATGGAAGTTTCTAAAGGAGGGAAGCAACCAATAGCCCTACCCAGCTATGATGCCTATCAACTGAAACAATGACCAACATGACATGATAACTCTAAGTGTACAGTAGTGGCACACAAACCTTGACAGTAACCAACAGCTCTCTAACTTGACTTAAGGCCCACTCAACAAGAGGGAAACCATGTCTCATACTAGAAACCTAGCTGATTATCCAAGACTAATGAAGTCATGGATCTTGCAGGAGAACCTGCAACCACCACTTCCCTAAACCAACATAATCCCTAACCACATTCTAAATATTTGTCGTTATACCCACAGATAGGGTAGGTACTTTTGTTCAGTTTTGTCTAACTTATCATTTCCAGATTCATTTTATTCAATCACAAATATTTCATGATGTTTTCAATATAGGCCATGTTTTCTTTTTTTAATTATAGAAACATTATAAAGAGAAACACATAGATTGTGTAAAAATTCTTGCCACTATGGAACTTATGCCTCAGAGGGAGATAAAGACAATAAACTAATCAGTTAAATAATATCCTGCCAGCTGCTGCAAAATGTGGTTGAATTAAATATATGGAATTAAAAGAATGGGTAGGGGGAATGGAAATGGAGAATGATTTTTTGACCTCGGAAGCTATGCTGTGCTCATTTTTGAGCTCCTCATAGACCTAGCATTCCACAGAAAACACAATGGGCTCAAGAGAGGTCCATGCTCTACCAACCTTGGGTTGCTTTACATCCTTGAATTATGCTTCATATTTCTTTATAGAATATTTATTTTGCTAATACCCCCAATTCAATTGTATTTTTCCTAATTTACTATCAATATCTGCAATATGTGAACTATTAGTTATATAACACTTTAAAATTTTAAAAATAGCTTTATCCTCTGAAAGATTGAGACAGCTAACCAAACTTAGAATAATAACCACTAGATGTCGATGTTACCACTGTATCTCAGAGATGATCTTAGACCTTAGCAAACTTGCTTGACCTAGATATTTCACAGCATAAATAGATACTAAAAATCTTCCTAATCTATTAAGATGCATATGGATAAATTTTACAAGTATTTCCTAGATGATAAAGATAAACATCTATCTATCTATCTGTCTGTCTGTCTATCATCTATATTCTATAACATTTGTTAAAAGATTCCATGGAAGGTAGGAATATAGGCTTATTTACCTATTCATCAAGTTAAAATTTATCTAGTGCTGGGAATGTAGCTTAAGTGGTAGAGTATTTTGTTTTGCTACATGAAGCCCTGGGTTCAATCCCCAGAACTTCATAATCCAGGCATGGTGATACACACTTGTTATATCAGTACTCAGGAAGTGAGTGAGAACAATGACAAACAAACCCACAACCTCACAAACAAACAAACAACATAAATAAGCAAGTTTATCTCAACCTGTATTTTATAGCATTTACTTAATACTGTTCAAAAACTCCAGAAACATCTGTTGAGCACTATGTAGATTTGATAGGGAAGACAGCAAAGACAGTAAGTCATACACAATGTGCTGTGATGATGATATTTTGAAAGGTAAACTGTGAAAAGAGTAGTGAGGACTTGACATAGACTAGACTTTCAGGGAACTGAAAGTAAAACCTGAAGGACAGTAATAAATCAGTTTTGTGAAAACTGGGGAATGAGTATTTCAGACAAAATGGGCAATAAGGGTAGAAGAGTTTGCCAGAGGCCTATATAAAAACAGTTTGACAGAGGCTCACATAAAAGCAGAAAACTGTCTGCATCTGCTAAATACATAATATTCCTCGTTAGGACTCCATCCCTTACCTCCTGGTTCCATCTCTATTTCTAGGCCTTCTTCAATTTATTGTTTTGAATTAAATATCCTTTGTCTCCATGATGCTTGAACCTCAATGAGTTTGAACCCTTCAGTTGTTCTTTTCCTTTGGGGTAGGGAAGGACTCTCTCCAGTCATCTCATTGCTTAGTTCTGAGTCACTCCTCTGACCTTCCAAAGAGGCCTAACTGAATGGAGGGTGAATTCTTACTTCTTGATAAGGACCAGTGCCATCTAAGTCCCTGTGCTCCTGTTTCATGGCTAATGGAACTTTGTTTTATTTCCTGTCATTATCCCATAACAGACTGTAGGCTTGGTAAAACAGGAATTACGCCTGTATTCTGTTAGCTCTGTCTTCAGTGTAAGCACTATTCTGTTTTATCAGAGGCTTCCAATAAGAGCTGGATGAATGAGTGCATTAATGGATAAAATGAATTCATCTTGAGTGTAGAAATAGAGCCAGACATTAGCCTTATGGCTAGCTAAATCCCCAGGTGTTCACTCATGTTCAAACCAGTTCATGCAAGAAAGTTTGGTTAAATCAATTGATGAAATTCTGGATTTATGTTTAGAGGAAAACAATCATTATCTGTAGTATTTCACATTAAAAATCAATATAAAATAAGTTCCCTTAACTCTTCTTTCAACTCTAGTCTCATCTCTGATGTTCTTCCTGAAAGACAATCTTGATATAGTTGGTGATGGTTTTTCCACTTCTATCTGCTCCATTGCACTCAATGGACTAGGGACAAATGACTCTTTGGGTATCCAATACAATCTATGAATTACAGTCTTATTTTTCTCTTTATCTAACAACATTGGTACTGTTCATCATTTATTCTTTGTGGAGGCATGTTCTTCGACTTCTCAGCTCTCCTCACACTACCCTACTTTTTATTCCTCTGCTGTATTAACCTCAACTTTCTAAATGTAAATGGTTGGAGAGACACTAGGCTCAGGCTCAGTCTTAACCTCATCCTTCTCTGTATTTTATATCCAATTGTAAGGCTTTAAAAGCACCTATCCCTTAGGACAGTGGTTTTCAACCTTACTAATGCTGTGACCATTTAATATAGTTCCTCATGCTGTGGTGACCCCCATCCGTAAAATTATTTCATTGCTACTTCATGGCTATAATATTGCTAATGTTGTGAAGCATAATGTAAATATCTGATATGTGACTTTAAAGGGGTCGTGACCCATATGCTGAGAGCACCACTGCTTTAGGATGTTCCAGTTTTATACTTGTAGCCCTATCACAGTCCTGAAGTCCAGATTTTTCTGTTCAATTTTCAACTGGACATCTGCACTTACATGCTAATTAGACATCTCAAAACTAACACATCAAAAACTGAACTTTTGAATTTCCTCACAAAATCTGCTCCTCCAGAAGTCTTTCTCTTCTCAGTAAATGCAGTTCATTCTGCCAATTGTTCAATCCAAACATCTCAGAGTCTTTCTTTATTCCTCCCTTGCTTTCACATCCTGCTTGGCATCTATTTCTGGTCCTAAGCACTGTGACTGTGAAGTAAGTTTAGAACTCAGGAATCCCTTACCACCTGAACCCTGGCACAGTAAGCTAACTGGTCCTCCTGACTCCATGACAACTACAGGAGTCGTCACTTAGTAACATATGTTGGGTTGTGTTATTCCTGTATCCTGTCTCTCTCCATCCCCACTGTGGCTCTGGCTCCATGTGACCTTCCTTAGCCTCCCTTTCCCAGCTACGGTAAGGTGCTTCCTGTCTTAGGAAACTGTACCAAGCCAGTCTGGTTTTCATTTAACACTCCAAGCAGGATCTCACTTCCAGTACTTTCCATAGTTCACTCCCCCGTGCCTGGCGACATTTTTTTTCAGCAGATACAAACATGGCTTACTCCTTCCTATAACTCTGTGTTGGAAATTTACATTTTCTGAGAGTCCTTTCATACTTCTTCAAAATCAGTCTTCTATCATTGTTTCTCCTTACTTCTTCCTCTCCTTTAGGTAATAGATGGACAAGTGAATTCAGTAGCAATCCTAACGATGACTAGAACTCTAAATGATATGGCCCTAATGGTTTTCTACTGCTTGTCTCAAACAAAGCAGGAAACTTAAATTTCTAAGCACGTGCACTGCTTTTCAGGCAGCTTGCTCCCTTCTGATGAACTGGTTGTGCAAAAGGATTCATGCTTTCTGGTTTTGCTAAAGATCAAAACCTTTCTGTGTTTTCGCATACTCTTCTCCAATGGTTTCCCATAATTATTCAGACTTAGTTAAGCCCAGCCAATGAGCTCATTCTTATTCTTTCAGCTCAGAACTTCCTCTAAGCTTTGTGTATGGAAGTAGGCATGTTGGTAACATACTTTGGTTTTTATAGAAAAGAATCGTAAAAGAATTTACCTTGCTCCTTAACATTATAGCATTTTCAAAACATTACGACATAGCAAAGACTATTTGTAAAGAGTTCCATTGTCATTTCCCACCTACCCCTTTGCACCATGTACCAGCTGGTGCATGTTAGGTGAATGGCTTGGTAATGGCTCAGTTCCCAGGGAGAAGGAAATGAATGAAAAGCTAAGCAACTTTTTTTCATTTTGTTTTTAAGTGCAATTAAGTTCCATTTAGGAAGATATTCTGTTCTGTTTAAGACTGTTTTCCTGGGCCTGTGATTGTATCTCATGTTTTGTGTGCATGTTAAAAATAAATGTGTTGAATTAAAGAGGTGCATAATATCACTTTCTGGAAGAAGGCTTGGACACTATACTAAGACCTTCATTTTAACCTTCATCAGGGTAAGCATGCCACAGCCTCCATGATTCCCTCAGTAAAATAGGGGCAATGCTACCTCGGAGGACAGCTCAGTGGATTAGGTGAAATAATGTGAGCTGTGTGCATAGCAGATCCTGGGTAAGTATTGGTTGTTTTCCAGCTCCATGGTAACCTTCCTCCGTTTCTACTGTTGGCCATTACATTAATTTGGTTCATTCTAGGTAAAGAACCTTCAGAAAATTCTATCATTTTGTCACTACGTTTCTTCTTTTGCCCCTGAGATCACAACTACGGAACGTTGCTTTGAGGATAAATCATGCAACAACAGAGAACAGCAACAAGAACCAAAATAGAACCTGGTCTAACAAACATCCTGTAGCTCATGCATCATTATTATTCGGTAAAGTTGCTGAATTTCCAATATCTGTGATGGGATGTGATGACTGCACTGCCCAAAGTGTACTTCAGGTTCCTTGGAAAAGCTAACTTTATTGACATATTCCCTACTTTCTTATCATGTCACTCTTTCTCTCCTTAAATCCATGTCTAGGGAAGACCTACCTAAATAAAAGTAAAAAAAAAAAAAAAAAGGGGGAATCTTCAAAAATGATTAAGTAGCAATATTAAAAAGTATCATTTTAAATAAAGAAAATGCAACTGGATGGGAATAATTATTTTCTTGTATTATTTCTTTTATTACTCTCAGATTGTGTTGGTCTCAGTTCCAGTGGTCTCTTAGCAGGGGTACTCCTTCCTGAGGGGGAGGGAGGTAGCTGTCTTTGATACATCTAGATATTTAGTAGCAGTCTTCACTTCTTACCTGTTAGATGCCAGTAGCAGCCTTCCAGAAATGTCTTTAGATATTGTTAGTTATGGTATGTTGACAGGCGAATAAGTAGTTACCAACAAACACAGATGGTTACTGGAAGCACAGGCTAGGGTGCAGGGATGTTCTCTACTAATTGGTCATCCTCCTATGGGAAGAACAAGTCTAGGCTCCAGTTTCTCTTAACAGGCAGAGTTCAGAGTTGACACTCCAGGATAATTATGAACAGTGCTCCTTTTCTTCTTCAAGTCTGTGCACAATCAACTTAAACTATGTAATGAACACTATTCTAGACCCTAGAATCCAGTGATTAAAGTGATAAATACACAATACATGTGTGAGGTCTACCCTTCACCCTCTGAAACACAGGTTGCAATTTCCTTTATCACCATCGCTGGATACAAGTGTGATGAGGCAAAGAAAGTTGCCGGAGAGTAATGGAGTGGGTTAGATGGATGAGAAGGCCTCTTTGAGGCCATTTGAGACTGAAATCCATACCACCACCACCACCCCACACACATTCAGGCTCAGTCAGTATTTTTCATACTTGGTCCCTAGCTCATGATGCTGTTTGGACTGTACAGCCTTTGTGACATGGTACCCACAGAGGTCCACCACTAGGGGAAGGGCTTGACTGTTACAGCTGCCTCTGATACTTACTGGTCTGCAGTCTCTGCTTCCTAACCACCACAATGTAGAAAAGGAGCTCCCGTTCCATGGGGGCTCCTCAGCCATTGGTTCACAGGGAGGACGGGGAAATCCATGGCTGATATGTGAAATTAAGTTAATTATAAAATAAAAATATTTTAAAAAAAGAAAGAAAGAAAAGGGCTCCCTCGGGCTACCATCACCAGACAGAGAGCTGCTCTTATTGTGCCTTCTCTGACTGCCAGCCTTAGAGACTGTCAGTCAAAACACAGCTTCCCTCCCTTGAATTGGGGGTCTGCATTGGGCCCCTCCCCTCAGAGCTCGGAAAACCTAGTGGAAGAGGGTGAGAAAAGAGTGCAGGACTCAGAGGGGATGGAGAACGCCAGGAGAAGAAGGGCCACTGAATCAGCTAAGCAGGGCTCACAAGGGCTCACAGAGATGGAAATAGCAAGCATGGTGCCTGCAGAGGTCGGCACCAGGTCCTCTGCATATGTGTTATCCCTGTTAGCTTGGTGTTTTCTTTTTCTTTTGTTTTATTTCAAGACAGGTTTTATCTGTGTAGCCCTAGTTGTCCTGGAACTCTCTATGTGGACCAGGTTGGATTCGAACTCAGAGATCTACCTGCCTCTGCCTCCCGACAGCTGGGATTAAATGTGTGTGTCACCATTGCCAGGCTAACTTGGTGTTTTTGTGGGAGGAACATGTGTGTCTCTGACTTTTTTTTTTGGCCTGCTCATGGGACTCTTTTCCTCCTATTGGTTGTCCAGCCTTGATATGAGGGTTATTGCCTTGTCTTATTGTAACTTGGCTTTGTAATTGTTGTCTCTTGAAAGTGTGCTTTTTTTCTGAAGGGAGACAGGGAGGTAGGGAGGAGTTGGAAGAAATTGAGGGAGGAGAAACTGTGGTCAGGATGTATTGTATGAGAGAAGAATATGTTTTTTTTTTTTTTTTTTTTTTTTTTTAAGGATTACTTCCACCAGGGATCTGGCCACAGTGAGAAATAACTGATTCAAATGGAGGTCAAGGATGCCTGCAAGGGGTGGACTTCTGGCTCTTGCCATTCTATATTCAAACAAAAATAACATAATCATTCAGTCTTTATATTTATATATCATGCAGGTGAATCTCCTGTGCAAACTTGGTTTCTTCTTGCTGTTTTTTGTCAATATTCATTAATAGACAAAAGCTGAAACTAGTCTATGCCATTACACACATACACACACTCATACAAGGGAAGTTGTACATGTGCATGGTTTTGCATTTTGCTCTTTTTGATCAACTGTATTCCTTAGAGATAGTTCTCTATCAGCTCATGTAAAGTGACTGCTTTTCTCTTTGATAATATAATATGATTACAACATTTTCTCCTTCCCTTTTCTCCTTCCAATTCCTTTCAATACCTCTTCCTGCTTCCCTTCAAACTCATTGCCTCTTTTTTATTAATTGTTATTGTATGCATATACATATATATTTCTAAATATAACTTAGTCTGAGTACTATTACTAGTATGTACGTTTTCAGAGTTGATCATTTGGCATGGGACAACCGATTTGTATGCTCTTCCCAGGAGAAGAACATTTCTCCCACTCCAAGCTTCTCTCAGTTGCCCATATGCCTTTGTATGGTGATGAAGGGGCCTTGTGGAGGGGCAGATCATAAGAGCCAGAGGATCAGATTTACTGTGAAATGATGTTTCTTAGTGATGTCAGAAAAGTTGACTTTTTAAATAATATTTTTATTATTTGAAAAATTCATAGATGTAATGATGCACTTTGATTATACCCACCACCTGCTCCACCCCTTCCGATGCCCCCCAGCCATGCTAACACATCTTCTCCCCAGCCTCATGTCCTCTTTCTCCCCATCTCTGTCTCTCAGCAACTGTGTCAGAATTGGATTATGGGCCAGCAACTGAACATCATTTTGCCCTAGAGCCCAGGAAGGAAGACTTGAGGATTAGGTAGTTTTAAAAGTACTGTCCATGTTTCTAATGAGAGCCGGCCAGTAATTAGCCTGCAAAGCATTCTAACCAAGTGGCATGGGCAATTAAGACTGTCCTGCAAAAGGAAAGGATGCCTCCTGCGATAAGGAAAGAGGTCTGTGCAGTTTATGCCACTCTCCAAGCTGCTCCCATTGTCAGGGTTTCTGAAGCTCTTTGTTCTTTCTCTTAAGCCCCACAGCTTCAAACTCAGGCCTCATTTGAAATCTGTCAGCTGAGGTTTTAGCCATAACACTAGTCTTATCTTTTCAAAAGGTTGGATCAAAGTAGCTTAGTTCTCATCTGAGTTTAACAGGGAAAATGGCCCATGGCTGTCACTCTGTAATGAGTGCTTTCCCAGGTGACCAACACTAAAGGAATGCAGGGATATTCTGCCTTTGTGTTTGTTATCATTATCAGACCTTCATTCATATGTATGTATGTATGCATGTATGTATACAGCATACAGCACAGTCTTTTAGGAGTGTAAGAGTTGGGATACAATTCACCATTTCACCTGTGAAAAGAGCTTAATGAGAGTTAAGTACTTCCTCAAACTAGGTCAAAATTAAGGCGAGAGACTCATGGCATTATACCCTTAAATATCAAACCCTGTTCCAAAGCAGTAAAGCAGTATAGAAATTGATCACCCATGTTCTGAACAGACAGCAGGACTAGAAACTAAGCTGGGAAAGGACCTGAGCTTGAATCCCTCTAACCCAGGTAACGCTGGATGCAGCAGTGCACATCTGTAATTTCACGGTTTCCACCCCAAGCACCTGAGGGTGGAGCATGGAGAATTCCTGAAAGCTCATGGGGCCATAGCCTGGTATGTTCAGCAACAAAGTAGAAGGCCGAGACCAACCCCTACAGTTGTCCTCTAATATCCACACACATTCTGCAAATATGGGCCAGCAACATGCTCACACACAGAGAAACACACACACACACACACACACACACACACACACACACACTATACACACACACACACACACACACATATATATATGTGTGTGTATATACATATATACGTGTGTGTGGTGTGTGTGTGTGTGTGTGTGTGTGTGTGTGTGTGTGTATGAGATTATAAAATAGTGCATTCCCATATGGGCTTTTCAAACATCCTTAGTGTTAGTTATCCCTCACTGACCCCCCTCCTCTGCCCAACCCTTTCATTATTCTTCTCACCTCTTTCCTTCTCCTGATTATTTTCCCTTTTCCCCTTCATATGATTTTTATAAACTTTCTCAAAATATAAAGTCACAACCATCCTTAACATCACGATGTATGAGTTAAAGATATAAAGCTAGAAAATCCTGTCCATATTTGGTTAGGGAAAGGGATCAAGGGCTGGGGATAGGTTAGTTGGATACTGTTCTCCCTCTTTACACAGGAAGAACTAGAAAGTGATGCACTCTGCTTGTGTTAGTATAGTGCCATGAAGAGCTGAAGCACAAGTATGTCTATGTTTAACTGTCTTTACGCAAACGAAATGACCATTTCATGTGGTTTAGTCTAATATATGCAATATGTATGCATGCAGTTATGCACACTTGTCATTGCAGCAAAATTGCTCAAATAAGAATAAACAAAATAGGCACAAGATCTTGTTTGTTGAAGTAAGCTACCTGAAAACTACGCTTTATGAATTTCTCCTTTCCTGAGAAAAATTGAGGTAGAGCAGGTAAGCAGTGGCTGAATTTATATTTCCTCCCTATGCTCATTTCTACCCAAAGCTTTATTAAAAACTAAAAGTGGCTGATGTTTTGAATATTTTGACTATAGAATAAAGCATGCACACATTTATTTGCAAAAAGTCAAAGATAATACAAAAATGTACAAAGAAGAATATAAAAGTTACCTTCACGTCTTTATGTGTGCATGCCTTCTTGCATGTGGAGTGTCAACAGTGGTGTGTTGGAGTACCCATGAGTGCATGTGTGAAGTTGAGTGTCTTCCTCTATCACTTCCTACCTTGCTTACTAGAGAAAGGGTCTGTCACTGAATTAGAAGCTTGCTGTTTCTGCAAGACTGGCTGTCCAACAACCTCGTGCCTTCTAAATGTCTGTCATCAGGACTGGGCTTATAGGCACACACAGCCATGTCCAGCTTTTTATGTGAGTGCTGGAAATTCAGCCTCATCAACATATGTAGCTTAACTTCACTTCCAATTGCTACATTGTATTCAATAATATTACTATGTTACAATTTATCCAATGCCTGTCTGATTTTTGAATTTACATTATTAAATGTAAGTGATAATAATAATCGTATTTCAAGGATCAGAGTGAGAGCTGAATATATATTCATGAGAATACTTGGCTAACTAACATTTAACAATGCCAGGCTTGCTTTTAAACCCAAATTTGATGTGTATAAATTATGGGCAGTTTCTCTTATTTACTGTGTTAGTCAGGCTTTTCATCATGATGACAAATTCCTCAGGAAAATGACTTAGGAAGAGAAAAGATTTAGTTTGGTTCAGTTTCATGGGTTATAGCTTATGGTCAGCTTCATCCATCATTTCTGTGACTGGTGAAGCAGAACATTCTGACACATAGATGAAGAAAACAATTGAGTAGCTCTTGGCAACCAAAAAGTAGGGAGAAAGACAGAGGAACACCTGGGACAAGATACATTTCCAAGGGTATGTGGCCCAGTGACCCAATTCCTCCAAGTAAGCCCCACTCTCCATACTTCCCATAATCTTCTAACCAGACCACAAAGTTATGAACTCACCAGTGGATTAACCCATTGGTTAGGTCAGATTCTTTTAACTCTCAGTAACACTACCAAACAGCTGGGGACCCAGGCTTCAAACACATGAGCCTTTGACAGTTTATTTATATACAGACCTAAACATTTTCTCTTCCTGATTTATAATGATTTTAACTATTCATGTATCTTCCATTTTGTTTTATTTGGGTAGCTGTCAGCATGTATCTTTTATAACTAATCTTGTTTGGTTTGGAAAATCATATGCTCTGTAGATGATTCTTTTCTTTTTAAAATTTATTTTTAAAATTGTTTCATGTAGAATATATTTTTATCATATATTCCCCTCCCCCATCACCCAGATCCTCCTTGCTTCCCTACCCACCCAACTTCATGACTTCATGTTCTTTCTTTCTCCAAAATAAAGTAGCAAAACCAAATGTCAACACAAACAAATAAGACAAAAATACCAAGGTGAAACAAAGCAAAAAAAATCACCTGCATGCATGTGTGTCAGATACACACACAAAATCATGTGGTCCATTTTGTGTTGGCCAACTACTTATGAGCATGAGGGCTTCCCTGGTGTATGGTTGGTATGTCTAGCTACACTCCATTGGAGAAAATGATTTTCTTTTCCTAGAAGTTAACAAATAGCTTCTTGGTTAGGGGTGGAACTTAGCGTTCATTTCAGTTTCTCAGTGCTGGGCTATTGTCTGTTTTGAACTTGTAATAGTCTTGTGTAGTGTTGCAGTCTCTATAAGTTTATATGTGTATCAGCTCTGTTGGGTCTGGAAGTTACTGTGTCCTACCCCTAACCAAGGAGTTATTTGCAATTGATACCTGGTGGGAGAGGGAAAATCATTTTTATCCATTGGAATAACACTGGGCATATCAACCACATTGCAGAGAAGGCCTCATGCCCAGGAGTGGTTGGCCAACACAAAACTGACTCCATCGTTTCTTTTGGTGTGTTTTTAATATTTTTATTGTGTTTACGTGATTGTTGTTGTTGGTTGGTTGTTGTCTTACTGTTTTTTATATTTTTGTTTTGTATTGGTTTAAATATTAAGGCAACTCCATGTAGTTAAAAGGGAGGTTTATTTTGTGGGGTAACTTACAAGTGAAGGGATAGGTAACAGGATCTGGGAAAGGTGAAGCACAGTCCAGTGGTGTTCTCTGGAGAACTCTGCTCAGTCTACCTCCAGCATCCAGGATCCAGGAACCAAGAGAGCCAGCCCATCCAGATCTCAGGTCTTCAGGGTTCCTCTCTCGGCTCCGCCTTGTAGGCGTGACCGTTACCGAAGCCTCAATGGGGGTGGCACTTCCAGGTCAAAGCTGGACCGGATACCCACTACAGTTTTGATCTTTTTAAAAAAACTTTTTGAGAGGAAAGGATAGAAAGGAGAGAGGGAGACATATATGCATATATATACACACACATACACACACACAGAGAGAGAGAGAGAGAGAGAGAGAGAGAGAGAGAGAGAGAGAGAGAGAGAGAGAGAGAGAAGAGAGAATTGAGTCTTGTATCCTGAATGACTTACACAACTGGTGAAATTTGGTTGATTGAACTGAGAGCTTTGTGGAATATTCCCTCAAGACAAAAGCAAATCCTTGAAGTTTATTCTATAACCGTTAGAAAAATTAATAGTGCATGTCTTGCATTCTTGGGATTATTCAGAGTTTGGATGTAGGGAAGATCATACTTGGTATTATTCTTTCTAATTATTTGAATAGATTTCCAGCTTTTACTGAAGTCCAGCCAAAGAGAGGATTCTTCATGAGCGCTACAATATTGTTCTAGCTGTCCTGCCACTTAAAACAGTTGACCCTGTAGCTGCAGCAGTGCTATGTATGGGAAACATTAGCCAAAGAGCTGTTGCATATTTCCTAAGCAGCCAGAGGAAGCTGTTGACTTCAGTAGAACAATGTACTGTTTGAAAAGCCACTACTGGGAGACAATTTAGTCTTTGAAGTGACTGTCATATACCAATACACAAAGCAGCCATTAGTTGGGAATTATCTGATCAGAACAACAATCACAAAGTCAGCAAGATAGATAGGAATTTTCTGGAGACCTGAAGTAATTTGTTAGGGATTGTGTTCAAACAGTTCCATAGGACAGGAGTATCATGAATTTGCTAATGACTGCTCATGGAATATTCTCTTCAATTATATATATATATATAATTATATATTTTACATTGCATACATATATGGAGAGAGAGAGAGAGAGAGAGAGAGAGAGAGAGAGAGAGAGAGAGAGAGAGAGAAATTGAGCCCAGTTTATATGTTGTCTGGTTCAGTATGTTAGGGTGAACCAACTATGGAATTCTGAACAATGCCCAACTTGAGAGTAGCTCTAAAAGTCATCTATCTATGAGATGAAATTACTTCATTAGGTAGGACTGTGAAGAATATAACTTCATTTCTCTAATACAGAGGGGAAAGTGTATAGAAGTAAATGTATGCCTGCATACATTATTGGGTAACAATTGTATGGCTTGACTTATATGTCAAGAATATGTAAGCTATGATTTGCTTGCCAAATGCCATCTCTCACCTATTTCTGTATGGTCTATGTGTTGAAAATGAAACATTTTAAAATGTGAGGAAATTGTTTTTAAGAGAATATTATTATTATTATTATTATTATTATTATTATTATTATGGTTTTTCAGACAGGGTTTCTCTGTGTAGCTTTGCATCTTTCCTGGAACTCGCTTTGGAGACCAGGTTGGCCTCGAACTCACAGAGATCCACCTGCCTCTGCCTCCCGAGTGCTGGGATTAAAGGCATGTGCCACCACTGCCCGTCAAGAATTTTATTTTATAATATGTGAAAAAACTTCAAATTTTGGTGTCCACATAAATATTTTTATGTTGATGTCTATGTAATCTTTCTCTTCTTGAGTAACAATGTGGAAGTTGAATGGTTACAAAAGAGACAATATATATGAGAAACCCTAATTAATTTTGCGATTCAACAATATCACAGTAAGGTACTCTGATTACTCTCCCCCAATTCCTATCTCTCCACATCTTTATCAACAATCCTTTATCTCCATCAGTCCTTTTCTCAGAATCATGTCATTTGGTTTGGTTTTGTGACTCCTTTATTCTGCCAGGGCCACTTTTATGACTGTTGGATTGGGACAATCTCTTGGAGCTTCTGGAGTCATCACTGGGTGCACAACAGAATCGGTGATCCTCTCTTTCCCTGAGTCTATCAGTAGCAAACAGTTAACAACAAGGGACAACGTTGTTATCTACTTTGAAATCAATCTGCCTTCTAATTATTTATGTTCATGCTCATAGACAAATGCTACTTTCACCCTTAATCAGATAATCCTTTCTTTACAATGAGTGTGGGTAAATGCAGAAACTCATAGCTGTGCAAGGTGTGAAAAAAAGTGATGATGGGTGGTGTATTATCCTAAGGCTCTGAGAACTGTGGTTGATATATTGTGTACCCCAATAAACTTACCTGGGGGTCAGAGAACAGAACAGCCATAATGTTAAACATAGAGGTTAGGCAGTGGTAGCACAAGCCTTTAATCCTAGCATTCCAAAGGCAGAGATCCCTCTGGATCTCTGTGAGTTCAAAGCCACCCTGGAAACAGGCAGGCATGGTGACACATGCCTTTATTCCCAGGAAGTGGTGGAAGGAAGCAAAAAGGTATATAAGACATGAGGACCAGGAACTAGAGGCCGGTTAAGTGTTTAGGCTTTAGAGCAGCAGTTCAGCTGAGATTCATTCTGGATGAGGACTCAGAGGCTTCCAGTCTGAGAAAACAGGATCAGCTGAGGAACTGGCAAGGTGAGGTGGCTGTGGCTTGTTCTGCTTCTCTGATCTTCCAACATTAACCCCAATATGCGGCTCCTGAGGTTTTTTTTTTCTTAATAAGACCTTTTAAGGTTCATGTTACAGAGAACATTGCAGAAGAGGGGCCAGAAATAATGTAAGAGCTGTAAGACAGGGAAAGGAGCTGTGAAACATCATCTTCTGGGAAAGACACAGCCACTGCAGTCATGAACTCATAGCAGCTCCAGATTTCTGTTCTGGGTCTGCATAAGAACAGGCCAGTTAACAGTCAGGCACAGATGGATGGAAGAGGGGTTCAGAGTATATATCCCTCAGCTTTGAACTATGTGTCCCCTGATATAAAAAGTTTACAGACTTTCTAGATAAGAGCTTAGGAGAAGAATTAATTGACTGTTATAGGCAAAATGTCTTGAAATAAGTCATTGAGATGGACTTTTGGGGGTAGGTTCAGGCTCTAAGACTCAGGAGACTGCCTGATGAGAATCTACTGCAGAAGAGGTTTGAACAAGTACACAGGGTGAGCCCATCTGATAGCTGTCTCCCAGCTCTGCATCCAGCTCATGCTTTCTTTAAGGACCAGAAACTGAAGAACTTCATATGCTGGTAAATAAAATACCTGTGATGATCAAGTAAAGAAGGAAGAATTTATTTTGACCCACAGTTTGAAGTAACCTCATGGTAGCTGGGAAACAGAGGAGAGAGAACTAATATCTACTCCAAGGGTATGCCTGTAAGGGCTCAACTTCCTTCCACTAGACAGTCTCTTCTAGCCTTTAGTACATGGACTTTTAGGGAACACGTACAATCCAAATCATGACATAAAGGTGGTACTGATAGGGGATGCTTAAGTAAAATAGCAGCTCACAGTTCATGATCAAGATCTTTTCTGATCCCTCTTTTGGTTCCTGGGGTGTGTGTAGCAGATGTGGTCTACCAGAAAACTATTGCTCTCTTAAAATGATATTTTGTCAGGACATCTTACATATATGTTTTATTGGTTTTCTTGGTATAGTTTTTCTTCAAATGATTGTGTTTTCTAGTGATATAATTATATATTCCATGTGTAGTAAGAACTTTTTCCTTATTTCTGTTATTTTTACACATGGCAAAGCAGACATATTGATAATTTTCTTCATTAGACAAAAATAAATCCTCACAAAGGATCAAACAAATCTTCAGTCCAGCTGTAGATCAATTCTACTTAGGAATACTGAGTTTAAACATGTGAACAGGAGTTTCAAACCTGAGAATACAGTTGGGGAAGAGCCAGGAGTTAAAGTGAGACCAGAATCATGTCCAAGACACATAGCAAGAGTCAGCACAAGTCAGAGACAAGGACCAGTAATTCAAGACTCAGGGATGCTGAATGTACTTTTTATTTTCTAGAGTGTTCACTTTGGAGGAAAGTTATGTGATTATCAGTTATCAGAAATGTGCTGGCCAGAAGCCGGGGAGTGCTGGAATGGTGACAAGGGAATTCTGCGAGAGGGAGAAGATGGATACTTTCCTAAAGCCTCCATGTTGCTCCCTCCCTGTATGGGATTCTAGAGTTGCCCCTTTACATTAGCCATCCTAGGGTCTCTAGGCAAACCATGCATGGGACCTTTCTATTTTCCATTTCCACAGATGTGAAGAGTATGTACAGAAAGGCAGCCTAGCATTCCTATTGAATGCCAAGTACAGAGGATAATTGACTGTTAATAATAAGTAAAGTAGAAACTCTCTAAATTGACTTCTTATCACTGTTGATTATCATTCCGAGTAAAGAAGTGAAATATTCCTGACCTTCCCATACAGATATGGATTTTTTTTGAGAGGAGAATAACATAAGTGCTAATCAACTTTATTTTTTCTATAAAATCAGGTAATGTCCATCAACCCTCAGCTCAATATATAACTCATGAGCTCATGGTTATACATATGAGCTAAAGAAAATATTTAGAAAAGTCCCATTGTCACATATTACCAGTGTAATTTGGAGATTTTTTTTTGAAACCAGCAACATATTTATATTACAACCATAAAGGCAGGCAGAGCTGGGTTACATTAGTGGGTCAAGAGCAACTTATGCAACAGAATGGAGAAATAAAGTAGCAACAGACATATTAATTAAGCTAACCTAAATACACATAAATAAACATGCAGAATAAAGAATGTATTTTCTGACATGGCACCACAGTCAAAGAGAGTTTGAAAAAACTGCTATGAGCTTCATTACATATGAGAGCAGAGAATGGCTTCAGTTACCCTCAACAGAATAAAATGCACTATGAATAGTATAGTTAGTGGCAGCAAAGTTTAAAGGCAGAAATTGATATGTATACATATTATGTATACAAACACACATATATGTAGGTGGACTTTTCTTTCCTGCCCACCAGTTCCTAGATAACCAACATGGAGACTAAATATTAATAATATTAATAAATGCTCAGTCAATAGCTCAGGCTTAATGCTAACTAACTCTTATAATGTAAATTAACCCATATTTCTTATCTAAGTTCTACCACATGGCTCATTGCTTGTTACCTCCTTTTGTATACATCCTGCTTCCTCTGCATCTGGCTGGTGATTCCGCTACTTGGTCTTTCTTTTTTTCCCATCATTCTCAGTTTGGCTCTCCCACCTAACTTTATCCTGTTCAGCTACTGGCCAGTCACTTTCTTAATTAAACCAATCACAGCAACATATATTCACACAGTGTAAAAGAATATTCCACATTTCCCCCTTTTGTCTACTTAAAAAGGAATATTTCATCTTTAACATAGTAAGATTATATACAACAAAAACAGTTGTCAAGCAATAATTACAGTTACAATATCTAGTCTATTTGTATTTGGCAAAATTAGAGAAAATATTTTATTTTCTATTTTATCTTTGTGACTCTAAAGTTTTATACCTAATTTATACCTTAAATCATAACTAAGGAAAAATTTGTCTAATTATTGAGTCTTCAACTCCAATAAAGACCCCAGAAGGGTGAAATGTTACCTAATGACAGGGACTTATGGCTGCCTGGACAGTTACCAAAGCTCTTCTGTAACATTGGGGCATCCATTTTTGGCCTACAGGCCTAGTATATCTGACAGAGTTTTTTGAGAAGCGGGGAATTTTTAAGTACTGTCCTACCTTGTCTTGGTAAAGTCTGGAAAGTTGCTTTTTTTGTGTGTCCTGCTGGTCCAGTTTGGACAGTATACTGTCAGCAATTGAGGCAAGGGAAGTTTTTTTTTGCTCAATGGCTAGCTTTTGCCATAAGGAAACTCAATACAGAGTTTCTTCGATGCCAATTGTCTTCTCTGAAGTAAATTGGTACAGCCAGGAGCAGACATGGCTCATTGTCATGAAAAGTCTTAGGTTATTAAACATATTAAATGCCACATTTTGAAGGTCTTTGAAGTATTTGAAGATCATCTATTTATCTAAATATATTTGTGTATGACCTTGAAAACATACCTAATATGACTACAAGTTTGACTATTATAGATGGCTATTAACTTGTATTCCTTAATTATACATTACATTTTTAAATGAGTTGCATAAACACAATACCCAGAATAAGAATAAAAATATATATAAAGTATAACAAAATTAACTTTTTTTGTCTAAAAGTAGATTTAATAATTATAGCATGAATTCTAAATAGTCTTAATAATAAAAATCTCAAGTCAGATATCAGGGTAAAAGCTGAGAGATCAGAGAAGCAGAGCAGTCAGCCACCAGAGAGTTCTTACATCTCCATCTTCTTAGCTGGAAAGGGTGGAGCTCTTGTTTCCACTCTACCTTATCACTTCCTCTCTCTGCCTAACCATATCACATCCTGTTTCTTCCTCTTAAGTACTGGGATCAAAGGCATGAAATCCCAAGGGCTGAGAATAAAGGTGTGTGCCACCACTGCCTGGCCTTTTGTGGCTAGCTCTACACTCTGATCTCCAGGCAAGCTTTACTTGTTAGAGCACAAACAAAATATCACCACATTTCCCCTTTTTTGTCTAAAATAAAAAAGAACATTATAATATGAAAAACCTATATACAATAAGTATAATAGCTATATATAATATATTCAAGCAATAATTACATTAACAATGTCTAGTCCATGAACTTTTGACAAATTCAGAGAAAATACTCCGTTATCTATCCTATCTTGATGAGTCCAAAATGTTGTACCTAATTCACTTTCTATTCTAACTTTTAGTACCAAAATTATCTTTTAATATCTGTCAATCTTATACACTTTATACCTCTTTAGTTAATTCCTTTTCTGAATCTGGTAACTATAAAGTCTTAAATTCAATCAAAGATCT
Organism: Peromyscus eremicus; assembly: GCF_949786415.1. Lineage (NCBI taxonomy): Eukaryota > Metazoa > Chordata > Mammalia > Rodentia > Cricetidae > Peromyscus > Peromyscus eremicus. The sequence goes on along the minus strand of NC_081421.1, from coordinate 11,437,838 downwards.
GAGAAGGAAATATTACCTGAGTAAGCAGGAAGTGCAATGAAGCAACTTCCAAAAAAATGTGAGAAATGACATAAAGAGCTGGCTGCCTGGATAGTCACTCAAGGTTCCTTTGCAACATTGGGGCATCTATCTTTGCCTACAGGCCTAGAATATCTGAAAGACTTATCTGTGAAGCAGGATTTTCTGAAGGGCTGTCCTACCACTTGTCCACTTTGGACAGCATAATGTCAGCAGTCGAGGCAAGGACATTTTTTTTTCCCCAGTGGCTAACTTTTGCCACAAAGAAAGTAAACTCCATATGGAGTTTCTTTGATGCCCATCATCTCCTCTGAAGTAGATTGGTGCTTCCAGGAGCAGACATGTCTCATTGTCATAAAAAAAAGAACCTATATTATTAAAGCATCTTAAATGCCATATTCTGTAACTCTCTGAAGCGTTTGAAGACCACCTGTCTATTTAAAATATATCTCCGTTTGGCCTTGTAAACATACCTAATATGACTAAAAGTTTGATTGTAATAGGTGACTAACTACTCACTTGCATTTTCTTATTATCCTAAATAGTTGGTAATAATAACTATCAAGGACAAGAAATTTGTATTACATTATTAAATAAGTTTCATAGGTACAATACTTTGAATAATATTAGAAATGTATGTATAGTATGTTCTAACAAAATAATCTTAAATTTGTATCACATACAAATATCCACATCAATGTAAAATACTTAAAACCAGTAGTTGCTTTTTTGTTTAAAATTAGATTCAATAATCTACCTTTTTATCCTATTTCTGTAAACCCCCATTTCTTTTCAGAATAGATTCAATAATCTATCCTTATATCCTATCTTGTCTATATATCTCTGTGCCCCTTTTTTCTTTTTAAAACAAGAATCCTGAATCTAAACTCCTTTGTTTGGCTTTTTCCTGACTATTACCAATAACTACTTGTAACCAACCCCTCTAAACAAAGACAAATATCCATAACCCAATGAAAGTCCAAAAACCTATTGGAAATGTAGACATTCTTTTCTTAAATCTACTTCCTGCTGTCTGGGGTCAATGGCATCTTTGGGGGATCCTGAAAAGAAAAATTTGGGTCAATTGTCAAGTCCTCGGAGAGGTAACTGTATCATATGTTGTCCAGTCTCTGTGTAATGGGAAAATGCAGGGTTTGTCTCAAGTCCTGGCTAAAGTAGTCTGTGAGGCTGGATCATCTCAACTAGCCACCTCAAAATTGTCCTGAGCAGTTTGTAGTCCAAAACCTATCTTTAGGTGGTGTTTTTTCAGCTTAGTGGCATTATCATAATACTGGTGGAATCATTGTTGTAGGGCCCCATCCTCCTTTTGGAGACTTCAAAGATCACTGTCAGGCATGGTTTTGGCTCACTGCAGAAAACTTGAACTTTTTTTTTTAGATGTCATATGCAGCAGATCTCAAAGAAGTTAAAGGATCAATATTTGTTATGTACATTCAGAATACAAAACCTTAATTCCTAGTTACCTCAAAGACTCAAACCCAAAATCATGTACAGGAAGCTAGATGAAGCCTTTTTTCTAGAATTAGTTAGTACTCTGTATGACCATTAATATCATGACAAAAATTTTTAAAAATATATAAATCTTATAAATTTGGAGATAATATTTATACCCTAAGATAAGATTTAAAGAGCCCAAATAAAACCAAAGGATTATGAAATTAGTGGCAATAAAATAGTCCCTAATTTTTTTTCTTCTGTCAGGCAGCTCTTCTAACATGAGACAGAGAATTTGGATTTTACTTTAATAAGCATGCTTGCATTTAAAGAAGGAGAGAGCCACACTCCAACTCCAAAGTCAGCTTTAATTTTCAATTGAATTGGGACTACAAAAAGACCATTTTCATTATGTGTCATAGAGAACAGCAGAAACAAACATTTAGGATGATTTATGAAATTTTATCCTGTTAGAGATTTGATATATCCATAGGCCAATTTACACTTTTTCTTGGAACATTTTTTTTTTTGGATGATTTGTCCTTTTTCTTCACATGTCTCATTTGTCCAGTTTTCTTCAGATTCCTTAGCTGGATGCCTTCATTCTCCTGAAAAATACAAACAAACCCTGCCCCAACTCTAATTTTGGGGAGGTTCCCTTTTGGGAGTTATATATGATCAAATAAAAAGCATTTATTAGTCATATAAGTTAGTTTAAATTGAATGGTCACATTGATTGATGAACTATCACCTCTTCTTATTAAGAGGTCTCTCACATTCAAATTTAATCCTTATCAGTTTCGATTTATGGCTTTTCCTGAAATTTTTCTTTTATCTTCCATAACTGTTTTATCATCCAGAGCAGTATGGGTTTTTGTTTTTGTTTTTGTTTTTGTTTTTTACAATGGGCATTAGGTTCTTTAGTTGCTCTGGGAAAGAATTTCCTCCACAATGACAGGAAATGACTAAACTGAATTTGACATGCAAGAGGCCCCTCAGGGTATTTCCCTCATGGCAAAGGGTTACCTTGACTGTCCCTTGTTGATCTACATTCATTAGTCCAATGTTGGCCTTTGCCACACCTTCTGCATACTCCAGAAGGGAGGGGCATTCTGTTGGGATTATTCTTAGAAAAAACATTGTTTCTAGGAATTCTGTGTTTACAATCCCTTTTTAGGTGATCTTATTTACCACAATTGAAACACTTGGATCTTATTTACCACAATTGAAACACTTGACATTTTGATTTTTCTTCAAAACTCTGGAAATCACCTCTTCTATTCAAGTATCATCATAACCATGGTTATGAGATTCAATATTGATTATATTTTGGATCCATTCCTCTAAGAATACTGATCTTGCCCTTAACAGCATGATCACCCTTTTGCATTGTACATTAGCATTTTCAAAAGCCAGATATTCAATTATTATTTGTTTAACATCTGAATTTGGCATATTCTATACTGCTGAAGTCAATCTCTGTAAGAAAACAGTGAAGGTTTCTTTTGGGTTCCTGTATAACTTTGGTAAATGACCTAGTTTAGTTTCCCACTTCTTCACTTCTGTCCCAAGCACTCAAGACTGCTGCACAGCATAAAGCCAGGGTGTGGTCATCATATAGAAATTGCCTTAGTATATTAGCATAATCTCCCTTTCCAAGAAGTTGGTCTTGGGAGATTTTCATACCTCTAGCATTACTTTGTTGTTCAATAGTCCTAGCCTCATTTTTTGACCAGATCCTCCACTGTAATTGAGGACCAGCCTCCAAGACTGCTGTAACCAAATCTTTCTAGTTTTGAGAGATAATTCTATTATAAATTGACCACAAGTTTAGCATCTGTTTCACAAAAGGTGAATGCATGCCATATGAGACTAATCACTTCCTTTAATCACCTCAAATCTAACATTTGCACAGGAGTCCATTCAGCTTTTAAATAGCTTTGGGGATATCTGTCATTTGGCAGTTTCTGTGAGGTTACTGGATAAATTAAGATTGGCTGATTGAAAACCTTAGGCTGTTCTTACGTAGTCTTATAACGCAATGTTGGGACTGGTTCTCCTTTAAATTTCTCATTCTGAGTCTAAATATCTCTGTGATCTGTTTTAAAAAGTTTTTCAAAAACTTTTATCTTGGCACTCATATTAGCCAACTTTTTAAATGATAAAACAAAAATGATCAAACATAATATTTATATTTAACATTACATAAATCCCATCTAAATTAATTATCCTCTCATTTAATAGTTCCATTTTCAAACTGTCCAGTGTATTATCATACAGAGACCTAACTCCATCCATTGCAATAATGTTTCCCTATTTTAATGTGGGGGAAAAAAAACTCTCTCATTTAGCTAATTCCTTCCTTTAAGAATTCCCAATTGTTTCACCAAATCTGCCGATGATGATGAGGATGTGAGTCTGACTGCTTCTTCCCAGAACAGTAGAAGCCCGAGTGGGTCTTCAAGGCATCTACCTAGTACAGCAGCAGCATGAGGAGGGGGTCCATGGAAAGCCCACTACCCACAGAGAGAGAAGAAGGAGGGAGAGAAGAAGCCAAAGAGCCAGGCATCTGCATGGGGGAATGTGAGAAAGCAGCTAATTCCTATGGTGTTTGAGGCCCAAATACCTGTGTGTGGAGTTTGCTGCAGAGAGGCTGTAACAGAAAAATCCCAGACCCACTCAGAGGGCTTAGGGAAAAAAGAGAGAATCTAGCTAGGGAGGTGGTGACTCTGGTGGGAGTCCCTCATATGCAGCTATGATGTATGCCAGAGGCAAGTAGCTTTTTCATGAATTTGTGTCCCAAAGGTTGGACACCAGATGTAGTGTAAATTCTAATTGGTCTTAATAATAAAAACCTGGAGTCAATATCAGGGTGAAAGCTGAAAGATCAGAGAAGCAGAGCAGCCAGCCACCAGAGAGTTCTTACCTCTTCTTCTTCTCAGACAGAAAGGGTCAAGCTCCTGTTTCTACCTTGACTTATCACTTCCTGTTTCTTCCTCTCAAGTGCTGAGATTAAAGACATATGCCTCTCAAGTGTTGGGATCAAAGGCATGAGATCCCAAGTGCTGGGAATAAAGGTGTGTGCCACCACTGCCTGGCCTCTTGTAGCTAGCTCTGCACTCTGATCTCCAGGCAAGCTTTATTTTTAGAGCACAAAGAAAATATCACCACAAATAATCTACCATTTTTATCCTATCATGACTATATCCTACCCCCTTTTTTCTTTTAGAAAGAGATCTATGAATATAACTCTTGTTCAGCTTTTTTTAACTATGACCAAAAACATTTGTAACCAATCCCCCTAAACAATGACAAACATTCATAATCCATTAAATAACCAAACCCATCCATAGCCCATCTCTTGAGAATGTGGGCATCATTCCTTGACTACTTCCTGTTGTCTGGGGATGCTGGTATCTTTGGGAGAACCTTAAGAAAATCAAGATAATTGTTAAGTCTTGACTGGAATTGTTTGTGAGGTTTGACCATCTCAGCTAGCAGCCTTGAAGCTGTTTTGGACACAGAATTCTGAGGAGACTGTGAAGAAGGCATTCTGAGAGGCTGGATCACCTGGGCCATCAACTTTCATTGGTGTTTGGTTCCCTGTTCTGAATATACATAAAAATTTAAAAGTAACATGACTATTTATATTAATAAAAGTATAGACTGTAGTTATACACAAGTTAGCCAAAGAATATTTTTTGTTTTATGTTTGAGTAGGTAAAATATACATTATATATTTTATAGATTTTAGGTTTATTTTTTTATGTCTGTAGCCAGGATTTTCATGAGGGTCTTCCCCAATCAAACTTGATCCATATCAACCTGGAATAAATACACAGACTTCCATTCCTGTAGGAATAAAAGCATAACCTCACCCCCAAAGTAACAGATCTTTTGACTTTTATTTTGAAGTCAAGAAGTTTTTAAAATATACAGGTTGATTTAATCAAGAATAATCCAATGGTCTTAGCAGCTGTTGTTTCTTTATTAGCAATCAGAAAATCCAAAGACAACATAGTAACAGACAGAATCTAGATTCTCTGTGTTTTTCCATCTTTATGTGGCTTATTATATTTTTATTACTCTATTTCTTTTTTAAGAACTTGTAACATAAATGTTAAATGATCTTTTAGTAAAAATCCTGGAGCCAAATATTAGGGTAAATGCTGAAAGATCAGAGAGACAAAGGAACAAGCCACTGCTACATTTCAACTCACCAACTCCACGAATCCTATGACTCAAAGCCTCTGAGTCCTCAGTCGAAAGGCCTCAGCCAAAAACCTTTTAGCGGAAGGGGGCTCCAGCCAAAAAGACTCTAGTTGCTGTCTCTTCATGTCTTATATACCTTTCTCTGCCCAGCCATGTTGTTTCCTTCCTAATGCTGGGATTAAAGGCATGTGCACTATCCAAATTCTGGTAGCAGAGGCATGAGATCTCAAGTGCTGGGATTAAATGTGTGTGATTCCCAAGTACTGAGATTAAAGGTGTGTGCCACCACAGCCTGGTTCTGTTTCTCACCTAGATGAATTAATCTCATGTAATACAGGGTGGCTTTGAACTCATAGAGATCTAGATGGATCTCTGCCTCCCAAGTGCTAGGATTAAAGGTGTGTGTCACCATTGCCCAGAATCTATATTTAATCTAGTGGTTTGTTCTGTTCTCTGATCTTCAGGCAAATTTTATTAGGGTACACAATATATACCACAAGGACTTTATTTTTTAAAAAACTATATTTTTTAATCTAAGACTGTATATACTCTTTTTTTTTTTTTTTTTTTTTTTTTTTGGTTTTTCGAGACAGGGTTTCTCTGTGTAGCTTTGCGCCTTTTCCTGGAACTCACTTGGTAGCCCAGGCTGGCCTCGAACTCACAAAGATCCGCCTGGCTCTGCCTCCCGAGTGCGGGGTTAAAGGCGTGCGCCACCACCGCCCGGCTTGTATATACTCTTTTTCTTCTCTTTCCCAAGCCTATATATATTTTAAAACATTCTAACCAATTTAGAGGGTTTTTTTTGTTTGAATCTTTTTTGTCGTATCTATAATCTTTTTCTGACCTCATGAGACTTTAGACTTCTAAGAGGCATGGCTAAGACCTCCACATCTGTTTTGGTGGCTCACTCCCTTCCACCAGCAGTGGCCAGGAAACACTTTTCGGTACTGCAGCTGGTGTGAGAGAGTGCAGGAACCTGCCCAGGGGCTTATCTCATGGTGAACTGGTGGCTCAAGCCCACAGGCAGTGGCTAGTAGCTGCATCCCTTTATCATGGCTGGCATGAGAGACACAAGACTAGGAAGCCACTCTTGGCTCTGTTTCTCTGTCTGGAACCCTTTTCCAAGCTCTCTCAGGTTTTATGTGGATGTGCAAACTGAATATTTTGGTGCCATTTGTAGGTGGAAGTTTCTGTCCTGCCAGCAGCTCCCAAATAAACACACTGAGGCTTATATTAATTATAAACACTCAGCCAATAGCTCAGGCTTTTTACTAGCTAACGCTTGCATTTAAATTAATCCATATTTCTTATCTGAACTTTGCCACATGGCTTGGTACCTTACAACATGCCTACCTTGCTTCTCCTTGCATCTGTTGGTGACTCTAGACTCCATCCTTCTTCTTCCCATTATTCTCAGTTTGGCTCTCCCACCTAACTGTATCCTATTCAGCTATTGGCCAGTCAGCTTCTTTATTAAACCAAATCACAGCAACATATGTTCACACAGTATAAGAGAATATTCTACACATATTCATATATATATATATATATATATGTATTATGATCAATGAGGAGCTATGATAGTCAAACATGTAGTGATGTTAAGTTTTCTAAGTACACATAGATATAATTCAGTTAGGTAGGTAATCTTCAAACACTTCAAAGACCTACAGCACTTAAAGTGTTTTAAGAACTTTGGCTTTCTGAACATTGAGACGTGTCTGCTCCTGGCAGCACCAATCTACTTCAGAGAAGACATTGGACATTGAAGAAACTCATTATGGAGTTTGCTGTCTTTGTGGCAAAAGTTAGCCACTGGGCAAAATATTGCCTTTGCATTGACTGCTGAATAATATGTTGTATCAACTGGACATATAGGACCCATAGGAAGGTGACCACTGAACTTTACAAGACAAAATGGTCCTTTAGGTTCCTGCTTCACAGAGGAGACTACCAGACATTCTACAGGACACAGAAAAAAGTTACTGAGAGACTAGGTTTATTGGCTTAAGATGAATGCCCCAACTTTACAGAGGAACTTTAGGTGATTGTCCAGGCATCCAACTGTCTCTGTCACAGTAGTTTTTTGAAAGTTGCTTACAATGTACTTCCTATTTACTTAGTTAATATTATGTCCTTCTGGGGTCTTTGATGTAGTTGAAGACTAGATAGTTATAATTATAATTTTCCTTGAATATGATAAAAGATAAGTTAGATATGAAACCTTAGACTCACAAATATATGATAGATAGAATATTTTCTTTAAATTTGCCAAATACAAATAGACTAGATATAGCAACTATAATTCTTGCTTGATAACTGTTTTATTATATGTAATTTTACTATGTTAAAGTTAAAACCTTCCATTTTGATTAGGGGAGGTGCTGTGGCATATTGTTCTGTATGCTGTGAACATTTATTGTTCTGATTTGTTTGATAAATAAAATGCTGATTGGCCAGTAGCCAGGCAGGAAGTATAGGCGGGATAAGCAGACAAGGAGAATTCTAGGAAGAAGAAGACTGATTCAGGAGATGCCAGCCTGATGTCCAGGGAGAAGCATGTAATGGCACACAGGTAAAGCCATGGGACATGTGGCGACATATAGATTAACAGAAATGGGCTGAGTTTAAGTGTAAGAGCTAGTCAGTAATTAGTCTGAGCTAATGGCCAAGCAGTCAAAAATAATATTAAGCCTCTCTGTGTTCATTTGGGTCTGAGCAGCTGTGGGACTGTGGGACCACAGGAGCTGGGTAGGGCCAGGAAAACTTCAGCTACACACAGGTTAATGAGAATAAAATTCTAGAGAAAATGTATGCCATTTCCACATTAACACTGATGATCCCCAGTAACTCTGAGGTTGTAAGGAACTGTAAACAGTCATGGTTCACTGGTTACTTTAAAGCTTTGGATAAAAGGCATTATTTACTTAATAAATACTATATACCAAATCAGCATCCAGCTGTTATGAGTAAAAAGTAATTTATGGTCAATTGTAACAAAGTAGGTCCTAATATTGACCCTTAATATTTTACTATTTTTTGTCCCATTTGAGGGAATCTTTAAACCATACATTAAAGGTAGAGATTTTGGTTCTTTTACAAGTAAGTATTAATTTATTCAGTACTTGTGAGATGGCTCAGAGGGGAGAACCTGACAACCTGAGTTTAGTCTCCTTCCTGGAACTCACATGGTGGAAAGAGAAGATTGAATTCTGTAAGTTGTCCTCTGACCTCCACTCATGTGCCAGGGTATGTATGCCCCCCAACAACAAATAAAGACATATAAAAATGCTTAGAAAAAGATATTTAGAGCCAGAACCAAATTTATTAGACACTTTTAAATTTGGTACTTACAGCAAAGATTCCACTCCTACTGAAAAGATAGAATTGGTTGATAAGCCCCTATGAATAATTATCCTTTATGTGATAGTCATCATTGGAATGCTCATGAATGGGAACTAACATATTCTGACCAAGCAACATATACATAATTGGTCATGCAATTCACTTGTACAAGAATTTATTGATAGGAAAGACGGTCAAGACACCTTTCCTCTCTGTTAAGGCATTATATAGTTTGTTTTCATTTAGTACAGACATGACAAGTCTTTTCTGCTTTTCAGTTGCGTCTTTACTTTTGTTAAAGTTCCTTCAGCACTCAAAGGATGCTGTTCTGCAGAAGTTTTATAGACTGAAATGAAAACCATGAGGCAAACTATCCCAAGGTTTTATTTAATGGATGTTGTGTTTTCTGCTGGCCAATCACCTACTGCCTGTGAGGGTACCAGGAAGAGTGCCCTAATCTTCTAGAATGGAGCAGCCATCCTGCTGTGTGCAACATCAGCAGGTGGTTATCATTCAGTGGTGCACCGTCCCTCAGATAATTGTCTGACAGCCTGTATCTTTTTAGACTACAGGAACATTTCCAGTGCTCAGAATCTGCAAATTACAATGACAGATAAATGTGGAAAATTATAAATACTTGATTGAAGAATGTGAATAATTAAAAACAATGTTACCAAACTCTGGTAAAAATACTCACCATATTTCAGAAAAACTATCTCAACAGTGAAATGCCATGACTTCCTACCCTGGAAGCATGAGCATGGCCAACAAGTGAAGACATTACAAATTAATGGAAGTTTCCAGAACTGGAAAAAAAAACTATTCATGCGTATATTTTGCTGCTAAGTACAAAATATGATGCAAAAGTAGTCTGTGTATCTGAATCTGTGAGTGTCAGTCCCAAGAATCACATGTTACATCCCAACTCATTTGTGTGATTTAAAGAAAAAAAAGTTGACTTGTTTAAGACCTGAAAATGGAAATAGAAGTAATAAAGAAAATACAAACTGAGGAAATTCAGGACATGAAAAATTTAGGAATTAGAATAAGAGCTACATAGGCAAGCTTCACCAATGTAATATAAGAGATAGAAGAAAGACTCTTAGGCATTGAAAATATGATAGAAAAAATGGATAAATCCATCAAAGAAAAAAATGTTAAATCTAAAAATCCCTGACACAAAACATCCAGGAAATCTGGGATCCTGGGACACTATGAAAAGACCAAACCTAAGAATAATAGGAATAGAAGATAGAGAAGAATTTCAGCTCAAGGTCCCAGAAAATTTTCAAGAAAACCACAGTAAAAAAAAATTTAACCTAAAGAAAGAGATGTCTGCATAGGTACAAGAAGCATGCAGAACACCAAATAGATTGGACCAGAAAAGAAAGTTCCCTCAGCACATAATAATCAAAACACTGAACATACAGAACATAGAAAGAATATTAAAAACTGCAAAGGGAAAAGACTCAGTAACATATAAAGGAAGACCTATTAGAATTACACCTGATTTCTCAATGGAGAGTTTAAAAGCCAGAAGGGTCTGGACAGATGTGCTGCAGACTCTAAAAGACCATAGATGTCAGCCCAGGCTACTATACCCAGCAAAACTTGCAATCACTGTAGATGGAGAAAATAAGATATTCCATGATAAAGTAAAATTTAAATATTATCTATCTATAAATCCAGGCCTATAGAAGGTGCTAGAAAGAAAACTCCAACCTAAGAAGGTTAACTATACCCATGAAAACAGATTAAATAATCTCACATCAGTAAGGCCAAAAGAAGGGAAACACACACACACACACACACACACACACACACACAGAGAAAGAGAGAGAGAGAGAGAGAGAGAGAGAGAGAGAGAGAGAGAGAGAAACATACAACAACATCAAGGATTCAAGGATAGCAAGAGTAAATGGTTGGAAAAAGGTTTTCCAAACAAATGAACCTAAGAAGCAAGCAAGTGTAGCCATTTTAATATCTAACAAAATAGGTGTGGTAGTTAGAATGTAGTTGGTCCCCATGATCTCATAGGGAGTGGTATTATTAGGAGGTGTGGCTTTGTTGGAGTGGGTATGACCTTGTTGGAGTAAATGTGTCACCTTGTGGGCAGGCTTTGAAGTTTCCTATGTTCAGGATACTGCCCAGTTGTGTCAGTTGGTTTCCTCTTGCCTGAAAGATGTAGAGCTCTTAGCTACTTCTCCAGCACAACATCTGCCTGCATGCTGCCATTTTCCCTGCCATGATGATAATAAACTGAACCTCTGAAACTGAAAGCAAGCCACTCCAATGAAATATTTTCCTTATAAGAGTTACCATGGTCATGGCATGTTTTCACAGCAATTAAATCAAAAACCCTAAGACAATAGATTTCAAACCAAAACCAATCAAAAGATATGGGAAAGGACACATCATACTTAACAAAGGAAAAAATACACCACGATGACTTTTCAATTCTTAATTTCCATGCCCCAAATACAGGAGTACCTGCTTTTGTAAAAGAAACACTACTACAGCTTAAACCACACATTGATCCTCACACACTGATAGTGAGAGACTTCATTATTCCACTCTTACCAATGGACAGGTCATATAGACAGAAACTAAACAGAGAAATACTGGAGCTAACAGATGTTTTAAACTAAATGGCCCTAACAATTTTTTTGCAGAACATTTCACCCACACATAAAAAATATACCTTCTTCTCAGCACCTCATGAATTTTGTTCAAAATTGACTACACACTGGGACACAAAGCAAGTCTCAACAGATACAAGAAGATTGAAATAACTCCTAGCATCCTATCTGACCACCATGGGTTAAAGCTGGATATCAACAACAACAGAAACAACACAAAGCTTACAAACTCATGGAAACTAAATAATTCTCTATGGAATGAAAAGTTGATCAACACAGAAGTAAATAAAAATTTAAAGACTTTTTAGAATTCAATGGAAATAAATATACAGCATACCCAAACTTATGGGACACACTAAAAGCATGCTAAGAGGAAAGTTCATAACATTAAGTGCCTACATGAAAAAATTGGAGAGGTCTCTTACTAGCAACTTAACAGCACACCTGAAAGCTCTAGAACAAAAAGTAATGATCACACCAAAAGAAATAGAGTGCAATAAATAATCAAACCAAGAGCTGAAATCAATAAAATAGAAACAAAGAATAGTAAAAAGAGTCAATGAAACAAAGAGTTGGTTCTTTGAGAAAATCAACAAGATAGACAAACCCTTATCCAAACTAATTTAATGACACAGAGAGAATATCCAAATTAACAAAATCAGAAATGAAAAGGGGAACATAACAACAGACATGAAGAAGTTCACTGAATCATAAGGACATATTTTAAAAACTTGTACTCCACCAAATTGGAAAGTCTCAAAGAAATTGATAATTTTCTCAGTAGGTACCACTTATCAAAGTTAAATCAAGATCAGATAAACAATTTAAATAGACCTACAGTAAAATAGAAGCAGTCATTAAAAGTCTCCTAACCAAAAAAAGGCCAAGGTAAGATGGTTTTAGTACAAAATTCTACCAGACTTTCAAAGAAGAGCTAATACCATAGGTTGATCAATGGCACTGAATTGAAGACTCAGACATAAAACCACACACCCATGGCCAACTGAGTTTTAATAAGCCAGAAATACACTATGCAAAAAAGGAAGCATCTTCAACAAATAGTGCTAGTCTAACTGAATACTGCATATAGAAGAATCAAAATAGATCCATATCCATCACCCTTCACAAAACTCAAGTCCAAGTAGATCAAAGACCTCACCATAAAACCAGATACACTGAACCTGATAGAAGAGAAAATGAGGAACAGCTTTGAATGCATTAGCATTGAATACAATTTCCTAAACAGAACAATGATAATATAGGCACTAAGATCAACAATCAGTAAATAGACCCTCATGAAACTAAAAAGCTTCTGTAAGGCAAAGGACACTATCAATAAGACAATAAAGTATAGATGATTAATATCAAGAAAATATAAACAGAACTCAAGAAATTAGTTATCAAGATCCCAAATAATCCAATTAAAAATGGGGCATAGATCTAAACAGAGAATTCTCAATAGAGGAATCCCAAATGGCTCAGAAACACTTAAATGTTCAACATCCTTGGCCATAAGAGAAAGGCAAATCAAAACTGCTTTGAGATTCCATCTTACACCTGTCAGAATGACTAAGATCTATAACACAAGTGGCAGCTCATGTTTGTGAGGATGTACAGCAAGGGGAACATTCCTCTCTTGTTGATAGGAGTGCAAACTTGTACAGTCACTATGAAAATCAATATGGCATTCCTCAGAAAATTGAGAATTGATCTACCTCATGACCCAGCTGTTCCACTCTTGGAAATACTATACTCAAAGCATGCTTCATCCTACCAAAAGGACACTTGCTCAACTATGTTCATAGAAGCTTTATTCATAGTAGCCATACACTGAAAACAACCTAGATGCCTGTCAACTGAAGAATGAATAAATGAAATGTGGTTCATTTGCACAATGGAATATTATTCATCTGATTAAAAATAATATTATGAAATTTGCAAGCAAAAAGATAGAACTGAAATAGAAAAAAATCATCCCGAGTGAGGTCACCCAGAACCAGAAAGACAAATATGGTATGTATTCACTTACAAATGTATATTAGCTTTAAATTAACTGATAACCAAGCTACAATTTATAGACTCAGAGAGGTTAGGTAAAGAGGAGGATATATGGATCTCCTTGGGAAGGGGCTGGCTAGGGCTGTGTAAGGACAGAAGAGGGAGGAGGGATCAGGTATTGGTGAGATGGGATGGAGGGAGAGAATTCGACTAGAGACAGCTTGAATTGAGGACATTTGGGGTATGGTGTGGAAACTTAGTGCAGTGGAAACTTCTTAGAATCTATGAGGGTGATCCTAGTGAGGATTCCTAATAATGGAGGTCACAGAGTCTGAACTGTCTATCTCTTGTAGCCAGGCAAGTCTCCCAGTCATGGGACTAGGATGCATTCAGTTGAATTGTTGGCTGAGGGGGTCCTGTGAAGATTCCCAAACAACCCAGGCTGATGCTAGGACATAGGGTTGCTTTACTCAAACTGAGAGTGGAGACCCATTGCCAAGGACAACATCCACACTACTCATTGAATGTAGAGAGGTCAAGGTGGTGTCTGCATGGAGCTTTCACCACTATGTTCTAGTCTCTTTGTTGCAGGAAGTTACTCTATAGGCTACTGAAAGAGAAACATGGACACCAAACTAGCCACGAAACCTTTAACCTACTGCCTGTCCTGCCTGCAAGATGTGCTGGGGCAATGGTGGAAGAGAACTTGTAGGAGCGGCCAATAAATCTCTGATTTAACTTGAGTTCCACTCCATGAGAGGGACTCCATGCCCAACACTGCTTAGATGACCAGATGCTAGAGACCTAGGGTAGAACACAACTGGTCTAAAAAAATCAATGAAATGATTCCTGATGATATTTTGCTATACTCGTAGATCAATACCTTGTCCAGCTGTCATCAGAGAGGCTTCTTCAGAGTGTATACAGAGACCCACAGTAAGACATTATGTGCACACACACACACACACACACACACCGAGAGAGAGAGAGAGAGAGAGAGAGAGAGAGAGAGAGAGAGAGAGAGAGAGAGAGAGAGTCTAAAGTGGAGATCTTCATCAGGTCTCCCCTCAGAGCTTGGGGAATCCTGCAAAAGAGGCATCTGAAAGATTATAGTAATCAGAGGGTATGGAAGACAACAAGAGAATATGGTTCACTGAATTATCTGAGCATGGCACATACGGGCTCACAGTGACTGATGCAGCAAGCATGGGGCCTGCAGGGGTCTGCACCAAGTTCTCTGTGTATGTGTTGTGGCTGTTAGCTTAGTGTTTTTGTGGGATTCTTAACAGTGGGAGGGGTTATGTCTTTGACTCTTTTGCCTGCTCTTGGGACTCCTTTCCTCCTGTTGAATCCCCTTGTCCAGCTTCAGTGTGCGGGCTTTTGCCTTGTCTTACTGTATTTTGTTCTGTGTTTGGTTGTGGACTCTATAGACGAGAGCAGAAGTGTAGTTGCTGGAGATATGAAGAGAAGGAGGAGAAGGACAGGGGGAAGACTTGATATAAAAACACAGTTCACATGTGCTAATTGATGGCATGACATGTATGCACATATGAGAAGCTTTAATAGAACTTAGTGAGATATCCTCCCCCAAAAAGATGTGAATTTGTTGAATTTTAGAGAGGAATATGTTAGAAGATATGAAGAGGAGGAGATATGGGTGGGTATGATCATATTTCATTGTATACATGTATATAAATATGTATATACAAATATAAACATAAAAAGTTTTAAAGAAAATGAAAAATTATAGCTAAATAGAAGGAATTGGTTCTAGCATTCTATTGCATTTGTCTATAACACCCACCAACAAACAAAGTAACTCTACTTATAATGAAACAGGTCAAAAAGAAGGAGAATAAATACCATGATTGCATATGTCCAGCTTTATAACCATAGTCATCTGAAATATTGTAACCAACAACTAAGTTTTTGAATGAGATCAGTCACAACTATGTCCAGTCACCACTATGCACATGTGATTTTGAGAAATAATAAATGTATTCTTCTCATGAGTAGGTGTAGAAGGAACATGTCTTCCCTGATTGAGGTGACAGTGTCTCCATGTACAGACATCGTGCTTGCACAAAGTCCACACTGGGGGTGAGTTCCCAAGCGTACAAAATTTTAGTACAAGTTAGGATTCCCTAAAGTCTTTAAAGAATAGACTTCTAGTACTGGGGACGAGGCTAGGAGAAATTCGTAGCATGGAGAGAGATGAAAAAACAGTGTTGACAATTTAAAACAGTGGAGACACAATGAACAAAACTAAACCACTCA
Organism: Peromyscus eremicus; assembly: GCF_949786415.1. Taxonomy (NCBI): domain Eukaryota; kingdom Metazoa; phylum Chordata; class Mammalia; order Rodentia; family Cricetidae; genus Peromyscus; species Peromyscus eremicus. The sequence goes on along the minus strand of NC_081421.1, from coordinate 11,421,894 downwards.
AAACAAATAAGAAAAACTTAAGAGCTATGGAAAGGTCGGTAGACTATGGGAATCTTTGTGGTTTCAGTCCCCAAGCTTTGCCTGGCTTTGATGGCCATGAATTATATTTTGCAGTCTTGTACTGTGTGAACTGTTGCAATTTTTCTTTTAAGGCATGGGTGTTGCTCATGTTCTGGGTGGTGGTGGGTCCTCCTGACCCAGCTTATTCAGACTTCCACATTCAGGTCCTTTGGCAACATCTGCACTGAAACACCCATAGCAATGCGCGGTCAGCGCTCTCTGTGTGTCTCATTTAACTTGTTACAAGTGCCTTACAAACAAAAGAAAGCATACTCATTTCTCTCCCAGAATATTTTTGTATGTGCATGTGTATGTTGTGTTCTTGTGTGTGGGATGCACACATGTGCAGGGGTGTGGAGGCCAGAAGCTGATGTCCAGCATCTTCATCATCACTCCCCACAATTTAGCCCCTGTAGGCAATTTACCCATGGATCCCAGTGTCTGTCTCCCAGACACACCCACCTTACATAAAACAGATTAATGGCATCTGAACTCTATTTCTCATGCTTACATAACAAGTGCCTTGGCAGCTGAGTCAACCCCCCACCCCTAAATTCACTTTGCTTCCCTTCCTCAATGGAGGGAATTGTGACTACAGGGGTTTTGACATTCAGAATTTTAGCATTCTGTTTTTTTTTTTTTGTTGTGGTTCTTTTTTTTTTTTTTTGAGACAGAGTTTCTCTGTGTAGCTTTGGAGCCTTTCCTGGAACTCACTCTGTAGTCCAGGCTGGCCTCAAACTCATAGAGATCAGCCGGCCTCTGCCTCCTGAGTGCTGGGATTAAAGGCGTGCACCACCACCACCCAGCTGCATTCTGGGGTTTAATATTTCAGACTTGTGAGTTTAGAGACTGTAGGCTTTTTTGATTTTAAACTTTATAGATTTTTACACTAGGGGCTTAAATCTTTCAGGATTTGAACATTGGGAATATGATTTCCAGGACTGTAGTGATGGGGCAATTGTAAGTACACCATTACATATGCATTGTTATTAACTTCCAGACATGATATGACATAGAAAATATGATAATATTCTAATAAAATGCAAAATCAAAGTAAATTAAAAGAGAATTCATACTTCCCCAGACCCAGAAGTGGTGATTTGATTTGGTCAGACTGCTTAGTGTGTGTGACAGAGTGTTTCCATTTTCTCAGATACATGCTCAGTTGTAAAGGCCTCTTTTAAGTAAATTCCAGCCCAGAATGAGTTGGTTTTGTTAGGACTGATTTTCACTATAATGTCTTATGCATAAGAGAAACATTTTGGTACAGTCAGTTTGTACTTGGGTTTTTGTTTTAAGGATGAATAATCGTTTATATAAGACAATTCTGAGGGCCAGCAAGATGGCTAGCAGGTAAAAGTGTTTGCTGACCGCAAAACCTGATGACCTGAGTTTTAATCACTGGGGCCTACAAGGTGGCTGGAAAGAACCTTCTCCACAAAGATGCCCTCCACCCTCCACATATGTGCTCTGGCATGACTGTCTTCTCACAATAATTAATATAATAAACACAATGGAAACACACTGATTTTGCTACATGGATGTTCACTTTGTAACTGGATTCTCCACTCTTTCTTCAGCACTAGGACCCACTTTTACATTTCTGGTGATACTATGGCTCAGTTGTTGCCAGAAAAAACACTGATTTTATTCACTTATTTTAAGTGAATGCATCTTAAAATTGAAGTGTTAATATTCTACATCTGCTATGGTATTCATGTGGACATGTGCATTTCACTTATTTCAAAGCTTTTCTCTCTGAAATGATTTGTAATTGGCAATCATTTTTGGTAAACTGTGGCTTGAGTTTTAAGTCAGTTCAGGCTTTGATTTATTAACCCAGAAACAGTATGGTATAAAACAGTAATTGTCATAGGCTAGTGAGAAAAGAGAGGCAAATTGATCTAAGGGTGAGGTGTTCAAGCCACAGCAAGCCCAAGGAAATGTCTTAGCAGTGTTCTTATTTTATTTTATTTTGGTTTGAATAGAGTAGGCAGTAAAACAATAATTAGAAACTACCTTAGGCTGAACTCAAGGCCTGTGTGTCATCATTTAGTGATATATACATGCAGGGGTTTCTTTCTGAGTAAAACTTACATAATGGCTACTTAGCAATAAGAGGAGCAGTGCCTTCATAGTAAATAATTTCAAAAAGATATTTTACTATACATTATCTGATGGGTCCATCATGATATTAGATCAATGTACTGTTTAAAGAATATTGCTCAGCTCCAGAAAAGTAATTTTGTGCAAACATAAATCTTATGTAATTAATTTAAATTTTTGAGGTAAGTAATTTGCTTTGTATTTGACTCAGGTTTTTTTTGTCTATGAACCAGAGAAACTTGGTTTTATTTTATAGTTTTTTGTGATATTTATAATGAAAATCATAAGTTAACACTACAAACAAATACAACAAGCTAATACTAGAGACCAAAACAACAAATTAGTACTAGAAACATACCAGAAAGGATAGGTTTATTTGCACATGAGCTAGGTTGTCATAGACTATTCTAATGCCTAAAGTTCTGTGTTGGTGAATCAGTTCACATACATTTTGCGTGTCTGTAATGTAAAATTATTTTGCCTTTCAGAATCACATTGTTGATTTTTCTAACTTTGCACTGCTTAATTTCTAAACAAAAGGCTGAGAGAGCTGCAGAAATATGAAGCTAGATATGGAGCTGCACACAAAGGAAAGACTACTAGCCTTTCACCTACTCAAGCCGTGATCACAACAGTCATCTTGATAAGAATGCATCAGGATTTGATAAAGTACTCATTTGTTCTAAGAAGTAGCATTCCATGAGAGTCAAGAGTGTTCTTATTTTTCTTTTCAGCTTTGCATTAATTTGGAAGAAAATTTTCCTCTATGTCTTGGCTGTTTGAGAGGCTTAGAATGGATTTGGTTATTCCCACCAGATCTGGTTTGTGAAATAGAAATAGATCCTTGGCTTTTTTTTTTTTTAGACAAAAATAAAAGGCTGAGGCCAAAGGGCAAAGGACAATATTATTTAGATTTCAAATGGAACGAGAGCAGACAAAGAGAAAATGAGATCTGGTATTATATGCTCACATCGATGGCAGTAATTAAGCTTTGCAGTGTCATTAGACACGATAACAATAATTTGTAGCCTTTCATGGTGCTTTACATGCTAAGCATGCAGAACCACACGATGTCACGACCCTTAGTATTTCTCATTGTTATTATTTTTTTTTCTGCTAAGGAAATAATGGTTTCCAATTGTCATGACATGGGGAGATGCACAACACAAATTTGGATTCTCAACTGCAAAGAAGAAAAGAGGGAGTATTTCATGCTTTCTAACCATCTGTAAAGTGTATGGCAGCAATAAAATGCTAACAAGACACGGAGGTGACTGCTTCCAAGAGTACAGTATTTAAATTTATAAAAGTTAATTTGGCATTATATTAAATGAGAAGTTAATGTTCCTACAAGCCCAGCAACTGAACTATGACATATTATACCACAGTGTTGAATTGAACCAAGAATATTCAAGTTTTTGATTGTGGGAAATCTGTCATTAATCAGTTCAGATTTCCTACTACTGTGATTAGTGTTGAGGAAAACCCATGAATGGGTACTTTGGAACTGCAGAGTCTTAAGTAGCTAAATATTTCATTTCAATCAGTCTAGTGGGCAGTGTTTACAGAAAGTCATGTTTAGTTTTTTTCTTGGCCATTCAGTTCAAATGAATATCTATTTTGTCTAGTTTTCAAGGCTCCTTTTAGAGGATATTCTAATAATTAGAATTTCTCCATGAATTGCAATTCTGAGTCTTTAAGTGCCCAAATTGATAATAGTGAATAAGCAATCCCTGCTTCAATTTAATTTCCAACCACTAATGTCAGTGTGGTCGCACTCTTTAGCCTAATGATGAGATCTTTCAAATGTACCAGATATTAGAGTTTGAGGAGCTGCTTTAAGGCAGTTGAATTAGTAAGCTTGATGGATATGAAGCAGGTGCAGGGTATCTATTTCTCAGGATTTGAATATGTTTTGAATGTTAGGAAGGGAGAAGTAGCTCATTTTGTCTCCTCCATTGGGAGTTAACTTGCAGCTTGTCTTGGGTTACAATCCAGTGAAAGTTTTGCTCATCTATTTAAAATTTTTCCTTTAAAGTGTTTTTATTAGTTCTTTGAGAGTTTCATACAGAATATTTTGACCATATTCACCCTCCTCCCTCAGCTCTTTCCAGATCTACACCCTCTTCCAGGCCACTTAAGTTTGTGTGTGTGTGTATGTGTGTGTGTGTGTGTGTGTGTGTGTGTGTGTGTGTGTGTGTGTGTATGTGTGTATGCTTCAAAACCAATTTCAGCCTCAAGTATTCTTGAATATGTAGTCTTCCACTGGAGAGTGTTTGGTTTACGAGGGGTAAACTCCTAGAGAAAACTGTCTCACCCCCCAACAGCTAACAGTTGGCAATAGCTCCATGACTAGAGGTGAGATTGTGTGCTCACCTTCCTCCATGCTGAGATTCAATGTGGCTTGAGTTTGGACAGGTTTTGTATATGCTGTCTGTCACTACCACTAATAGTTCATATGTGCTACTACCCTGCTGTGACTAGAAGACATTGTTTCCTTGTCTTATCTACCACTTTTGTCTCTTACACTCATTCTGTCTCCTATTTTCAATGATTTCTGAGCTTTCACATTATGTATACATTATATGTGTACACATATATGTATATATATATATATATATATATATTCTCTTAGGCTGAGCATTCTGAAGTCTTTTATTATTGTCACCTTGGATAGTTGTGGGGTCACTGTGTTAACCACAGTCTACTGCAAATAGAAGCTTCTCAGATGAGGGATGAAAGATGCATTGATCTATGGGTCTAGCAATAAGCCATTAAGAGTTAGTTCAATACTATGTCTATTAAGCAGCATGATAGTCATAGGTTCTCCCCTGGGGAAGAATTTTATTGTCTAATTCAGAGACCTTTTTCTTGATGTTTAAGCTCTTATGCTTGTTTGGCACAGTAGAGCTTATATAAGGCTGTACAGTAATACCAAAATAATAGTAATAATAATTAATACTCTGCCAAATTTCAAGATTCCTCCATAGTTATATCAATAACCTTTCTGAAAACTTAGCTTTCAGTGTTATCAATTATTTTCACAATGGGTTACTAAAATAAAAATTATGCTCTTTTTTTCAAATAAACCCTCACTTCATAGTAGTTAGCCTTAAATAGACCTAACAAGTGTATTAAATTCTCTTTTTAAAACTTTTTTCTTTTTGAGATTATAATTACAATGTTTCCATCTTCCCTTTACTCTCTCCAAACCTTCCCATATAGCTCTCCTTATTATCCTTCAAATGTATGGGCTCTTTTTTCATTGTTACTACATGCATGCAGGCATTTCTAAATATAACATATTCAGAATATTTAAATACATAAAAATGTATATTTCTCAACATAACCTGCTCATCCTGTATAACATTACTCTTATACATGCTTTCAACGCTGATCATTTGATGTGGGATAACCAATTGGTGTGCTCATCCCTAGGGAAGACTATTACTCCCACTCCCAACACAGTTAAGGGGTTTTGATTTGAATAGCATGTATCTCAGAACAGCATGTGTCTAATCAGAGGACAAACTGAAGATGGAGAACATGATCCCAGATAGACAGTTCTTTATCTGTCTGCTTGTGACTTTCAAAATTCATAAATGAAAACTCTTCATTCTCAAACAGCTTTTACTTTGTTTGACAATGACATTCTATATCCATTTCTGATTCATTTCAGCCAATTCTTGATATTTTGGGGGTATCTATTCATTCACCTGTCTTGCTCCCACTTAAGCTTTCTTACTGCATGGTTATCCATCTGTAATTTGTTGGCATATAGCTAATGGATTACTGAAAATGTTGAGATTAGATGGAATTCATGGAGATGTTAGAGGAGAGTCTGGAGGGTTGGGTCACTGACTGAATGTGGAAGTGGGTCATGGTGTGTACAATACCATGGAAAACCAATACATTTAGTGAGCTAGAAGATAGGAGGAAATGAGTAAAGAGAAGAAAACATGACTTGAGGTCAGATTTCTGAGTTTGAGGAGCCTCTGCTGCATTCAACATTTTATGGGTCTATGATACAAACATTGGATTTAGGAAGAATCTTAACTGAGGATCCAATTATGGGATTCACTAGTATATCAAGGGACTGAAACCCTAACACATTGGAGAAATTGACCAGTTACAATGTGACATTAATGAAAAACAGATCCTAAAGAACATCTCTGTTAAAAGAATGGGTGAAGGTAAAGGGAGCTGCAGAGCTGCTTTCTTTGATTAAAGTGCTGTCATATAACATTATAAGAAGGGACAATCCAAGACAATCCACACCACCCTTTCTCCCTGAAGAGGGTGTGATGTAACACTTAAATTCAGCACAACCAGAGGGTGATGAGGATTCCTTGGTGCTGTCAGGGAGCCTTAGCTCTGTGCTTAAGTGGGACACACAGACCCACTCTCTAGCTCTCCTAAGCTTGGCAGACAAACCATTCATGGATTCCTGGCTTTTATTCATTCTCATTGCTTGTCTGTGAATAATAAATTTAATTTTTCTGAGTTATGCAAGTGTTTTGTTTCACTACATTCACATAATTAGTAAAAAAATTCTGCAGAAAATGTGAGAAATGACCCAATGAACAGGGCATTCACTCACCTCAAAAACACATTATCCACACTCAGACTCTGGTCTGCTTCACTCTAACTTCAAGATGTAGATTTGGAAAATGTTGACCACCCACTCCTCACTCCAGTGGAATCCAGTGTTTTTCCTTTGTATGCAATCACTTTCATACCTGTAGAAGGTTTTTCTTCCCTACCATACCTGTAGACGAATTTCTAAATAGTCTTATTAAATAAAAAACACGGAGCCAAATATAGCGGTGAGAGATTTAGAGAGATCAGGGATTTAGGGAGAGCCACCAGCCAACCTTACCTCACCAACTCTGCAGCTTCCAAGTGCGAGCTACTTCCTGTGTACCCACGCCTTTATATGCCTTGCTGTTCTGCCCTCTCATTGGCTCTTAGCCCAGCTACCTCACTTCCTTGTCGCTGTCTGTCTTGTACAGTCCTCCAGGTCTCTATGGTTGGTGGTGGGATTAAAGGTGTGTGTCACCACACTTGGCTCTGTTCCCTAGTATGGCCTTGAACACACAGAGACCCTGCCTGCTAAATGATTGGGTTAAGGATGTGTGCTGCCTGACTTTGTTTACTTAAAATGGCTGTCCTTTTTCCCCTGATCTCCAGGCAAGCTTTATTTATCAAAGCACAAATAAAATATTACCACACATAGCTGAAAAATCAAACTAATTATAATATTTCTTTTATGTGAAGTGCATTGTGGTGCACAGTATGAAAAAAGCATACTGAACATTACATTGTAAACATTTCAATGCCTTCCCTCCCTGGAATATCAAAATTAGCAGGTTGTAAAACCCTTTCTACTGTCTATTGTTGGTAGCCTAGCAAACCTCTGAGGACCAAGGTCTTTGCACTATCTTCAAATGCCAAGTCAAAATAACAATATCTACCTCATGAGTTGTTATTAGTAACAGAAAGGATAATGTTCATCCATTGGGACTGGGCTCCACAGCTCTGCATTTTTATTGGTTGTGGTTTTTGTTGGTGGTCTCCATCTGTTGCAGTTTCCTTGATAAGGTGTAAAGATTATACTTACATTTTCATATAAAGATAAATGTTTATATGTTATTGTTAGGGATTATGCTGGTTTAGTAAAGCAGAGTCTGCCAATTCTCCTCCAATAACCATGACTTGATGAACACCGAATAGATAAAACTAGGTTTCCAGTATAATTTCCATCTTGGTGAATGGATCTTAAGTTGGTTACCACCTAGGAATGTGTGTTATTACTGCATTCATAGGGATATCTTGTCACACTGGTCATTGATGGGGTTTTTAGGCATCATAGCTGGGTAGGATTGTTGGTTTCCTCCTTCCTTTGAAAGCTTTCATGCCACCTTCTGGTATCATGAAAGTTCGTCCTCAGTGGTGAGTTATTTAGGCCATTTCCAGCTCTTGTGTCTCTTGGCTCTGTTTTTGAAATGCATGGTATCTTTAGCAATAGGTACTAAACTTCCACCTTTGGGGGTAACTAAATGCAACAGCCATAGGCTTTAGGAGTCCTTTGGACAGACTGACATACAACTAAAAAGAGAGTTTCTCATGTCTGGTATTAGGGTGTTTGCTATGTAGTTTTTGACTTTGGGAGGAAGGGAAGTATTGTCAGTATGGATAAGATAAGTTCATTAAAACTACACAAACATACACACACACACACACACACACACACACACACACACACACACACGCACATGTAGCTTGAGTTTTCCTGCCTGGCCCACAGTCAGGATATATCTTTTTCACCTGCCAGTCCCACAGCCTCTCAGACCCGACCAAGTAAACACAGAGACTTATGTTGCTTTCAAACTGTATGGCCGTGACAGGCTTCTTGCTAACTGTTCTTATAGCTTAAATTAATCCATTTCCTTTAATCTATACCTTGCCACATGGCTCGTGGCTTACCGGCATCTTCACAAGCTGTTTCTCATCATGGCGGCTGGCAGTGTCTCTCTGACTCAGCCTTCCACTTCCCAGCTTTATTCTCCTCCTTGCCCCGCCTATACTTCCTGCCTAGCCAACGGCCAATCAGTGTTTTATTGATTAATTAGCAACACATTTGCCATACATCCCACAGCACTGAATTTGCTTGACAAAATGGTCCTCCAGGTTCCTGCTTTGCAGAGGAAACTGCCAGACATTCTACAGGACACAGAGAAAAGTGAATAAGAGACTCTAGGTCTGTGGGCTGAAGACAGATGCCCCAATTTTACAAGAGAACTTTGGATGACTGTCCAGGCTCAGCTGTCTCTGTCTACCCTGCAAGACTCCCAAAAGTTGCTTGCATCCTTCTCCCATTTCTCAGGCAGTATTATATCCTTCTGAGGTCTTTGATGTGGTTAAAGACTAGATACTTACAATTTTCCTTAGTTATAATAAAAGATAAGTTAGATATAAAACCTTAAACTCACAAAGATAAGATAGATAGGATCTCTTCTTTAATATTGTAACTGTAATTCTTGCTTGATAATTGTTTTGTTATATGTAATTTTACTATGTTAAAGTTAAAACCTTCTTTTTTAAAAAAAAGAAGAAAAGGGGAAGTGCTGTGGATATCGCTATATGTAAATAAACTCTGATTGGCCAATAGCCAGACAGGAAGTATAGGCGGGACTAACAGAGAAGAGAATTGAGGGAACAGGAAGGGAAGAGGGAGACTGCCTGGAGCTGCCGCCAGGACAAGGAAGATGTAAAGTACCGGTAAGCCATGAGCCATGTGGCAAAGTAAAGATTAATAGAAATGGGCTAAATATAAGAGTAAGAGCTAGACAATGACAGGCCTGAGCTAATGGCCAAGTAGTTTAAATAATGTAAGAGTCTGTGTGTTTATTTTACAAGTGGGTTCTGGGACTGGCGGGACTTGGTGGCGGGAGCTGGAGAGAAATTCTCCAGCAACACGCACACACAAGCACACACACGCACACACACACACACACACACACACACACACACACATATATTTACACATGGAATTTTATGTATTATAGGGTTTTGTTGGTTTGTTTTGTGTGTATTTGTGTGGTTGTTTACAGAATACTCCTATATCTAAGACTCAGGGAATATTGCAGAAGGGGAAGGGGAATGTAAGAGACACAGGATCAGGGAGTTTGGTGTGAGATTGTATCTCCTAGAAATGTTAGAATCTATGCTCCTAAAGTTTTACCAACATGACCACCCAAATGTGAGCTGAACAAGGAAGACAACGATAAACACGTCATACTTGATGAAAAGGTCCATGAAGCTTTAACATTACACAAAGAACTATAGGCAACTGAGGAAGGCTGGGGTAGAGTGAGGTGGTCTTCCTCAGGGAAGAGCACATTAATTGGTTTTCTAGTGCCAAATGATCATCCTTGAATATATACATACAAATAACATTATAAATACTGAACAGGTAATATCTAGGTGTGTATATGTGTGTACATGTACTTATACATATATGTAGTGAAAAAGGAGGCCATGAATTTGAAGGAGTTGGGGAGAGTTATATGGGAGGGTTTAGAGGGAGGAAAGGGAAAAGATAAATCTTATAATTAGATTATTATCTCAATTAATAATAATAATAATAATAATAATAATAATAGGCAGTGTTAAGAACTTACCAGGCTGGCTCTATAGCCTAATGTCTTGGATGACATGCTAGAGAACTTTTTGTTATTACCTTTTCTTTGCTGGCTCATGACATCAGTGATTCTCAATACATTCATATATTTCTGCAGAGGAAATTGCCAATATGAGTGATATCTGGGGACAGTTAGATTGACTCATTCACTGCCAGAAATGCATGGAGCTTCAATAGAGTGTGGACACTTAGAGAATCAATAATTCTTTAAGGTTTTTGATTATCCTGCAAAAGATCTATAACTATTTTCTCCATTGACTTTCTCAAGTTGGTGAAGTGTTTCACTTTTCAGGCAATTCTTTTTTCAATCAACTCTAGATACAGGATTAAAATAGTGGTAGTGAAAAGGCACAGAGAGAAGACACAGCTCAACATTGAGAAAGCCACTATTTCTATGTGAAGTTATCTTTTTGAGGACATGGAAAGGAGGCTGCTTATATATTTCCACATATTCTATTTCCTTTTCCACTAAGAGGTACATATTATTTTTAGAATTTCTCACATAATGATAAATTTACATTTGAAAACAGTGAGAAAAGTGACAGAAAAAGAAAACAGTTTGGGGAGTTACAGAGTATGTTGGGTGTGTTTTGCTTCAATTCTTTACAATCTAGAATGACTTTGTGTAATATTTTTTCATATATATATATGAAAATAAAATTTTCATGTTGTGAGTTGAAATGTTTTTATTATGTGTAAAAAGTTACTACTCTAATAGCAAAATATTAGTTTAATCATGAGAAGTATTAAATTCATTAGTTTCCTAATATTATTTCTCAGTGTGCAAGTATCAAGTTAGTACACTTTTTGGTAGATGGACTTTTCTTCCCCCCACACCAGTTTCCAAATAACCAACACAAATACTTAATATTAATTATAAATGATCAGCCAATAGCTCAGGCTTATTACTAGCTAACTCTTACATTTTCAATTAACCCATACTTTTATCTGTGCTTTGACACATGGCTTAGTAACTTTTCTCAGTATGGTATGTCCATCTTGCTTCTCTCTGCATCTGCTCACTACTTCTCATAGCTTGGTACCTTTTCTTAGTATGGTATGTCCATTTTGCTTCTCTCTGCATATGCTCACTACTCCTCTGAATCTGTCCTTCTTCCCAGCATTCTCTGTTTGATTCTCCCCCTAACCTTATCCTGTCCAGTTACTGGCCAGTCAGCTTCTTTATTAAACCAATCACAATGACATACATTCACACAATGTAAAGGAATATTCCACATTTCCCCTCTTTTGTCTAATTAAAAAGGAAGGCTTTAACTTTAACATAGTAAAATTTATATACAACAAAGCAGTTATTAAGTAACAACTACAGTTAAAATATCTGGTCCATTTGTTTCTGGCAAATTTAGAGAAAATACTCTTTTATTTTCTTATCTTTGTGACTCTAATTTTTATACCTAATTTACCTCTTATCATACTAAGGAAAACTTTATAACTATATAATCTTCAACCCTGTCAAAGACCCCAGAAAAATGAAATGTTACCTAATCACAGGGACATCTTGCTGTTTAAACAGTCACCCTAGGTTCTTCTGTAATTTTGGGGCATCTAACTATGGCCTACAGCCCTGGTATATCTGACAGACTTCTGAGAAGTAGGGAATTCTGAAAGACTTCCCTACCTTGTCTTGTCAAAGTTCAGCAGTTACCTTTTTTGTGTCCTGCTGGTCTAGTTTGGACAGTATACTGTCAGCAATTGAGGCAAGGGAAGTTTCTTTGCCCAAATGGCTAGCTTTTTCCATAAATAAAGCAAATTTCATGTGGAAATTCTTTGATGCCCATCTCTTCTTTGAAGTATATTGGTGCTGCCAAGAGTAGATATATCTCACTGTCATGAAAAGCCTCAGGTTATTAAACACATTAAATGCCATATTCTGTAGGTATTTAAAGACTATCTATCTATCAACTATCTATCAACTATCTAAATATATCTAAATATATCTGTGAATGACTTTGAAAACATACTTAACATGACTATATAATAAGTTTGACAATTATAGATGACTTACTATTAATCTGTATTTCTTAATTATGTATTACATTTTTAAATGAGTTGCATAAGCACAATACCCCCAAACAAGAGTAGAAACATACACATAATATAGTACAAATAACTTTAAATTTGCATCAATACACCAAAATCCATAGCAATGTAAAATATTTTGAGATTAATATTTGTCTTTTGGATTAAAGTAGATTTAATAGTCTACCATTTTATCCTATCATATCTATATCCTTCCCTTTTCTTTTCAGAACAAGATCCCTGAATCTAATCTCTTGTTCAGCTTTTTTTTCTGACGATTACCAATAACAACTTGTAACTAACCCCCTTAAATGATAACAAACATCCATAAACAATATTTTGGGAATGTGGGCATCATTTTTTAGACTACTTCCTGATGTCTGGGGGCACTGGTATCTTTAGGGGAACCTTGAGAAAACTGAGATAATAATGAAGTCCCAGCTGGAGTAGTCCGTGAAGTTGGACCATCTCAGCCAGCTGCCTTGAAGCTGTTTTGAAGGCAAAATTTTGAGGACTGTAACAGAGGTATTTTGAAGTGCTGGATCACTTGAGCCATCCATTTTCATTGGTATTTGGTCCCTTTGTTCTGAAAATACATAAACTTTTAAAGGTAACATACATTATAAGTATGGAATATGTGGTGTGCACAAGTCAATTAAAGATGATTTTTTTTTGATGTTTGAGCAGTTAAAATATATGTTAAATCCTTTGTAGGTTTTTTTAGGTTTATTTCTTTATGTTTATAGTCAGGATTTTTTGGGGTGGGTCTTCCTCGATCAAACCTAATCATCTTTAACCTTGAAAAATCCACATCCTTTCATTTCCTGTGGAAATAAAAGCATAACTTCTTCCTCAAAGTAGCATACCTTTTGATTTCCATTTTGAAGTCAAGATATTTTTAAAATAAATAAATTGATTTAATCCAGGAGTTTTCATAATCCAATATATTTTAGCAGCTGTTGTTCCTTCATTAGCAATTAGAAAATCTAAAGACAACACAGTAACATACATAATCCAGACTCTCTGTGTATTTTCCATCTTTATGTGGCTTATTATACAATATTTTTTACTCTGTTCCTTTTTAAAGGACTTTATTATTTTTAAACTATTTTTTTAAAATCTATGGCTGTCTCTATCTTCTCTTTTCTCTTAAGCCTATATATATTTTTAAACACAGGAACCTGTTTAGAGTTTTTTTTTAAATCTGGATCTGTCTTTACTGTTCATCTGTAATCTTTTCTGTCTGCATGAGCAAAACTGCAAACCCACCATGCAGTGAACTGGTAGAGCCTGTGCTGGCAGCTCAAGCCCTCAGACAGCAGCTGGGAGAATCTTCTCTATACTGTAGCCCGTGTGAGAGACACAAGACTAGGAATCCACTTTTGGCTCATTTTTTGTATATTTAAAACCTTTTAAATCTTTCTTAGGTCTTATGTGTATGTAAATGCCAGACATTTGGCCACCATTTGTTGGTGGACTTTTCCTTCCCTCCCACCAGTTCCCAAATAACTAACATGAATACTTAATATTAACTGTAAATGCTTGGTCAATAGCTCAGGTTTGTTACTAGCTAACTCTTACATTTTCAATTAACCCATATTTTTATCTATGCTTTGACACATGGCTTGGTACCTTTTCTTAGTATGGTATGTTCATCTTGCTTCACTCTGCATCTGCTCGCTACTCCTCTGACTATGCCCTTCTTCCCAGCATTCCCTGTTTGGCTCTCCGCCAACCTTATCCTGTCCAGCTATTGGCCAGTTAGCTTTTTTTATTAAACCAATCACAATGACATACAATCACATAGTGTAAAGGAATATTCCACACTTTTTCTAATTATTTATTTATGCATGTATTCATTCATTCTTTTATAATTTCATCCCCTTAACAAAAATTCTACAATTATGTAATTTTTCAAAATATTCACAAACCTAAACATTGCATATTTCTTATTCATATATTTTTCTCTATTGCCATTACTGTAATTTCTCACCATTATTCATATTAAAGGAAGTTGTGTGCACAGACAATGAAAGTTACTTATTGGAAGACAATGTATATGTAATACTGATTGTAAAATAGAAAAAAAAGGTATGTGTTTACATAGCATGCAAAATAATTTCTTCCTCAAAATATTTAAAACTATCAACAATATAAGTTCAACTGTGTCTTTAAAATGTCTATAAGAGCACATTTTTACTTTATACTGGTAAATATACCTCTGTAGCTAAAATGTGAAAATTAGAAAAACAGGGCCAATTTGTTTTGATACTTCTCAACTTATAAATCTGATAAAATTCTTTCAGCAAAATATACACTTTGATTAAAAACATATTGCTAGCATAGTTAAAGAGTTACTAGTGAAAATTTTGAAGAAAGGGAGAACATATTGCTCAGCAGGAGCTGTTTCTGCTGTAGGAGGAGGAGGAGAAGGGGGACGAGGAGGAAAAGGAGGAATTCAAAGTTGTGGGCATCTTGGTTCCTTTTTCTATTATTGTGATGAAAATCCCATCAAAGAAGCAACTTGAGGGAGAAAGCATTCACTCTGGCTCATAGTGCAAGGCTGCAGTCCCTCATGGTAGCGAAATCAAAGTGGCAGGAACTCCAGGGAATTGGTCACATTTCATCCACCTTTGGGAAACAGAGTGCTGAATGCTAATGCTGTTGCCTCTCTCCTTTTTGTACAGCCCCAGGTCCCATCCAGGGAATATTTCTACCCTCACCTAAGATAGGTCTCCCCACATCAATTAACCCAAATAAGATGATCCCTTATGATAATGTTCAGGGGCCGATAATCCCTTACAGGCATGGCTGGAGGACCATCTCCTGTGTTGTTCCAGATCCTTCAAGTTAAGAAATAAATCTAACAATTACAGTTTGGAAAATTATTCCTAGTCTCAGCTGAGGTGAGCTTCTGAAATATTGGTCTGTCAGTCATGTCTTGTGTAGCATAAGCCAAAGTGCTTTTTTCAAATTGCATGTGTGTGTGTGTGTGTGTGTGTGTGTGTGTGTGAGAGAGAGAGAGAGAGAGAGAGAGAGAGAGAGAGAGAGAGAGAGCTCACCTTTAAGTGTACTTGCACTTGTTCCTGCATGAGTGTGGGTGCACATGTAGAGGGTAGAGGTCAGGGTAGGGCCTTGCCTTCTATCTTGCCTTCTTGGTTAAGATAGTATCTGTTTCTTCTTTGCTGTTGCATACACTATGCAAGCTGCCTCGTGGATTTCTAGATATTTTCCAGTCTCTACCAACTATCTTGAGACAACAGCACTAGGATTATAGACATACGTTACTATGACTGGCTTTATGTGGGTTCTCGGGATCCAAATCCTTCTTTCTGTTATACAAGTTTGAAATAGCTGGGTTTTTAAAATGATCTGATACCTCAGTGTTATCAGAGCTCATCTCTGTAATTCTCCTGAGCACTGCTATACTGAAAGTAGCATCTAGGAGCCAGTCTTTAAATTCTGAAGAATCACTGAGTTGATTGTAAAACACAGAAGGATATTTAAAATGAAGTAACAAGTTATATTATGAACTTGAACAAGTTAATTATAAACTTGATCATGAACTAAACAGATCATGTTAAAAACAAAGGTAATGGTCCTGAAATTCTTCATTTCCAAGTTATTATTCTGTACTATGTTAGTATCTGTGATGAGTTATAAGAACATTCATGGGGACAAATGATATAGGCCTTCCTATCCATAGAACCTGTTGCTCACATGGCCACCTTCCTCTTCAGTAACAATTTGTGGAATGCAGTCATCTCATATCCACTTAGTTTATCACAAGGTGCCTACCAGGTACAGGATAATGCCAGGATTATGTCTCCACAGACACACTGGCTATTACCCTACACCTTACATTGGTGGGAATCCCCTTAAACCAGATGATGCTTAAAAAAAAAAACCAAAAGAAAACAAAAAAACCAACAGCATTACTATCACTATAATTAACAACTCCAGATGACTTGAAGAACTCCCCCAAAGCCAATTGGTGGGCTATCTGAATTTTCTCAAGACAGTGTTGCTTAGTTTTCCTCATGCCTTTATTTCTGAAGGAAAGTACACATGAGAGTTCATTATAGTCTCAGTTTTAATTTCTAGAATCCCTGGGACAAATTATTTTGCACCTGTTATCGACTGAGACCTTGAGGTTGTGTAGTCCTGTGCAATGGTGTCTCACTGAGCTTGATACTGAGTGATGACATATTCCTGACCACAGGTTGTTAATAACCACAGTGGGGGCATGGCCACCAAAAGAACCAGCAAACGCTATATGTATAGTGTTGTGCCCAGATCGTGACCCCCAGAGAGACCACCAAAAACGAGCATGCCGAAATGCAAAAGCAAGATTTAATTCTGGATATCCAAAAGCAATACAAGCCTAGGCAGGGACTTCGTACAATACATCCAACGCAGTGGAGGCTGGAGGAAGTGCCCACCTATCTGCAAGCTCAGTTTTTAAAGGGAAAAGCCACAGGTTACATCATTTAGGGGTGCTAATTAGGGTACAATTCTGATTGGCTCACTTCTATGGGCTTTCTAGAAATCATGGCTTAATCTTACTTATAAGGGGGTGGTTGCTCACCACCATTTCTCATTGGCTACCCTCAGGTGGGGACATTTTTATGGTCAGTTACCCTGGAAACCAGGGTTGGAACATTCTATAGTCCGGCAGTCAGGCAGTCATTACCTCGTGACTACCTTGTGACTCTGTACTTTTACACTTCCTGGTTTCTGGAATCTGGTTTAAGTAACTCATGGCCTGTACTTAAAAGGAGAAATCTTAGGCCTAAGTTTTAGGGTGAAAGCATTTTGGTCTTATTTCTAAGATAGCTTATTTTGGTCTCACAATAGGATCTGGTCTTTTACTGTTAAACTGGCTGATGATGAGTTCATACTCTTGCTCTTGAGCCTGTCTTCATGGTAGCAGTGTGTCTTGTGAATTCCTTAAGTCCAAGTATGAGAAAAATTTATTGAGGGGATGGAAAATGAAATCATGAGATAAAGGAGAAAACTGAAAGCAAAACCATCACAGGCCACCTCTAGCTGGAGTGTGAGTGTGAGCGTAGGAATGGGGGCTGCCCACATTTTTAGGAACGTTGAGCTCCATGTGGGGCTTAGGACACAAAAGGGAGAAGACAGAGAGGTGATACAAATATGACTGGGGAGTGGGTGGCTTTTTGTAGCCTGCCATTCTACTTGCAGTATGGTGGATGGGTATCTTTATTAAGTCTTCTTTTACCATACATTTTCTAAGACCTGAGAGTATTCTATTATTGAATTCTTTTTCTGAAAGGAATTAACTTAATGACTTAGAATGTCTTAATACTATTCAGTTTTCATGTTTACTATTCATGGTCAACAACCCAGGACATTTTGACTCATGTTTCATGGGGGAAATAAAAGGGACAAAAGATGATGTGATTAAAAATAGAGATTGGAATTATTATTTGGGGAATGCTATTTTCAGGTTTTGATTATAGCTTCTCATCTGGGGAAGTATAAGAAAAAATTAGAAAATAAAAGACAAATTTGACACGTTAGCCATAAGCTTTTGCATTAAAATAAGAAGCAAATAATGTCCATATATCAAGAGAATTAGGTTACAAGCTGGAGCTTGCAAACCTCTTCACACAATCAAATGTACTTCCCAAAAGGAATTAATGGTATTCTACTTATTTTCATTGAAATAAGGTTAGAGACTCCAGCTCTGGTAGAAATTTAGCAACTGAATGCCCAATTGAATTAATTGAACTTTCCTGGGAAGAAGAATTCTAGTTATTGCTTTTCTATTTTTCTGAACTTGTTGCTATTAAATTACAATAGGCACTTAAAGCAGACAGGAGCCTTGGCAGTGACACAAGTGTCCCCCAGCCACTCTGTTCCTGGGTGAGCCACTGAGGATATGCTCTCTGACTAAGGTGCATAAGAAAACTAGGAACTTGAGCTTCTGAAAAAGAATGAAAATGAAAACGACAACCACCAAACAAAAAGAGGAGGGTCATTGTGGAAAATAGGAGTGTTTTTGTCTCAGTATACATCTTTCTTTTCTGATAGGATTCTTGTAAGAACTGAGTACTGTCAAGCTTGTTTGATGTACAAATATAACTGCTAGTCTCTAAGAAGATTTATCAAAATAAGAAGCATTGGAACCATTGGGCATCAGAAATCCACATGAAGGGAGATGCTACTAATCTCTTCCTGTTGAGCACGAGTGTGATGTAAATGAAGGAACCTAAGGAGGCCTCTTTCCACACTTTTCAATGAGATGTCATTCCAGCAAACTCTTCCCATCAGATGAGAATATGCTGAAGTGAAGATTTCCTCACTTGTTGTCATCAACTGGTAGCATGAAGTAAATACTTTATTTCAAAAAGAAATGTGACTGATAGCTCCCATTGGCCTTTCAAATGATCATTTCATTTTTATTTCCCGTAGTTCAGCATTTTCTCTCTGAGAGTTACATTTCTGGTCAGAACAGGAATTGCCAAGTGGAATCAAACAGTGAAAGAATGACTAAGTTCTATACATATCATTTCAAATGATGTTTTAGCCTGTGACATGCTATTCCACTCTTGTATTTTTTTTATAAGTCATGAATTGTAAGAATAATAAAAGCATGAAAATCATAGGTAGTGTTTCCTGCAAGAGGTTGTATTCTGCAAAGGATGAGGGACCCCAAACTTTTGTCGTTGTAAAAACCATCTGAACATCTGTGTAGTTTGCTTTCATTTTGAATTTTTACATACTGCTTCTTCAAATAATTCATTGACTGTTTAAAATGTGCTTTTTGTTCATGTTTAAGCTTGGCAGCAACTTTATGACATGGTTATCTTCTCTCCTTATAGACTCAGAGATCTGGCTTGGGTTGGCCAGTAGCTACACGGCCAATAAGCAGTGCAAAGGTGGAGAAGTCATTACAGTGATTGTAGTGTGTTGTTTTAAAGACTTACCATGGCAGATGTTGGTGACAAGATCCTTGCATGACAACAGACTATACTTCAGTCCTCACCACCTGAGCACTTTTGTTCCCAAACTCCATATGGCAAGTTGAGAGTCATGCTCTGGTTTTCTGTATTCTTTTTTCTTTTTAAATTATTATTAATTAAGAGATTTTCCACCCATTCCACACATCAACCACAGATTCCTCCATCTTCCCTCTCCCTTCCCCCAACCCACCCCTCACTCTCACCTCCTCCAAGGCAAGGTCTCCCATGGGGAGTCAGCAGAGCTGGGCACATTCAGCCAAGGCAGGCCCAAGCCCTTCCTCCCTGCACCAAGACCACTCAAAGTGTCTCACCATAGGCACCAGGCTCCAAAAAGCCAGCTCATGCACTAAGGACAGGTCCTTATCCCACTGCCTGGGGGCCCCCCAAACAGTTCAAGCTAAGCAACTGGTTTTCTGTATTCTTAACAGTGATTTGAAAAGAAGACACAAAGATGACTGGGCAAAGAAAGTGAGAAAGGAGGCCGGGAGGTGGTGCACACCTTTAATCCCAGCACTTGGGAGGTAGACGCAGGCAGATCTTTGTGAGTTCAAGGCCAGCCTGGGCTATCAAGTAAGTTCCAGGAAAGGCACAAAGCTACACAGAGAAAACCTGTCTCGAAAAAACAAACAAACAAACAAAAAGTGAGAAAGGAAATCTCAGGAAAACTGGACAGCATGAATTTAAATGGACTAAACACTTGGAAATATGCCCACGGATTCTTTTTGATGTCTATATCCTGAAGGAAACAATGACTGTGGATGGATATTATCTAGGATACTTGTGTCTAAAACACCAAAAACCACTCTTCACATTTTAGAATTCTAAAGATTCCTGTAGACAGCCATGATAATATGTGACAAGATGCCAGCTATGTCCTATAATTTTGTAAGTGGGATGTATTAAAGTCTACTTTTGTCAGATTCAAGATTGAACTACATTCTTAGAAGTTTTGCATGCTATAATGTATTCACGATACTGCTCCTTAAATTTAAGATACTGTTGAGCAGGCATTTCTTCAGGCTCAGATGAAAGGACATCAGGCAAAGTGGGGCAGGTTTGCTTGAGGAAACTGGCCATGGAACATAGCAGGTGGGTAAAAAATCCTGATTTTACTCTCAAGATCCTGCAGAGGAAAATGGTGCAATTTTACAGGAAGCCTCCTCCCAGGTCCTACTGAGCAGGGTATAGGCAGACTACCCCATCCCTGAACACAGCACTCCAGCTGATTTCCTTTCCATGGTCTTTTATTTTAATACATGAACCTCTTCTTATATTTTCATGTGTCTTTTCTCATAGGAGCTAAATGTTCCTACCAATAGACACAGTGGAAAAGGAGATTATTTATGTCCTTGAGAAATTGTTAGAACTGACATAATGTAGATAAAGTTAAAACAAATAAAACTGGGCAAAACAAAACCAGAATTTTCCCTCCCCCACCAAAAAAATTGATAGTTGAAAATATGTACCAATATTATCTTTATTCTGTATGTAGAAAATACCTTTATGTGTGTGTGTGTGTGTGTGTGTGTGTGTGTGTGTGTGTGTGTATAGATATATTAAAATATGCTTTATTTTGACTAATCAAATAGTTCATAGCAGATTTCAGGGGTCAAAAAGGAGAGTAGACTTTCCTAAGGGAAAGAATGATAAAGAAAGATACATGAGAATTTTACAGAAGGAAATAGGCCATGGGCCATTTTAATCTCCACAGTGATGTTACTTACAGAGATAGATGCTGTTAGCAATGAGGTGGACTGCTACTATCAAGTACACTCTGGTGTCATCTTGTGCCACATGGAGTTGGGAAACAGTGAGGTCAACTTTCATGAAATCAGAAAATCCAGAAAAACAATAAAGCAACCTGAAATATCAAACAAATATTAGTTTTCCTGCTAATCATTATATGTCTTTTTAAGTATAAATTCCATCAGTTACTGATCTTCATCATAATTGTCATTATGATGACAATTAAGGTAGTCACCAATCTGATCATAGGACAAGGCCAGTTCATGCACTCTCTCCACTATTGCTAGGAGTCTAAGCTGGAGTCATCCTTGTAGATTCCTCTGAGTTTCCCTGGCTCCAGATTTCTCCCTAAACCCATAATGACCCCCTGTATCAAGATACCTCTTTCGTTGCAATCCTTCCCCCAACTCAACAATCTGGATCCCTCATGCTCCCATTTCTTATCCCCTCCTCTCAATGCTCCCCTCCCCAGTTTACCCAGGAGATCTCATCTATTTCCCCTTTCCAGCACTATCCATGCATCCTTTTTAGGGTCCTCCTTATTACCTAGTTTCTCTAGGGATGTGGATTATAGCCTGGTTATCCTTTGCTTTACATCTAATATTCACTTATGGGTGAGTACATACTGTGTTTGCCTTTCTGGCTCTGGGTTACCTCACTTAGGATGGTTTTTTCTAGTTCCATCCATTTGCCTGCAAATTTCACGATGTCATTGTTTTTTACTACTGAGTAATACTCCAGTGTATGTATGTACCACATTTTCTTTATCCATTCTTTGGTTTAGGGGCATCTACCTGTAATTAGATTGATAACTACCATAATTGTCATCATAGAGTCTTCATCCAGTAACTGATGTAAGCAGATGCAGAGATTCACAGCCAAGCACTGGTCCAAGCAGGGGTGGTCAAGATCATGATGGGGAAACCCACAGAGAGTGGGAGCTCACAGACTCTAGATCAACAGCTAGGGAGCCTGAATGGGACTGACCTAGGCCCTCTGTATGTGGGTGACAATTGTGTAGCTTGGTCTGTTTGAGGGGTCCCTAGCAGTAGGACCAGGATCTGTCCCTGATGTATGAGCTGGCGTTTTGGAACCAACTCCCTGTGGTGGAATGCCTTGCTCAGCCTTGATGCAGTGGAGAGGAGCTTGGTCCTGCCTCAACTTGATATGTGTTGTTGACTTCCCATGGGAAGCCTGTCCCTTTCTGAGGAGTGGATGGGGTGGAGGTAGAAAGGAAGCAGGAGGAGAGGAGGGAGGGAAAACTGTGGTTGGTATGTAAAATAAACAAAAAAAATTAATTAAAAAATATACATTCCAAACTCCTGGTACTTCTGCATTATCCCACAACCTTTTTTTTTTTTTTGCACACTTGCATCTAACTGTGTGTGTGTGTGTGTGTGTGTGTGTGTGTATATGCATGTATGCATGTGTACGTGTGCATGCATGTGTGTGCATACCTTCATGTGTGCATGTGTGTGCCTGTGCAGGCGCATGTTCATGCACAAGCCTTCTGAGGCCTGAAACTGACTTAGGAAGTCCTGTCAGATCACTTCACAATGGTTTATTTACTGAGGCATGGCATCTTGCTGAACCTGGAGTGCATAGCCAGTTCCTGCTAGCCCAACAAATCAGCTTGTTTCGGGGAGCTACTGTTTTTATCCCATGCACAATGTGATTCTAGGCATCTCACCATGCCTGACTAGCCTTTATATAGGATCTTGGGATCCAAACTCTGGTCCTCACACTGGCATGGGGAGCGTTTTCTATGCTGAGCCATTTCCCCAGCCCTGATTCGGAGGTTTGCAAGTTTAAGGAAAAGTTAGAATAAATATGGAATGGAGAAATATAATTTGGGAATAAATTTTTAAGTAAAAAGTTGGTATTTTATGAATCTCTCGATGAAAGAAAACTGAATTCCATGATTCAAGGTCAGTACTTTAATGAGTCTAAAACTGTGTCCATGTTATACACAACAGAAAGACTTTCATAAAGTACTTACACATGTCAACACATCTGTGAATGTCCTTACTCACCACTGTGGCCTTTAACAAGCAAAATGATTATAATTTAAAAGCACTTAAATACAATCTGTAACAAAGGCATCAAAACAGTCATTAAATGATGGTTTTAACCTATTTTTGACCTTTTCTATAAAAATTAAAAAGCACTAACTTTCTGATAAGCAGGATATGAAGAGATAATATTGTGAATATAATCATCACTAATGGTGTGCTTTAAGATATAGATAAAAGCAAAAAAACAACACCTTGCAATAGTGGCTATAGTCATAATTTACTTAAGCAATGTTCTGCTTTATATTTATTTTCTGGGGAAAAATTGCTGAGCATAAATGACTGTTCAGTTAAAAAGCAGTTGATGTAACATTATTTAATTTAACATCTGGTACCATAAAAATGTAGAATGTTGAGCATTCATATTAGCTTGTATACAATAAAAATAAAAGGTAAAATCCTGCAATTTCGTTAAAATCCATTTAAGATGCTTTAAAAACCTTTGACTAACTGAGATGGCAAACTTGATCGGTCCTTAGGAAGATAAATGGAACATCCCCTCCCTGTTGTGAAATTATTTTAAATCATTCCAGGTGTAGGCTGGTGTGCATCTTCTCTGAAACCTGTCAAGTAGAAGAGAACAGAGCTACTTGTCTCTTTGGTGAGAAATGGGAAATTAGGAAAAGGCTCTGGGTGAATAACAAAGTGTTTATTTCAGAGAAGACTAAGATAGAAAGGTTTATCTGCTACTGAAGTTGTAGAGAAATTACCTTAACATCCCTCCTGCACAGATGCACACCAGAAAGCTTAGATGTGTACTAAACATTCTGAAAAGATAAATTTAAAGTATTGCTTAAAAGGAGGCTGGGTACACACTGTTCTTTCCAAAAAGTTAGAGATTGACCCAACAGTGTACCATCTGTTTGAGTTTACGACTAACACCCATGGCCTTTCCTGCTGTTGAGACTGTCATCCAACCAACTATGGGCGTCTCGTGGACATCTCCCATACTCTGCAGAGATTCGCAGACTGACTGACACATTAGCTGGTAGGATTTTTTAAACTCCATCCCTGCTTTCCCTCAGACTGAACATAAAAATAGAAAGACTGCATTTTGAGAGAGTTTCTGACTTTCTTCTTCATTAGTTTGTTCTGGTGGGACCTCACACCATTCCTCTCCAACACCCTGTTAAAACAGTGTCAATTTCATGCTTCACACACCTGGCTTGATAGGTGGAGGTTTTCTCCAGCTTGGTTGGACTGCTCTTTGGAATCACACAGGGTAAAATTCCAGACTCAGGCTGCCCTGTTGCTCCTGCCTCCATTATGGGCCATCATGCTGAGCCGAGATTTCCACTCACATTGTACACTTGATGACATGCAGGTTTGCCTTTTCATCTTAACGGGCTGGAGGAGGGGAGACAGGAAGCAATTTGGGGTTTGATGAGGTACCTAGCTGACACTTAGGCCTGGGTTTCTAAAATGTCCTGAAGCTAAATTCAGAAGAAATGGAGTTGATTCTTGGTAGGTTCCTGCTGCCTTTTGAATGTCACTTTACCACTGCTATTGGTTTTGATAGGATCATTATATAACCCGTTATTACTAAGTTCTGTAACCTTGGGCTATCTGTGACCCTGAACTTCCTTTTGATAACTGGTTCAGATGCATTTTTACTATTTTTGGTTCTGGGGCAAACTTGGAATACTACTCTCCATAAAGTTCTGCCCTATCAATTTGTACTAATTGCTTTGAATTGTGATTAAATTTTATTTGAACATGAACTAGGCCTTAACATTCCTAAGTGTCCAGTTAGAGCAATTTATTAATGTTTGAAATGCTATGGGCTGCCAGGAGCAAACAAGATGAACCCCTCCTCTTTTGAATGTTTTTTATCACCTTCGTGTCCTATCACAGAGACGAATGTGTTGTTCGGGGGAAGAAATGGAACTGAATAACACTTAGGAGAAAGCGGTTTCTCGGAACCCACGTATCTTCATAAAAACACATTGGCTTTGGATCCATGCCAAGGCTTAGCCCTATCTGTTCTGTAGTAACTTAGGCTTCTAGGGGCTCTAAAGTCTCCAAGTGTCCCAACTCCAGATCCACCCATGCTTCTGTTTAAATTATCTGGACTACTAACTACACTGTAGGAATGGTAACAGAGCGCTCACAGTATGACATGACAAGCCTGGTTGAAATAATAGCCACCTCAATTGTGAATTAAAGAAATAATAGAAACCCCTACAGAGCCTCTTGCTCTGTTAGTAAAGAGTTTGCAGTAAGTGGCTTTGAGGATGGTCAGAAGATAAGATGGCGGCCAAGCGAAGTTGGCTGTGACTGAGTTAGTCTGATAAAGAAGGGCTTGGGGACCAGTGGTAATATATCTGGAATTAAATAAAGAGCATTGGGTGGTAATAACAAGAAGTGAGGAACGAAGAGGGCCAAGCTGCCTGGTTGAATGTTGCAGGGAACGTTGGCTTCTAGCTTGTGCTTCACATTTTTACCTGTAAGGCTCAAAGCTTAAGGCTATTGTAAGAGCAACTGTGTACATATGCTTCAAATGCTTCGATTAATTTTAGATGGGAGCACCCCAAACATCAATATAAATCAACAGTTTCTAATTCTTTTTATTCTTATGTGTCTAGGTTTCTTTAAAATAGTTAGTGAAAATTTAATACATACATACAATGAAATATAATCACATCTTTTTCCCATTTCCCCCTCTTATTTTATGACCCTTTGGCTACATCCCCAAAGAAGAATGATTCTCCATGCCCAGTAGTTATCAACTGCCAAAAGCTTCTCAGATAGGGGCGGGGCTTTAAATTAAGGGCATTTGTTGTATGGGAAATTTGAATGCCTAGGGGTTAAAGCTTCCTAGCAGTCCAGATCAGTACATAACTCAGTTTCTTTCTCAGATATCCTTTAAAACTGTGACAAGCTAGACTGACTTATGCTAGCCTTCTATTCAGGGAAGTCTACAGTAATAGCAGGTCTTTCCCCTTCACAAGAAGAAATGGTATCTTAAAAAGTTTCCAGGAAAATTTCCTTCAGGTCACAGGAGACAACTGTATCACCAAATATTCCAAGTGGATGTGGGATGAGATATATGTAAAATCAAATAGGTCTACACCCTGAATTTCCTATACTGATACACGAGAGACAAAAAGCAAATTTGGAAGAGTTAGATTCTTGTGTGACAATAAAATACCGTGGGTTCTCAAGAGCATAAAACTATTTCACACTCCAAATTCTCATGTGCAACTCCACATCCTGGGCCTCTGGAAGCCAGGCTAAATAAGCATCTCCTAGCTGGAAGAATGCTGGTGTATGGCCAACAATGTCAACTCCTTAAAAAGAAAGTGTGTGTAATCATAAACTACCTGCATTAGAATGCATCACTGAAAATATTAAGTTAAATATGGTTTATGAGCATCAATAAAATGCCTTCTGTGCTAAGGTATGGAGTGTTACCATTGTGCCTTTTGACCTCTGCTCCACTCCCTGTTCCCTGGCTCTGTTTTTGGTTCACATTGATTAATTGGTATTTTCTCGAATTTTATGTAAATAGAATACCAGACAATGCATTCTTCCTGTCTGTCTATCTTCTTTTATTTATAGGATGATGTAGAAGTTCATCTGCTTTTCCTGTGTATCAGCTCTTCATTCCTATTTAGACTCTGTAGTTCATTGTTTTGTGTTACATTTTGTTTATCCGTTCAACTTTACGCAATTTCCTGGTTGTGTCTGTTTTGAATGGGCTATTCTGAATGCTCAGGTCATGCCTTGGCACAAACAAATGCTTTCTTTCCTCTGAGTAAATCTTGATTTGTGCAAGGGTTAGAAATACAGTAGATACTGGTTTAATTTGGAATAAAATGTTACAATTTTTCAATGTGGTATGACAATTTTACATTCTCATCAGCAGTGAAGTTCAGAGTTCCCCATATTTTTTCTAATGTTTCCTGTTATCAGACTTCAAAAATTTAAACAAAGTAACATAAGTTTACTGTCTATCAGTATGCTTTTATTTTGCATTTTCTAATGGCCAATGATTTTTAGTATCTTATATACTTATTTGTCATTCACATAGCTTTTTATGTAACACATCTGTTCTTGCTCATTACTCAATTGTCAATTTTTGATCAAATATTGTTAACTATGGCAAGAATTCGTATGTTTTACAGTTTAGTTATTTTAAATATATTGAAACTGATGGTCTTAACAGGTTGTTGAAATGAAATATAATTGAAGGTTCCATATTCTGTTGTTTTTGGCTGTCATAGTATAACATGTTATGTGCGGGAGACCAGCTCCCACTTTTCTATGATAGGGAACTCTTGAAGAGAGTGAGATAAGAGCATTAAGTTGAAATATAAAGGTAGAAGGATAGAGGAAAGAAACAGATAGAGACACAGGATAGCCTAGGGAGGGTCAGGATCCTTATCCACTGGCCCCTTCTGTCTCATCTAAAGGGCTTTTTATAGGAACGCCAAGAGGTGGAGCAAAAGACCTCCCATTAGTACAGCCAAGTGTAGACCTTCCAATCACCTAGTAACTATGCATGTGATCAAGCAATCCTCTAATATGGCTCTGCTGGGTAAAGCAAGCTCAGATCTCACTAGGAAACCTTTGTGGGCCTCCACAGTTATGTATAAGCAAATATATAGAAAGTACACACATTCATATATAAAATCAGTACATGTATTACCAACTTCTGTGACTGCCATATGTGTATATAATAAACATATATACATGCATGCCATATACATACCACATATAAGCATCACACACACATATATACCTTTATATACATATACCACATGTACATATGATATACATGCATACCATATGTGCACATCAAATCATGGACGTGGGTAGTATTGCTGGGATAATTTCCCTGTTTATTGATTTTTGCGTAGATTATCTTTCAGTTGCTGAGAAAGCGTTAAAACTTTTTTTTTGTAACAGACAGAGACCATTATAAGCAACCACAACCTATCCAAGTGCAGAGTTGTGGATCCCAATCCCAAAGTACACATCTACATACAATTCTCACACCTAAGGCTCAGGAGCACTGCAGAAGAGCTGGCGGGAAGACTGTTGTGAGAGATGGGTGTGGGCTCAGGACTCCCATGACCAAGTTCTCAGCACAAAGGAATTTATTTGCTCCAGAGGGTCAAAGGTCAGGGAATAAGAGACAAAGACAGGAGAAAGAGGATGAGGGAGAAGGGGAGGGGAACAAGGGAGAGAGGGAAGGGGTATTTGCCCTGGGGGACAAAGGACTGCCTCTGGATAGAGAGGAGACAGACATGGCCCATAGGTAAACAGTTGTTTATAAAGGTAAAAGTGGAAACCTCATGTTAGGGTGAGGTGTTTAATTTTAATTGGGCATGCTAATTAGGTGAGCTAAAGGGGGCTTCTGATTGCTGGACTTCAGTACTTTGATAGCTGGACCTTGGTAGTCAGCCTCAGGAGGAGAGAGTGGACAAATAAGGGAACAGACCTTGGTGGCTAGCTTTAAGAATGTAATATAACGATTTTTAGCAGAGGGGAAGGAGGGGAAGGGAAAGGTCTGCCACAGCCATATTTGCCCTGCTTGAGTTGGGTAGAGTCCCTTCAATTGTAAAAGCCAGAAGATTAAGGAGTCTGCTTGAGATTGTGCAGTGTACGAGTGTCAGATGCTATACCCATAAAGTCTTCCCAGTATGCCTGCCTAAACAGGAACTGAACAAGGACAATAGACATGCCCAAGTGGATGGGGAAAAGGCCATGAGGCCTCAAGCCTAGACAAAGGATTGTAGGCAGCTAAGGGATGCTGAGAGTGGGAGAAATAGTCTTCCCCAGGGACAAGCATACTAAGTGGTCATCCAATACCAAATGGTCAGCCCTGAAAACATACATGTAAGTAGCATCATACAGACTGAGCAGGTTAAATTTAGGAATATATATATATATATATAATATATATAATATATAATTATTAAAAAAAGAGGTCATGAATTTGGAAAAGAGTGAGGAGGGGCTATATGGGAGGATGTATATCTAGTGTGCTCATGTCTTCTGTGGACAAGCTATGTAGTAGACCTCTAACAGGGAATCAGTGTGCCAATGTCTTCCCTGCATGATCCATTTTCTGGGTGTGGATTTACTTTTTGGTTATTATGCTGTTACCCTACCATCACTCATGAACCTACCACATCCCTCATGCATTGTAACGCTACCTTGTACAGTACCGAGGCCAGGTTATATTAGAGTATGGCTTTACTTTCATGAGACCGGCTTGTTTCACCATACACCCCATTATGGAGATGCACTTCATCTTGAAGCACCACTGTCTTTTATTTTCTGTTACATGGTGAATCCTGGGGTAGGATTCATAACCCACAGTAAAAATTAATGGAACCTGCAAACTCCATCCAGACAGAATTGCTGAAGCCTCAGATCCCTTTCCAATGAAAAGCAGATGAATTTATCCTGCAGAAAGACTGTGTAAAAGAAGGGCAGACCCCAGATCAAGGGATCAAGTCAAGCCACGGCCGCAAACACAGACCCAATGCCTGCTTGTGTACAAGTGCCTAAACTGTCTATTAAGTTGATAAAAGATATTCTCCCCATCACTGATAGTGACTATGTGGGACATATTGTTTGAAGTAAATTTTAAAATTTTAACTTTTAGCTAAACAAATAACAAGTTATGCTGCAGTAGAGACATGTTAAGTGGAGATCATTCAGAAAGCCCTGTCCTGATAGTGGGGGTAGAAAATTATGTAATCTTTTAGAAGGGTGGAACTTTTATTTTATTAAGGCTAGCTCCACTGTGTGAGTGGACTCATTTTTTGGGAGATAATTTTCATGTGAGAATAGGGATGTTTAAGTTAGGGATCAAAAGGAATGGTATTTGTTGGACAGTTTCAATTCCGTTTGCTTCTTCCTGTTATATCCTATGTTTAGAAAATTCTAGCCCTGGTGGTTGGGTTGGAGGTGGTGAATACCTCTTAGAGTAAAACTAAGCAGCACGAAACAAATAATAACCAACAAAAAAATGTACTCATTATCCCACTTGCCTTTTCAGCTAAGCACAAGCATGTAATCAAGCCTCAGCAAGTCAACAGCAGCCATTCTGACTTCTGAAGCAAGTGTTAATGTCCCACCTACAAAAGAAGAAAAGATCCCCCCACATACCTATAACATATTCATATATATATAACTCACATATTAATTGGTTTCACCATGCACCCCACTATGGAGATGCATTCCATCTTGAAACACCACCATTTTTATTTTCTTCTGTAAGATGAATGAATCCTTGGGTAGAATTTATAATCCACAGTAAAAATTAATGCAACCTGCATACTCTATCCAGATTTATATGCACATATATGACACACATACATACATAAAGTACATGCAGCATTCACACATATATACACATATGCATTAAATATTACACACATATAGACATGCTAACATATGCAATGATGTTCACATACACATACATATATACACATGCACATGTACAATTGCAATATGTGAATTAACAGAGACACACATACACAAACATATACACAGATGCATACCCACATAACACATAAAGTTGTACACATACACGCAAACATAAACATATATACACACATCCACACAAATGCATGCACACATGTGTGGTACAAACACATTCATACATGTACACCTGGACATGCACACAGCACAAACAAAAAACATCCAACCAAATAACAAATGAAATGGCTGCAGAGACTGGTTTGAAGAGACCGTGCAATCAGCTCAGTGTCAGCAGCGGGTCCAGCTCTGTGTGGTGGCCGTCCCATTATTCAGACCTTGATAGAAAGAGAAACTCATCTGTGTCCCATGCTGCGTCTGTTTCTCTTCAATTCCCTTCAGTCTGAAAGTCAGTATAAGACTTCTTTTGGCATTTATTTATTTGTTTGTTTGTTGATGTTTTCACAGCTATGACATTTAAATAAATGTAAATCTTGTAGAAAAGTAAAGAAATCTTGTAGAAATGCCCCTCCATGTTGATTTCGCTGATCTTTTCATGTGATTGGGTCCGGGTTACCCACTGGAATCTTACAGTCTTAATGTTACAGATAAGGTGAATTTTAATCAGCTGACTAATCAGCTAATATCTGCTTATTTTCACTTAACTACTTAGTAGGGGATACTTTGAAAATTCCACTTTGTCCAGCTATTTATAAAATTTAGTGTGGACATGGAGATCCCAGTTTTACTTACTTTTATTTCTCCAGCTTATAATATAATTAAATATAGTTACATCATTTTTCCTTGACTTTTTGTTTTTGTTTTTGAGACAGTGTTTCTCCGTGTAGTTTTGGTGCCTGTCCTGGATCTCACTCTGTAGACCAGGCTGGCCTTGAACTCACAGAGATCCGCCTGGCTCTGCCTCCCTAGTGCTGGGATTAAAGGCATGTGCCACCGCCGCCCAGCTCATTTCTCCTTTCCTATTCCTCCCTCCAAATCCTGTCATGTATCTTCTCCTCTTTCAAATTCATGGCCTCTTTTTAAAATTGTTGTTAAAGACACACACACACACACACACACACACACACACACACACACGGCATGATTTCTGTCTGGAAAATTTTTGAGACAAAAAACCTGGGCTATTAATAGAAAATAGTATGATAAATATATTTCAATTGCACTTGTTTCATGCATCATCAGAAATCATTGGTTTCTCAGGGTTTAGAAGATTGCCATTTGCTAATGGGAACATTGATCAGGTAGGAGGAGGAGCAGAGGTGAAATGTCCCTTTTGAATAATTTATACTACTATTCTCTTTTATTCTGAGATTATTACGGTGATTATTAATTTGTCAGTCAAGTAAAATTGTTATCCGTGTTTCTCTTTAGGGTGTAAAGTGCATCATTAATTCATAAGCAGCAGACTACAGTAGTCTGCATTTCTACCTACACAGCGTCAATAAGATTTCGTTTTTGGCCTTGCAAATGGAAAGCCCAGCTTCAGTAATTGGCTGGATGAAACAGCAATTCTGATGGCTTAGGTATTCGGTCAATCTCCTCTCATTTCACAAAAGGTCAGGAATATATACACACATGCAAATGTGTTTTTCACATTAGGAAAATGGATAGGTTAAAGTGATAGTGTAGTTAGAAACTTGCATTTTAATAAAAAGATACTAGTAAATATTTCATATGGCCTGTGAACAATAACCACATTAACAGGATTTAAGACAGTGATTCGTGCCTTGCTAATCTGTTTTATTATCTTTAATGTAATTGCTCTTGGAAGAATGAGAGTTTTAGATAAAAAGCTTCATGCATTTTAAGTACTTGTGTAGACATATGACAAATTCAATTTTTGTTTCCACTCTTAAAATCTGATCTGCTTAGTTGACTTTTATGTTGATAGACAATCTTAGTGTTTCCCTGAAACTAATTAATGATAACCTTGGTACATATTTGTAGCTAAGAAGCAACCATCCCAGGAAGGGATTATCAATTCTCAATATTCATATTGTTTGAAAATATCATTCATTAACATGGGAATTTTATGAATTGATTATGCAATACTATAAATTTATTTCCTGTGGAAATTTAATACTGTATGTTTCTACATGTTATTTCTCACCCTAAAAATCACAACTCTGTGCTAACAAATGGTTTGGCAACCTTGACTCCATGATGATTGACCCTCACATTTCTCAGCCTGAGAACTTTTGTTGCCTCTTCATTCAGGCCTTATGATGTGTTTCTTAGGGATATGGTATAAGGAACAGAAGTGTAATTCCTGATTCCATCCTGCAGGCAAGCCATTTATACCTCAAAGCATGAAATTTGATTACCCCTATTATCTGAACTTCCATATTTGATATAGTTTCTAGGGCCCACAAAGTTACCCAGACCTGTGTGAACAAACATCTCTAGAACTAGACTTGCCACCTTCCCTCAGCTACAGCAAGTTTCACTCACTGCCTTCATCCTTCGCAATGGACATCTGGGTGGCCCTGGATCATCCCGCAAAAGCTAAGCACAGGGGAAAAACTAAAACTGCTTCTAGATACAGTCCTTAGTACTTAATGCTGGGCGTTCTTTGGGGGCTGTTGCAAAAATGCCACAAACTGGATGTACTTAATAAACAGAAATGTACAACAAGGCAATCGGTGATCAGAGAGGAAGCCTCTTCAGTGTCTGGGAAGCACCTGTTTCCTTCTTCAGGGAAGGCAGCTTTCTCATGCTGTCCTCACCCTGCAGGCAGAAGAGGAAGAGGTCTCCCTGGTGCCTTTTGTAAAATTACTGATCCTGTGGTAGGGTTTGCCTGCATGGCTTCATCACCTTTCAGTGATTATCACCTCCAAAAATATATTATATTCAGAGCTAGGGTCAAGGTATGAGTTTAGAGAAAGGCATATTCAGTTCATGCATGAGGCAGCAACATTGTCACCTGATATAATATATTCATTATATTTTGTATAAGATAAGAGTCTCCTACTCACCGAGGATGACTCACATTCATAATCCCGCAGCTAGAGTTGTAGATGTTCCAAACATTCAAAACTGTTCTGCCAAAGTCCTCTGTAGCTTAAGTTTTCCTGCCTGGCCCACAGTCAGGATATATCTCTTTCACCTGCCAGTCCCACAGCCTCTCAGACCCTACCAAGTAAACACAGAGACTTATGTTGCTTTCAAACTGTATGGCCGTGGCAGGCTTCTTGCTAACTGTTCTTATAGCTTAAATTAATCCATTTCCTTTAATCTATACCTTGCCACATGGCTCGTGGCTTACCGGCATCTTCACAAGCTTTTTCTCATCGTGGCGGCTGGCAGTGTCTCTCTGACTCAGCCTTCCACTTCCCAGCTTTATTCTCCTCCTTGCCCCGCCTATACTTCCTGCCTAGCCAACGGCCAATCAGTGTTTTATTGATTAATTAGCAACACACTTGCCATACATCCCACAGCAGTCCTCTTTGGGTAAATATGTTTTTACTTATTTACTTTTCTTAATTTCAAAGTTAAAATAAAAGTATTGGTTTTCATTATGCATTTTCATGTATACACATCACTATGCTTTACTCTTACTGGTCCTCTCTCTGACTGTCCTCCCCCATCTCCCTTGCTCCCATCCCTCACCTGAAGTAGCCTCCCCTTCTGCTTTTATGTCATGTGTATTCAGTTATCTTCTCTTTTCCCACTTCCCTCACCTTTGATATCACACACACACACACACACACACACATACACACACGCATGCATACACTTACAGTTATATTGAGGGTTCACTTCTGAGAGACTACATGCAGCATTTGTCATATTCTGGCTTATTTCACTTAACCTTGTGATGTGCAGTTCTACCCCTTTTCCTGCAAATGTCATGTTTTCATTCTTCCTGATTACTGAATATAATTCAATTGTGTATATTTACCACACTTTCTTTATCTACTCATTTGTTGATGGGTACCTATACTGATTCTATAACTTTGGAATAGTGCTAAAAAAGCACACATGTACAAGTATTTTTCTGGTGTGCAGACTTGTGTCACTTCAGACATACATTCAGGAGTAGAACAGTTCAATCATATGGTGGTTCTGATTTTAGTGTTTCTGAGCCTCCATCCTGATTTCCATTTATACTCCAGGTATGTCAGTGTTCCCTTTTCTCCTGCCTTGTTGGATGATGACAGTCACTGTCATCTTTAAATCAAATGACTTGTTATTTCTTCTCCTATATATGACCTTGCACCAGTTCTCAGCACAGCCATCAATGCCCTGTAATTTGGAACATATCCACCCTCTCTTGAGTTCCTTTGCATTGTGTCATCCCAATTTTTCTATACTTTTAATCACCCATTCCTCATTTCATTTACTAATCCTGCACATAATTTAAAAAATTGAAGTCTGAGCTTGTTGTCCTCCTAGGCTCTACATGTTAATACCCCATGTGGTTGCAGTAAGCTGTGAGACCTTGGGATGCTAAGTAGCTCATGAAAACGGAACCCTCACGAGTAATATTAGTGCCCTTCTCAAAGAGACCTGGGGAAACTTATTTGTCCCTTCTCTCATGTGAGGATATGGCTGGAAAGTGCGGTCTTTGAAGAAGTGAGTGAATCTGCTGTCAGTTTGATGTTGGACTTCTTAGTCTTCGTGACTAAATGTACCAAGTGTCTACTGTCAAGTTGTAAATTAACAACCTGGGACATTATTATGTTAGCCTAAAGGATAATTACCTGAAACTATTTCTTTATGGCATTGCTGCCCCGATAGCCATCCATTCCTCCCCACTTTTCCTTGTTCTTTTAAGAAATGTTTTTAAGTGTAAGTGTGTTTTGCTGGCATGTGAATCGTGTGCGTGCTGTGCCCATGATGGCAGAAGAAAGAGGGTGTCAAATTCTCTGGGACTGGAGTTACAGATTGTTGTGAGCCACCATGTGTCTGCTGGAGACCGACTTCAAGTTCTCTGCAAGAGCAGCAAGTGCTATTAACCACTAAGACATTGCTACATTCCCTTTATTCTTGAGGATTTGGAGTATGTTAGCATAGTGCTAACAGACCCATCAGAGGGCTGGAGATACGACTCGTGGCATGCTGCAAGAAGCCCTGGGTTTGATACTCAGCATTGTATAAATTGGGCATGATGGAGCACACCTATGATCCAATCCCTCAGAAGGCAGGAGGACTGGTATAAGTCAAGGTCATCCTCTGCTGCATGGTAACTTCAAGTCAGGCCTGTGTTACTTAAGACCTTTTCTCAAAAAAAAAAAAAAACTCATCAAATTTTTTACCAATAAATAATAATGAATAAGATGAACATAATATTGCCTCTAACAAATCCACATTCTAAATGAAGGTATAGATAACACAAAACTTGGTATA
The DNA here is from genome assembly GCF_949786415.1 of Peromyscus eremicus. Taxonomy (NCBI): domain Eukaryota; kingdom Metazoa; phylum Chordata; class Mammalia; order Rodentia; family Cricetidae; genus Peromyscus; species Peromyscus eremicus. The sequence continues at coordinate 11,385,868 of NC_081421.1, read as the reverse complement.
AAAAAATAAGGAAGTTGAAATTTTCAATCATTTTATCAAGAAAAAGAAGCTAGAGGCAATCACTAAAGTCAATTTCAAGTGTATCCTAAAACGGAGAAGTATCCTTCACTTTTAATTTTGTTTTTCCTTCTGTTCTATGACTGTGAGCTCTGGCCTCTTTCCTTTCCACCTAACCGTGCTCTTTAGCAGAGAATGACTGAATTTATTAAGAGCAGACGTAGCTCGGCGCCTTCCTGTGTTTCTACCTTGGGGTATTGAACAGACTTTCAGGGTTTACATGTTTAGAGCTGAGGCCCCATCAGATGGAGAAAACCTGCTTTATTCAACACCCCCCCTTCTCTACACAACCCCTACCCCAGGATGCCATCTGGTTGGAGAGAGAAGGTTTCTCTGCGGCTCACCTCCTGCCCACCACGTTAGAGCCATCTCTCCTCTCTTGGGAGACAGCTGCTCCTGCTGTGCTTAGGAAGCTTTCCAGACATGTGAACTTAATCTTACAGACCTGAGCATTGACAGCAGAGCTTGCAAATATGGCTCGTGTTCCAAATTTGGTCCAAAGTCTCTTTATATTTTTAAAGGTTGTATAAAAAACAAAGACAGATTCATAGCGGAGACCTTGCATGGCTTGCTTGCAAAGTCTAAAATATTTACTGTCCAGCCCCCCACAAAAAAGTGCTGTGGTCTCTGAAAATGGAACATGGGCCCAGTAACCTAAAAAATTAAATGGTTAATAAAATTTTGGAAGAATGGAATATAGATGGATAAATTAAGCTTCTGTCGAGCTAAGGCAGGTGACTTTTGTGTTGTTATTCTGATTAAGTATGAACTGTACATGTAGGCTTTGGGCTTTATAGCTTTTAGAAACTGATGCCCATGACCACGACCAATTTTTGCAGATATGTAGTTAGCTTCTGTCTCTGGAAAGAGAGCTAAACATGGCTTAGATTCCATGTCTCTTGTTATGTTTTAAAGGCCACCACATTTTACTCTAGGCCTTTCTCCTTTTATATCTGTATCTGTATCTATATACATACACACACACACACACACACACACACACACACACACACACATATGGAGAGAGAGAGAGAGAGAGAGAGAGAGAGAGAGAGAGAGAGAGAGAGAACGACCTGGTTTTTCATCAGTGCCTCAGATTTCAGTAAAATTCTTAGCTCTCTGAAGGAGTAGGTTTTAAAAATATCTGTGGGTACAAAGGTATTAAATGCCACAGGGGCCCAGCTTGTGCTTTGGAGGAACTACAGGCCCCAAGCAGGGGAAGTGTTAGTAAGGCTGAAGGCCTAAGAAAAGGTGTGACATACACAGGCTTTGCAAACGGAGACACTGCCCTAAGCAAAGGGGTGCATTAATACCAGGATGAGGGCCTTCAGGGTACTGCTGTTTCAGATGGGCTTACATTGCCATGTGGGCCATAGCTGAACCTCATGACAGGGCTGTTGGCAGGCCATGGAGGCTTCAGGAAGCAGGCCCACCCAAGGTAATTATTCACATCTGAGAGTCTTTCTTCCTATGGCCTCTGTGATATCAGGCTACTGAATAGTATTTCCCACTTTTACACTATGAACTGTATTTCTCAGTCAGATCGGTAATGAGAGAGAAAAGCAGCTGAGTCTTAGCAGGTGTGGTGTGAGGGTCTCCACTTAAACTGTTGCTTCCAGGCCTATGTTGATGCTTTTTTTTTTTTTTTAACTTCCAAGTTTGTTGTTCCTTGTGTCTTTCTGACTTCAAGATCTGACTTCAGGTCAAACCCAGAGCTGAGAAGAGATAATATGCCTTAAGTTCATGTCGGTTTTTCCACAATTCAAGACCTATAATCTCATGTAGGCATTAAAATTGATAATATCATTCTAAGAGAAGGTTCCACAGCTCTCAGCATTACAAGGTAGAATGACCCAGGAGTACTGGACCCCAGATGTTTTCTCTTAGGAAACTGTAGACTATCTCCCAAGGTAGAAGTCACACTCAAGTTGGACAATGCTGCCTGTCTTGGTTAGGTTTCGGTTGCTGTGATAAAACACCACAGCCAGATCAACTTGGAGAGGAAAGGGCTTATTTCAGCTTACATGTCCCGATCATAGTTCATCATTAATGGAAGTCAGGGCAGGAGCTTGAGGCAGGAACTGAAACTGTGGAGGAAGGCTCTTACCGGCTTGCTATTTATGGCTTTCTTTGCCTGCCTTCTTGTAGCACCCAGGACTGCCAGTTCAGGGTGGCACTGCCTGCAGTGAGCTGCTCCCTCTTAACATCAATCATTTACTAAGAAAATGACCCAGAGGCCAATTTCCCTATTGGGTTTCCTGCTTCTAAAATTACTCTAGCTTATGTCAAGTTGACATAAAACTAGCCAGCACACTATCAAAAACTACTGAAAGACAAAATGGAAATTAAAATATCTAGAATACACTGGCTGAGAAAGAAAGGTGTTCGGCTAAGTTGTGATTGAAGCCGCTAATACTTGCAAAGTTCTAAAGTTCATAAGAATGAAAATAGTATATCTGAATTTCAGCCTTCTACCTACAATACTCACGCTAAAATTCAACTTTCACAATAATTGGACTTTCAGTTCCCAGATTATTGATCTGGACAGTGGCACACTGCTGAGGCAGAAACCAAGAGCACCTCCTCCTCGCTCGCCTCCCCTTCTTCTCCCTCGATCTCTCTTGCATAATCCTTCCTTCTTCTTCCTCTTCATTCTTCCTTCTCATTCTCCCTTCCCCGTGTCTTTTCCTTCTCTGCCTCTCCCAACTCCATTCTTTCTGTCTCTCTCCATTTCTCTTTCATGAATGCCTTTCCTCTCTCCTGCTAAAATTGTACTAAATTTCTATTGAGTTTTGGCAATAGTGTACCCCAGGGTCACAGAATAGTATTCTATCTGGGATGATTATTATAGGATTTCAGGATTGCTGCCCACCACCCTTCTATTTTGCAACTATATATAGAAGTACACACAGTCCATGTGCTTTCAGATAAGCACTAGGGAAACCAGAACTGTTAAACATGCAGACCTTTTTTCTTCAATGGAAGAAACTGAAACCTATTTACCTGGAAGGCTGGAGTGGGTGCTGTTTGATAACCTAGTGCAATTTTGCCAGTCTATGGAGCCAGCCATCACCAAAATCCCCCCAGAATCCTGAGTGTTGTTTCTTAGTTGATAGAACTCATCCTCATGAAAGAGGTCCTAAGTACTTTTCACAGGAGTTTGCTAGCAAGTTGTCTTGGGGAGGAGATCTGGAGAGAGACGGGTAGTAAAACACAGGCAAAATGAAAGTAAGAGGAATACTGGGGTAGACAGGTCTAAATGGAAGAACTGAGAGATGGGGAAGAGGACAAAGAAAAAAATGAAGGGTAGAGCTAACTAAATTTTGTTCTAAAGAAAATCCAGTGGTCTTTGAGATGATTTGTAACCCCCCCAAAACATACAATTAATTTTTATTTCACTGTGAAACTTCTGTATAATATATAAATGAACAGACATAGTTTCTGGTCCCAAGAAGAACAGTAAATGATGACTGATGATACTGAGGGGAGCTTAAGAAAGTCTTTAATAAAGAATAATCTCTGTTATGCTCCTGTGCAAGCATGGGTGCTAATGCTGGATCTCGTTTGCCCTCCTCTTTGGTACCCTTCCCCTCACTGAACAACATTCTCCAGCACTGTTGGCTGAGCACAAATTTTCCAAGGCCATGAAAATACACTTATGTTTAACCTAGTTTTTAAATTCTAGGGTGATTCCTAACAACAAAGGCACAAAAACACTTAGCACTGCAGCTGCATTTAATATATCAGTTGTGCTTAGCCATCATCAGAGTTGGAGAGAAATGGTCCTTGCTAAAACTTTTCACACTGGCAAGAAACCACTTGAATCAGAGCACAGGCTAGTGCACATTTTCAAAGAGAATCTATTTCCAGTCAGAATCAGACATTTCCCCCCTCCGACAATGTGCAATTACCTTCCACTTATCCAACTGCCAATATCAACTGGATCACATTGCCCAGTCCCCAGACATTTAAGTCACTTTCAAACCCTTCACAATTTCTCATGAGTTAATTAAACACAAAAGTCTAGTTGTATCAGTAAGTTACTCTTTTCTATATTTCCAATATAGTAGTGATATTTGTGAATATTTGTACTACTTGGAATATATGTTAGGGAGAAACCTTGTTGGAATCTGATCACTCTTACTAATGATTTTTCAGAGCTATAGTAATAAACTGTCAAAGCAACTGGCTGCTCAAAAATCATATTGCAATAAAAAAACACTGAAGTTTCAATGTTCACTAAATTATAATTTCTTGACTTTAAAAAAAGTCTTAGTTTTGGTTCCTCATTTTGTTAGTGGTCATTTATCATCTCAAGCAATTATCAAAGTACCTTTACTCATTTTAAAAATTTATGTCTTATAATACAGGTGTATCATTTCATTAAATGTCTATAATGGAATATTTTGTAATAATTTGATATGTTATTAGATTAAAATTCACGAAAAAAAGTCTTAAGTGTTGGGCTAGGGAGATGACTCAGTAGATAAAAACCCTTGTTGTATAAGCATGAGAACCTGAGTTCAAATCTGGGGCACCCATGTATAAAGTCAGGCATGTCTGTTAGTGCCTGTAACCCCGATGTTGGTGGCTAGAGACAAGAGTATCCTGGGATCTCAGTGAACAGGTAGCCTAGCCAAAATGGCAAACTTCAGAGTCAGTGAGAGTCCTGGTCTCCAGAGAACCAGATGAAGAGTGATAGAGAAAAGCATCTGACATCCTCCTCGGGCCTCTGCGTGAATGTACATGGATGCATGTGTGCGCACGCAGGAGTGTGTGTGTGTGTGTGTGTGTATGTGTGTGTGTGTAACAATAACAAAAATAAGTTCATGGAGCTAAAAGCACTCATTCTTCAGTGGAAGAATGTATACCCAGCATTGTAGAGATCTTGGGTTTGGCAACTTATATACATATAAATACATTGACATAAAATGATACTTATGGCAAACAGGATTTAAATAAAATTCTTTTTTGATTAATCATTATAATGATTTTAAAAAAGCTATCCCAGACAACATAATTATATTAAATTTTAATACAGATCATTTAAAACATATATTTGAAATCATATCATTGAAACATACATGGTCCACTTACCAGGGCAAGAATCTAACTTTCCTTCTCCCCACAGCTATCAACTGCCAATGGCTTCTTGGCTAGGAGTGGGACTACATGCCTACCTCCCCTCTCCATGCTGTGATTTCGTCTGTCTTGTGATTACAAAGGTAGTATGTGCATGCTGCTACAATCTCTGTGTCTTCTTATGTGCAGCTGCCCTACTGTGTCTGGAAGATACTCTTTCCTTGAAGTCACCCATAGCTTCCTGGTCTTACAGTCTTTTTCCCCTCTCTCATGACGATCCCTAGGCTTGGGGAGATGTATGTGATACGATTGTCCCATTTAAGTCTGAACACTCTGTAGTATATCATTCTCTGCACCTTGGCCAATTGTGGCTCTCTGTGCTAATCATCATCCTACTGCAAATAGAGACATCTCTGAAGAGGGTTAAGAGATGGATTTATCTATGAATATAATGATGTCAGTGGTATCAGTTTAATACTCAATTTAGCAGAATAATAGTAGTAGGTTCTACCTTGGTGCATATGACCTGTTTAGCCATAGATCTTGGCCTGAAAATGGTGTCAGATATGTTTTTTATCTTGTGGAGTGGTACTTAAATCCATTTAAGAAGTGTTTAGTTTCTCCCGTGATGTTTCTGCCACTATTACACCAGTGAACATGTATTTTCAGGTCAGTCATTTTTGTAGTTTGCAGGTTTCACACCTGGGTAAGACTGACAATTACTTTTCTCCTCTGGCAGCATGTATAAGACATCCCAGCATTATAAAATCTAGTCAGTAGATACAAAACATCTCACCAAAAAAGGCTTCATGATCCTTTAATAAGCAACTTCCATATGCCTTTCTCCTTCTCCTTCTTTCTCCCTTTCATTAAAGAGTTACATTTGCAAAGATACAGAATAAGACGTAACAAATGGTTTTATTAAATCTGCTACATTTTTACTTAAAGGCACCAATCAAATCTGATGTAGTCTGAAAACAGAAATTAATTCAAATATAAATTGACCAACATAACATTTTGAGTAAGGCATAGATCTGTTAAGATCCTGGGACTTCAGATTTAGCATTTTTAGCTTTAGAAAGTGTCATGAAATCTATTCAATTTCTTTCAACTTGGTCAGCAAGCCAAATCTTAAGTCTGTCAGAAAAAGTTTGTTTTTTCTTTCCAATTCAATAAATATGTTACCATTCTTCCCTATAACAACCATCTCACTTCTGAGTTTGAAGACGGTTAAAAAATGGAACTTTGACAAGTTTGGTTCCTATGTAAAATAAGTTATGCCACCTTCAATATTTCTTACTGATAACAATTTCTTTGTCCACATGAATCTCAATATCAAAAAATGCATTTTTAACACAGTAAAGGACTAGAATAGGTTAGTACATTAAATGAAAATATTTAATTGGCTCAACTACTCTGCAATATTGCTGTATACGAAGTTTTGCAAAAGACAATGAAAAGACAAAGGGGCCATTAGAAGTTACGACTTCATTAAACCATTGAAGGGTGATGCCCAGACTTCAATTGTTCTCTTTGCTTGGCCCTTGAAAGCTCTCTAAAGCAATTCAGTGTAAGGCAGAGATAAAGTAGAAGGAGGTCAGCTTGAGCTGGGCTGACATTCATGGTACAACAATAAATATTTAACAAATGACTCTGAAAAAATGCATGGTACGTATATATTCATTGTTTTACTATGAGGGTGCTAGAGAGTTAAGAGCAGTGCCAGTAGTTAAGAGCTCTTACGGATTTCTGGCTAGTTTTTGCCAACATGCTACAAGCTGTAGTCATCTGAGAAGAGGGAATCTCAAATTGAGAAAATGCTATATCAGATTGGCCTGTAGGCAAATTTGTGGAACATTTTCTTGATTGACGATTGATATGGGAGGGCCCAGACTATTGTAGGTGGTATCATCCCTAAGCAATCAGTAATTGGTTGTACAATATAGCAAACTGAGCAAGCTGGGAGGACCAATCCAATTAGCAAAATTCCTTCATGGTCTTTATTTCAGGTCTTGCCTTGAGTTCCTGCCCTAATTTCCCCAAATGACAGACTGTAAGATGAAACAAACCTTTTCCTCTCCAAGCTGATTTTGGTCATGTAATAAAGAAGCAAACTAAACCAAGAATTGGTACCAAGAATAGAGTATTGCTGTGACCATCTGTTTTGGGGAGGATTATGCAAAGAGCTTGGAACTTTGGGCTAGAAAAACCGTTAATTATTTAGAGCTTAATTGTGGTGATATTTTATTTGTGCTGAAATGTGATATTTTATTTGTATGTTAATAAATAAAGTTTGCCTGGAGATCAGAGGTCATAGTCAGCCATAAACAGAAGTCAGGTGGTGGTAGCACTCGCCCTTAATCCAATCACATGGCAAGCAGAGTCTCTGCATGTTTAAGGACACAGCCAAGCTGGTAACACATGCCTTTAATCCCAGTACCAACCATAGAGACCTGGAAGTCTGTATAGATAGGCAATGACAAGGAAGTGAGGTGGCTGGGTTAAGAACCAATGAAAAGACAGAACAACAAGGCAATAAAGGCACAGGTTAGACAGGTTTGGCTCTCTTGGGAAGCTATGGCGACGTGGTGAGCTAAAGTTAGTTGGTGGCTATTGCTCTGATCTCTACAGCTTTAACCCCTATATTTGGCTCTGTATTTCTTACTTAATAAGACTATTTAGAAATTTGTCTACACTTAATAGATGTGGGAACCTGGAAGGTAAGCATGCTGAGAGCAATGCAGTGGATGCAGGTCTGGCATGTGACATTTCAGAAGGAAGATTTTGGGTTCTTCACAGATTCTGTTAGGGCTGCTTATGCGATAGTCTGAATTGAGAATATGTGGTTTCTGATCATCAGTGATTAAGAGGAGACCAGCACACTGAAATGAAGCCTTTACTGGGACAATTGACACTGGTTAGCTGGGGTTGAGAAATTAGCTGTGATTAAAAGAGGGCAGCAACACTGAGGTGAAATATTCCAGGAGAATTTCCCCAGAGTCAGCACACAGATGCCGTGCTCCAGAGGGGTCCAAGTTTCCATCTTGTGCTGGCCTCCAACTTGGTGATAGAGATAATTTTCTTGAGACACAAGATTTAACACAGAAAAGGAAGCAAGTAGAGTTAGTCACGTTGAATTTACTTAGATGCAAAAAAAAAAACAAATATCATATTTACTCTCATTTTTGGTTTACAGATTTTACATAGATTCATAAAATCATATATATACATATGGTATAAAAGTAGAAGCAAAATTGGTGAAGAGGCTAATGGGGACAGGGAAAGGGAAGGTGAAGGGCGTACAGATGGGGATATACTCAAAGTACATCATACACCTGCAAGGAAATGCTCTTATATAACCTAGTACTGTGCACAATGAACATATGAATATAATTAATAAGTAAATACCTAATTGTACCTAACAAAAATAAGAAGCTTGGCTATACAAAGGTCCTGGTGGCAGGATTAGGAGATGTTTTAAAACTAGGAGAAAAATCTTAGCAAATCACATATCCAACAAAGGAAAAAATACCTAGAATTTACATGTATTCAACTCTCAAGACTCAACAGCAACACTCAATATAAATTAGAAAATGGCAGATGCATATAAGCATTACCATCAGGCCTGTTGGTTCTATTCTTTATTGTGTATTCCAGAGAAACAAAGCTTGTGTTTACACACACACACACACACACACACACACACACACACACAACCTGTATAATGTTGTTTAGTAGCTTTCTCTGCAGGAGCCAAACACTAGAATCAGTCTACATGGTCTTCAGTAGTAATGGTGAAACACACTGTGTTCATATATACCATACACAGTCAAAAAAGAAGAAAAATTGACGTATGTGTGCACATATGTACTTTTACACATACACTGACTTTCGAGGCGATCTCAATACATACTCTAGATTGCCTTGAACTTCCTCTGTAGCCAATGCAGGACTTGAGTTCATGATTTAGTTGCTCCACCTTCATGCTGGAATTGCAGGGATGCACCACGAGGCCTAACTTAAAATTATACATGCATTTGATTCATGTAAATATTTAAGATGGCTTTCTAGGGCATTATTCTAAGTGAAAGGAGCTAATTCTAAAAAGTCACATATTGTGTGGTTTGGGTTATCTGACATCTTGAAATTATACATTTTATAAATAGAGGAGAGACTGGTAGTCCTCAGGAGAAGAGACCAGTGGTAGGCTAGGGGATGAGGAGGAAGTGGACCTGGTATTGGAAAAATGCATGGTTTGATCACTGTGATGGTGAAAATAGTATCTTGACTGTGGTGGAAGACTCATACATAAACCTACACATGATAAAATTATGTAGAATTACACGTGTATGTAAGTGTAACCAAAGTAAAAATGCTGAATAGATTTGTGGCTTGTGTCAACACCAATATCTGGGATATATTATGCCATAGGTGGTGATAGTAATCAGTGAAACCTACATGGGATTTCTCTATTGTTTCTTACAATAATGCAGATTCAATTCTGTACTCAATACACATTTTAAATTACAAACCATTATGACTCAATTACTTTATGGCTGAAGTTTAGAAAAACTTAGTTTAATTCACTGCATTAAATGAGAATAAATAGATTTCTGACTTTAAAAATATATAAATAAAAATCCATTTTATGTCTTTTACTCTAAAATTTTAACTTAATTTAAATTTATGATTTCACATATGTGTAATTTCCATACTGACCATTCTCAATTCCCACCTTCTATCTACACTTCCTTCTCATACAGCACAAATCTATCTCATGCAGTCTTGTCTGTTCATTTCATTCTGTGACCCATCTATCTTAACCAGGGGTATCCATGTGACCACGAGTTTGGAGTTATCCATTGGAGACTGGTGGGTTCTGCATAGGGTATATAACTAAAGAAAGTGACTCTCCTCCTCTCCTACTGTCTATCCACAGCCAATAGCTCAGAGATAATGAGCAGGGCCCTTCATTAGAAAATTGTCGTTAGAGCTTGTCTTCTGTGGGCTGGATGCAGGTAACTATAGTTGATCTGAATCAGCAATTACAATGGTTGTATTGCATCTAGGGAATGGCATTTCCGTATACTTCTACTTGCAGTTCTCATTAAAATATATATGTAAAATAAGACATAGAAATATCTTCCTCTGGGCAAGATAGAAGTTTGTTAACCTGATGATAATATACATATGCAGTCTTAGCAAATTTTATCTAATAATGAAATAATAAAAATATACTCAAGTAGATGAAAGGACTCCAAACTACTGTCCTTCCCTAATTTTATTGTAGAGATTCAATCTAATGCTATAATCATCAGTGTGGTAAGAGTTGGAGATAATGAAATTAAAACCTAAAAGTCTCTCTATAGTACATTATTGTTAAAGATACATAATGTTCAACAAAATAAAGTCTGCTATACCTAATAGTAGAGGAGTGGTCAGAGTACAGACAGACTAAAGAATCCACAGCTTTTTCCTTTGGGAGAAATAACCAGTCAATAAATTTAAAAAGAAAAATACAATATCTGGACTAGCAACAAAAACTGTAAAATTTTAAGGAACAAACTTAACAAGCAGTGTGTAAGACCTATCAGAAATCTGCCGAGGAGCATTAAAAGGATACAAATTAATGGAAATATATCTTGTGTCCTTGACTGGAGTGGAGTTCTGAATTGATAGAGAGACTTTTAAGCTATCAGATGTGAAGATCAAATTTGTAAAAAATAAAATAAAATAAAATAAAATTCAATTTCCTCAAAAGTAGGCTACTGGGTTTGATGGATGTTTCCAGGAGACATTTTCTGTAACCTGATTTTATAATTCATTCAAAAGATAAACTTTAGCCAAAGAAATTTTGAAAATAATGTTAAAGGGATATGTCCTACACATTTTCAGCATCTTACCAATATGGTCCTACTTCTATCCAACATGCGGCAATTGCTATGTTTTAATAACTGTTTCAAAACAATACGCTGCATAGAAATTTTATGCAACTCATTTTGTAGGAGCTACATGACTCTAATTCTAATACCAGATTAGGTTAAAAACAGTAATTAAATGATGGTGATAATAACTCAAAAAGACACACACCAATTGATGAAAAAGGTAAATAGAATCTCTGTCCCAAAGAGTGTGGCCCTTTATACTAGGAGGGGGCACTGCTGAGAAATACATGTGATGAAAGTCATTTCCCCAACTTCACACTTATATTTTAAAAATTCAGGCCAGGAAGTGGTGGCACATGCCTTTAATCCCAGCACTTGGGAGGCAGAGGCAAGTGGATCTCTCTGATTTCGAGGCCAGCCTGGTCTATAGAAGTCTACAGAAAGACTTCTAGGATACCCAGAGCTGAAACCTTGTTTCAGAAAATCAGAGAAAAAAGCAACACTTTGGAGGGCCATTTAGTGCAACACACACACACACACACACACACACACACACACACACACACACACACACGTTGTATGAAGCGACACAGAAACAAAGGACACCAATTTGAAAGAGTGTAAGGGGGAACAGGAGAGGGTTTGAAGAGATGAAAGGGAAGGGGTAAATGACACAATTATAGTCTCAAAAATAAAGGTATTTTTTAAACATTCAATGCAGATTGGATAGTTGTTTGTACAAAGTATAGGGGGAAAGTTTTATAACTGCGGTTAGAGGAGAGGAGGTGTTTTGTAATTCTTCTTTCAAGGAAATTACTAGAGCTGTCTTTATAACAGATTTACCAGCCTCCTAGAAAACAACTTAAAAACACAGAAGACACATGTTTCAGGAATAATTATTATTTGCAATATGTGTTGCAGACAGAGGATTATGTTATTATTGGCTTTGATTTTTGTTTAGTTTTGTTTCTGTATTTCTATCAAGAGTTCTCAGTATGTTATTTGGAAAGTGAAAATAAAACAAATTGTTAAAGCATGATAATGACAGCCTTGATTGTGGAGTAATTAAATATTTTATAAATAAAAATACTAAACTATGGAATGATATACAGATATACCAGAAGTGGCAATAAAATATACACTCTTTTCATAGTTCCATTTTATTGTAAGAAATAGTCACACATTCAAAATTTTTAATATAATATTTTATTAACTCATTGAAAATTTTTTTACAATGTATTTTCCATTCATCAATCCTGCAATATCCACCCTCATCTCCTTACTAACCCAACATTGAGATTTTTTTTTTCCCCGTCGAGTTCAGGTAATATTGCCCAATTACTCTTGGGAGTTGAGGCCTGCCTGGAGTGTAGATGACCTATTAATAGTGACATCAAAAGCAATTTATAGATTCAACACAGTCACCATCAAAATTCCAATCCAGTGTTTGCAGAAATTGGGAAAAATAATCTTCAATTTCATTTGGAAACACATTAAAACTCAAGATGGCCAAAATAATTCTCAACTATAAGAGAACCTCTGAAGATATTGCTATCCCTGATTGTAAATTATAAGATAGAGCTATAGTAATAAAAACAGCATGGTACTGGCATAAAAGCATCTTTGCATTGATCAATGGGATAGAATTGAGGACCCACATATAAACTCACACTCTTACAGTTACCTGATTTAGCTAGAGTTTTCCTGCCTGGCCCATGGTCAGAGCAAATCTCTCTCACCCGCCAGTACCACAGCTGCTCAGACCCAACCAAATAAACACAGAGACTTATATTACTTACAAACTGTATGGCTGTGGCAGGTTTCTTGCTAACTGTTCTTACAGCTTAAATTAATCCATTTCTATAAATCTATACCTTGCCACATGGCTTGTGGCTTACCGGCATCTTCATATGCTGTTTGTCATCTTGGCGGCTGGCAGTGTCTCTCTCACTCAGCCTTCCACTTCCCAGCTTTATTCTCCTCCTTGTCCTGCCTATACTTCCTGCCTGGCCACTGGCCAATCAGTGATTTATTTACCAACCAATCAGAGCAACACATTTGCCATACAGAACATCCCACAGCAGCCTGTAGTACTTCCAAGTCCATTGAGAGTTGGGCAAGACCTGGAAGTCCTTGTGCATACCAATTTCTTCTTCCTGGTGTTTTTCTTCGTGTCATTTACTACTTCCTTTTATTTCCCATGGCTTCTACCTCTTGCCAGTAAGTGTCTCTACTCTTAAGACTAGGGAGCCACAGCACCGTTCCCTTGTGGCTTAGAAATAGTGCACACTGGTCTAGTTTGCCTTGTTCCTGGGCGATTTCATCCCGTGACTGCATTATATTCCACATCTTACGTTCTGTGAACCAGTTTTTGCTTGTTTGGTCAAATCCATGATACATACCAAAAGAAAGTTAGTTTGTTGGAAGGCTGGGCATAGTCATATACTATATGGGCTCTGGTCATCCCCCCCACCCCCCACCCCAGAGCTTTGGTAGTTTCTCTGGAGCTGTTTCTTGCTACCTCAGCTTCTTTGCTTTGTCAGTCAAGTTCTGGAGCCTGTCCATTTCCGCTCAGTTCGCTCCTTACGCATTTCACATTGCTCTGTTTCCGCTGAGGCTGACCTTCGTAGCCGACGTTCCTACTAGACGATCAGAGGTCAGGGACTTTCCGAGTTCTTAGCCCATGCTTGCTTTCCCCTAGTTTGAAACTCAGTTTATGAAGCTCTCTTCTAAAGCTGCAAGTGTCACTGGCTTCTGAGAATGGCCCCTGCCTTGTACCCCTGAGAAAAAGCCTCAAATGTCAGCCTAGGCTTATAGAGTACTCAGCCAGCCCTGTGGCTTTTCCTTAATGTTACCCGTGCCTTTCTTTACTAAGGCTTGCTTAGCCGCTGTCCATAGCATACGGGCCCCTTTATCTGGCCAGGACTTAAATGCAGGCTGCAGTGGATAAGGCTTCGGCGTGACCACTTTTGAAGTATATCAACAAAGGCAGTGAGAACACTAGGTCCCTTTTATGCATTGTGAACCTCTTTTCTGTTCAAAACAAGCTATATTCAACAAATAAGTAGTACAATGTAAATAATACAATACATCTCTAATCACTACAATTATTGAAATACTAGACATTGAATCCTACTTCAGCCTTTGGTTAAATAAAAAAAAAAGTTGTATTTCAGTATTGATATCAATGCTGATAAAATGGGCATTAAGTTTCGTTGTTTACAGTTAGAAATTGGTTTTAACTGAACTGAATATGCTTTTGGGTTTATTCACAGCCTACAATACTACACTTTCATTCTACTCCTTTTTAATTATTTTGTTTTCTCTTAGACACAAAGCCACATCATGTATGTCTCTTTTCTCAATAGATTGTAATTCCTTATCGGGAACGCTTGTCAGTGTATTCTGTCCATTGTCCTTGCTCAATTGATGATCCACTTAGCAACCTGAATAATAGGCAAAGAAAGGTAATTGAAGCTGTGTAGCTCAATGTAACTGCCTTGTGCCTCATTAGGGTCATATACATTTATTTAACAAATACATATTAAGCATCTACTGTATGCCAGACAATGGTTTATAGTCAAAGTTTTCATGCAGGAAAAGTTTATATTGAAATGAAGCCAAAGTACTTTCCATAGAAAATAAATCAAAATAAAGCAAAAATCTGTGTGAGAGTTACCATCCCCTGCCTTTTCAGAGCATATCCGAGCTCACTCTTATTTTACGATTACTATGGAAAAGTGCATTTCAAGTAGTAACCAACTTTTAAGTGTATGCTTGGCTTTCAGTCTGTTTAAATTGAAAGCTGTTTCCCCATGACCCCTTTTAACATCTTGAAGAAGATGCTATGGCAGCTTATAAATCTCAGTTAACAATCAGAACTATAAGAAAGGTAATTTAATTCTTGCTTTAAATCATCTTTGACATTTCTCTTTTCTTGCAATCATAAAGGAAAAAACAATTGAAAGCCCAGAAATTAATTATAGACTCTTATACCAAACAAGTCTTAATGCTTTTCTTAAATTTTAAATCAGAGAGACATAATTACGTTAAATGGTACTTACCCAGGAGCAAAGCAGAAGCTACAATTAGGCCTCCACCCACTGAACTGCTTTGGGGAGAGTTGATGGACCTCAGTAGGTGACAGAAACTTCTGTCAGTGATGATGTCACTCATTGTCACACAGAAGGAGAGCATCCATCCTCAGAAACGCTGACCATCTGTCTTGAAATATGTTCAACTCTTCTCCCACAATACAAAAACCTCCTTTCTATACCCCCTAATTTGGTGGCTGTGTCCAATTTTAAGTTTAGCTCCATTGCTGGAGTTTCTGTTCTCATAAAATGAGTCAGTTAACAACTCTTAGCAGACAGCTCATGTCAGAATATTTTAAATGTTATTCTTAGCATTTAACAACAACAATGCATTTGTAGTTTGTTTTTGATTTTTTTTTTACTTATACCTTTCTTTTTTTTTTTTTAATGCTACCTTTCTATTTTTTTAAATGATGTTGGTCTTGTGTAAATCTGAGCTTGTTTATTATTGTACCCAGTCTATCTGGTTTCTTATTCTAAGAATCGGGAAGACAGATGAAGAACTTTAATCACTGTGTCCTAGATGAAAAGCAGCGGATATGTCTGATGTCTCTTTCATCTTGTAAGACCCCATCTCCAAAGGGAATGACATCCACGGCCATTTCCACCTCTTACCTCTGCCATTTAGAAGCCTTATCTCTCATCTTACTGGGGACACAATTCTTGAAAACATCTTATATCTAGATCCAGAGTGTTTGTTGACATTTGTTTCTTGAGACCTGCACGCAGACCAACTGTAATGATGGGATTTGCCCTTCCTGTGTTTGTGGTGTAAATATATCCTCTATCCCTGAAAGTGGAGATCTAGTAGGCAAAGGGTTCCTCTGACCTGTGCTTCCAAACTTAGCTTGGAAACCCCAGACGTTTGGGGGCTCTAATTCAGAATTAGTTCATAGTTTTAGAACTCCTGAGCTCAAAATGTCCTTAGTAATAAATCGGGCTGTTGGTTGATTTTTATATTGCTTCGGAGCACTTTTTGTTCTGACCAAGCCCCTAAAAATCTCAGAAAATGCACTCTAGAACACGGTTAATATTTTGATTTTACAGATATTTGAGTTGCAAAGTACAACTTTGAAAATAACCATTGCGTGCACTTGCTAGGTATTATACTTGCCCATAAAGTCCTCTGTAATAGGGTATTGATTGTCTTCCAGACATCTCTTTCCCCCTAGTCTGCTCTCTGTCCCCAGAACAGTTTGGGACTCCCATGATTCCTAATAAACAGTTGCTTCAGTGCTGGGCATGTTCAGTGTAAATAAAGAGTGGGAGGTACTCTTCTGACCAGAGGGGTTTCTCAGTTATCTTTAGTTCAACTCTTGTGTTCACTTAGGAAGTAAACATAATTTCTCAGTTTTGTATAGGAACAGTGTCCTGTCTGATTTAGCATCATGTAAACTCATAAATTGGCTACACAGTGAACTGTGCCCCATCTAGATACAAAGTGTACACCAAACACCCTTGAACAGAAGAACTGATTAATCCCTGGTTCCTTCTGCTGGAGTCTCCTGACATTGTCTCTGTCACTATGAGTACAGCTGGTCAGTAGACAGTAGGTATAATAAGAGAACTTGGATAACTGCAGAATTCCAAAATAAAGCAATTGCATTTATAAGCAAACAATTTTGTGATACTGACACTAAAATGATACTTATGCTATTAAAGCTGATATCTTTACATTTATTTTCTTTCCAATTTTTCTCCAGAAAGAAAAGTTGAAGAAGTTTAACAGCAGCTGAAATTCCTCCCACTTTCCTGCCTCAGTCTTCGTGGTGTTGGATTGTGGTCATTGCATGGGATATATGCCTCCCAGTTGTATCTGTAAGTGGCAATTAGATATTACCAGAGACTGGTTTCCAGATCTGGTTGTCCTTTTAGCTAGTTTTAAATCCTGGGGCATTATCTATGAAATACAAAGTTGTGCTCTCAGGCCTGACCTAGCCATCAGCATTTGCAAGACAGCTTGAGCAGGAATAAAAAAAAAGGAGAGCAAACAAACCACAAGGTTAGCAGAAAAAAAATATTACTTTTCTTACAGGCTTAAAACAAAAGTGGCTTCCTTACAACACCGCTGGATTGGTTGCTGTCAATCTCCTAGTTTTGAGAAAATCAATTTGATTGTATGATTTTTCACCAACTCATTCCTTGCTGATTTGGTCTGATCTAGGCAGCTTAGTATAGGAGCACAGTTCAAAATGATGGGCTCTTGAAAATTTATTTAGCAACATACTATTTTTGGTTAATGGTCTCTATTCCATCTACAGTGCTCTGACTTTCACTGACATTAAACTTCATTGAGGACATTGGAGCCTAACTTCCTTTTCTTCCTTCTGACACATGACTTTTTCAAGAAACTGAATGGTGGCAGCATTTGTTTTAATTTCTGTGTCTTGGCTATGATTTGTTTTCATCTCAGTCACTTTTAACAACGTTTTCCAGAGAAAGTCTATTTTTTCCAGCTCACAGACTCTATTCTCCATGTTCTGTGTGTACCTGTGAGTGTCTTCCGGCTGCTTTCTATGTGTCTTCTGGAAAGCTTTCTGCTGGAAACAAAATTATCCTCACGCAGTTTCTTCAATTACACTTTTTGTCCAAGATTGTAGCTCTTTTAACTTTTTACAGTTTGTTACTTCCTCCTTCTGGTTGCCTCCAGCATGCCATGCATTTAGCTGGTATGCTATCTCTATTGGTCCCTATTTACTCTGTATACTGTATAACCCATTTATTTCTCATTTTTTTTTCTTATCTCTGCCATACCCTCTCACTTTGTATTTAGTAACTATTGTAAAATATTATTTTAAGGTGTGTTACTTTTGTTTATGGTGCATTTGTTTAACTCTGTGAAGCTGTGTTACTGTGCTTTTCTAAAACACTTGGTTGTCTAATAAAGAGCTAGATGGCCAATGGCAAGGCAAGAGAAAGGATAGGCAGGGCTGGCAGGTAGAGGGAATATATAGAAGGAGAAATCTGGGAGGAAAGAAGTAACCAGAGAAGGAGAGGGACATCAGGGGCCAGCCACCCGGCTACACAACCAGCAATGAAGAAATAAAGAAGGGTATAAAGGAATAGAAAAGGAAAAGCTTAGAGGCAAAAGATAGATGGGATAATTTAAAGTTAAGAAAAGCTGTCAAGAAACAAGCCAAGCTAAGGCCAGGCATTTATAAGTAAGAATAAGCCTCTGTGTGTGGTCTATCTGAGAACTGGATGGCAGGCCCCCAAAAGAGAGTAAAACCAAACAACAGCAAGTAATCATATCATCTCAGTATTTAGCTATACATCCTTACCTCCAAAAACATAATTGGATTTATTAAATTACTTGACCAGTTGGCTTATTGGGTAAAGACACCTGCTACCAAGTCTGACAACCTGTGATGTATCCCCAGGACCTGCATGGTAGGAAGAGAGAATGGATTCCAGAAAGTTGTCCTCTGACCTCCACATTAATGCCATGACTCACGTGCATGAGCATGTGTGCACACACAACAAATAAAAATAAAAATAAATGATCTTTGATACAGAAAAAAAGCACTATTAAACATTTAACATACTTTTGTTCTTCCCTGGATCTGTGAAATCTTACACATATCTTTTCATCTGGGTCATGAAAAACTTAAATAACACCATTCAGGTCTCGTCTTCAAAAAGACAGTGGGAGCTCATTCTTTTTGATGACTTTGTGACATTTATAATGGCTTTGTGACATTTTAGTAAATGTTCCCTCTCTGTGATATTCTTGGTTGTGAACTTGACTACATCTGGAATGAAACCCAAGCAGCTGGGTATACCTGTGAGGGATCTTTCTTAATTATATAGTTTAAAGTGGAAAGACCTTCCTCCTTAAATCCAGATTTTTTTTTTAAAAAAATATTTATTTACTGTGTATACAGTGTTCTGCCTGCATGTATACCTACAGGCCAGAAGAGGGCACCAGATCTCATTATAGATGGTTGTGAGCCACCATGTTGTTGCTGGGAATTGAACTCAAGACCTCTGGAAGAGCATCTAGTGCTCTTAATCTCTGAGCCATCTCTCCAGCCTGAATCCAGATCTTTTGAGCTGGGAAGATTCACCTTGAATCTGGGCCACACTTTCTGCTGGAAGCCTATATAAAGGACATGGAGGAAGGAAGTTCTTGCTCTTTGCCTTGTTGCCCTCACTCTCAATGACAAGTTGATCCCTTCACTGGAATTAGAGTCTTCTTAAGGATTCTGGCATATACTGAAGACCAGCTGAGCCATCCAGCCTTGTGGACTGTATGACTCCTGGATTTATGCACTTTCTATTTATAGTCAGCATTGTTAAACTAGCTGGATTATAGTCTGTAAGCCACTCTAATAAATCCCATATACATACATACATACATATATCCACATGTATGGCATCCATGTATATATTCAATCAGTTTTGTTGCTCTAGAGAACCCTGGATAAGACACTTTCTAAATGACTCCTTTAGTGGAGCACATTTTCCTGGAATTAGTCATGTGACATTTGATTTATATTCAGTGTCCATTGGAAGGTGAGAAGAGGTGTCCTGAACAAGTGACATGCCAGCATGGCAGCTTGTCCTTTGGAGTTCACCATAAGAAGAATGTGCCCTGTGAAGCTAATGGTCTCAGGAAAGGAATATGTAGATAATAGAACTAAATCACAGTCACTCCTCAGATCCATGAATGACAATACTAAGTATCTTTTATAAACAGACCACAGAGTTATTTTAATTTTAATTTTTAGCATTACTGCATGAAATTGAATAAATCAACTGTCTTTTTTTCTTTTTTTATTATTAAGAAATTTTTTATTCATTTTACATACCAATCACAGATTCCCCTCTTCATTCCTCCCTCCTCTCCCGTCTCCCCCCCCCCCCCCCCCCCCGGAAACAATCCCCCATTCCTTCCTACAAGAAGGTAAGGCCTCCCAGGGGGAGTCATCAGAGCCTGGTACATTCAGTTGAGGCAGGAACTTTCAATTTTGTTTGAGAACAATTATTTTAAAGTTGGATGCACTCAATGTAGTTTTCTAAGGCCTCGATCTACATGGAAAAATATCATTCTACTGTTTCCCCGAGATCATGACCACTACCTTGTCCTAGAAAGATTTTGTACTCCTAGGACCTTGACAGGGTTCCCATCTTAAAACAGCAACTTGGAAAATGGCTGCTCCTTGATGACCCTTCCTAGTTAATTATGTCCATAGCACCCTTCCTAGTGATATATGTCCATAGCATGGGCTTGCCTTGGCATTTAGGTGATTTTACTTGGGGTAATTTTTCCTGGTGTTTAATCATTTCCTTAATATGATATTATTGGGTTACATCAGTGCAGATTCTTAGACCATTTCTAAGACACACCTTGTTACAGGCTCTGAGGAAGAAGTTAAAGGTTTATAATGTAACTTCCAATCACATGTGACTGTTACAATCCTATTTTGCTTTTTCCCAACACTTGTCAAGTGCGCCTATTTAGTTACTTAGAAATATTTCTGGAAGATTTCTTTTTTGCTTTTTATTTTTTCACTTGTTGATCTTAAAGGCAAAGGGGATATGAACATCATGACCCTACTTTATTCTAAAACCTTAACCTTGAATTCACTTGCATTTGTACAGAAATGCCACATGAGAAACTTAAATAGCTCCTGGATACAAGTTCAGAATATACTTTTTGTGTAGAAAGTATTTTGCCAGATTTTAAAAATAATCTAGTTGAAAATGGACTTCTTTAAATAAAAATATGTTCAAGTATGTTCACACTGTATTTCCATTCTATTTGAAATCATTCTCCTTTAATATTTTATGTTATTTATAAAATACTTGTTCTAGGACCATAAATGAAGTTATTGAAGACACCACTTCTATATAAATAAAAAGGATGAAATGTCAGTGTTTTGGTAAAGAAAATATTTTAAAAAATATTTTTGTTGATTTTATGTCATTTAGTATCTGAATGTGAGCTTTGGGTTTGTTTTTAAGATTTAATTTTTATTTTTAGTCATGTATATGTATGTGGGTTTATGAATATGAGTAAGGGTGCCTGTGGGGTCCAGAAGAGGCCATGAGAGCCCCTGGAACTGGAGTTTTAAGCTGTTGTGAGTCACCTGATGTAAATGCCGGGAGTAAAAATCAGGTCCTCTGGAAGAGCAGCAAGCACCTTAACCTCGGAGCCATCTCTTCAGCCCTGGGTATTTCTTTAACACTTGTCACCTGCGCATGACCCAGGAGACCCAAAGACAAATATTTAATTTGCTCTTTGTAATTTATTTACATGAACTCTCTAATTAATCCCTTTCTTGTGCCAGCTACCTTCTGATATTATAACGAAATATGGTATTTTCTTGCTGTAAATCTGACCCAGTTTATTCAGAAGGTGCTGGTGTAGGAACCTCAGGGTTTTCACATACTCCATTAGGGATAAAGGCTTTTTACATTTAGTGCATCGGCAAATAGAGAAAATGGCTTAGTGGTAGCGTCGTTCATCTCTAACTGGTGAAGGGATCTCTATCAATATTTGTTGGAATTAGTGTGTAGTGGATTAGGTTATGCATTATACAAAGGTAATATTTATTTTAGAAATTGGTCTCCTTTGCAAAGTCAATCGAGGGAGGGAAGTGTGGAAGGGAGAAGTGGCAGTATGTGCCAATTCTGCCAGCTCTCCTAACAGCCCCAAGAATTCATCGCTTAGAAAGAGACTTCAGTTCCTTAAGCAATATTCAGGCTGTTCAGTCAACTGACAGAGACTGCCGCAGCACCACGTCCTCTTAGAATGTGGTATAGAAGCAGTCTACTGTGCACTAGTATAACTACCTCTTTTGGGCAGACATAGAAGAGCTTTGTATTTAAAACATTAACTGATGACAAGTTAGATTGTTCACTAATAGTTTACCTAAGCAACAAAACTACGGCACATTTCACTGTGTGAAAATAGTGTACCTTAGCATCGCTGAGTCCTGACGTGGCCCACAAGTACAAATTGGAGGGACTGGCCAAAGATGGCTTAAGTCAGTGACAACAAATTTTCTGATACTCAGATTCTGAGTGTGTGTGTGTGTGTATGTGTGTTTTCTTTTCCCTTTTGCCTCTAACTTACTTGTCTTTGAAGTTATTAATTAATTTTCCCTACAAAATTTGTGATTTCCTAATTAGCAGTAGAAAAGGTGGCATGTTTAGGTTGTAATTACTGAGTCACTTATTGAAGATTGGCAGACAACAAATATTGTTAGTAAAGCTTCATGTTAGCAGGTTGTTTAGAGTGTATTTGGATTAACATTTTCAATTAGGTGAATGTACATTCCTTTTTGGTTGGACTGGGAGTGTTACATGACTTCTTCTAGAGTATTTGGAAAATTCTCACATTACTTCAGTATCTGATAGAAAGAATTAGATGTACCTGTTATCTCTCCAATACATTTTGTTCCAGGATTTTTCCTAGAGAAAAAACAAGACCCACATTCCAGGGCTAACTCAGGAGTGAAAACAAGTATCCATTTCAACGCTGGCCTGCCTCTTCTCAACAGACAGGCCTGAGGTGTACTCGCGGAGTGAGCTGTCACTGTGCTGGGTTAACTGTGACATTTTGAAATGATTGTGGTTGTGAACTTCCTGAAGGCACTTGCTCCATGGTTGGTTAAATTGCACACATTTTTCAGTCAAACATTTTCCTGGCTGCATCAAAGGTGTTGAGTAACTGTGTTAACCTTGGTGTGTTTTGGCAATAGGAGATCAAGTAAAAGTCAATAAATGTCTCTCAGAGCCCTGATAAACTCCAAGGGCACAAACAGAGGTGTTTATGAGCTGTGGGGGACAAATTGGTCAAGTATAAGTTTCCCTTCAAATTGCTTATTGCCATTTTAGTGCTAGCAGAACGTATTTTAAGTCACCGCTTTGACAGAACATATTGGTTGGCATTGCGTAGGCTTCTGTGTTTTTGGAGACAGATGGCAATTACCACTTCTGCTCAATGTTATCTTTTAGCTTTAAGTATCACATTTACTGGTGAACTGGACTTTGCTACATTTTTTTTCTTAAACTTGGAACAATTCCATTTTATAAAATCTCTTTACAAGAAATATTAATATGGCTGCTTACATAATAATAAGCAAGTGATATATGAAGCAAAAGTGTTTTTTTTTTAATTTTTATTTTTTAAAGTGGGCTCAGGATGTGCCAGTTTCTATCTTAAACTGTTTCTGTTTATTTTTCTTCTACCTAGGAATGGTATAGAAAGATGGCCAGGGATTATAACAATTGCAGATACATTCTAACAAGGTAAAAACCACCTGCTATTTTTTAGCTTCTCAGAAGTAAAGTCTATATTTTATTTATGGTTCCATTGTTCTCATGAAAAGTAATCTCTCATACAGAAATTATGAAGAATATAAACTTAATAAGATATCTAATATTTTCATACTTAAATATTGATCCAAGTGTTTGTTTTTAAGGGGAAAATTTAAAATCTATGATCCCTTAAAGTTAATATTCAAGTTAACATGTTCTAAAATCAATCAAATGCAAAGGATTAAACAATCCGTGATTTACTTTGTTTTCTCAATTTTTCCTAACACAAGGGAAATGCTATTGATTTTTTAAAAAAACTTTCAACATCATATTTTTTAACTTTAGTTATAGACCCTGACAGGTAGTAAATATATAAAATTATCTGGAGAGACTAAAAGAAAAATTATTTAATTTTGAAATATAGTTAAAATAAGACCCTTTATCATTTATTTAGTGAATTTATAATATATTTAAATTCTCAAGATTCCTTATAGTTGCAGATCCCAACACAATTTTGTATTTTCATTTTTTATTAATGTAGCATTGATTTTAGTAATAAAGTTGTCTGGCATTGGTAATTTCATCATTGTTTTAGTAAGGGTAACCAAGTGTTTGCAATATTGCTTGGAGTCTAATTCCTGTCAAGCTAGCTTGAATTTCAC
The DNA here is from genome assembly GCF_949786415.1 of Peromyscus eremicus. Classification (NCBI taxonomy): domain Eukaryota; kingdom Metazoa; phylum Chordata; class Mammalia; order Rodentia; family Cricetidae; genus Peromyscus; species Peromyscus eremicus. Next base: position 11,361,820 of record NC_081421.1, on the reverse strand, counting down.
AGTCTTTGCTGTAGAACTCAGCTCTGGTAGTGCCCTGGGCAGGTCCCTAAGGAGCTTCATCAATTTTCCCATGGATCTAGCTCAGGAGTGGTATGGCTCTTTGAACCATCTGATCACATCTACTTCCGTTTCCTGTCCTGCCATAGCTTCCTAGTTATTCCATTGTCTTTAGATTGATGTACTATCTTTGAACTTGTTCAATTAGGTCACAAATAACTTCCCATTTGTCAAAACCAGTGTTTTCTTCCTGATACTTGTCATTCAACATATCTGCACCCTGTGAGACCCTTGACTGCCCTCTTCTTTAGCGTCTTTCTCCTTTAGTCTTGGTGACAATGGTTTCCCTACAGGATAGTTCCTTTCCTGTCCATTACAAAAGAGATCCATGGATGTCAACATTCACAACATGTTCTTATCACCAGAATTCTTATCTGCATTGCCCGTATCTCTTTGGGTCTGGAATATCCACATTCAGTGAGTGGGCTGGGTTCTTAGACAGTCCTCAGGGACTCCAGACTACCTGCTCTCACACTGCTGTACTATCACTCTTCACTTTCACTCCAGGAATTACCATCTCATCACTCCACTTATCTGGGAGTTAGAAAGCTCTTTTCATCTTCTCTCTCAGCCACTCACAATCCCTCTGTCATCATGTCTTGGAAGTCTGATCTCAGAAATGTCTCCTTCCCAACCATGCTTTCCATGCCCTACCTCTCTTGCTTATGATAACTACAAGACAGTTGCTATTTCCTCTACTATTCTTCCTGCTTCCATTCAAGCTACAAAAGAACTCCAAAATTTTAATCTTAAAGGAACTATTTCTTATGGCTTTTCAAATCAAATGCTGTGGCTACTTTCTGACATGAAGAAATGCATGTTCCTCTTGCATCTGGTGTGGTGGGTGAGGAACATACAATCTGTCTTTATATATCTGGTTATGGTTTCTAATATTCATCTCTAGACTTTATGTCTTATCTTCAACTTTCATACACATGTGGCTTGTTTCACATTTTGCCACAGCATTTTGTTGGGAGGTAGCATACATTTAACTTGTTTGTTGAGAAATCACAATCCATTGGAGTATCATTATGGAATGACTTTATCTTTCTTAACATCTCAATTCTTTCCTTTATGTTCTTAATTTTCCTCTATTAGATCATTTTCATCCTGGGATACTACCTCCTTTAGTGATGTAGAACAACTTATGAATTTTGATGTAATTTTTCTTTCTTTCTTTTCATTTGAAGATATGTTTTTATTTTTTGTGTATGGGTATTTTGTCTGCATGTATGTATACACATCACTTGTGTGGAACATCTTTAAGAGTTCAGAAGAGGACTGATGACCCTCCAGAGTTACATATGGTTGTGAGCTGCCATGTGGGCACTGGAAATTGTTGAACCCTCTCCAAAAGCATTAAAAAAATGCTCTTAGCTTCTGAGCTATCTCTCCACCTCCTAATCTTACTTCTCCAAACAATTCTATTTTATTTAAGATTTAATTCTGATCTCGAGTACCTTCCCAGCATAAGACCTAGCTTCTGCTCTAATAGCATGCAGGGATAGTGAGGATTGGCTTGTGGTCTTCTTGTTAGTTTCACTACACTGTCTCCACCCCTTCTCCACTGCTTGGTTCTTCCAGTTGAAAGAACAGAGCAATAGACGCAGGGCAGGCAGATAACTCTTTACTTGTTTTCAGTAAGGTCTTGGGTTCTCATTGTATGGCTCACTGTTTGTTGGTTTTCTGGTACCGATGATGCTGTCTTTCTGCCTTGTAGACAAGGGTCTCAGAAAAGCTACTTAGATCTCCACACTCCTTGTAGAAGAATGTGTGGCTGATTTTTGAGGTGTCTTCTAGCTATTGAGATCATAGTCCACATTCTTATGATAGTTGGGCTACCTTTTTCCTCTGGTGCAGTGATTCTAAACTGTGGTTGGCCACAAGAATATATTATAGAGATTCAGCTGTGTATTAAAGCTATACTTTGACCGGCCAAGGGTCTGTTGAAAGGCAAGCTATTTATTATGAATATTTGGTGCTATCCAGCTTTTAATATTTCAGCTGTCTTCTGCTATGAAGTTCTTGTGTGCCCAAACATTACCAGACCATTTGGCAAACAGGTAACTAACTCCCCTGCTGAGCCTAGGAGACAAGCTGGCTGAAGCTGCATAGCTTTGTTTCTTGTGCAAAAGATGCCTTGAGGCCTAGCGGCTCTCTGGAGCAATTGACTGAGTACAAAAGAGGTTTTTACATATCAAGGTGGAAGGTAGAGCAACTTTCTTGATGACGCAGAGAACTGCATGGCCAGGAAAAGAAAGACAGGCATTTTCTGTAGAGCCTACAGAATGGAGAAGAGAACACAGAGGAAATGTAGATGGTAAAGCAGAGCTCTTGAGCCAGGAGTAGAAAGTAGTAGAGATGGAGAATGAAGAAACAGAGGATGAAGATGAGGCTGGAAGCATAAGAGCTTAGTCGTTAACAGGACTATGAGAAGGAACTGGACGAAACTGAAGCTATGTAGACAGAATTTCATCCCAGAGAAATAAAGTAGACAGATAAGGAACTTGGTGCATCTAGAGTTATTCCTGCCCTGAATGCCTGATGGGCTGTAGCTGTATTGATAAAATTTTGTCCTAGAGGAATAAAATTAACAGACATAAGAACATAGTGTATGTAGATTTTTTTTCCCTCAGATATCCCACGCAGGACGTAGCGAAATCCCCGGACCCTGGTTAATCCATACTAAACATGACCAGTTTTCAGGCTGCGGGTACCAGCAGGAATCAGGGTTTAAAGGCAGAATGAGTTGGCCCCTTTGCTTCATGTGTCTTTTTCCCTCTATCATTCCCTGGATGGATCTCTTCTCTACCTGGGTAATAGTCGGAAACTTTCATGTCACTCAACCCTTCTACAGATGGCTAGTGGACAAGGAAAAGCCAATCTCCCTTCTCTATATGGCCAGGTAAAGATTAGTAAGCATCTCCCTCTCCCGATTAGGGCGGTAATTAGGGCTATTGTCCATAGGACCATGATAACATTTCTATAGAGATACAGCTCTCCTAAAAGAGGCCTTTTTTTTAAAAAAAATATTGCACTATTTTGGTAGCTGCTCACTGTCTGGTCATTTAGTACTTGAAAGCTGAGCTGTCATAATGAATATTTATGGTAAGTATACAACATGAACATAATACTTTGATCAAATATTATGAATTATTTTTTATTTGTTGATAAACATACTTTTAATATATTGCTTTAGGTATTGTTAACTAAATTCATTCTTCTTATTTCCCTTTATCAACACTGATTATGAGACAATTTTGAATTATGGGTTGTGTTGGAGTTTAGTGAGCATGATGGCACAGCATGCTACCTCCTCATCAATGAAAGCTTCAGGGGCAGAAAGTTCTATCCTTCCCTCTACACCACTGCCCTGAGGCAGAGCACAGATTCTAGGAGAATTTTCTTTTCTTTTCTTTCTTTTTTCTTTTTTATCTTTATCTATTTTTTTTTTGCTGATATTAAAACTTGGTGTTTTAATTTTTTTTAATTAAGAAATTTTTTATTCATTTCACATACCAACCACAGATCCCCCTCTCTTCCCTCCTCCCATGATAGAGGGAGACATCATGGGGATAGGGAGAAACCAGGTGCTAGGGAAGTTCTCAGGAATCCACAAGGATGACTCCAGCTTGCATTAAGAAGGATTTCCTATGTGCCCCTAAAAAGGGTCTTAAGACTCTGATTTGTAGATGCCATATTCATGTCCAGTGAGAAGGAACTTCATCTCTGAAGATGAGCTGTCAGGAGATTCTGAACACAGCCATGATAAATCTCTTCTTATTGGCTGTGAATGGATTATACTCTTTACCCATAGTTCTTCATAACTGTATATTTAACATGGAAGTATTTGGCCTTCATCATTCTCAGTTCTTCTTTCCATGAGGCTGGTTCTTATGTCTTATGAAATTTATATTAAGTGTACCTGTATGTGCTTTTTGTTTATTTTGTTGTTAATATTTTTGTTGTAAAAACTTGGCTATAAATTTGGAACTGGTATAGAAAAAACATCTTTTCCACTACATTAACATTATATTTTGACTGCATCACACTAATGTAGAAGATGAGACACATCAATTAAACTCTATAGGAAGCTATACGTTAATGCCACATAATTTCTTTTGTTTGTAGCTTTTTATCATAAATCTGAGATTGACAGTAATAATTTTCTTTTTGAAGAGTTTATTAAAAAACATCCATTAGACTATTCAGTCTTGAAAACCTTGTCAAAATTTGACCCAATATGTTTACAACATCTGTGATATAGCATTGTATGTATGAAAATTGTCAGATCAAAATACCTGTGTAAAAAAAATAAAAAAAAATACCTGTGTAATTATTCTCATTTCACTTTAAAAACTTAATTTTGGTTGGACCCAATTGTTCATGTCTGTAATCCTGGCACTCATAACCTAACACAGGATAGTGTCATTACCAAACTATACAAGGTCACCCTTCTCAAAAGTGAACAACAATAAAAAGCAACTAAATAAACAAAGAAAATACCTTCTACTACTTTTTTTTTTTTTTGCTTCAGCCTCCTGGAACATGTTCATTACTCACTTCAATATGTAAAACCCCATTACAACGATCTGCTATTCCAAATAAATATAATTTGGAGGCTTTTTCTTTGTCTGAATGTCAAGAAGGTATGTTTGAATTTGGAACCTCAGAATTTAAATGAAGAAGAAAATGAATACTATAATTAACTTTATCCAGTGTTAATGCTGGGAATGATGAAGGATTAATGCCTTTTATGCAAAGTTTATTGAAGTATTATAAGTTATTCTCATCCTGACTATTAGCCTTACTGACATATTATAATTATTTCTCTAAATGATTCTCAAATCTCTCACTAGTTATAATCACTCCATTGGTATAGTAGTTGCATGGATGTTGTAACCAATCTATGATAACTAAGAGCTTTCGGATTGGGTTTTAAGACCACACTACAGGAGAGAACTCATGCCTAGTATACTGCAAACAAGGCTAAGAATCCCAAGCTGGGGGGACTCACAGGCCTTAGGAGAGAATCTATTACTGTTGCTTTGCAAAAATGGATATAGTATCAAACTGCTTTCTAGTGCATCTCAATGCACATACGTTAGTGTAGCTCTCAGCCTTCATCAGAGAAGCTTCTTTTGGCTGTGGGTGCTAGTTAGTACAGACTCACAGCTGGCAGAGTTCAGAGAATATGGAATTGTGGGGTAGTCATCCCTAAATGGGACAACTATAGCAACCTCTGGTGCCAGCTATTCTTAGAGTAATCTCAGAGAAGGGAAACTGAATTGGGAAAATGCTTGCATAAAATAAGGCTTTAGGCAGGCAAACTGTAGGACATTTTCTTAATTAGTGATTGATGGGAGAGACTCCAGCCCTTTGTGGCTGGTAGTCCTGTTTTCAATAAGAAAACCGGCTGAGCAAGCCAGGAGGAACCATCCTAGTAAGCATCACTCCTCCGTATCTCCTCCATATCTCCTGCCTCCAGGTTCCTGCTCTGCTTGAGTTTTTTCCATGACTTCCACTGATGACGAACAGTGGTGTGAAAGCATGAGCAAAATAAACCCTTACCTCTCCAAGTTGCTTTTGGTTATAGTGTTTTATCATAGCAGTCGTGATAAAACTGATATACTAGCAACTCAGACACATCCATCCTCAGTCCTCAAGGCTCTCAGAAGAGGGGGAGTAAAGACTGAGAACAAGAATTTGGGGAGGCCTGCTGTGAAATTGTCTTCTGGATATGACATAGCCATTTATGAGCACACAGCAGCTGTGGTTGCCTGCATAAGGACTGTACAACATCAAGCTAGTCACCATTACGGCATGGGTGGGAAGGGCTGATGTTCCCCGTTTCCTAGCTGCAGAGATATTGGTAATTGATAGAAAGAGTCAATTTTCTTCAGGACTGTGGCCCCTGGCAGGTGATCTAGGCTCCAGCAGAAGACTCTACACCTATGAGCCTGTGAGCAGCACTTATTGTGCTTTGTATGTTATTAAAAAAGAAAGACAGAAGAGGTTGTGTTTTGAGTTGGGACAGAGACATAGTAGAAGGGACTGAAGGAAATTGGAGAGCTAAATAGGGGCAGATAAGAACAAAATATATTGTATATATGTATGAAATCTTGAAAAATATAAGTGAAAATTTAAAAAGTATAGCATATATTGTATTTAGTCAAAACCAGTTAAAGATCTCCTTACTGAACTCAGGGGCACTGTTTTTCTCTGTGTGTGGGTGACGTGGCAGGCTGTGATTCTAAGCAAGAGTGCATAGTTTAACTTTTTATGGAAACACTCTAAACACATACATAAGCAATCATTAGCCATAGAATCACATGAATTTATCTCTTTAGAAAGTCATACAGAATTGCTATAGAAACAATAAACTCTATCAAGGTAACCTTTCTTCCCTTATCATAGTCATTATGAGATATTTCAACACGCACTTAAAATGAAGTTGTCCTTTTCCTTCTGCCTAGATGTCATATCTTCTTGGTGAAAGAAACATCTAAAAATACTCCCCTTCCCTGTCTAATTGGGTGTGTATGAGCGGCCGTGATTGGTGTTCTGATTGCACTTAGATGCCTCATCATCGCCATTTTTGTTTCAATACTGTCATTATCATAGTTTTACATTATCATACTTAAAACCCTTATGATATATGCAGACAAAGTTGTAAGAGATGCGAGTTATAATTGTGGTCTCAGAAAAAAAATGTGCAAGGGAGTTTCTGTGAAGGACATTTATCCGTGAAATAAGGAAAGCAGAAATAACCCTTAGTAATAAAAGGCGAGCTATAAAGAGAAGTGGAGGACGACCTTCCAATGCAAGATGTAAAAATCTGACATTTTCATATTATTGATCTAACGTATGACACTTGCAGAAAGCAGTTGGACTTCAGATAAGCAGCATGAATCCTCACAAGAGGTTCTGTTTGCTTTGCTGTGCTGTTCTTGGTGGGAGATTCCAAGATAGAATAAAACACAACTGAGGTGTTCCCATCACTTCTTCCCAGTTGCTATTTTGAGCTCCTGACATCTGACCACAACACATTTTTTTTTTTGTAAAACATGTCTATTTAAAATGAATATTTCAAATGGATGCTGAAATCACTTTAAGACGTGTGTAATTTAAAAAAAAATCTCACCAACATAGCTGCCTAAACAAGAGCTGAATAAAGACAACACTATATAGATTGCTAACATGGAAAGGAGAAAGTTCACCAAGAGGCCCCCACCCTAGACAGAGAACTGCCTGCAAGTTAGGAATTCAGAGAGTAATAGAGAGAGTTTTTCCAAGGAAGACCACACCAGCTGGTTGCCCATTACCAAACGGTCATTCTCAGATTATATATGTACAAGTAACACTATATGGACTGTGCAGGTAGTTTTTTATAACTTTAGGGAGACATGTAGATTGAAGAGATACAACAACAGCTAAAGTAAAAAGGTGCCATGAATTTTTTTGAAAGGAAGGAAATGAAAGGGGAGAATGATGTAATTGACTATTTTTTAACTTTAAAATTAAAAAAATATTCATTATAAATAAAATAAATTCAAACTTCTAGATAAGGAACAACTTATTTATAGTATGAGGTCCCTCATACGTGTGTGTGTGTGTGTGTGTGTGTGTGTGTGTGTAATATATATATATGTAAAAATACATTTAATTGATTATGCACAAGAATACAAATTTACCATAAGTCAAGTGTCTTAGTTAGGGTTTCTATTGCTGTGAAGAGGCAATATGACCACGACAACTCTTATACAGGGACACATTTAATTGAGAATGGCTTACAGTTTCAGAGGTTAGTCCATTGTTGTCATGGTGGGAAACATGGTGGCATGCAGGCAGATATGGTGCTGGAGAAGGAGCTGAGAGTTCTACATCTGGTTCCCCAGGCAGTAGGAAAAGAGTGAGAAATGCTGGGCCCATCTTGAGCATCTCAGACCACAAAGCCCACCCCCAGTGACACACTTCCTCCAACAGGGCCTCACCTCCTAATAGTGCCACTCCCTGTGAGCCTATGGGGGTTATATTCTTTCAAACCACCATACCAACGTATTGTGGGTTAAAGGAAATTAAGCTTTTGTTTAAAGTTGTATAAGCACAGTAAACAATATTATGATATGAAATCAGAGAGTGAAATAGAAACAGATTCGCAAAATACAAATTATACAACCTCTCAGCACACATATTAGAATCATCAAACAGGAAGAGTAATAGGGATGAGAAAACTTCTGAGCTTTAATATATTTGAGGTTGAAGTCCCTGGGTATCACACACCATCATCAATATCCTATTATTTATGTAAACTAGAATCTTCGTTGGCTTCTTCCTTTAGTAAATGGGTATATCTTAAAATAGCGCCTCTGCTTGTGTCTCTGGAAACAGCAAACTTGTTTTTTATTTAGTCTGTAATTTCTCCTTCCATTGGAAAAATCACTTAAAGGGGGAAAAATGCTCATTTAAGAGAAATAGTCCTTGATATTTCTTCAATATAGATGACATAGTAGATTTTAAATTTGCTTCTTTGCTTTGCTTTTAAAAGTTTGTATGTCAGTGTGGTAAAATCTATGATTGTCATTCCTGTTAAGCTAGGTGCAGAGTAGAGAACAGGAAATTGTGGATTGGTGTCATAATTATCTTCAAAAAAGTTAATTTAAATTTTTCATAGTTAAATACCAAACAAACAAATGTGAATGATGGGGTCCAAACTCCAGTCGTAAAGCAAGGAAAAGTTTTGTTTGTTTGACATCATGTCAAACTGTTTTCTAAGGAACACTACCCACTAACTAAAAAATTCCATTTTTCTTAATTGCGCTAGTGCTTAATTTCTCCACAGCCTTTGACATTAACTGAAGTTAACTTCTTAATTTCCTTCTTTTATATAGTGTCTTCTCTTCAACTAATGGTGCCACAAGAGCCAAGGAGCCATCTGCTGTCCCCCTGTTTTCTCAGTAGGTCCTATGTCTCTAGAGTACTCTCTATTGTGTTGTGTATATCAAATGGTTATTTACTGAGTGAATTTCTAAAGAATAGTAAATTAAATGAGGACCTTTGACACATTTGTCGCAATTCAACAGTATAGTGGAGAGAGCCTAGCCAAGGTAATAAAACAAGGAGCCATGGCATTGGTCATAAGTACTGGAAAAGATATGATAAAATCCATTGTTTGCATATTTTATTATCTTTAGCTAGGGAAACCTGAGAAGACTAGTACACAGCTATGTAGCTCAATAAGAGAGCTTGTCAGGAGGGAAAGGTTAAAAAAAATCAACACACACACACACACACATGCTCTTCTATACTAACAATGTCAATATTAGAAGTGTAATGGATAACCATTACATTCTCAATAATAAGATACATTTTAAAGGCTTTATGAGCAAGTCTCATAATAACTAAGTCTTGTTGATAGCCATAAAGAGCCCTAAACAAATGGAGACACAGTCTAGCAGGACTCTCTCTTCTAAACACTCACCGCTGTGATCTATGAGGTCAATTAGATTCTAAAGAGCTTAGAATTGGATTTCTTGTGGTACTTGGAACTGAGTGTAAAGTCCACAGGATCAGTAAATGTGTGAAAACAGGCAAAGCGATTCCTGGAGGAGGAGAAGAGAGCCAGGGAATGGGGAGATTTGCAGCAGAAAGACATCTCCTGAACACGACATGGACCTTGTCCTTAGGAACTCACTGCAGCTGCAGTTCCCTGCACATGGGTGGGGCATGAGCATTTATTTTATCAGGGGTGAGGGAGGGCCCATGAGGACCTCCACTAGGAACTATTGACAATTAATTACTGTTTGTGAAGGGACTGTGTCTTTCTTTAGTGGGGTAGCCACTGCTAAGTTGCTCTTGCTCAAGTATGTAACTTCCCACCACATTTTGGCAACCAATTAGTTAAATTCAGTGGGTTACACGTGAAACAAGTCATGAAAATGGGGTGGGAGAGTTGTTAAGAGGAAGGGTTCTAGTGGGAAAGGGGGATAAAAGAGGAGAATCAGGTGAAAGTGATTAAAAACTCATTATATGAAGTTGTCAAACAACAAAAAGAAAAAATGAAAAAAAGAACAAATGTATTTAATGGCAGTTGTATGTAACACACACATACACACACACACACACACACACACATGCCATGTGCACACGTGAGCAGGATTTATTAGGATGACTTAACAGGCTGTGAACAGAAAGTCCAAGAATCCAGTAATTGTTCAGTCCACGAGGCTGGATGTCTCAGCTGGTCTTCTGTCTACACTGGAAGCCTGACAAAGTAGGTTCCAATGCCAGTGAAGGAATGGACTTGCTAGGGAGGAGAGAGCAAACAGACAAAGAACAAAAGCTTTCTTCTTCCATGTCCTCATATAGACTTCCAGGAGAAGGGGTGGCCCAGATTAGGTCTGGATTAAAGATCTGGAGTAAAGGTGTACCTTTCCACTTCAAAAATGTGGATTAGAAGTAGATCTTCTCACTTCCAGTTAAGCATGAATCCCTTACAGGTGTGCCCTCTATTTTTGGGTTTTAGTTAATTCCAGATGTAGCCAAGTTGACAACCAAGAATTGCCATCACAGACATGTTCTGTTTATAATTTACTGTTTGAGGCAATCTTTTCTCCTAGCATGAGATTTAGACTTTCAGATATCACCTTGTTTCGCTGAAGTTAAGACATTTCTAGTCTTGAATTCACCTGTGAGTTTGAGATTTATAAAAGGAAAGGAGAAAGTGCCAAACACACTCCATTTTAAACTCAGTAGTCAGCATAGCACTCAGTCTTTCTGCTGATAAATATTAATTAAGAATTTAATTATTAAAGGAAAGTAAAAAAGCTGATTCGTGGCTTAAGAACAGTTTATGTGAAAAAAACTGACTAAAGTTTTGGGAATAATCACTTGTAAGTAGGCAAGGCATAAATAAAAAAGCTGTTTTCAGAATTAGTTATGTAATTCATGAAAGAGCTTCCCCCAAAAAAAATGTTAAATATAAAAGTATAATCTAGGTATGGGAATATTTTAATAAAAATGTCATATTAGAGTTACATAGTAAGCTATTTAGTGGAGATGTGAAGTTTCTCTTTAGAGATTATTAACTTCTTTTAGTTACATTTTAACTGCATTTTTTCTTTTGTATACATGATATTGGTCACTTGCAGTCTCAAGGAACACACAGGTAGTCCTTTATAGGTGTGCTGTAATATCCATGGAAAGTGGGAAGTGAACGTCCTTGTTAGTGGCGGCAACGGGCAAACCAAACTAATGCTGTTTAAGGTGTCAAGGTGTAATTGCACTTGAATTACAAAGAAGCTGCGGAGTCCCGGTGAGTAATAACCAAGCAATCTTTCTCTGAATGGACTAGTAACGCCACACTTTAAACATTCCAAAAGACATTGGATTAAAATTTGTATTGATATAATAATTCTACACATTTATTGCTTATGTGAGGTTTTAGTACAAGTATGTAATACATAATGATCAGATCAGTATAATTTGTTTGTACATCACCCCAAACATTAATTGTGTGTGTGTGTGTGTGTGTGTGTGTGTGTGTGTGTGTATGTGTTGAGGACATTCAAAATCTGCTCAATTAGCTACCCTGAAATATACAATAATTGTTGCCAACCATGCTCACTCTTCTGTGCTATCGAA